>NC_143261.1:10475833-11170000 GCF_984573655.1 Nuphar pumila | reverse complement strand
ATATATATATATGTAATAGGTAAATACCCAATAGGGGTATTTTGGTCATTTCAATCCTTGTAATAGGTTGTGCCCATTAGGAACACATAAGTGCTTTTACTTTATTTTGTTCGTTTTGTCCTTTTTTGTTTTTATAGTGACTATTTGGTCAAAGACCAAATAAAGATGTTGGGTTCTTTTTGGACTAGTCAGCATAGAGTTGACTAGTCAATAGAGTTGTTGAAACAGTCCAACAGCTCTATTTAAGACTACCTCAATGCTCTTCTAAAGCATTCTAACTCATTTTATGAGTATATTATGAATAAAATGTTATTTATTTTTAATCTTGCTTTTGTGATTTAATACATGGTATTGCCGATGTTGGCACTTTGTATTGTCCATTGGTGGACTTGTGCATGTGCACTTTGTGTTTATGTTATTGTAAGCTCTTTGAGGCTCTTGTTTTGTTTTTCTGCATATTTCATTACACTCTTGAGGGCTGACTTCTCCATCATTCTAGAGGTTGTTAGAAGGGAATCCATGCACCCTAGGAGCCATGAGATCGATTTGGGGGCTGATTCGTGCACAAAGGAGAGGGCTTTGAAAATTTTCTCAAGAGTGCATTTTCACCCAAGAAAGTGGGTTAAAGTAAAAAAAAATCTCTATGTTTTTCTTGTTATTGAGTGTTTTTGGGGGGAATATAGCATCGAAAGATCCGGCATGGTAATTGGGCACTCAAGTGGAAACCGATTAAAAATCAAGTGCAACTATTGCCAAATTTCTTTTTCGGGTGGTATCTCTGGGTTGAAGCATCATTTAGCTAGGATACATCATAATGTGCAAGCATGCATGTCAAGAAAATTATCGGATGTCGTGAAATAGCAATGCCAACAATTACTTGATGATCTGAGAGAAAAAAGACAAGAAGATGAATGAGGTATAAATGGGGTATGTAGAGCCTTGGGAGGATGTGTATTACGAAGATGAACTCCCTATTTTTGATCCTACAACTCATAACATAGGATCAAAAGTAGAAAGTTCTTCAGTGAATAGGAAAGGTGTGGCTGGTACTAGTAGTAAGACAGCTGCGGACACAAAAAGAAGATGAGGTATAACTAGAGGCTCTATTAGGAGTTTTTTCCCTCATAAGAACCCTACATTCGTACCATTATGACTCCTCAGCATTTAGTCAAGCAAGCGGACATCACGGTTGGGAGAGGGTTCTATGATGCCTAGATTTCTTTTAATGCAGCAAAGTCCTTTCATTTCAAGCCATGAGAGATGTCATAACCAGTATCAAGCCTAGATACAAAATACCTTCATATCATGCTTTGAAAGAAAAAGTTTTAGATGCTAATGTGAAAAATGTGAAGGCATATTGTGATGAGATGAGGCAGTCATGGAGAGAAATTGAGTGTAGCATCACGGTAGATAAGTGGACAGACAGAAAGTCAAGGACCTTGATAAATATTCTTATCTATTGCCCTAAAGAAATGATGTTTTTTAAGCCAATTGATTTGTCTGATACGCCCAAGACAGTAGATGTATTGCTCAGAATTTTTTTATCAAGTTGTGCAATTTATTACTGATAATGCAACAAATTATAAGGTAGTAGGTAAAAAATTGACAAAAAATGTTAGGTCATTCTTTTGGACCTTGTGTGTTGCCCATTGCATAGACCTCATGCTTAAGAACATCGACAACACGGGTGAGGTACAACAGACAGTTGAATGCTGCCAAGAAATTACTAAAGTTATTTGCAATCATGCATGGGTTTTGAGCCTAATGAGAAAGTACACTAGTGGTGTGGAGTTGATTCGTAGTGCAGTTATTAAATTTGCTACGAATTTTTTGACAATGCAAAGTCTAGTAATGAATAGAGTTGCACTAAAAAAATTGTTTTCATCAGATGAGTAGAATGCATATAAAAAAACAAAATAATTGTAGATATTGTATTTAGAAGTGAATTTTGGGATTAATGAATGAAGTTGTTGAGAATAACTATACCTTTGATAAAGGTGCTTTGATTGATTGATAGTAAAGACAGACAAACTATGGATTATCTCTATGGGGCCATGGATTAGGCAAAAGAGGCTATTAGAAATAATTTGAAGGAAAATAAAAAATTGTGCATACCTATATAGAACATCATTGATCATAGGTGGACTGGGCAAACTTCATCAACCTCTTAATGCTGCAGCATATTATTTAAATTTTGCATTTAGATACTCTCTTACATTTAAAATGAATAGGGAAGTCAACAAGGGACTTTTGAATTGCATCGAAAGGTTGAACCCTGATTATAGCATTCAAGATCAAATTCATAAGGAAATGGAAACTTATGATAATGCATTGTATGAATTAGGGAGACATGCAGCAGTGTGAACCCGTACCATGATGCGTTCAGGTAATTTTTTTTTGCTATATAAATTTTAGTTTTATATTGTTATTTAGTTATGATGTTTTGTATGATTGTATATCTATTATTATCTTATTGATTTTTCATTTTCTTGTTTTTTTTCAAACATGTGATGGACCAAGTTTGGAAGTGATGTTCCAAATTTGAGAGTTTTTGCCATTCACAATCTTAGTCAAGCATGTAGTGCAAGTGGATGCGAGAGAAACTGGAGTGTCTTTAAACAAATTCATACCAAAAGAAGAAATAAATTGGAGCATAAAAAGCTCAATGACCTCATCTACGTTCGCTACAACTTATATAAAATTATAAAGTTTATTTGTCATTTTCATGTGTTTATTTAAAGTTTTTTTATATCATTTAAAACCCAACTAATTTTAATTTTTTCATGTCATCTTTTTAGACAAATCGAAAAGTTATCATCAAGGAGATATGCATGCAACATTATCTATGATTCTATATTAGTTGATGTTTGATGATGTCTTATGAGGATCATAGAGACATAAATGCTTTATATGTGATTTTATTGTTGTATTTTGTGAAATTCATCATTGTTTCATGTGATATAATTTTTTTAGAATATTTTCTATTTTTTATTATTTTTCTTGATTTTTTAGATTTTTTCAAAAAAAATTATTAAAAATTTATGACACGTTTACGATATGATACAATGTTACTATGGGCCCGGCCGATACGGGTAACGATACGATACTTATAACCTTACACCAAAGTATTCTGGAAAGACAACTAAAACCTTCATAGAGAGCATAAACATGCCTAGAAGCACGATAGTTTAAAATATGCTGTCTTGGAAATTAAGCATAAGCATGAGAGTGTTAGGAATGACGTGTTCAAGTATTGTTGTCATTTTCCATGGTTTATGTATTCTACTCATATTGTATTTCTGACGAAGATAGACTTGTCCTTTGTCTACAGGAATGACGTGTTGAATTGATTGGGAAGGCAAGACTTGCAAATGATACAAATCAAGTGAATACTCCTATGAAAGCCACCTACAAATTAAAGTATATGGATGGTGAACTGCTCAATGATCCTACAGTCTATAGGCATCTAGTTGGGAGCTTGTTTTACTTGACCATTTCACGGCCAGATATTACGTTTGTGGTTCATGTGGTAAGTCAATTCATGAGAGCTCCTAGGTCATCTCATTTTGCAGCAGTTACAAGGATTATCAAATATGTTAAGGGTACAATGCATTATAGATTGTTCTTCTCTGCTACATCATCATTGGAATTGAATGCATATTGTGATGCAGATTTTGGGGGAGCTTCTCTGGACAGGCATTCTACCTCAGGGTTGTGTGTTTCTAGGAGAATCACTAATTTCATGGAGAAGCAAGAAGAAACAAAGAATTGCACTGTCCACAAATGAGGCAAAATATCATGCTATGGCAAGTGACTGCAGAAATCATTTGGTTGAGATGGTTGTTGCAGGACATGGGGGTAACCATAGTCACATCAACAACTTAGCAATGTGACAATCAAAGGGATATCCATATTACCAAGAATCCAGAATTTTATGAGAGGACTAAGCACATTGAGATAGATTGTCACTTTACTCGACAGGCATATCTGGATAGAGTTATATCCTTGGGGTACATTGAAACTCAGAATCAGAGATACTGGACTGTTTTACAAAAAAATTATCGTTCAAGGCTTTCCAAACATTCTTGTTTAAGCTTGGATTGATTGTGTTCTCATCACCTCATGCTTGAGGGAGAGTGATGAGGAAAATGCCTTATTACCATTATCTATAATACCCTAACATGTAACTTTGTATACATAATTTTCAGCTTAAGAGTATTACCGTACATTAGCCCTTTTCTCTACCCCACTAATCCTTGTCTTGTAGTGGGCTTTATGGGGGTCGACCCCGTATATATGTTGTAACCTTTAGTTCCTTAACTAATGAAATACGTTAGAGGCTTCTCTTGTGTGGATCAACCATAAAAAATTCATGCATTCAGTCCATGCAATAGTATTGCCCCTATTATTTTAGAGCTGGATGCAAGTAAATGAGTCCATTTTATTTCCAATTCCCCAATTGGACATCTTACAGGCTCATTTAAAATACAAATTGAAGTCAAAGAAGCATTCTTCCTGTTAGAGCATGTCGAATGCTGCTGGTAACACTGGCTTGAAGAGAGAACCCATATGCAAAGCAGCAGCAAATACAGTAATGCTACAGCTGTTAAACCGATCATCTTCTACTTTTTAAAAAGTTAAGCCAATCAACAACTGGTAGCAGGACTTCTAGTCAACGATAAACACTAGTGATGACCATTGCTATAATAGATTTCAGTATTTCACCAAACGTGCTTTATGGGACTTTTTTCTGGTGAAGAAAACTTCTAACCTATTGGAGACAATTTAAATAACAGATTGTTATGTATATTGAGCTATTGGTAAGAGAACCTTTACATTATCAGGTATTCCATCAATGATGTTAAGCAGCATCATGAACCTAGTCTCTGATTTTTGCAACATTAATATCTTGCAAATGACAAGCACAAATAAACAAAACCAATTTGCATGAAGACTAACACATTAGAATAAATTAGTAAACCAAAACCCTAAATATCTGGTGCTTACTTTTCGGAAGCCCATAGAGATGGGACCATCATTTTCTGATGCAGCAAGTTCCTGCTCAACCTTTTCAAGTCCTTTACTCACAGCTTGCATTTCTTCAGCCAAGGATTTCAATTGAATCTAAAAGTTGATTTAACAAGTCAAAATTTAATGTTTAGAAAAGCACAAAATATTATGACACGACTAAGCCAACAGCAATGATAAAGGTCAGTTCCAAGTTGATAAAATACAACACAACCTTAGATGCTGCTTCTAAATGAATAAGGTCCTTGTCAAAATCTAGCAACTCTGGCAATTTCTCAGCAAGCACCTGAAAGTTAAAGTTAAAGCCCAAGAATAGTAAAGAATAAGCACCTGAAAGTTAAAGCTTCCCAACAACAGGAAAGATTATACATACAATAGATAGCATTTACTAACCAACTTAAGAATCTATAATGAAAATGTAAGCTTAAATAATGGTACAGTGTCAGAGAGAGAGACAGAGAGATTTAGTCTTGTAATACACCTCAGAATTTTTTCCACATTGTGAATTTAATTAATAGTATTTTAAGCCATTATTTGTAGTAAAATAATAATTAATATTATTTTAAATGGTTTAAAGGGGTTGTATATGAGAGAGAGAGAGATTTAGTCTTGTAATACCTCAGAATTTTTGCCACATTGTGAATTTAATTAATAGTATTTTAAGCCATTATTTGTAGTAAAATAATAATTAACATTATTTTAAATGGTTTAAGGGGGTTGTATATAAGTGGCCAATTGGGGTTGGATCGTGAACCTTGTGGATGGAATCCATGGTCCATGGTTATTGAGAGTTCCAAATTTTAAAACTAATTAGGTAAATTTTATCTAGAAAAAAAAAGTAAACTTTTTTTTAGTTAGGAAAGGCTATCCTTCCTAAGAGATTACCAAGGAGGGACGCCACCTAGGAAGAGACTCGACCTAGGTGGGATTCCCCTTTATAAAAAGGGGTGTGATCCGGAGCACGATTTTTGCTCCGATCTGAACCGGGACAAAGTAGGGGCACTCTCCCATGATTCGATAGGAGGCCATCAAATCCAGAGCACCTTATTCTTCCTCCGATCTGAACCGGAACAAATTACGGGCACTCTCCCATGATTCGATAGGCGGGGATTAGCATAGATTGAATCGGGTATAAGGTTTAAGCAAATCCAAAATAGGTTTAATCCATGCGTTTTTTTTTATACGCATGAACAGGATTTTGTTTAATAGATTAAATTCTGATATTGTTGATGGCATGTTCTGGTTTTATTTTTTCATGATCACATTTTTCCATGCTCAGATTATCGCATGTTCTGATTTTTCCCATGCTCAGATTAGAGCGTGATCAGATTTTTCCATGCTTAGATTATCGCATGTTCTGATTTTTTTCCCATGCTAAGATTATCGGATGTTCAGAATTTCGGTTTAGCACATGTCGATTTTTATAGGTTAGAAGCATGTACAGAATGTATAGTTGGTTAATTAAATTTTAATAAGCATGTGTAGGTCAATAGCTTGTTCAGATTTTTCAACATGTTTAGGTGTAACGAGCACATACAGTTTAATGAGTATGTTAAAATTACAAGCAAGTTTGTGTACTGATTTTAGAATCCTACGTGTTTTTTATGTGGTTCATGATATGATCCTTGACTGGTTATGCATCGATTTATTTTTTATGGTCATACACAGTTTTGGGTTCTTGGGGTCTCGATTTATGTTGGTTTTGAAGATCTAATAAAATTTAAGTTTTTTTTATTAGTTAAGTCTGATATTAAATTTAAGAAAAAACAGAGCTTTTATTTGATTAATAAATCTGAAGTTAGAGTTAATAAAACTCAAATTTTTAGTTGATTAATTAAATCCGGTTTTGGATTTAAATAAACTTGAGTTTTGATTTAATTGGTTAAATCTGAATCTAACAAAGTGAGTTCAAGTTTGAATCTGGAGTTTTATTTCTTAAATCTGGATTTTTGTTAAATGGTTTAAATCTGGAATTTTGTCAAGAAAAATCTGAATTTTTGGTTAAACTGTTTAAATATGAGATTTTGCATATAAATCCAATAATTTTTCGGGTATGATTCTAAAACTTGCTTTTTCGGGTGTGAATAAAATTTTGATTTTTTTTCTTTGTTTGTAAAAATTTACAAGTCTGATCTTCCTAGTTATTCCATAATCCGTATGGATTTCAGTGATTCTTCGAATCTAATTTTAATTAGGTTGAGAATCCAATTTCTTTTGACTATGATATGAACCTGGGTTTAGCTTGGAACGTGAATATGTGTTTATTTCATCTTAGGTGAATGCACATTTGTATAGTTATGTGAACCAAAGGTCGATATGTGACTGTGTCCTATTTAAATGACATCGATTGTGGGGTGGTTTTGGTTGAACCATATGGTCTTTAACAGGTAAGTTGGTAGAGTTAGTAGATGTGATGTGTAGGAGAAAGATTGATATTTTATGTCTACAAGAGACCAAATGGATAGGTGAGAAAGCAAAAGTGATAGAACCTTGGGGATATAAGATTTGGTATATAGAAATAAATAGGAATAGGAATGGAGTAGGGATTGTTATGAGTCGTGAGTATATAGATAATGTAGTTGAGGTCCGTAGGAAGGGTGATAGGATTTTACCTATTAAATTAGTATTAGGTACAGATATTATTAATATTATTAGTGTTTATGCACCTCAAGTAGGTTTAGATGATTCCATTAAGCGTCAATTTTGGGAAGATTTAGATGGAGTAGTACAAGGGATATCTTATGGAGAAAGGCTTTTCATCGGCGGTGACCTTAATGGGCATGTAGGCATTAGTAGGGAAGGATTTGAGAGTATCCATGGAGGCTATGGTATAGGAGAAAGAAACAAAAGTGGAGAAAGGATTTTAGATTTTGGTTTGTCCTATGATATGATCTTAGCAAACACTTGGTTTAGGAAGAGAGAGTCTCACCTAGTAACATTTAAAAGTGGGGTTAATACGAGTCAGATAGATTTTTTCCTACTTAGAAAGAGAGATAGGGGTTGTTGCATCGATTGTAAGGTTATACTGGGAGAAAGTGTAGCTACACAACATAGAGTCCTAATTTTAGATCTTAGAATTAGACAATGCCACAAAAGGGATAGACATAGGATAGATCCTAGAATTAAGTGGTGGGCACTGAAAGGAGCTAAACAAGGAATGTTTGCAGAGTGGTAGTTAAGGAAATTGATTGGTGTCTCGAGGAGGATTCAGAATCTATGTGGAATAAGATAGCGGGTGGCATAAGAAAGATGGCTAAGGAGGTATTTGGTGAGTCTAAAGGTGGTGCACCGCTAGGTAAGGATACATCGTGGTGGAACGAGGATGTCAAATTAGCTATTAAGGTTAAAAGAGAGTGTTATAGAAATCTAAGTAAAAGTCGTGATAATGAGAATTTGGAGAAGTATATGATAGCAAAGAAGGAAGCTAAAAAAGTAGTTCGGAACGCAAGGGATAAGGTATATAAGAAAGTTTATGACAAGTTGGATACCAAAGAGGGCGAGAAGGATATTTATAGGCTTGCAAAGATGAGAGATAGGAAATCGAGGGATCTGGGTATGGTTAGATGTATCAAAGATGAAATGCAAAGGGTTTTAGTTAAAGATGAGGAGATTAAAGAGAGATGGAAAGATTATTTTGATAAGCTATTTAATGAAAGTCATGCTCAGGATCTTGGAGACTTTTCCATTCCTTTTCATGAGATGAATCGTGACTTCATGCGCAAGATTCAAAAAAAAGAAATTGCAGAGGCTTTGAAGAAAATGAAATCAAGAAGGGCAGTTGGCCCAGATGGTATACCTATCGAGGCTTGTAAATGCTTGGGTAAGAAAGGTTTAGAATGGTTGATAAATCTTTTTAACAATATTTGACGGACAAATAAGATGCCTAATGAATGGAGGAAGAGTACTTTAGTGCCTTTATATAAGAATAAGGGTGATATACAAGATTGCACAAACTATCGTGGTATAAAACTCATGAGTCATACTATGAAACTTTAGGAGAGGGTGATTGAGTATAGGTTGAGGAAGGTTGTTATGATATCAGAGAATCAATTTGGTTTTATGCCTGGAAGATCAACTATGGAAGCTATACATCTTCTTAGACAACTTATTGAGAGAAATAGAGAGAGGAACAAAGATTTGCATATGGTTTTTATTGATTTGGAGAAGGCTTACGATAGAGTACCTAGGGACGTTCTCTGGTGGACAATGATGAAGAAAGGTGTTTCTCTCAAGTACATTAGTATAATTAAAGATATGTATGAAGGAGTAGTAACCAATGTCCGCAATTGTGGAGGGGTGACAACCAATTTTCCTATAACGGTTGGGTTACATCAAGGATCTGCTTTAAGCCCTTTCCTATTTGCTATAGTGACGGATGAGCTTACGAGATCAATTCAAGAAAATGTGTCGTGGTGTATGTTGTTTGCTGATGATATTGTTTTGATTGATGAGTCTAGAGCTGGGGTTAATGCTAAGTTAGAATTATGGAGACAAACATTAGAAGCAAGAGGTTTTAAGTTGAGTAAGAGTAAGACAAAATACATGGAATGTCGATTTAGTAAGCAACAAAGTAGTGATGGGAGTGTAGTAAAGCTTGGTGAGCAAGAAATACCGGTGGATGATTCTTTCAAATATTTGGGATCTATCATTCAAAAGTATGGAGAAATTGATGGAGAGGTAAATCATAGGATAAAGGTTGGGTGGATGAAATGGAAGAGTGCAACTGGAGTGTTGTGCGATCGTAGAATGCCATTGCGGTTGAAGGGAAAGTTTTATAGGACGACCATTAGGCCCGCTTTACTATATGGTACGGAATGTTGGGCTGCCAAGAGACATCATATTCAAAAAATGAGTGTAGTTGAGATGCGTATGCTGAGATGGATGTGTGAAAATACAATAAAAGATAAGATTCAGAATTAGGAGATACGTAAGAAGGTAGGCGTTGCACCCATTGAAAATAAGATGAGAGAGAATCGTTTACGATGGTTTGGACATATTCGACGAAGGCCTAATGATGCTCCAGTTAGAAGGATGGAGAAATGGGAAAATATATTAGTTAAAAGAGGTCGGGGTAGGCCTAGGAAGACATGGATGGAGGTGATAGGAAAGGATATGAATGCTTTGAACCTCACCGAGGACATGGCATTGGATAGAAATGAAGGGAGGAGAAGGATTCATGTGGAAGACCCAGAATGATTTTCTTTGTTGGTTCATATCGCCGACCCCAATTGTTTTGGAATGAAGGCGTTGTTGTTGTTGTTGTTGTTGTTGTTGTTATTGTTGTTGTTGTTGTTGTTGTATTAGTGAGCCTATTGAGGCTGTGTGGTGTGCCCTGTTATTTAGATAATTGTGAAAGTGCATTGACTTGTTAATTTATAATGCTTTTGATTTAATTTCACATGTGGCACAACTATTACATTGTTATAACCAACTAGGGTAAAAGCCCAATCAGATAATGCATGTTGATTTGCATGTTCTTGTCTGAAGAACCCTTAATAATTTAAGAAAGGTATAAGAGACCCAAACAATGTGCATTGGTTTATGTAGCATATGATTTTTTATTGCCTGTATTAAATTAGTTTATATCAGAGTTACCGAAGCGCGCTTCCGAAGCGTGCAAGGAAGCACCACTTTTAAATGGGAAACACGCTTCCCCAATTTTTTTTTCAATTTTTTGTATTTTTTATTTTTATTTTTTTCGCTTCCCCTTCTCTTCCTAGGTCGCTTCCGGATCGCTTCCTAGGTCGCTTCCGAGACGATTCCCGACTCGCTCCTAAGTGGTCCCATGCTTCCCGCTTCCTAAAATTTTGAAAGTGCCTCGCTTCCCTCTCCTGCTTCCTCAACCGGCAATCATGGTTTATATTACAAGTTTGTCTTAATTGTGAATTGTGCTTTAAGGCTTTCTTAAACTTATGTTTGTTTTGATGTATAATTCTTTTCTTACTGTTGGATTTTGAGAGGGTCTCGTACGAGAACTTCGGTTCTTACCTTATTTTTAGAAACCTTTTTCAGATGCTGAGGCTCAAGATTAGCTGAGTATGGTGATGGCGGAGCCGAATTACTGGAGGTGACGACGTTTATAATGGGCTGCTGGGATTCTAAGCGTGTTGGAGATTTGTTTTTGTTAAACTTATGGACATAATGTTTGAGTCTATTAAGATTGGATTTGATTCACATTAAATCTTGGTTAAATAAATTTTTGGTTTGGAATGGATATAGATTGGTGATATAAATCTGCAGATCCATGGGTTTGTCTTTCCGCAGTAATCTAAAAACATGTATTCGTTTAAAAAAAAATCCGCAAATTTTCAGGGGTGAGTTTGGGGTCGTTACAAGTCTTGGTTCAAATCACAATGCAGATATAAAAATAAAACTCCACAGAATGGAAAGTACCAGAAGAAATAGTAAATGCAACATGAAACAGCTTCATGTTTGAGAAAAATATAAATAAATCACACAGTCAAACATTTTTACTGATTGAATCTTATAAGTTTAAATTTCACTTCTACAGTGTTGAAGTCAGAAAATGCCATATTTCATGATGGTGTGACAAGGCCCCCCTTATTTTCCATGCCTGAACTGTGTTTACTGTGAAAACGAAGTCTGACAAGGAGTTGTCGAACTTTGTATCTGTGGTAACATTCTCCATTTGACTTCCGTGCAGAGACTGTCACTTCAGGATGCAACACCCCATTTTTCTTTCTTGTTTGACTAACTTCACATACAACTTTCTAAATCAAATGGATTTCTTAAAAGACGCATTCAACCAGAACGTGTCAACTACCACTGGCAGTTTCATGTTAGGTCAGCTATAATGTGTTTGGCAAAATTAGAGATTGATCGCAAGTGCCATCAATAAACCTCAACTGATTGGTTTGAACTAATCTTGCTTTGCATATACTGGAATTAAGAGCCTACATACCAGAATGTATTTTTGCAACCAATTTAATTTACAGAAGCAATTTCTCTGGGAAAGCGAGTGCCAAAAGAGAAGGATAGAATCAAGGCCCTCATAGGTAAATCCACCAAATATTGTGCAAACATAGGTGCTTAATGGAAATAAAGAACCATCAAAATCAAATGCTGCTTTAAGAAAATAAACAAAGTTAAGTACCTTACAAAGATAATGCATCAAAGTCATTTTATTGTTTCTTGCACGAGTATCTGTCAATTTAAGAAGACTGTCTAATTTAAATCCTATAGCAGATCCTGCACAAAGTTTAACAAATAAAAAACCAAAAAATAAGAACATGTAACAACTGAAAGCCTTCCAAAAGAAATATAGATTTTGACTCAGTATTGTGTCTACCTCGTGCAGTACCCTGATTCAGTGCATTTCCTAATGAAAGAATTGTTTGCATTATTCTTCTCAGCTTTACAGATTCTTTGACCTAAAGAAAAAGTTATGATTGATCCAATGATTATATCAGCAAGTCGGCATTTGTATCTCATATGTTCTTATTTTCATTTAACAATTTAAAACTGTACCTCTCTAGAAGCATCATTAATTGTATTTAAGTTGATCTGCAGTTCTTTAACCTGAAAAGTTTTCCAGGAATTGTAATGAATAATAATTCATGAAGCAGAGAGCACAAAAAATTGTTGTAGCTCTTTGTAATGTAAACCTGTGCAGAGAAAGTAATTCTGAATGAAAACACCCTTAATTTGGAGTCCACACGGGGAACCTTCATCAGCTCAAGAAAAAACTTCCAGAATTCAAGAGCAGAAACTCAGTTAGTGACGGTTAGATATCAAAACCACAAAGAATCTGAAAACCAATACCTGCTCGCACTTTCCTAACATTTCTTTGTCTCCTGTGTAATTCTGCAACATAGCATATTTCCAATTAATTCATTCAACCGTGCACAAAATGGACCTAACACTAACAAATAATGAATTAATCAACCTATATGAGTAAAATACCTGATTGTCTTACACAGGGTTAGACCTTTATAATATCCTTAAAATAACTTTTTGTACATATGAAAAATAACTGAAAACAAAAAACTACCAGAAGCCACAACAGATTGACTAGCGATCCATGAGAATGTCAACAAAAAAACAAACAAAAAGGGAAAAGAAAAGAAAGAGAACATGTGATGCTGTGCCCACTCTGCCCATGCCTGTTTCAACATCTGCATGTGTGGTACACAAATGCATGCATAGGAGCTAAGGCAGTGCACTGATAATTTCATATATAAGGGACCTGAAAAGATCTGTGCTCCATGTGTGTGCATATGTATGTTTGTAATATCAACCAACGAAGATCATCTTGGAATATGTCAGTTGAAAGACTCCTTGCTTCAAAAAATAATACCAAAGGGAATTCATTTTCCATCTTTCATGATCTTTTACGCACATTTAGAATCCCAATTCAACTCAATTATTAAGACTGAAACCAATATCATTTTTTTTTGGAAAACATGTAGGTGTACACTGGATACAATGGAAGTTGATCATGAAAAAAGTAACCAAGCTGCAGCAGGATAATATCCCCAAAGAAAAAGATAGAAAAAGAAATGAGCTATGCTAGTTTTATAGATATAAAAACATTTAAAGCTGTCAGCAAATGTAGTTCAGACGAAGTACCTTCAACATTTCCATTTCTTCTTTTGTTGGACAAAATTTAATGAGATTCTCCACTTGATCAATGTCCAAGATTGAAGCATCCAAAGACAATAATGCATTCTAATGAGAAGAGCATGAAACACATTATCAGTTAGCCATGTATGCTTTAAAGGTTCATGACAACACAAGTGCTGAAAATATTCACCACAATAACAAAAATGGACAGAAAAAATACTAAATTAATCATATAAATAGAGCTAATTCACACAAACAAATCTGTTCTTTAATCAGTCAGCCCTCCCAATAAGGTTTAAAGCGCAGTAGTTTGTGTTTTCCCTTCTGTACTGATTCATTCTTTGTATCAAATGTTGGCATAGCCTGATTACTGTGGAAATGGTCAAAGAGTACATGTTTTCAATATAGGGCAGGGCAGTAATTTTTCAGTCCGTGCAGTTGGAAGTAGAAGTAACTGTTGCGGAAGAGATGAAGTGCACCGAACCCTAGGTAGAGAGAGAGAGAGAGGGAGAGAGAGAGAGAGAGAAAAGGAGAGAGAGAGACGAGAGAGAGACGGCTGCAAATAATAGAACCTATTTACTCGTTATTAGGGTCTCTCTCTAGGTTAAATAGAGAGAGGCTGAAAAAAGTAGTTACATTTAAGCCTACTATAAAATCAAAATTTCAAATAGCCTCTAATATATAAAAAGACTTCACTTAAAACCACCTATTCTCAACACTCCCCCTCAAGCTGGAGCATAGATATCAATCATGCTCAGCTTGTCACAACATTTTGAGAAATTTGGTCTAGCAAGAGGTTTTGTAAACATATCTGCAAATTGGTCTGCAGACTTTAGGTATTTGGTAGTGATATGACCAGCTTGAAACATATCTCTTACATAGTGGCAATCAACCTCAATTTGCTTTGTTCTCTCATGAAATACAAGATTGTTCGCTATATATGTTGCCGCTTTATTATCACACATCATGGTCATGGGAGAAGAAACTTTCACCTGAAGATTATTAAGAATAGTACGAACCCATATCAATTCAGCAGTTGTTTGGGCCATAGCCCGATATTCTGATTCTGCACTTGACCTAGAAACAACATTTTGTTTCTTACTTCTCCAAGAGATCAAGTTGTCTCCCAGAAACACACAGAATCCTGTGGTAGATTTTCTATCCACTACAGATCATGCATAGTCAGCATCAGAATAGGCCACTATCTCCAGATTTCCACCTTTTCTAAACAATAACCCCTTTCCAGGAGAAGATTTTAGGTATCTGAGAATGATAATAGCTGCATTCCAGTGTACCTCAGTTGGTTTGTCCATAAACTGACTAACTTTGCTTACTGCTAAAGCAATATCCGGCCTAGTCACAGTTACATACAGTAGCTTCCCTACTAGGGAGCGATAGCTTTTGCTATCAACCGGTTTTGACCCTTCTTCAAACAACTGAACTTTATGGTCCATGAGAATATTTGCTAGTTTAGCTCCCAACATTCCTGTTTCCTTTAATAAGTCAAGAACATACTTCCGTTGAGACAAAACCATCCCTTCACGGCTCATGGCAACTTCTATACCCAAAAAATACCTGAGTGAACCAAGGTCTTTTGTAACAAAGTGTTTTTGAAGATGAGCCTTTGTGGCTTCAATAGCTTTCACATCATCTCCTGTAAAAATGATGTCATCCACATATACCACCATAACAACTATTCCAGAGCTAGTTTTCTTGATAAATAGTGTATGATCTGCTGCTGACCTGTTAAAGCCAAAGCATGACATCACTTCAAACAATTTTTGAAACCATGCTCGAGGACTATGTTTCAAGCCATAAATCGCCTTTTTCAATCTACACACCTTCTGACACTCCCCCTCAACCCCGAAACCAAGAGGTTGGTGCATGTAAACGGTCTCAGATAGATCCCCATATAGAAAGACATTCTTCACATCTAACTGACACAAGCTCCAACCAAGTTGAACAACTACTGAGAGAACAAGACGAATGGTACTCATCCGTGCAACAGGAGAAAAAGTTTCAAAGAAATCAATACCATATGTCTGAGTATATCCTTTCGCTACTAATTTGGCCTTGTACCTTTCAATAGAACCATCAGATTTGTACTTTATTGTATATACCCATTTACATCCAACAATGTTAGCATCTGCTGGGGAATCAACTAGATCCCATGTATGCTGAGATACTAAAGCATCCATTTCTTCATGCATAGCCAGCTTCCAGCGATTATCAAGCTCTGCCTGTTGATAGTTCAGAGGAATAGTTTCAGCAGATAAGGCTGAAATAAAAGACTTCATTTGATTTCCAATTCTGGCATCGGAGACAAAATGAGATATGGGATATAAGGTACATTGTCTTGTCCCCTTTCGTAGAGCAATAGGCCTGTTATCATTATCCTGAAGATCAACAGTGTCAGTAGAACTTACCTCAGGAGAAGAAGAAGATGAAGGCTCTTGCGGAAGTGGAGCTCTACGCACATATACCAATGGAGGATTATTAAATCTAGAAGAGGATGAAGTTTGGTTCGGTAATGAGGGCACAGATTCCAAAGAAAAAGGAGGTATAGGTAATGGAAAAGACTCAGTTGGATCAACCTGCAGCGGGAAACCGGAACTAGAGTAATATGGAGAGGATTCCAGGAAAGATACATCCGCACTGACATACTCTCGGCGAGAAATAGGATCATAACATCGATAGCCCTTTTGATTTTTTGGATAACCGATAAATATGCATTTTGTAGCTTGAGCGGCTAATTTATCACGGTGAGGGCCAAGTTTGTGTACAAAACAAACACATCCAAATATTTTTGGTGAGAAAGAAAAAAGTGGGGCATTAGGTTTTAGGATATGTAATGGAATTTGATCACCCACAGAAGACGAAGGCATGCGGTTGATCAGATAGCAAGCAGTGGTAATCGCATCACCCCAGTATAACGCAGGAACATTGGATTGAATCATAATGGTCCTGGCAACATCAAGGAGGTGTTGATGTTTTCGCTCAGCCACCCCATTTTGTTGAGATGAATAGGCGCAGAAAGTTTGGGGTTGGATGCCATGATCTTGGTAAAATTGTAACAGACCCTTTGATTTAAACTCGAGAGCATTATCAGTGCGAACAATCTTGACAATAGATTCAAACTGAGTTTTTATTTCAAGAATTAGGGATTTGATAATACTTGGAACTTTAGATCGTTCTTTTATTAAAAATACCCATGATAACTTAGAGAAATCATCAACAATAACAAGATAATAACGACACTGAGTCCTAGTAGGAATCTTACTAGGACCCCATACATCTGCATGAAGAAGTACAAAAACTTTATTACTAGACTGACTCTGACTCGAAAGGGAACGAACTTCAATGATGCTTGCCCAACTGACATGCTTCATAATGAAATGATGTGGTGGAAGGAATCTGAGGAAAGACCGACCGAAGCTTTGACAATGAAGGATGACCAAGACGACGATGCCACTGAACAGGATTGAATGAATGTTCCACTGCAGCATGAACAGTACCCATTGGATGATGTAGGTAGTAAATTTCATTCTCTTCATAGCCTCCACCAATCTTCTTCCCCGCCAGCAAATCCTGAAAATGACAACCCATTGGATCAAATATTACTCTACAGTTTTGTTCTTTTATAAGGCAACTAACATAGAGTAAACTTTGAGGAAGGTTTGGAGCATGAAGAGCATTTTTCAACTGTAATGAGAGGATATAGAAATATTTCCCTGACCAACAACCGGGGAGGAGCTCCCATCGGCTAATGAGACTCCAAGCTGAGCCTTAATATCCTTTAGATCTGAAAAAACACGTGAATTTCCACACAAATGTCTGGATGCACCAGAGTCAATAACCCACTTACTATGAGTCGGATGAAGATGATGTCCGGTTGAATAGGCAACACCAGCTACAGGAGGGGTGGAACTCAAAGGTCGAAGAGCTATCAGCTCATCATATTCCGCACGACTAAGGGTGATACTACTTTCATTTGCAGCGATATTCTTTTGTACATTTGTTGCCTCGATAGTAGTAACATTTGCTTTTGGAGTATATGACTTTGATGAAGAAGAGGTTGGCCGACCATGCTTATCCCAGCAACGATCTTCTAAATGTCCAGATTTTCCACAGAATGTACATTGAAGCTTTCATCTGCCTCCCATACAACGTCCACGTCCTCGTCCTCGTCCTCTGATATTCTGAATATTTCCACGCCCATAACTAGATGGGACAACAAGAGCAGATGACTGAGTCACAGGCTGAGATTGTGGCAGAGAGATCGCAAGTCTACTCAGACGATTGTAAGCATCAGCAAGAGTGGGAACATCTGATCCAATCAACATTTGAACTTTTGCAACAGAAAAATCTGAAGAAAGACTTGTAAGAAAACGAGCAACCATGGTTTGTTCTTGATGATCCTTTTGCTTCGAGCAACAAAGAGGCCTGTGAGCATTAAGTCTTTCAAACGCAGCTTTGACAGAAGCATAGTACTGGGCCAAGGTCTGATCTCCCTGTTGCAAATTATATATTTCATGTTCGACTTGCAGGATACGACTCACATTCGTTTCTTGTGAGTATGTATCACGAAGATTGTCCCACATCAGTTTGGTTGTATTATAGTAGATCAATCCATCTGCAATATGGGGTTCGACACTATTCATGATCCATGACATAACTATGTCATTATCTTCCTCCCAAGTAACATATTTTCCCAATTTCTCAGTGGGTTCGCCTTCCAACAAAATATGTTTTCGACGATGTCCAGATACCAACATCATAAAAGTTCTGGACCACCTGGCATAGTTGGTTTCATTCAACCTTACGGAAGAGCCATACGAGAAGGGGTTGACAAAAGCCTTATACTCCCCAATATGTTCCATTTTGGAATCACATTTTGAAGTTTCAGCCATACTAAAAATATACTCCTGTTTCAGCAGGGACAGATTTCAATAACGTGTGTTACACTCACACAACAACCCAACAGCTGTTACAAAAAAAAACACTGACAATAAGGAACAGCAGGCCACAAGAAGAGTATTTTCCCAGCACAGCAGGGAATCAAGCCTGCAATTTCTGCTACAGTAGTGGACAGCAGCCCACACACATGAATATTGAACAGTTGCACACACGTATGAGACAATCACGCATCAGCCAAAACCGACGACCAGCATCTATCCTCCACACAGACTCCCTCGACCAAAAAAACTGATAATTTTCATCACAGCAGATAAAACCAACTTGCTGTTTGCACTAATCACGACAGCATGAACTGACTAACTAATCACGACAGCATGAAAAAAAAAACCAATAACGATAGATGTTGCAATCACGATAGATGTTGAAGTCACGCCAGCAGTTGCAATCATGACAGTAAAGAAATTAACGACAACATGAAGAATCACGGCAATCACGACAATCACGACAGCATGGAAGGTAAACATTTTTATCAACTACCAAATCCAGAAAATATCAGCAGATCTCGATCAAGATAAGGGGGTTACGGCTGCCAGACCTGAAGATACACTCCCACGATGGTCATTAGATCTGATGACAGATCTGGCCCAGATCTGTTATCAGATCTAAAAAAAATTTAATCCACACCTGGTTCGAGATCGTTGCAGATCACGCTCCTGATGTAGGTCACGCTCCTTGGTGTAGATCACGCTCCTGAGATCGTAGGCTCCGATACCATGTTGCGGAAGAGATGAAGTGCACCGAACCCTAGGTATAGAGAGAGAGAGGGAGAGAGAAAAAAGGAGAGAGAGAGAGAGAGACGGCTGCAAATAATAGAACCTATTTACTCGTTATTAGGGCCTCTCTCTATGTTAAATAGAGAGAGGCTGAAAAGAGTAGTTACATTTAAGCCTACTATAAAATCAAAATTTCAAATAGCCTCTAATATATAAAAAGACTTCACTTAAAACCACCTATTCTCAACAGTAACAAACAAATATTCAAAAGATGCACACATGTCCAAGGTAATACAAGAAGAATAAGATCAAAGATGAAGAAACCAGTTCAAGGAAATGCAAGTTATAAATCCAATTGGTTTTATTGTCAGTAAACACCCCAAATTTTCACTCACCTCCCTGACACTTCCACATAGTCATCGCAACTAGTCCTCCGAGATCTTGAGAGGGAAAATTGGTCAATTTCTGAGCTTGGACCCTGCAAAAGTCCAAATTTCATCTACAAAATTTTCATATTCTGGCTCAAACCTTCACTTTCAATCGCGAATTTTCAAAGTCTTACTCTTAACAAGAGACTGGAATCTCTTATCTCTGGGACAGAATTGCATTTCCCGAGACATGTCATTGCATATCATTGCATAACATGTCATTTCGAGGTCTAGAACTCGTGATTTTAAAATTCTCAATCCAAATTTGAATTTCAAACTCTTTCGAAATCAATTTCCAACCCCTGGGTCTTCCAAATTACCATATTTTCCCGTTGGACCGGCTCTGCTTGAAGAAGGGGACGAAGCTCTGAACCTAGAATTTTTATTCCAAATTTGCAAAAGGACTTTGAATTTTGTAAAATCTCCTTATTTTAGCCTCTTTATCAGCAATTTCAAAGTCGTTTTTATAAATTTGCCCTGAAGTGCCACCTTCTTTCAAAAATTCTCGTAGTTAGGTCAAGTATTAGTTTCTAATTGCTAATTAGTTTAGATTTTTATGAAAATTCCAAAAAGAGACTCCAAATTTTACTTTTTCCCTTTTAGTCTTTGAATTCCAACCAATAAAAAGCAATGTGAGGTCCACCCTTAGGTGGCACCACATTAGCCTTTCTTCAGAATTAGGTTTTTATTTTAAAAAAAAGCCTAGAAAGGAGGAGCTCCCTCACCCTGAGGTGGCGCCACCCTGAGGCACCTTCTCAAAATTCAAATTCCATGGGGCCCACTCTGAAGTGGCGCCACCTTGGATCTTCTTTAAAGCTAGGTCTTGTTTTAGCTTTTTCAAAATCCTAAAAAAAAGAGGAGCCGCCCCTTTTGAGGTGGCACCCCTCCAAAAAAAGAGATTTTTTTTTATAAAAAGTGCCCCCCACTCTGAGGTGGCGCCACATTAGGTTTGCTTTTTATTAGGTTCTAGTTTTTTTTTTTAAATCCAAAAAAAATAGGAGCCGCCCCTCTCTGAGGTGGTGCCATCCTAAGACAATTTTTGCCATTTTGCTTTGTTCAAAACGTATGGAGCCCACCCTTAGGTGGCGCCCCAATTGAACTCCCTTGAAATCAGCTAGGTTTTGAAAAAGTTTTCAAAAAGCAAAATCGCCACTTTTTGATTTCCTTAAAGCTAGGTGCTTTAGCTAGGTTTTAGGAAAGGTAAAACCAAAAAAAATCAAAAATTTTCAAAAAAGCAAATCCCCCCCCCCCCCCGAGGTGGCACCTCTCCAGAGCCCTCTTTCCATTTTATCTTGCTTTT
Source organism: Nuphar pumila (assembly GCF_984573655.1). Lineage (NCBI taxonomy): Eukaryota > Viridiplantae > Streptophyta > Magnoliopsida > Nymphaeales > Nymphaeaceae > Nuphar > Nuphar pumila. The sequence goes on along the minus strand of NC_143261.1, from coordinate 11,148,971 downwards.
CTCATTTTATTAAATAACAAAAGTGTGGCCCCCACCCTGAGGTAGTGCCACATGGAGAGCCTCTTCAGAAAAGTAAGAATTTCAAAATTCAAGTAGTCCCCAGAGCATTCCTAAAAGTTAGGAAAAACAAACTTGCTTTTGCTTTTCCTAACTTGTAGCTCATGCCTTCTTAAACCCTCTAGCTGACCCTTCTAGAAGAGAAAATCAATCACTTACCACCTTTTCTGAGCATCCATCCATCATCTCCTAATCCAGAGAGTACCTTTTGGGAGTTCCCATCTTTCCTTTCTCTCATCCTACACCCCCTTTGGATTCTGATCTCTCTCTCTCTCTCTCTCTCTCTCTCTCTCTCTCTCTCTCTCTCTCTCTCTCTCTCTCTCTCTTTGGCACCTCCATCTTCCTTCTTTCAGCCTTTTAGTCCATCCACCAAGAAGCGGTTGAACCATCAAGGAGCAACCAGACATCGTGGAGTTAACCTCCACCTTCCTTCCTTCAAACTAGCAGCAAAAGGGTAGCCAAATACCAAAGATCGGCCTCCATTGCCAGTGCTGCCACCAAGGTAATACTCCCTTAATTTCGCCTTACTCATTTCATCAACGGTACCGGTTTAGTATTTAGCATGAGGGTAGCCTAAGGACAGTGGTGATGAATATGAGGAAAATCCAGACCGAAACTGGATTCGTGAAGTGCATGAACTCAGCATGTGAGTCTATCTCCCGAAATGCCAAGTGAAAGGTGGATTCGCCCAAACCAATGGACCGAATTCCACTTCTCAATGGTGTATATCGAACAAAATCAAATGTCTCCTTGATCCATCGGCATCATATCATCATTATCAACATGTTTTTCATATTAGATGCATTTTATTAATATTTTCACGATTTACTTCAGCATAGCATGCATATTATGTAGTTTCATCATTTCCTGTTTAATTTCTGTAGAGTTCTGAATTTAGCATGCAGCTCACTTATTATTTCATGTTCGTATTTTAATCAAAAAATCATATAACATGCGGGTGTTTGTTCCTGATATTTCACAAAAAAATCGAAAGCATTTGAAATTATCTGCTTTATTCAAAGTTCAAAACATCGAACTGGGTTTTAGAGTCAGGAAGACGCTGGACATATCCATACCCGATTTGTAAAATTGAGATCTCCCTCGTGGGAGATCCGATTATCGATCCAAAAAATGCAGCAGTCTCGGGATTCAGTCTAATATTTAATCTGATTTTATCAGATTTTTTGGAAATACTTTGCTGCCTGTCAAAAATCTGAGACCACAAGACATGTGTCAGAGTCCGGTATGAGCTCCTGGGACTCTGGATCGACTTGAGTCGATTGTTGCTCTCTGGGTATAACTCGAAATCCGGGGCTGTGAAAGGGGAAGTTCATGTTCGGGATGTCCACTGTTTGGGTCTAAAATTTCATAATTTTTGAAACAGATTTGATCCCTTTTCAGTAATTTTAGAACAAATCAGTAGTTTTGGTGCTCGTTCCTGTTTTTCTGAATCACGAGGTAGTTATCGTATTTAAATTTCTGTTAGTGGGTGGAATGCCGAATCTGTAAAAATGAAAATCGTTTGTTTATGTGTCAGCAGTATCCTTTTAAACTTTCAAAAATTTTGGTGGCATATTACTATTTTTTAATCTATTTTTGTGGATAATCATGTTAAATTCGCGTGTATCAGAATTGGATTCATGCTACCGAAGTCACTGTAGATCAAATCCCGAGGCTGTATAAGCCAAAGTTGTTTATTTTTATGTCTGTCAGCAGCCTGCAAAATCTCAGATATTTCTATGGTGAATTGCTCCGTTATCGCATTAAATACCGTGTTTGGTTTGCACCCGTAGGCGAAATTTGCATATTTTAGGATTTTATTCGAATTTTTGCGCTTAGATGATACCATTTCATGCATTTTTTTTATTCCATTTTGTTCCCGAGAAAAATAGGATGTCTCATGTCGAATTTGGCAAGATTTAAAGGTCATTTGGTGTTCAGTTTAGCCGTATCATTAAAACAGGGCTCCGGCAGGACCCTGACCCACGCAAAGCAAAAACTATAATTAGTATTTTTTGGCCAAATTCTCCAAAGAAATTTTATTTTAGCATTTTATCATGTTTAGCAGCATGTCATCATATTCCATCTTCAATTTCATCATCATTCGAATTTCAAAACTCCCAGATTTTAGCAAAATCCCTTAAAACCCTTAATTTCAAAGGTACAACCTCATTATGAGGGGTATTTTGGTCATTTTGACCAAAATTCCGAATTTCAAATCTTTATTACCCTATTTTCTGACATTTTCTTGATTTTAAATCATATCCATATCAAGGAAACATCAGATTGGGTTTATATCGAGATAAATCCGATAATTTCTGGATATTATCGAAAATTTTTGGAAAAACCTACATGGTTGTACTAATCCAATTTCTAGTTTTGCAGGGACATTCGAAAGGAGGAGTTGAATTTCTTGTTTTATTCCTTTCATTTTAGCAATGTAAATGTAAAATAAATATTGGAATAAGAGTTACTTTCATGCTTAGACTAGGGTGCATCACATATAGTTTACCTTTCTGTAATATCCTGATATGTAAATCATGTATTTTTCTTTGAAAATCACCATAAATGAACACGAATGGCACGCGCACCAACTCTTAGGGAGTTGATGAACTCGGTGGAGTCCGTATTTATGGCCATAGTTAGAATATGGACAAGACCCAGATTCAGCATCTTCCTATTAGCCACACTGAGCCTACACTATTAGGCTACTTTCAAAAGTCATAACATATATCCCATTTTTCAAAATGTTTTGAAATTAAACAAGTTAAATTCCAAGCATATTTACGGCCATAGTCGGAATATGTAAAGGATTTACCTTGATTTAATTCCAAAATGCATATTTTCCAATGAGTCCCTCAAAGATTTCCTGAATATCTTCATAAAAGTGCATTCATCCATTTAAGTTAGTCTGCATCATGAGACTATATGCATTTCTTTTGTTTTTCTCAAGAAAATCCCACTTTAAAAAAATCGATTTCTCAAGGATACCCTGAGATTCCTTAAAATTTCATCTTCTCCAAGATTTTCAAAAGGATTCCTCGTGAATTTCCAAAAGCCAAAATCGATTTTCAAATCCTCAAGATCAGAATTCTCAGGACTTTCAAAAGACTGGATTTCATTTCCCCAAGGATTTGCCATGTGTTTTCAGTGATTTCTCAAAGACAAACAAAAAGGTCGATTTTTCAAGTTGGGAATTCTAAAAAGGTATTTCCTATCAGAATTGTTTGCTTTCTTATGATTAAGATTTCTCAAAACTCATTCTCTTTCCCCAGGATTTTCACTCATTCATGATTTCCCAAAGTACATTTTCCAAAATTAAGAAAGTTGATTTTTCCTTAAGACTTCAAAGTTTTCTCAAGTTTATCAAAATCATTAGGGTTTCTCTGAGAAATCGATTCCCCTTTCCTCTAAATTATTTCTCTCCCATTTTCTAGAATATTTTCAAAAGCATACATCATATTTCTCAACGTGCATTTTGCAAAATTTCATGGCACAAGCCTGAGTTCTCTGTGCATTTAGGATAGAACATCAATTTTGGTAATTAAGTTAAGTTAAGCACTCTTTGATCATTGGTTCGATTACCTCTGGTAAAGGCGTTAGGAATAGTCGAACCTCGTACCGACAGGCGAGCCCCATCCTACGGATTTTCCCGCTATTTTCAAAACAGATGCGAGTTTTTCAAAACCATTTTCAAACTTTGGTCGAGTTTGACTCGCGGAATGGTTCCTCTCTCTCCCGCAAGGAAGGAAAAAATTTTGCGACGAAAACAGGTTTGGCGACCGTGATGGGACATGTCCTCGTCTAATCAATTATGTGCTTGACATAACTTAGTTATCAAAATTGTGTTCTCAAAATGTCAGCTTTTTAATTTTCAATATCATGTGAGCCTAGGAGCCTAGACTCTGACCCAGCTGACATTGACTGCATATAGCTTAGGTATGGTTTGGTAGGACCATATTGAGGAGGAACCATTCATGCTCACATAGACTTAAGTCTAACACAACCCTCCTCAATTTAGAATCTGAATGTAAACAATGTATGCTTCTTTAAAGATTTTCAAAATTCTATCTCTCTAAGTTTTAGAGCCTTTTATTTCTTGCATGTGATCATTTTTCCAAACCACCTTACATATCTCTACCTGGTCTTCACGTTGTTGGGCTCTCTTCTAGAACCATAGTTCGGGACAGAGCCTCACAACTTGGCCACTTATTTGGGCTGACGCCCCCTACCACGTACTAAGGGCTATAGTCTGAAATATATCGGTAGGCGCTCAAGGATGTTAGAAAACACAAGCTTAGAACCGGAGTTGAAATTCTATGCCACATACTTCGGGTCTTGACTCGAGTATATCGGCATAACTGGATTAAACAAAGATGATATGAGCCTAGAGTTAGGATTAGGGTCCTACAGCTGTTTTCAAAATGATGCATTTAGAGTCAGCCTCTTAGGGAGTGTTGTGTGCGCATAAATGATTGTGCAGGATGTGATTGTCTGTATTTTATTTACATTCTCTTCATCCTTCTCATATTTAATTTTCCCAAAATATTAGATGATTTTCCAAATAGCCTCATTTTTTAGAATATTTCTCTTATTTCCTCAAAATCCTAGACGATTTTCTTAAAATCCTTTATTTTCCTCAAAAAGTCCAGGGGACTTTCTTTTCCTACCTTTCTTCTGGACCTCGAATTTCCATCTCGTTTCTATCCTACCTGCAAGCTTTCAAAATTTTCATATTTTTCCTAAGTCTAATTCTGAGTTTTCCTCCACCTTTCAGTCTGATGGCATTCAGTCAGCTAGATCCTATCTTTCCTGAAGGTCACATCTACGAGGTGCGACAAGGTCTTCCTGAACACCGAGCCCTCAGTACCGGATCTTTCATTCCCCGGTGGTACTATTTGGGGCTCAAAAGCTTTTCTTGTATGTTCTCGGACCACTTGAGCGAATGTGGATTAGAATTGGCATCAGCAGTCGGAAAGCAGATCATCAACGGTAACCTGATCCATGCAATGGCGGAGCGGTGGAACCCGCGCACTTGTACTTTCTGGTTCCCATGGGGAGAGACGACCCTTTTAATGGATGAATTTTCAGAAATTATGGGATTGTCAGAATCAGTTGGTCAGTCAGGAGATCCATTGAAGCAACAGTTTCTAATTAATGGCAAGGGTTTAGATCCCCGGACGCCCTGGCTCGCCTGACAGACCGCCGATCTTGGCCTTTGGTCCAAATGGACGGAAATGAATATGTCGATCTGCTTGAGTTGTACCGACAATATGGGACATTCATCGAACTCAACTCACTATCAAGAACAGCTAGAGAGAGGATTCAAAATGCGATGGTTCTGTGCACCGTAGGACCGACCTTCTTCCAAATGAACAGAATTACGTGGACATCAGAATAGTCCAGCTCCTAAGAAGATGGGGAAGTCGACAGACCAGCTGTCTCTCCATAACCATGGCAACACTCGCCTTTTTTTACCGAGGGTTGACTTGTTTCACACTCGAAGAGTCCATTTTAGTCGAAGGGTGCACTTACGCGCTTCAGTCGTGGTTTTTCCAGCATGTTCCAGCCTGAGCAAGTTCTTTCAAATACAATGGTCGAGAGCTCCTTCCTGTAGCGCAGTATAGGTCCAGGATCGATGGCATTCAAGAAGAGGAAGTCGTGTGGGACGATTTTAACCGACAGTTATCTCCTCCCAGATATACGTATGCTTATGGAAAGTGATTCAAGTTGCTGGGACCCTTCTTTTGCACCTACTATCAACCAGAGTGATGCGTTCGGCAGTTCTTACAGAGACAACAGTATGTGGAGGCTAGGCTACTATCAGGGATAATGCCAGAATTCGATCTCACATCTGCGCAATGGTTCGGGGCATATCATTCTGCCCGCTACAACTGAGATTCCTTTATTACCCTCAACTTCTTTCCTGGTCCTAAAAAGTCCGCCGACTATTATGAATGGTGGCAAATTGTTTGCCCTCCACCTCTTTGTCAAAATCAATAAAATCATATTTTTCCAATAAAATTTTTTCCTGCTTATCATGGTTTGACGACCTCGCCTAAGTAACAATGTGCATTTTCCATTGTTTATTTCTTTTGCAAAGAATGACAACACAATTGTCGTGATTTCTGGATATTATCGGAAAATTCTGGAAAAACCTACATGGTTGTACTAATCCAATTTCTAGTTTAGAGGGACATTCGAAAGGAGGTGTTGAATTTCTTGTTTTATTCCTTTCATTTTAGCAATGTAAATGTAAAATAAATATTGGAATAAGAGTTACTTTTATGCTTAGACTAGGGCGCATCGCATATAGTTTACCTTTCTGTAATATCCTGATATGTAAATCATGCATTTTCCTTTGATAATCACTATGGATGAACACGAATGGCACGCGCACCAACTCTTAGCGAGTCGATGAACTCGGTGGAGTCCGTATTTATGGCCATAGTCAGAATACGGACGAGACCCAGATTCAGCATCTTCCTATTAGCCACACCAAGCCTACACTATTAGGCTACTTTCAAAAGTCATAGCATATATCCCATTTTTTCAAAATGTTTTGGAATTAAACAAGTTAAATTCCAAACATATTTACGGCAAAATATGTAAAGGATTTACCATGATTTAATTTCAAATTGCACATTTTCCAATGAGTCCCTCAAAGATTTCCTGAATATCTTCATAAAAGTGCATTCATCCATTTAAGTTAGACTGCATCATGAGATTATATGCATTTCTTTTGTTTTTCTCAAGAAAATCCCACTTTAAGAAAATCGATTTCTCAAGGATACCTTGAGATTCCTTAAAATTTCAATCTTCTCCAAGATTTTCAAAAGGATTCTTCATGAATTTCCAAAAGCCAAAATCGATTTTCAAAATCAAAAATTTTTCTCAAAGTCTAACCAGGTCTTTGCCCTGCAGAGAGCATTCCCCGCATTTGATGGTTCAGACAAAGTCAGGAAGAAAGACAACCTCATCTCAACGCATCACATACTCATTAGCTTCAGAAGAAGAGATGGACTCCCAACGTTCAGTCAAAGGCCAACAGGAGGAGGATGGCATAGATTCTCAAATGTATGTCATGTTCCAAAAGATGATGAACAAAATGATGAGTGAGCAGGCCGAAACCAGCTCAGAAAAGAATCCATTCAGACAAAAGGTCCAAGGTCACATGGCCAAGAAACCAGTGGAAACTTCCAAGAAGCATGTTCAGCTAGAAGACATTTCAGATGAAGCAGATTCAGCAGAAGATACTGATGAAGAATACGAGATAACACCAACTTTCCAAAAATTTGTTCAAGAGCAAAGGGTTACACGCAAGCTGAAGAATAAGGTCATAGAAAATCCACTGCAAGCTCAGTTCAAGGAAATGGCAAGAGTAGTCAAGGATCTACAAGCCCGCGACAAGGGCAAGAAAGTCTTCACCAGCGAAGACTTCTACGATGGCTTAGAAGGAGACGATAATCTTGAAAACCTTCCGAGAAAATTCATCAAGTTCGACGGTTCGGGTGACCCCAAAGCACACATCGCCATGTTCTTTGTCGAATGCTCCAAGTTCAAGAGAGACAACAGAGCTTTATTCCTTTGCTTTCCCCGCAGCCTAGAAGAAACCGCTGTAAAATGGTATGCGAAACACATAAACTCCATCGAGTTAAAGGAATTTGATAAGGTAGTGAATTTGTTCATTGAGCGATTTTTGTTCAACACGAAGGCGCTCCCAACATTAAGTCATCTCTGCAGCCTCAGACAGAGAAAAGATGAGAAGGCAACAAAATGAGAGACCCCATATCAGAGAGACACGCATTGTCACTGATCCTCAACAATTTTTCACAGCCTCTGAGAGGTTTAATTTCCACCTCACCATCCAGAACTTTCATCGAGTTGATAGAACGACCCGAATGGCTCGAACTAAGTGTGGAAAACGGAGTCTATGAAGGCTTCACTTTTACCAAGAACAACCACAATAATGAGCAGAAAAAGAAGGCTCATTTCACTTATTCTGCCAACAATAACAACAAGCATAATCATCACAAGGGGCAGAAGAAACACTACTTCTATGGCGTAGGCAATGCAAATACCAAGGGCGATCAGAAAGGAAAACCCGCTCTTCAATACAACAAGCCTCCTCAGCAGGACCAAGGACCAAAACTGCGTGAGAAGACCAAGCATGAAGGGTGAAGTTATGACAGAAAGTTTACTCCCCTTGATCAATCACTTGAGGACGTGCTCGAGTATATGTTATCAAAAGAAATAATCAAGCTGCCTAGGTTGGCTAATCCCCATGTGCCCATGAGAAGGTTGAAGGACCAATTCTGCAAGTTCCATCGAACGGTGGGACACAATACTGAAAATTGTTTTGTACTTAAGAACATCATCCAGGACTACATTGACAAGAATCTCCTAGTGGAAGGAGATGAAGAAGAAAAAATGCACATACTGAAACAGCCTTTTCCTCGAAAAAGGAGAGATGTCGACTCAAAAGTCGTTGATCGCTTTATCCAATGTCTCAATTTTGGACTTAGCCCAAGCTCCCACCAAGCACCAACAAGTACCGGACGACCTGCTAAGCAAAATCAAGTAAAGCCCAGTACAACTCTAGAAGACATGACCCAAATTGTCAATCAGGCCATGACTAATGCACCGATCACTTTTTTAGATGAGGATCTCCCAAAGCCTCACGCATTCCACAATAATGCATTGTACATCGTCGTCCGAACAAGGGAGATGATTGTACCTCATGTACTGTCGATGGAGGTAGTAGCCTCAACATATGTCCTGAGATGACCGCCAAGGCACTTGGCATTAAGGAAGAGGAGTATATTCTGGATCCTATCACTATCTACGGATTTAACAACCACGACCAGAGAAAAGATCTTCCTGGAGGTCTTCATCAATTACTCAGTACATTCAGTCATCTTCCATGTGGTTAATGTACCGCCTACCTACAATCTGCTGCTCGGAAGGATCTGGATCCACAATGCGAATGTAGTACCTTCTAATCTGCACCAATGCATCAAGTGGTCGAAAGACGGAATGATCACAACTGTTTTGGGAGAAGATCCAGAAGAAAGGCTTCTGCAACCTATGATCCCCAGACCCACATTTACTATAGATATCCCTAGGGAGAAAGAAGAAATCCGTCTCGGAAAGAGTCCAGAGATACTGCAAGCATCAGCTCCATTACTGCATACGGTAGCCATGACCCGATGGAGGGGTCCTCAATTTTTCAGAGGTCAGCGCAATTACAGTACTTCCAGAGATCATCCGTTGTTTCCCCAGTTTATGAAAGCTAAGAAAGGATTCGATCTGCTACTGAAACATGGGTACCAACCTTTTAAAGGCTTGGGCAAAAAATGAAGATGGTTGGATTGAACCAGTGATCCCAGAGCATCATCCTCACAGAGCAGGATTGGGCTTCTTCGGAAAAAGATCGCAGAAGAAAACTATTTTCATCAAGGGGGCACATTGAGAACAATATTTGTCATTCTTTTTCTATTCTTTTCCATCAAAATAATGTCTCATTCTATCAAGGTCTTTGATCAATTCAAATTCAATAAAATTTCAAGTTTTCTTTATCTATCTAGATGTCATCTATTTCCTTGCTCTATCTCCTCATTTTTTGTTATCAATCTTTACAATTTCATTTCATTCATGCACCTTTCCAAATGCTATTTGTCTTATGATGGGCAATCTTCCCTGAATAAAGTTTTTTCTCCAATTTTCAGAATGTCATCTCAATCAATTAAGAGGCTCGTTTTCAACCCGAAGGTTTTTCCAAGACCAGCAGTAATTCATTGAATCAAAGCAAGAACAGAAGATGGCAAAGTTGCAAGGCAGTCAGAAGAACTTGCAGAGTTCGATCCATCTCTTCAAGAATTACCAGATTTCGCCTCAGTTCAAAAGCAGGATAAACCGTCAGCTTTGGTCCAAGATCTGACTGAAGATATCAATACCGACAAAGAAGATACTCCTAAGATTCTCAAAATCGGCACCAGTCTAAGTTTGGCAGAGAAAGTGAGGCTCACCAATTTCCTCAAACAGCATGAGGAAGTGTTTGCATGGACCTACGAAGATATGCCTGGACTAGATCCTAGTTAGTCGAGCATCGTCTCATTCTAAAGTCAGACATCAAGTCAGTCAAGCAGAAGTTAAGAAAAATGGATCCTAGGGTGGAACAACAAGTCAATGAAGGTTTTGAAGACCTACTCAAAGCAGGATTCATCCGAGCAATTGACTACCCGGATTGGCTAGCCAATATCGTCGTCGTTCCCAAGAAGAATGGCAAGGTGAGGATTTGCATAGATTTCAGATATCTAAACAAAGCAACTTCGAAGGATGATCTCCTGATTGACAGCACGACAGGGCACGCCATGTTCTCATTCATGGACGGATATTGTTGCTACAATCAGATCAAGTTGGTCGCTCGTGACCAATCCAAGACTTCCTTCACTACGCCATGGGGCACTTTCTGATATATCGTCATGCCATTTAGGCTCAAAAATGTTGGAGCCACATATCAGCGTGCAATGGTCGTCATTTTTCATGACCAGATGCGCAAAATCATTGATGCATATGTTAATGATATCCTCGTGAAGTCTAAAAAGGAAGAAGATCGCATTGAAGCTCTTGATCAAGTTTTCAAGCGGCTCATTCTTTATAAATTAAGACTCAATCCACAAAAATGTGTTTTTGAAGTAGAATCAGGCAAATTGTTAGGCTTTCTGGTTAGCAAGAAGAAGATAGAAGTCGATCCTGCCAAGGCAAAAGCCATCATCAACATGCCACCCTCAACTAATCTCAAAGAGCTGCGTAGCCTTCAAGGATGCATGCAATCAATTCGGCGTTTTATATCCAATTTGGCCATGAGATGCGAGTCTTTTAACCACTTACTCAGAAAATGAGTAAAATTCGAATGGGGAGTAGAGTGTCAGCAATCGTTCGAACGTATCAAGAAATATCTTCTCAATCCTCCTATCTTGAAGCCGCCAGAATTGGGAAAACCTCTTTTACTATATATCTCAGTTAATAAAGTAGCTTGTGGCGGATTTCTGGCGCAATACGAAAAAGGTAGCCTGATTGAGCATGCTATCTATTATGTGAGTAAGACTTTCATCGACTATGAGAAGAAATACTCTCAAATAAAGAAGACCTGCCTAGCCCTGGTCTGGATGCGTCAGAAGTTGAGACACTACTTGCTGACATCTGAAGTTAAGATCCTGTCAAAATTAAATCTTCTCAAGTACATTCTCGAGAAACCATTTCTCAGTGGACGGATTGCCAAATGGCAAGTCCTACTGATGCAATATGACTTGGAATATGTCTCTCAACAATCGATCAAAAGTCAAGCAATTGCAGATCAATTAGCCAACTTTCCTTTAGTAGATAAAGTGAAATTTGAAGATGACCTCCCTGATGAACAAATTTGCAATATTCAGTAATCTCCATTATGGAATTTATTTTTCGATGGTTCCAAAAACATGGCAGGAATAGGCATTGGGATTTTACTAATCACACCCGAAAAGGAAATAATTCCTTTTTCTCACAAGCTCGATTTTCCATGTACTCACAATATGGCCGAGTATGAAGCTCTGATACAAGATTTAAAAATTCTACAAAACTTCAATGTCAAGAAAGTGCACGCTTATGGCGACTCATTGCTCGTTGTCAATCAAGTTCAAGCAGAATGGCAGGTTAAAGATCAAAAGTTGCTTCCTTATCAGAAGATTGTTCTAGCCCTTACTAACAATTTTGAAGAATTTCAGCTATTTCATATCAAAAGAGACTTCAATCAAATAGCTGACAACCTAGCCAATCTGGGCTCCATTATGGCATTCAAAAATGGAGAACCCTGTCGCTCCTTTGAAGTTGGCAGACTTGATCAACCTGCCTTCCTTCGAGCAGAGCAACCAGGTTGAGCAAAAGAAGAAGCCTTGGTATCACAACATCAAAACTCTCATAGAAACTGGAGAATTTCCTCTAGATCTCTCTAAGAAAGAACAGGAAGTAATTCAACGCATGTCTACTTACTAATTCATTCTTGCAAATGTCATCTATCGTCGTGGATTCAGTTCTGAGTATTCCAGATGCACAGACGAAGATGAAGCCCAAGAAGTTGTATGGAAAGCACACGCAGGCATTTGCGGTGGTCACGTCGGCTACCAAACTCTTGTTAAACAGATCATCCGAGCAAGATACTACTGAAAGACTATGTAGCAAGACTGCTACCGATTCGTAAAGAAGTGTGTCTAATGCCAGATGCACGCACCTTTCATCCATGCACCAGCAACATATTTGCAATTTGACGTATCTCCATGGCCATTTTCTATGTGGGCCTTCGACGTCGTAGGTCCCATCACTCCTTCTGCATCAAACGGCCACAAGTATTCCCTTGTTGCAACTAAATACTTCACCAAATGGGTAGAAGTTGTCACTCTTCGTACAGTGAAAGGATGGCACGTGGTCTCATTCATCCACAAAAATATCCTTTATTGCTTTGGTGTACCGCATGACATCGTGTCGGACAATGGTAGTCACTTCAAGAACGAGAGAATAAAGACATTCTGCTCAAAATTCATCATCATTTCTCTGCTCTGTATTATTCTCAAAGAACGGTCAAGCGGAAGCCACCAACAAAATCCTGATTCGGATCTTGGAGCAAACTGTGGAAACAGACCGCGACTCGCATGAAAAGATCCACGATGCACTCTGGGCATACCGAACTACCATTCAGACTCCAACAAATGTTATTCCATCAGAACTTGTCTATGAAACAGAAGTAGTATTGCCCCCTGCATGTTCAGAAACCCACTCTGAAATTTGCATCACTTCTAGAATTACCTCTTGATCAATACCAGCAGCAATGATTGATACAGCTTGATTTGCTCGATGAAAGAAGGCTAAAAGCAGCAGAGCACGCTCAGTCCTGCCGTCAAAGGATAGCCCGGCAGCACGCCAAATCTGTCATAGAAAGGAGATTCAGGGTCAATGATTTAGTACTTTGATCCACAGCTTATCTCAAGCACCGTCCCGGTGGCAAATGGTCGCCAAATTGGGAAGGCCCTTATGTCGTCAAAGAAGCATTACCCCGCAATTCTTATCGGCTCATCAATGTCGATGGGCTGGAATTATAGGATCTCAAAAATGCTCGACATTTGCAAAAATTCTATACTTGAAGCATCTATACTCCCTTTTGTAATTTTCCAATTTCCTTCAATGATGATCAAATTTCCCTTTCCCAGTTACACTGGAGCATTTTAAATTTTTATCTCTATCCAAAAATGTCCTGTATGCAGGCAGGATAAATAAATCTTTCATTTTACACACAGGTGCATCCATGCACATTAATCTGCATTCATTTGTATTTATTCATATTCATTTGCATTCAAGTAGATTGATCAAAGTTAACTTGCCCGCTCAGGATAAAAGATAATTCTGAGATCCCGACAATCAGTCCCATCACGATTCTCAAAAATCGTGAAAGTGTCAGTCAGTCATCAGCATTGGCACATTTTCAAAATTCAATGCTTGTACTGGTACATTTCCAAAATCTAGCGCTCATGCTGGTATGTCTGTGAAATCCAGTACTCGTACTGGTACTTTCTCAAAATCTAACCCTCGTGTTAGTGTCCCATCAGTCGCATTAGTCGATCTTTTAGGTTCAGTCTTCGTACGAACCTCTCATCAAAATTCAATTCTCAATTTCGACCTTCGGGTCACTCTATTTCCAATCTTGACCTCTGGGTTCATCAAACTCCAATTTCGACCTTCGGGTCACTCAATTTCCAAATTTTTGACCTGCGGGTCATCCAATCCAATTTCGACCTTAGGGTCAACAAATTTCGACCTTCGAGTCAATCATTTTCGATCTTCGAATAACCTAATTTCGACCTTCGGGTCATTCAATTTCCAATTTCCAATTTCCAATTTCCAATTTCCAATTTCAAACCTTCGGGTATCAATTCTATCTCAATCATTTTAGAGCTGCGGGTCACACTTGTCAATCATGGTCATGCATGGTTTGATCTTTGCATCAAATTCATTACGCCAATTGGCTCAATATCCAATTTCAATCATTTTCTCTTACTAGAGACCCTTTTTACAGGTAGAGTTCAAGGGAGCTCGTTTTTTTTTGCATGCTATCATTCTTTGTTCACATAGCCCCTTTTCAGAGAGAGTTGAAGGGACTTGTGTCTTTGTGAACCATTTGCAAAACAATCTTCCAATTTCACACAAGAAACCCTTTTTACAGGGAGAGACTCGACGGAGGCTCGCTTTCCTTGTGCCCCCCCCCAATTTTCATACTAGGTCATTTCGTCATGTAGAACCCTCCTTTCAGAGAGAGTGTGATGGACTCGCTCCTTCAAGACCCATTTACTGACCTCACTACTATCGGCCCCCTTTCCATAAGAGAAGCCTAATGTTAGGGAGCTCTGACGAGAGCTTAAGTTCTCTTTGAAAGTTCGTTTTGCAAACACCTCCTCTTCAGAGAAGAGGAGTATTTCCCATTTTCCATTCAAGTAAGAGCTAAGCCTGAGTCTCTCCTTTGGGGAAAGGAGAGGAGAATTTTTGTCACGGATGTGTTAAGTCAGACTTTAAATGCCCTCTTTCACCGAAAGATTTCAAGAACTTTTGTCAATTTATTATCAAATACTTTTTTATTTCAAAAACTTTATTGCACAGATTAACTTTAGTATCCCTTTCAAAAAGGTAAAGCTTTTGCAAAAAAGAGATCCTAAGTTCAAATTCTTTCTATTGGCCAACCAAAGGGATCAAGAATAAATCCTCAATATGGCCGGCAAAGAAAATTCAATATTGCCGCAAAGCCATAAGTGATTGATATTGATCGTAGCTATGGCACATCTTTAAAGACCATTCTTGTAAAAATGAGACAGTGAAAATATCATGCGCGATAAAAAGAATCAACTCAATTCGCATATCTCCCCAATCACTTGAATATCCGAAGTTGCAATTAAATAACTGCAAAAGGGATCTCTTAACCATCGTCAAGTTGAAGACTGGTAGATGAGGTAGATCCCTGGGGCCAAAGAAGACTTGGATCATCTCCAAGATGAAGGAGTTTGTAACAGATCCTTCCAGGGAAAGTTCAGAGCACCATCAAATTGAAGGCGGGTGCGATGAACCTCCCGACAATCCCTAAAAGATATTTGAATTCCGCTATCATCAAGAGATCTGCAACGAATGAGCTAATACCATCAGTATATGTCCTGAAACAAAGAAGACTCAGAACATCTCCAAGTTTAGGGAGTTTGTGACGTACCCTTCCCAAAATGAAGAATGATGTAATAAGCTTCTCCCCAAAAACCCAAGAGAGTTCAATAAAGTGCAAAAAGATGATCTGGAACAGCTAAATACATTGGGGAGTCAGATCCAGAACAGCCAAAATTTGCAAAACCACCATCTTGGATCCTACCCATTTGCATCCCTAAGTAGAGTGACAAAAATTAAAAATGTAAAGATTAAAAATTTGTCGAAAGAACAAATGAGAGGGCTGAGAGGAAAGGCCTATAGTTTCACAGAAAATCAAAGACTGTTGGAAAACAGCTTGGTTTAGCCGGGATAACAAGCTTAATTTGCTTTTTGCAGGGGGACTATTTTTCCAACACTAAATTTTCAGGCCTTGGAGATCATTAGCATTAAGCTCTTCAGTTGGCAAGGAGACGTAGTGGTTCGCATTAGTCGATCTTTTAGGTTCAGTCTTCGTACGAACCTCTCATCAAAATTCAATTCTCAATTTCGACCTTCGGGTCACTCTATTTCCAATCTTGACCTCTGGGTTCATCAAACTCCAATTTCGACCTTCGGGTCACTCAATTTCCAAATTTTTGACCTGCGGGTCATCCAATCCAATTTCGACCTTAGGGTCAACAAATTTCGACCTTCGAGTCAATCATTTTCGATCTTCGAATAACCTAATTTCGACCTTCGGGTCATTCAATTTCCAATTTCCAATTTCCAATTTCCAATTTCCAATTTCCAATTTCAAACCTTCGGGTATCAATTCTATCTCAATCATTTTAGAGCTGCGGGTCACACTTGTCAATCATGGTCATGCATGGTTTGATCTTTGCATCAAATTCATTACGCCAATTGGCTCAATATCCAATTTCAATCATTTTCTCTTACTAGAGACCCTTTTTACAGGTAGAGTTCAAGGGAGCTCGTTTTTTTTGCATGCTATCATTCTTTGTTCACATAGCCCATTTTCAGAGAGAGTTGAAGGGACTCGTGTCTTTGTGAACCATTTGCAAAACAATCTTCCAATTTCACACAAGGAACCCTTTTTACAGGGAGAGACTCGACGGAGGCTCGCTTTCCTTGTGCCCCCCCCCAATTTTCATACTAGGTCATTTCGTCATGTAGAACCCTCCTTTCAGAGAGAGTGTGATGGACTCGCTCCTTCAAGACCCATTTACTGACCTCACTACTATCGGCCCCCTTTCCATAAGAGAAGCCTAATGTTAGGGAGCTCTGACGAGAGCTTAAGTTCTCTTTGAAAGTTCGTTTTGCAAACACCTCCTCTTCAGAGAAGAGTATTTCCCATTTTGCATTCAAGTAAGAGCTAAGCCTGAGTCTCTCCTTTGGGGAAAGGAGAGGAGAATTTTTGTCACGGATGTGTTAAGTCAGACTTTAAATGCCCTCTTTCACCGAAAGATTTCAAGAACTTTTGTCAATTTATTATCAAATACTTTTTTATTTCAAAAACTTTATTGCACAGATTAACTTTAGTATCCCTTTCAAAAAGGTAAAGCTTTTGCAAAAAAGAGATCCTAAGTTCAAATTCTTTCTATTGGCCAACCAAAGGGATCAAGAATAAATCCTCAATATGGCCGGCAAAGAAAATTCAATATTGCCGCAAAGCCATAAGTGATTGATATTGATCGTAGCTATGGCACATCTTTAAAGACCATTCTTGTAAAAATGAGACAGTGAAAATATCATGCGCGATAAAAAGAATCAACTCAATTCGCATATCTCCCCAATCACTTGAATATCCGAAGTTGCAATTAAATAACTGCAAAAGGGATCTCTTAACCATCGTCAAGTTGAAGACTGGTAGATGAGGTAGATCCCTGGGGCCAAAGAAGACTTGGATCATCTCCAAGATGAAGGAGTTTGTAACAGATCCTTCCAGGGAAAGTTCAGAGCACCATCAAATTGAAGGCGGATGCGATGAACCTACCGACAATCCCTAAAAGATATTTGAATTCCGCTATCATCAAGAGATCTGCAACGAATGAGCTAATACCATCAGTATATGTCCTGAAACAAAGAAGACTCAGAACATCTCCAAGTTGAGGGAGTTTGTGACGTACCCTTCCCAAAATGAAGAATGATGTAATAAGCTTCTCCCCAAAAACCCAAGAGAGTTCAATAAAGTGCAAAAAGATGATCATGAGAAAGCCCCAAGATATCAAACTGCCAATTCTGCCAAGAATTTTATTCGATTTTGTGAAATTCTACTATCAATAGTCTTTCACCATTTGTTTTCACAACGTTAAATCTTTCGTTGTTCATATCAAGGAAATTGATAGCTTCCTTGAAGAAAGTCAATCGCAAGCAATTTGAATCTGAATCTTGATTCTACGAAGTTAACCTGATTGGAGGTAATACTTTAGGTAGAAAAAAGAAAATATTTTTGCACAAATGTGCATCATTTTCAATTACTTTGAATCGACAATAATTCTCAATATTTTGACAACATTTTCTAGCTGTCTCGGCAGAAAGCGAGAGCTCGATGTTCGGTCTAACGCATTCTGACACCATTTCAATCCCTCTTTAGGACTTGATTATAGGAGTTTTCAAGATTCCTTCCCTTATTTTTATAATCTAAGCACACGAGCTCTCAGATTCGCACACTTCCATGTGTTCCCCACTGTCCCGCCATAGACAGTCCCATTTCAGTTCGAGGTCGAACCAACAATCATTCTCCAGTAAAAGGCCACCAAATTCAAAAGCTGATTTAGTCTCAGCAATGAGGAGCCCAAGATCAATCCCTTTTCAAGCTTTAGGGACCCTCATTCTCTTCCTTTTGCAGAACCCCTATCGGACTTATTGTGCGAAATTTGAAGGTTTCATCATGGTCTCTTCTTTCGAGAATTCCATTCATTTCCGCCCGATCAGGTTAAGGATACAAACCTGAGCCTCATTTTGATGAGGGACTTCATTTCTGCCCGATCAGATCAAGGGTACAAAACTGAGTCTCATTTTGATAAGGTATTCCATTTCCAGATCAGATTAAGGGTCAAACCTGAGCTTCGTTCCATACAAGGTATTTTCATCTCATCCAGGTTAAGGGCAAAAACCTGAACTTTACTCTCGCAAAGTGAATCTTTCTTCTTCATTCTCCATTCCATAACTATCATCTTCATCAGGGTCAATTTCCTGATACCCAGTCAGATCCTTCTAACTGGGACATTTTATATAGCCCAAATTTGGTGTATTTTTCTTTGTCACTAAGCTCGGCTTTCAACCGGCTTAGTAGCAAAGAGGGGCATCTGTAAACTGTTAAAATAATACCTATATTTATATATATATATAAATATAGTTCTCATTCACTACTCGATAAGGGGTAGTTTTGTAATCTCGCCCAATAGGGGCATTTTAGACTTTTCCCTTTTCTTCTTTTTTTCCTTTTTCTTTTTCTATTTTTTCCTTTTTCTTTTTTGTCTTTTTTTTATTTCTTTTTGTGCATTTAATGCACAGCCATTGGGGGGCCCAACAAAGAGTCGTTGGGCCCCCAACGGTCACAATTGTGACCGTTGGGAGCCCAACGACTCCTTGTTGGGACTCCCAATGGTCCCTCTCTCTTGCTTTTCTCTAACTCTCCCTCACTCCTCTCTTGCCTATAAATAAGTGGGGTCTCCCCCTTTGTAATGTGTGGCTTCTTCAAGCCCTTTTGTGCATTTATAAGATTTTATGCTTTCTAGCCATTATTGGCTTTTGTGTATGTCCTCTTTTGGACTTGTTCTTTGATTTCTGTGTGTGAATGTCCATTGTAGGACATACATTTCTTTTCCGCATATTTCATTACATGGTATCAGAGCCTTGGTTGTGCTCTTGATTCATATTGCTAGTTGTCTTGTTTTATCTCTCTTTGTTTGTCCTCCATTCTTGATTATATAATGGAAGGAGAACAAAAGATTGATCTCTCCTTCAAGCTCAATGGTACTAACTACATGATGTGGGCCGCCGCCATGGAGAACAACCTCAAAGGTAAAAAGCTTTGGGGATACGTTATGGGCACCATTAGGGAACCTCAACTTCAACTCACGAAAATTGATGGTGATCAAGAAAAAGCTCTAGAAGGAAATGCTCGCATGAAAGCTATTGAAGATCACCAATCCAAGGTAGAAGATTGGGAAAGTAAGCATGCAAAAATTCTTGCATGGTTCATGAACAACGTGGAGTTAAAGATTTGCGCCAACATTGCTAAATTCCGCCTAGCAAATGAAGCATGGTTCTTTATGAAAGGTATGTATACCCAAAAAGACCTTGCTCGTCAATTCTTCATCCAAGAAAAAATTTGTACCATTAAGCAAGGTGAAATGAGTGTAAGAGATTACTATAGCACTCTTGGCCCTTTGTGGGATGAGCTATCCCTTCTTGAACCCAAATGGGTATCAAGTGAAGATGTTGAAATGAGGAGAGAACAAATGGAGAAAGAACACTTTTTCCAATTTTTACATGGGCTTAGGCCCGAATATGAACAAGTTAGGTCCTCCCTCCTTCATAGATCCAAACCACTTCCTTTGGAAGATGCCATAGCCGAAATATGCCAAGAAGAAACACGTCTTGGCATGATTAAAGGAGGAGATGAAGTTCTTGCCGTGTCTAAACCCGGCAACCATATGAAAGCATATAAGCCTCCACACTTTGGGAGGCAAAATAAGTATAATGGCAATTATAGGAAAGCCATTTGCCATCATTGTCAAGAACCGGGTCATATAAGACCTAATTGTCCAAAGATAAATGAACCTCCAAAAGGTAAAGTTGCTATTATTGAAGAAATCCCACAAAAGGAGGAGACAATGAAAGGGAAAGAGTCCTTCTCCCTTGCTCAACTATCCGAAGCACTACAAATTCTACTCAAGTCGCCATCAACTTCGGGAGCCGCCATTGCCTCTTCTTCTCCTCCAGGTACGCCTTCTTGGATCCTTGACTCTGGAGCATCTTTTCATATGACCCCTATTGAAAATGGACTATCCAATGTATGTAGAAACTCCAAAAATTCCTTTGTTTCCACCGCCGATGGTACCTCTTTACAAGTTAAAAGTTTTGGAACCTTAGATTTTTCAAAAGATTTTTTTGTGCCAAATGTAAGAGTAGTACCTCAACTTAATTTAAATCTTTTATCGGTCTCCCAAATATGTGATCATGGATGTGAAATCTCCTTCTCAACCAAGGATTGTTCTATACAGGATCTCCAGTCCGGGAAGCGGATTGGGCAAGGCCATAGGAGGGGAGATCTCTACTACATGACCCACTTGAAACTTCCTACTAACTCATTTTGTAATCATGTCCAAGATAAAAATATAGAAACTTGGCATCAAAGACTTGGACATCCAAGCTTCTCAAAAATGTACTCCTTTCCCTTTGGAAAGAAATTTTGTAATGAGAAACATTTTGTTTGCAAGAGTTGTATTTTTGGAAAAATGAAATCCACCCCATTTCCAAAAAGAACATTTGTGTCAAAAAGACCCTTTGAATTAGTTCATTCGGATGTTTGGGGTCCTTCTCCGGTCATATCAAAAGGAGGATGCTCATATTATGTTACTTTCATTGATGATTTCACTCGATATGTATGGATCTATTTTCTCAATTTAAAATCCGAAGTTTTTAACTTCTTTAAAAAATTTCATATGATTGTCAAAAAACAATTTTCAACTAATATCTTCATTCTTCGATCCGACTCCGGTGGAGAATATCTATCAAATGAATTTCAAGAATATTTGGAAACCAATGGAATTTGTCATCAAAGGTCATGTCCTAGGACTCCCCAACAAAACGGTCTAGCCGAAAGAAAGCATAGACACATCTTGGAAACCACTAGGACTCTTCTTATTTCCAAAGAAATTCCAAAATGCTATTGGGCCGAAGCCGCCTTAACCTCCACTTATTTGATAAATAGAATGATATCCTCATCCCTACAAAATATATCTCCATATGAAAAACTTTTTGAAAGAACACCCGATTTTAATAGATTAAGAATTTTTGGGTGTAAGTGCTTTGTCCTTACACATAAAAGAGATAAGTTATCTCCCAAGGCTATCGAATGTGTGTTCTTAGGATACGGAGAAAATCAAAAGGGTTTTAGGTGCTTCGATCCCAAAAGCAACAAACTATATGTATCAAAAGATGTTACATTTTTAGAAAATGAGAACGGTTTTGAAAAACATAAAGATATTGATGAAAGCGAATATGCTTTCTTATTTGATCTTCTCTCTCAAGAAGATGTGATTCCTCACGAAGAGGATGTTCCTAATGATTTAGAGGATACTCCTCTTAGTAATGTTGAAAATGCAAGTAATGATGTTGAAAATAGGTCCATTCAAACCTATGCTAGGCGTGGTCAAGAAACTCCTATTAGCGCTTTAGAAAAATATTCTCAAAATTCCAACATAGAAGAAACCTCTTTAAGGAGATCTAGCCGGATCTCCAATCCTCCTAATAGGTTTGTTTCCTATGAGTCCCTAACACCTAAATATAGGGCATGCCTAATTGCATTACACTCTTATCATGAACCGTCACACTATAATGAAGCCAAAAACATTCCTCAATGGGTTGAAGCCATGAAACTTGAACTTAGTGCCCTTGAAAAGGCTAAAACTTGGGAAATAACCTCATTACCCACTGGAAAGAAGTCTATTGGATGTAGATGGGTCTTCAAAATTAAAACTAAAAGTGATGGGTCATTAGAACGTTATAAAGCTAGGTTGGTAGCCAAAGGATATGCTCAAGAGTACGGAATAGACTATGAAGAAACCTTTGCTCCCGTAGCTAGAATGACTAGTGTTAGGACTCTTATTGCGGTTGCATCCGTTAAAAAATGACCTATCTATCAATTGGATGTTAAGAACGCATTTCTTAATGGCGAACTAAGTGAAGAGGTCTATATGAATCCTCCACCAGGAGTATCCATTGGTGAAAACAAAATTCTTAAACTAAAAAAGGCACTATATGGGTTAAAACAAGCTCCGAAAGCTTGGCATGACAGATTTAGTACTGTAGTGACTAGCTTAAATTTTCGTTCATGTTATACTGACACTGCGTTATTTGTGAAAAGTGCAGGATCCTCTGTAGTTATTCTACTACTATATGTTGATGATATGATCATCACTGGAAGTGATGAGCAAGGAATCCATGATATTAAAAAAAATTTAAAAGAAAATTTTGACATGTCTGACCTTGGTTTCTTAAGATATTTTCTAGGTATTGAAGTTGCATATTCACCTCGAGGGTACATCCTCTCTCAGATGAAACTTGCTGCTGACATCTGTGCCAAGTCTGGAATTTCGGATGATAAGAAGACAGAAACCCCTGAGGTTATCAATGCAAAGCTGAGACTGGAAGATGGGACACTTCTTGAGAATCCTACTCCCTACCGTCAACTCGTTGGGTCTCTGACATACTTATCCATCACTCGGCCAGACATAGCTCATGCAGTTCACTCCGTCAGTCAGTTTCAACATGCACCTACAACTGTGCACATGAGTGCAGTCTTAAGAATTGTCAGATATATTAAAAACACCATAACTAAGGGAGTTTTTCTTTCCTCTTCATCATCCCTTGATTTAATTGCTTATACAGATGCTGATTGGGGAGGAAATCCCAATGATAGAGTCTCAACCACTGGTTTTTGTGTTTTCCTAGGTGACTCTATGATTTCTTGGAGATGCAAGAAGCAGCATAAAGTATCATTGTCCTCAACTGAAGCGGAATATCGTGCAATGGCCACTACAACCATGGAGCTTGTGTGGCTTAGAAGTCTCCTCTGTGATATGGGCATCGTCATCTCAATTCCTTCGAAGATGTGTTGCGATAACAAGAGTGCTATCTATATTGCCAGCAACCACACCTTCCATGAGCGTACTAAACACATTGAGATGGATTGCCACTATGTTCGAGATGAATACCTAAAAGGAACCATAGCATTGCCCTATGTCACATCCGAGTACCAGTTGGCGGACTTTTTCACCAAAGCTCTTGCTGCTCCTCGTTTTATGTTTCTTCTCAATAAGCTTTCCGTTGTATCCCCGTAAAGCTTGAGGGAGGGTGTTAAAATATATGTAATACCTATATTTTTTTTTATATATATATATATATATATATAAATATAGTTCTCATTCACTACCCGATAAGGAGTAGTTTTGTAATCTCGCCCAATAGGGGCATTTTAGACTTTTTCCTTTTCTTCTTTTTTTCCTTTTTCTTTTTCTATTTTTTCCTTTTTCTTTTTTGTCTTTTTTTTTTTCTTTTTGTGCATTTAATGCACAGCCATTGGGGGGCCCAACAAAGAGTCGTTGGGCCCCCAACGGTCACAATTGTGACCGTTGGGAGCCCAACGACTCCTTGTTGGGACTCCCAATGGTCCCTCTCTCTTGCTTTTCTCTAACTCTCCCTCACTCCTCTCTTGCCTATAAATAAGTGGGGTCTCCCCCTTTGTAATGTGTGGCTTCTTCAAGCCCTTTTGTGCATTTATAAGATTTTATGCTTTTTAGCCATTATTGGCTTTTGTGTATGTCCTCTTTTGGACTTGTTCTTTGATTTCTATGTGTGAATGTCCATTGTAGGACATACATTTCTTTTCCGCATATTTCATTACACACCCCAAATTTTCACTCACCTCCCTGACACTTCCACACAGTCATCACAACTAGTCCTCTGAGATCTTCAAAGGGCAAAATCGACAATTTCTGAGCCTGGACCCTGCAAAAGTCCAAATTTTATCTACAAATTCTCAAAAATTTCATATTCTGGCTCAAACCTTCACTTTCAATCGCGAATTTGCAAAGTCTTACTCTTAACAGGAGACTGGAATCTCCAATCACTTGGTCAGAATTACATTTCCAGAGACATGTCATTGCATAACATCGCACCACATTTCCCGCTATTTTCAAAACAGATGAGAGTTTTTCAAAACCATTTTCAAACTTTGGTCGAGTTTGACTCGCGGAATGGTTCCCCTCTCTCCCTCAAGGAAGGAAAAAATTTTGCGACAACAACATTGTCCCAATATCCAGATAAATATTTTATTCTTTAATCCCAGTAACAATTAGAATATAAAAAGTCTTTGACATTGTTCAGATTGAACCAGTTCATCATGACATCAAACTATAGCAATAAAATAAAAAAGAAAAACAAGAAGCCAAGATTTATAACTTGGACCAAGAGGGGAGAGGAGGAAATGAGAAAGAAAAAAAGAGAAAGGAAAAAGGAAAAGGGGAGAAAAGGATGTCGAGATGCTTTCTTAGAGAGACAAACTTTATAGGAGAAACTGACAAATAAAGGATTCAAAAAACAGAGCCATTACCCGGTTGGACAGAGAACTAGCATAAGACCTGTCTGTTACAGAATATGGAAAGAAAAAAGAAAATCAAAAGCAGAATAACCACGGATGGCAAACTGACTAACAAGAAATAAAGTAACACAACAGGTTATAAGCACATCCCACTGGCAAAAGAGGATACCTCAGTACCACAAAAAAATTAAAACTTTAAGAAAAATTTTAACAGAAAATTGCATTTTCCAATACTTAAAAAGGTTTAGGATTCATACAGAGAGGCAACATGTTGCACAAGAAAATCTAAAGTAAAAAATTGTAATAGATGCTTCTTTTAAGAGAAAAAAGTTAAGTAATCATTTGGCATCTAATGGTTATCTCATAAGAAAAAGATAAAGTAGAATAAAATGCAAAAGGATGATGCTGTGACCATAGGATCATGAGTTGCATTGTAACCTCAAAAGTGATCTAGAAAAAGGTTCCCAGCATCACAGAATTTGCATGCACATAGAAAAAAAAGTGTGTGAACTAGAAACTTCGTAACAAATATCTACTTAACCATCCATAATGGGCTGCGAAATTTTGTTGAGGTCCAGCATATGGATTGCACTAACAATAGTAAATAAGCAGGCAGCAAGATAGGATATAATGACTTACTATCATCTCTGATAAGGGCATCTTAATCTTGGTAAGCATTATTTCACAATTATTTGCTCTTCGCATGTCAACCTGGGGAACAGAATCATAGAAGACATAATTTGTCAAAGTGAGTAGCACATAGGACTAAAATACAGCACCAAATCTGAAAATTACAATAGGAAGGCAAAAAATTTACTTCTTTCGTATTTGCTAACACATAACAATTAGGAAATGTCTACTGTTAGAATACTCATAACTATATCATCAATTAAGAAATGTCTATTTATTAAATGGATGTAAAAAATGTCTTTCTCAATGAAAATCTTAATGAAAAAGTTTATATGGAACCTCCTCCAGGATTAGAATTGACACATGGAAAGGTCCTTCACTTGCACAAGGCCTTGTATGGACTGAAACAAGCTCCTAAGTTCTGGTATGATCTGATACAGACTCAGAGCTGCACACTTGAATCGAAGGCCCAATTACGAAAGGGCTGGCAATGGAAGGAGAGGGATTTGCGTGAGAGAGGGGAAGGGAGAGAGAGTGTGGGGCACGAGAGGGAAAGATAGAGAGAGTGTGTGGGGCGAGAGAGGGAAAGATAGAGAGAGAGTGTGGGGCGTGAGAGGAAGAGATGAAGGGGAGATCCTCTTAGGTAGAGTCCTAAGAAGCCGATTATTTATTCTTGGAAGAAGACCAATCTTACCAGGAGAGGTAAGCTAAAAGAGTTCTCAATATTCAAATAAAAACTCAACTTACAATTAACAAAGTTTAAATAGAAAAGTAAGCAAAAAAGTAGGAAAAGTAGCACAAAGGAAGAGATAAGTTGGATGTTCCTATCAAAGGAGGATTTTCCTCCACACTCTTCCCATATTGCCCTTCAGGTGCTGCCAAACCCACAAATGGACAGATATGCCCCCTCAGAATCCGATATTTGACTGAAAGACTGTCTCTTCTGCCCCTACATCTTTTCTGAATCGCCTGCCTTCGTCCTTTTATTTGAATATAACTGGACTATCCATTATCCTAACCCATTCTCACTTACACCCATATGGATCAGCAGACTCATTCATGTAACAGGGATGTCCAGATCCAAAACACCTAAGCTAACTGGGTCGGGATACTATCATGATCATTTTAGTAGTGTTGTGATGGTTCAATTAGGTTTTAAAATCATGTTATACTGACACAACTTTGTTTGTTAAGTCCTCTGGTGCAAGTATGGTGATTCTACTACTCTATTTTGATGACATGATCATCACAGGTGGTGACAAGCAGGGAGTTGGTCGTATTAAGGATATCCTTAAAGCTAACTTTGATATGACAGATCTTGGTTTTATTCATTATTTTATTGATATAGAAGTAGCATACATATTCACCTCGTGGTTATCTTGTGTCAGAGACTAAATACGCAACTGAGATAATAGTTCGATCTGAAAAGAGAGTTAACACTCTAGAGGTCATAAATGCAAAAATGAAGAAAGACAACAGAGAAGCTCTGAAGAATCCAACTCCATACAGACAGATGATTAGAGCATTAACTTATCTTTTTATTATTAGACATGATATTGCACGTCATTTATTCTGTTAGTCAATTTCAGCATTTACCAACTATAATACGCATGAGTGTTGTGATGAGGATCATTAGATATATTCAAAATACTATTAATCATGAAGTATTTTTATCATCCTCCTCCCCATTAGAAGTAATTTCTTATTCTGACTCTAGTTGGGGAAGGGATGTGAATGATCGACGCTCAACCACTGGTTTTTGTGTATTTGTAGGTGACTCCTTGGTATCGTGAAAATGCAAAAAATAACAAAAGGTGTTCCTATTGTTAAAATGTAATGTTGTATATACACGTATATGTATGTATACCTATATATATGTATATTTTCTTATATATATACATATACGAGTATATATGTATATATATATATAATATATATATGATTGTTTCTTTATTATAATAGGTTTGCCCATATAGGACATTTTGGTCATTTTATATATTTGTAATAGGTAGTGCCCATTAGAGGCACTTTAGACTTATTTTTTGTAGTTTTTGTTTTCTATTTTTCACTTTCTAGTTGTTAGAGACTAGCCCAATGGCTAGATTGGCTAGGCCCCATTGCTTGTAACCTCTACAAATAGGAGAGTTTCTCCCCTATTCATTTATGCTTCACTTCAGCATTTTGTTATCAATAAAACATTATAATTTTTTATCTTGTTCTCTCTTGTGGTAGCCCTTTGTAGCTCTTTTTATGCACTTAGTGCTTTTGTATTTTCCATTGTTTGGCTTTTGTATTGTCCCTTGGTGGACTTGTGCTTCTGCACTTGTTTTGCATTCTTGTATGCCCTTGGAGGCTTCGTTATTGTATACTTTTGTATTTCATTACACCTATCATCTACAGAAGCAAAATACCGAGCTATGATGATTACTACCTTTGAACTGGTGTGGTTGAAACAACTACTAGAAGACTTGGGAGTTCACATTGCAGAACCCTCAAGATTATGTTGTGATAACAAAAGTGGAGTGTACATCGCGGGCATTCACACGTACCATGAGAGAACCAAGCACATAAAAATGGATTGTCACTACGTTCATGAAAATTTTCTTAAGACCATTACATTGTCATGTGTGGCATCTGAGTATCAAGTGTTAGATTTTTTTTCATCTCCTAGATTTCACTTCCTTCTAGGCAAACTCTTGGTTATGACACCGAGTTTGAGGCGTTGTTAAAATATGTATTTCCTTTACATATAACTATATATACTAATACGTATATGTATATAAATACAAATATTTTACGTATATATAGAAATTTATTTATTTTTTATTTTTATCTTTATTTTAGAATGTAATTTTAGGGGATTTGTGATTTTATTTTTTTATAAGGGCATAGTGGTCATTTAACCATTATAGTCATTGGGAGCTCCCCAATGGCTATAATGGGTCTCTCTCCTCATTTTGTGTATAAATATGGGACCTCTTTCCCTTGTATTCTATGCATTTTATGTGCATTTATCTGTAATATAAATTAATTATTTTAAGAGTGTTGTGTGCTCTCTCTCTTTGGCACTTAGTGGCCCTTGTGCTTGTACCCATTGTGGGTTGTGTTCTTGCCTCTTGTGAGGTGTGTGGGGTACTCAGTTTTCTGGCTGCCAAGCGAGCATGTTGTAGTGTTCAACATGACAAGGAGAAAAGTTAAAAACTCCACCAAGTACGTAATGAAGTAACCCCACACGGCACTAACTGTCCATAAAAACTTGGATTTTGTGGGGGAAAAGAAAAAAAAAAGCTTTCAATAGCGAAGAGAACATTTTTAAGAAAAAGATTTCAACTTTCAGAATTCATGTTGAAACATGCTGGAATACATAGGAGAGAAAAACTAACAATAAGCATTTTGAAGGATTTCATTTATCCCAACTCCCAAGCCCCTGCTTCAGGAATTTGCATTTATCTTGAGAACTTCAGTACAAAACAACCCCACATATAACTTTCCGTTGCAATTATTAATTATCAATAATCATCTATTAGAATTGAAAAACTACCTCTCAAATAACAACAATCTCCTTCTTTCCTCCATTAGTAACTTTACACATGTTCCAAACGTTACACATAAAGGTTTACTTTCATACTTATTCTAATTGAGAAGAGATAATTTCCATTTACAAAAGTATGAATGCAATGGCTAGTGATGAATCATTGACACACGGGCAAAAAATGCTAATCCCCATAGCCTGGTACTTCAAAATATGCAAACCAACAGTTCTAGATCAAGATGGAGCTGGTCATTGTAACTTGATTGTTGTTGACATCATCATTAGTCGCCATTGAAATCATGCCTTATCCAATCTACATGTAGTCAGAATCAGCAATTATGACCATAATTTCATAACAGCAAGAAGTCGATGTAGCTCACTGCACATTTTTATCCTCTGTAAATTCTCAAGCATAGAATAAGAGACTCAAAGGCAACTAAATTCCAAGGTACGTATTCTCCTAGAAGGCTAGAATCAAGTCACATTTCTAGCATTTACTAGTTTGATCCACCACACATAAAACATCAAAAATCTAAACAGTCAGGTCCCTTCAGAACAGCCACTAAAACTATCTAGTATGAAACCTCTAATGCAAGCTTAAATTTTCAGGTTTGGTAGGACCTATAAACTGTACATGATATCCCTAGCCGAATATTAATTTACTCTGTGCAATCAGGGAGATTATAATCACAAACTTTCCATGCCTCACTGATAGGTCTGGAGTTGGCCACTCTCAGAACCATGAATCGTACACACCAATAAATTTTTGTGCAAACTAAGCATTGTCAACAAAGATAACCAGCCTATTTCCTGCCTAACAAGATCCAAACAATATCAATAACTAGCATTTCAATTATACATAAAAGAAAATCATGTGTGGGACGGTTTACTAAGAGCAGGATAATGACTGATAGACTTCAGGTTTAAGATGTTAAAAGAAAAGAAAAAAATGTGCATGTTTCCCACCCAAAGAAAAGTAAAAAAGGCCAGTAAACAATGCCCAATACTCTGTCAACAGATATCACAACAGTAATAACTTCATGACTGAAAAAAGAATTGACAATCACTTTAGAATACAAATTTTTGCACTAAGATAAATGTTTTATAAGTGATCAACAATACTCCAATTGCATGAAGCAAGATTTGTCTATTTCTTTAAGCATGTATACAGACCACAAATGAAAATATGAAATCCAATTTAGATTTTTACAATCTTCATGTCAATGTTTGTGCTAAAAGTGCCAAATCATTGGAATTTCATTAAGGCAAGGAATTATGGAAAAGAGTGTAAGGAAAAGAGGCGGAAGCACCAATAGAGCAAATGTCACTCTTAAAGAGTGACCACAAAGCCAAGAACACAAACACCAAATGTGCACACACAAAAACTCTCAAATATGGAAATGACTTAAAGTCATAAGTTGGATATTATTGAAGAAGAGAAGAGAGAGGGGTATAAAACCCATACATGAGAAGGAGAACACCTCCTCTATTTATAGAGGAGGGAGGCTCTAAAGAAGAGACTACAAGGGGGCTCCCTTGTAGTCGTTGGGAGCTCCAACGGTCAGAAATATGACCGTTGGGGCCCCAACTACTACAAGAGTGGGGCCCCTTGTGGTCATCCTAAAGTGAAAAAATAAAAAGATAAAAAAGTAAAAAGCAAAAAAGAAAAAGGAAAAAGATAAAAAAGAAAAAGAAAGGTACAATGACAGAATTACAATAATACCCCTATCAGGTATTTCAATAAATTAGAATATGTATATATATACATATATGTATACATATACTTGTATATATACGAATGTATATATATAAGTATATGTATATATATATATATATATTTTAACACGCCCCCTCAAACTTTACGGGGAGAAGACCGAAAGTTTGCTAAGGAGAAACATGAATCGTGGAGTTGGGAGCGCCTTGGTGAAGAAGTCAGCTAGTTGATGCTCTGAAGTAACATATGGTAATGAGATAGTCCCTCTGAGGTATTCGTCTCGAACATAATGGCAGTCCATTTCAATATGCTTGGTCCGCTCATGAAAGGTGTGATTACTAGCAATGTAAATCGCACTTTTGTTGTCACAGCAGAGCTTGGTGGGAGTAGAAATGGAGACGCCCATGTCAGCAAGGAGACTTCTGAGCCATACGATTTCCATAGTTGTCATTGTCATGGCCCGATATTCAGCTTCAGTGGATGACAGTGAGACCTTCTGCTGTTTCTTGCATCTCCACGAAATGAGGGATTCACCTAAAAAAATACAAAGACCGGTTATTGAGATACGATCATTGGGATTTCCTCCCCAGTCAGCATCACTAAAAGCAGTTAAGTCAAGAGAGGAGGAAGAGGATAAGAAGAGTCCTTTGGATATAGTATTTTTGATATATCTGACAATTCTCAATACGGCTGTCATATGAACTGAAGTAGGTGCATGCTGAAACTGGCTTACTGCATGAACCGCATGAGCAATGTCAGGACGTGTGATGGATAGATAGGTGAGAGATCCGATTAATTGACGGTAGGGGGTTGGATCCTCGAGAAGAACACCATCTTCAAGTCTCAGTTTTGCATTAATGACTTCAGGAGTCTCAACTTTCTTTTCATCAGATATTCCTGATTTGGCACAAATTTCAGCAGCTAATTTCATCTGAGATAAGATGTATCCTCGCGGGGAATAAGCCACTTCAATCCCTAAAAAATATCTCAAATAACCAAGGTCAGACATATCAAAAGTTTCTTTTAACATGGTCTTTACATTATCTACTCCCTTTTTGTCATTCCCAGTGATGATCATATCATCAACATACAGCAGAAGCATAATAATGGAGTCACCTGTCCTTTTAACAAAAAGAGCAGTGTCAGTATAACAAGAAGAAAAACCTAAATTTATTAATACATTACTAAACCTATCATACCAAGCTCTAGGAGCTTGCTTAAGACCATATAAGGCCTTTTTTAATTTCAAAATTTTTCCATTTAAATCCATACCCGGAGGTGGTTCCATATACACTTCTTCATTTAAATTACCATTCAAAAAGGCATTTTTGACATCTAGTTGAAAGATTGGCCATTTTTTAACTGCGGCTATAGCAATAAGAGCTCGAACACTAGTCATTCGAGCAACGGGGGCAAAGGTTTCATCAATATCTACCCCATACTCTTGGGCATATCCCTTGGCTACCAACCTAGCCTTATATCTTTCCAATGAACCATCACTCTTAGTTTTCACTTTAAAAACCCATCTACATCCAATGGGTTTCTTGTCATTGGGAGGATCAATGATTTCCCAAGTTTGTGCCTTTTTAAGGGCATTAAGTTCAAGTTGCATAGCATCATTCCAATGAGCATATTGCTTAGCATCATTGTAATGAGATGGTTCATGAAAGGAGTGAAGAGCAAGTAGACATGCTCGAAAATTAGGCGAAAAAGAGTCATAAGAAACAAATCTATTTGGTATTTTAGAAATCCGATTTGACCTTCTTTGAGAAGTCTCTTCGATGGAGTCATTTTGGGAAAATCTTTCAAGGGCACAAGGAGGATTCCTTTCATTCCTTCTAGAGTAGACTTGTATTTGTCTTGAAACATTTTGTTCTAAGTTTTGATCATCGCTTGGATGTTCAACAAGATCTTCACTAAGGGATTCATTAGGATCAATATGATCATCTTTAGGCAATAAGTCAAATAAGAATGAATAATCAATATTTTCATTTGGTTGGTGCGAAAAACCACTTTCCTCTTCAAGGAATGTGACATCTTTAGAGATATAAAGCTTGTTTTTAAGTATGTCAAAACATCGATATCCTTTTTGTTTTTCGCCATATCCCAAAAAAATGCATTCAATAGCCCTAGGGGAAAGTTTATCATTCTTGTGGGTTAAAACAAAACATTTACATCCAAAAATTCTTAGTCTTTTATAATCGGGAGACATATTGTAAAGTTTTTCAAATGTAGAAAGATTTTTCAAGGAGGACGAAGGAGTTCTATTGATAAGATATGAAGAGGTTAGAACCGCTTCGGCCCAAAAAGATTTTGGAATGTTTCTTGAGATTAATAACGTTCTTGTAGTCTCTATTATGTGCCTATGCTTTCTTTCCGCAAGGCCATTTTGTTGCGGAGTGTTGGGGCAAGAACGTTGGTGAAAAATTCCATTTTCTTTCAAATAGGTTTGAAAATCATTGGACATATATTCGCCTCCCGAATCGGATCTAAGAATAGATAGATTTCCCAAAATTTGGTTTTTGACCATTGCATGAAATTCTTTAAAGAAGGAAAAAACTTCGGATTTACGACTTAGGAAGTAAATCCATGTGAATCGAGTAAAATCATCAATAAATACCACGTAATACGAAAAACCACCTTTAGACAAAATAGGGGAAGGTCCCCACACATCGGAATGAATAAGTTCAAATGGCCGAGTGGTAAAGTAACTTCTTTGTGGAAATGGAATAGCTTTAGATTTCCCAAAAATGCAATCTTTACAAGTCATGTGATTGTCTTTACAAGTATTGTTCAAAAACGGAAAAAGAGACATTTTTACAAAATTTGGATGGCCAAGTCTCTCATGCCATATTCCAATACTTTTGTCCTTTACAAGATTGCACGATGGCTTAGATGGAAGAGTCAAAAAATCCATAAAATAGAGGTCACCCCTTCTATGGCCTTGCCCAATCAGCTTCCCTGACTGGAGATCCTGCACGGTGCAATCCTTGGGTGAGAAAGAGACTTGGCATCCATGATCGGTAATTTGAGATACGGAAAAAAGGTTTAAATTTATTTTAGGAACGATTCTTACTTTAGGAACAAAAAAGTTTTTAAAATTAAGAGATCCAATACTTTCAATTTTTAATGATGTACCATCGGCCGTTGAAACACAAGAAGATATAGGTTCGGAAAAAATATTTGAAAGAGAATTTTTATGAGATGTCATATGAAAAGAAGCACCGGAGTCTAGTATCCACATACCTGGAGGAGATGAAAAGTAGGCAATGGCGGCCCCGGATGTTGAAGGAGAAGCCTTGAGTAGATGTTGGAGAACTTCGGAGATGTGATTTAGAGTTTCTTTGATATCTCCTTCTTTGGTGCTTTCTTCCTTCTTTGGAGAATCTTCTCCAACCGCGGCAACTTTTCCTTTAAGCTTTGGGCAAACCGGTCTTATGTGTCCCGGTTCATTACAATAATGGCATATAATCCCCTTTCTAGGTCCATAGTTATTTTTGTTAAAGTGGGGAGGTCTATATGCTTTAACATTAGATCCGGGCCTAATAACGGCCAAAACATCATCACTCTTAATGCTCAAACCAAGTCGAGTTTCTTCTTGACATATCTCGGCAAGGGCATCTTCAATAGGTAGGGCTTTGCTTCTATGGAGAAGAGATGCCCTTACTTGTTCAAATTCCGGGCGAAGGCCATGAAGGAATTGAAAAAAGTGTTCCTTTTCAATTTGTTCCCTTCTTAGCTCAATATCTTGTGGAGCAACCCACTTAGGCTCAAAAAGAGCAAGCTCATCCCAAAGGGGGGTTAGAGAGCTAAAGTAGTCCCGGACACTCATGTCCATTTGTTTGGTAGAACGGATTTTCTCTTGACAAAAAAATTGTCGAGCAAGATCCTTTGGGGTATACATACCCTTAAGGAAAAACCAAGCCTCATTGGCCCTTCTAAATTTGGCAATATTAGCACAATTTTTAAGATCTACATTGTTCATAAACCATGCCAAAATTTTGGCGTGGTTACTTTCCCAATCCTCAATTTTGGATTGATGTTCATTAATGGCTTTGATGCGCTCATCGCCATCTAAAGCCTTCTCAATCTCATTTTCAATTTTGGTGAGAACAAGAGAGGGTTCGGGAGTAGTTCCCATAACAAAACCCCAAAGTTTCTTACCTCTTAGGTGATTTTCCATAGCGGAGGCCCACATGAGGTAGTTGGACCCATTTAGCTTAAAAGAGAGCTCCACTTTAGAGTCACGTTCCATCGGCACCAAATATTCTTCTCTTCTTCAAAAACTTTGAGAGGCACGCGTTCCAAGATGACAAAAGAGAAGCTCAATCACCAACCGAGCTCTGATACCATGTAAGGAAAAGAGGCGGAAGCACCAATAGAGCAAATGTCACTCTTAAAGAGTGACCACAAAGCCAAGAACACAAACACCAAATGTGCACACACAAAAACTCTCAAATATGGAAATGACTTAAAGTCATAAGTTGGATATTATTGAAGAAGAGAAGAGAGAGGGGTATAAAACCCATACATGAGAAGGAGAACACCTCCTCTATTTATAGAGGAGGGAGGCTCTAAAGAAGAGACTACAAGGGGGCTCCCTTGTAGTCGTTGGGAGCTCCAACGGTCAGAAATATGACCGTTGAGGCCCCAACGACTACAAGAGTGGGGCCCCTTGTGGTCATCCTAAAGTGAAAAAATAAAAAGATAAAAAAGTAAAAAGCAAAAAAGAAAAAGGAAAAAGATAAAAAAGAAAAAGAAAGGTACAATGACAGAATTACAATAATACCCCTAT
The DNA here is from genome assembly GCF_984573655.1 of Nuphar pumila. Classification (NCBI taxonomy): domain Eukaryota; kingdom Viridiplantae; phylum Streptophyta; class Magnoliopsida; order Nymphaeales; family Nymphaeaceae; genus Nuphar; species Nuphar pumila. The sequence goes on along the minus strand of NC_143261.1, from coordinate 11,113,702 downwards.
CAGGTATTTCAATAAATTAGAATATGTATATATATACATATATGTATACATATACTTGTATATATATGAATGTATATATATAAGTATATGTATATATATATATATATATATATATTTTAACAAAGAGCAGGTGAAAGAATGGTGGGGGGAGTTGGAGTGCAGGGAAAAAAGATTGTGTAGTTAGCTTAGATACTCATGTGACAGCTAAGCAAAAGTAATTGTAAAAACCGCAAGCATACCAAGTGCACTATCTCTGGTTTGTTGATATTTGACCCTCGCCGACCTCCACCTTTATCTGTCCCACTTCCACCAGAAGAGGCTACAGCAGCAGAAAATAGAGTTTCCAGTTCCGATAAATCAATCTCCGGGGCCCTAGAGGGGGAAAAAAACTTCTATATTAGCATCAAGTCCAGAATCCGAGTTTGACAATGTATGGTGAGCACATATACAATAGCACATCTTATCTAAGTAGAGTTTGTAAAGACTAAGAACAACACTGCTTATTTTGATCTACCTTGACTGCCCTTCCTGCTTTTGTGCATCAGCCCACAGACTTCCTTGCATTGCTCGAGTAACTTTTACCCAATGTAAGGGCTTCAAAGAAGCACGCTTAGGTGCAGCAGCTGGTGTAGCCCCCCGGCCTCCTCTGGAGTTGGTCACAGGTGATCCAGAGAAGCCTCTTCCCCGTCCAATTGCTGCTGGTGGTGGTGGTGGTGCACCAGATCCTTTTGCTCCCGGTGGGGGGGGTGGAACAAAACCTGGAGCCTTTGGAGCTGGTGGTGGTGGAGGAGCTGAACCTCTTTGAGCAGGACCTGCTGGGAGTGGCGGTGGAACTGGGGGCCCACCACGACCAAGACCCGAGGGAGGTGGAGGAGGGGAGGGCCCACCATGATTACGGGCTACAGAAGGTGTTGGTGGAGGAGGAGGTGCTCCACTGGATTTAGCAGGAGCAAGAGGTGGAGGTGGAGGTGGACGTGGAGGTGGAGGTGGAGGTGGGGGTGGGAGTGGGGATGGGGGTGTAGGCTGCTTAAGGCCTGTACCAGAGATATTTGGTGGAGGCGGAGGAGGTGGAGGACCTCTACAAGAGGTAGTTGGTGGTGCAGGAGGAGGAGGAGGGCCTCTACCAGAGGTAGTTGGTGGTGGTGGTGGTGGAGGAGGGCCTCTACCAGAGGTAGTTGGTGGCGGTGGTGGAGGAGGAGGGCCTCTACCAGAGGTAGTTGGTGGCGGTGGTGGAGGAGGAGGAGGGCCTCTACCAGAGGTAGTTGGTGATGGTGGAAGTGGCGGTGGTGGAGGTGGAGGAGGGCCTCTACCAGAGGTAGTTGGTGATGGTGGAAGTGGTGGTGGTGGAGGAGGAAGAGAGCCTCTATTAGAGGTGGTTATTGTTGACGGTGGTGGTGGTGGTGGTGGTGGAGGTGGAGAGCCTTTGCTGGCAGATGGAACAGATGATAGAGACAATGGCGGAGGCGGAGAACCTTTAACAAAGGGCAACTGCGCAGTAGGAGGTGTAGGGATGGGTGGGGAAGAAGAATAGCTAGTTAAGGACGATTCTGGTTGTAATGGTGGTGGTGGAATTGACACAGTTTTACCAGATGGGGGCAATGAACACAAAGATGGTTGTGGTAGACAACCTCTAATAGATAACACTGGAGGTGGAGGTGAAGGTGGAGGTGGTGGAGGTGAAGATGAAGGAATGTCACCAGACTTGAAACTGATAGTTTGCAAAGGTGATGACAAAGAATGCAAGGTAGCTTGTGATGATGGTAGAGGTAGAGGCAGCAGCGGCGGCAGTGGTGGTGGTGATGATGATGGTAGATTTCTACTCAGAAGCACTGCAGGTAGTGGTTCTGACTCAGTAGGTTGAGTCAATGGTTGTGACATTGGAGTACAAGGAAATGACACACTGCTTTCCACGGGAAGTGTAGGTACAACTGATAGCCTATCATCTGACATTACTTCATTTTGCTTCTCTAGAGCATAATTTTTTACATGAGTCTCTTCCAAATTTGATGCTGAAAGTGGAGAAGGATCAGGCACACCTTTTGATTCAGAATGTTGTTCAGAATCCTTAACAGCAAGAATATCAAACATAGTTGTGACCTCTTTATCATTTTTCGCTTGAAGCTTCTTTACAGTATCTAGTGAAGCAGGCATCTTAACTGGTTTAATCTCATCCATTTCTTCTTCAGAATCTATTGGTGATGGTGGCAAGCATACTTTACTGTATAATCCTGGTGGCATCTTCATATCACCTGGTAATATTTTCTCAATTTTCTCTTGCAAAGCATTAGCAGAAATTTGTTTAAGCAGCCATAATGCTGCATCACCCTCAGCATCAACCCACTGAACACCACTAAAAAGTTCTTGAACTTTAGAAAAAGCTTCTATTGGCAATCCACCTTTCTCCTCACCATTCAGAGTTGCAGTTGGTGCCCTTGGAGGGGATATACTCTCAATTTCTCCGAACAGAACCTGAGCCCACAAACTTCCAAGTCAGAACAATTTTGGAAAAAGCATACTAATACAAACTTGAACAGAAACATTTCCATGTCAACTCCAGCAATTGATCACCTCTGCACGAAAACCCTTTGGATACTGCCCTTTTGAGTCCCAAAGTATATCCAAGTCCTTACAGTTCAGCATCAATATGTTAGATCTAATGAAGGCAGTGTTAAACATTATCCTGAACATCATAATCTCCCTTTCCGGATCAAGGTCCAGATGGACACATTCCAAAACGACATCACCTTGCACCCGGCACTGGATATCAATTTTGATCACATCACAATCGGCCTGAATGTAAACATATATCAATTTTAGGAGCAGTAATTTAGATAAGTCCTGAACGTAAAGATGAGTCGATTTTAGTAACAGCAATTTAGATAGATTGAAGTGAAGCAATCTTTTACCTGCCTATAATGCTTCATGATCTTCTTCTTCTTCTTAGGCATGGAAAAGAGCATTTTTGTTGAAAGATCATCTTTGCTGTTAAGATCTCGCCCAAATAGTCGGATAATTGGCCTGCATCCATTCTGGGAATCGAAATTTGGTATTATTCTAAGGATGAGACAATCCAATGAAAGCACTCGCTCTGGTGGAGGCCATGCTGGATAAGTGTTTCTCCTCGCAACATACTGTAGATAGCGGAGCTGCGACGGCATCGGGTTCAAAGGAGAAAGCAGCCGGAGGAAACCTTTTGGTGCTTCCCGATGGATCATGTCAAGAGTCTTAAGCTCTCCACCATGTAGTTTTCTGTATAATAAGAAAGCAGCTAGAATAAACGCTAAAAGTGGCCAGCCACCTCTTTCACAATGAAGGAGAATGATGTTCTGTTGGTTCCCTAGAGACAACCAGCTCTCACTTGCACGCAGGAAATGCTGAATAAGTGGCAATGGAAGAAGAGGGCAACCTTCATACTGCCGCGGATAATCAATAATTGTAACATCATATTCGCAAAGAATTTCAGCGAAATGACTCCTTTTATCTCCTTCCCTGAAGTTAAAGGCAAGCAACGATGAATCTGGGTATTCTTCAAGCAGCTCAGTAACGATTTCACACAAGTAAATGTGGTACACGTCATCCGGTAAGACCTCGGTTGAAAAACATGAATCGAAAACTGCATCCCAGAAAATAATTGATAAGGTAGGTACCTTTATCTAACACGCAAAATCATTCAAAAGACACAATCCTGAAGCTTACCGTATACACGCTCCACGAATTCTAGCAACCCATCAGGGGGCCTTTTGTAGAAAAACCTACTGAAAAGTGACATTTCGATAAATCAACCCAGTTCCTCCAGCCCCCCAAGTGAAATATGTTGGCACTCAGAGCCTCCAATCTCACAAAAGAAGTTTGCTAAAGACTGAATCAATACCATTCATCACAACACCTCTGCCAAAGACGCTTATATAGCATCACACTGCACATATAGAGCTATTAGAATAACACTATCAAAGGGAAACACCAGAACCGACCACATATATAATCATTATTTTCCCATATTCAAAATCTAAACAACAAAAGAAGCGTTAATTGCACGCAGAGGCAATCTTAGTATTGCACTTGCCCATAATATGAGAGAGAAAAAGAGAGCAAAATCCACCCGTTTAAGGCAACCATCTTCATGACCAACCAAACCAAAATCCCCCCAATTTCGAAAAAAGAACCAGAAACAAGATGCGACGAAGAACGAAAACTAATCGATACCTGAATCGATAAACCCTTCACGGGTACCGCCCGGAGAGGAAAGAAATCGACCAAGAACCATGCTTTTCTGAATCAGTAAGAAACGAAGATGGGTAATCGCATTTCCTTTCCTTCTTCAATTGATCAACCCAAATAGGGGGTCATAGCTCCAGCTAGCTTCTACCCCTGTAGAGAGAGTGTGTATGATTTGTGCTATTTGGGCGTTTTTTTCTGGTATATTTTTTGAAGTTTCATTTTTGGGTCCACCCTTTTTCCTCTCTTCCTAGCTCCCCCCATCACCATCTTTAATTTTGACTCTCTTTTTTTTCTTTATCCCTTTATTCTTCTTTCCTTTTTATTTGTTGCCCTTCTCTAGCTTCCTATTTTTAAATCTTGAGTTTCAAATTTTAACAGTGCCGTTCAATTCGTAGTTTAAATTTTAAAATTGAGCTTTATAACAGACAATTATATGGACCAAAATGGTGGTTGAGCTCCCAAGAGTTTGAATGCGACTAATATGTCCCCTTTTCGCTCATGACTTGGAGTTGGTTTCAAGAGGCAGTAGGTTCACTAAGCCCAAAGGGGTTGGGCCTTGGCTGCTAGGCTGATGGTTAGGGTTTCATTCTTGCTCTTTGATTTATAAAAGGCAAGGGTTTTATGCTTTTTTTATATTTTTTTGAAAGGCAAGCTGGGGTTAGTCCGACCCCTACCGGTTACAAAACTATACCATTGGGTTTTGAACCTGCAACATCCCAACACAAGGTGACGCACACTAGCTGCTCCTATCAGACAAGCTTAGCCCCTTGTTGGTAAGGGTCAAGTTTTTCTATTTCTCATAGAAAAAAAAAAAGGTAGGCTCACTGTCATGGTTCATATGATAGGTAGTCTGCCTAGTGTTGACAGAAACATAACACCAAACACTAGTTGAAATATGCCTTGCCAAAAGTAGCACATATAAGGCACATAAAGCCTCAAGTCACAACAAGCATGAATTTTTGGCGTTGAACCTGACGTGGCATGGCAAGAGATATCCAAATAGGGGTCTGCCTACCCGGGCTTGCATTTCAAAGAAAAAAGAGAGATCCAAATGGATAATTGATGTTGGGGTTTGCTCCAAAAGTTGCTATAAACCCACAATGGTTCACATGTTGTCACCAATGTTGTCAGTATCGGTATCGGCCCTGAATCGTTTGGTCGTTGATTCAGACGATACTCAACTGAATTGTTTTGTATTGACCTCAAAAATAATAATAAATTATTATGTATCAATTAAAATTATTAAAATTTCAAAAGAAAAAATTTGCAGAGGCTTTGAAGAAAATGAAATCAAGAAGGGCAGTTGGCCCAGATGGTATACCTATCGAGGCTTATAAATGCTTGGGTAAGAAAGGTTTAGAATGGTTGATAAATCTTTTTAACAAGATTTCGCAAACAAATAAGATGCCTAATGAATGGAGGAAGAGTACTTTAGTGCCTTTATATAAGAATAAGGGTGATATACAAGATTGCACAAACTATCGTGGTATAAAACTCATGAGTCATACTATGAAACTTTAGGAGAGGGTGATTGAGTATAGGTTGAGGAAGGTTGTCATGATATCGGAGAATCAATTTGGTTTTATGTTTGGAAGATCAACTATAGAAGCTATACATCTTCTTAGACAACTTATTGAGAGATATAGAGAGAGGAACAAATATTTGCATATGGTTTTTATTGATTTGGAGAAGGCATATGATAGAGTACCTAAGGATGTTCTTTGGTGAACAATGATAAAAAAAGGTGTTTCTCCCAAGTACATTAGTATAATTAAAGATATGTACGAAAAAGTAGTAACCAATGTCCGCACTTGTGGAGGGGTGACAACCAATTTTCCTATAACAGTTAGATTACATCAAGGATTTGCATTAAGCCCTTTCCTATTTGCTATAGTGATGGATGAGCTTACGAGATCAATTCAAGAAAATGTGTCGTGGTGTATGTTGTTTGCTAATGATATTGTTTTGATTGATGAGTCTAGAGTTGGGGTTAATGCTAAGTTAGAATTATGAAGACAAACATTGGAAGCAAGAGGTTTTAAGTTGAGTAAGAGTAAGACAAAATATATGGAATGTCGGTTTAGTAAGCAATGAAGTAGTGATGGGAGTGTAGTGAAGCTTGGTGAGCAAGAAATACCGGTGGATAACTGTTTCAAATATTTGGGATCTATCATTCAAAAGTATGAAGAAATTGATGGAGATGTAAATCATAGGATAAAGGTTGGGCGGATGAAATGGAAAAGTACAACTGGATTGTTGTGCGATTGTAGAATGCCATTGCGGTTGAAGGGAAAGTTTTATAGAACGACAATTAGGCTCGCTTTGCTATATGGTACGGAATGTTTGGCTGCCAAGAGACATCATATTCAAAAAATGAGTGTAGTTGAGATGCGCATGCTTAGATGGATGTGTAGAAATACAATAAAAGATAAGATTCGAAATGAGGAGATACATATGAGGGTAGGCGTTGCATCCATTGAAAATAAGATGAGAGAATCTTTTACGGTGGTTTGGACATATTCGGTGAAGGCCTAATGATGCTCCAGTTAGAAGGATAGAGAAATGGGAAAAGATATTAGTTAAAAGAGGTTGGGGTAGGCCTAAAAAGACTTGGATGGAGATGATAGGAAAGGATATGAATGCTTTGAACCTCACTGAGGACATGGCATTCGATAGAAATGATTGGAGGAGAAGGATTCATGTGGAAGACCCAAAATGATTTTCTTTTTTGGTTCATATCGCCGAACCCAATTGTTTTGGGATGAAGGCGTAGTTGTTGTTGTAATTAAAATAATATTACAATTTTATTTTTTGGGTATTTTTTACATTTATTAAAAAATAGCCGATTCAAGCTTGCAGCATATTGAATTTCTGCTAATACTATGCATATCAGTCGCCCATATATGCCAATACGCACTGATACTCATAACATTGGTTTTCACCTTATATAAGGGGGTCATGCTTCCAAACCCATAGCTGGCATTTCTTGCCACAAGGTTGAAGTTGGATGTCCTTTTCGGTAGATAAGGAAGACTTCAAGGGTTTTACTAACCCGAGGTCTATGTGATTAGTGAATGAATAGTTTTTATGTGTTCTATAAAAAAAATGGACATTAGCACACCTCTAGGCACATAAAGCCTTGTGTTTGGACAAGCATGCGTTTTTGGCATGGTATCTCATGTGGCACAGCAAGAGGCATAGTGACAAACGTTAAAAATGGCAAAATCTCATTTTTCAAAAACTCCTGAGAATTTGAAAATTTTTCATAAATCTCACATTTTTTTGGCGAAGTTTTTTTTATATGCAAGCTGGGGTTAGGCAGATCCCTACTAGTTATACAACTATACCATTGGGTTTTGAACATGCAACATCCCAATGCAAGGTACATGCACTAGCTACTCCTAAGTGGAGTCTCTGTTGGTATGATGCAAGTAGGGATGCACAACGAACCGAATTGGCTTGAGCTTGGCTCAGGCTCGACTCGGTTAAGCTCGGCTCAAAGCTCATCCATGCTTTAAATGAGCCGAGCTTGAACATGGTTCTAAGGCTTGGACGAGCAAATGAGGCGAGCTTGATCTGCCTACCGAGCTCAATAAAGCTTGGATAAGTATATATATAATATATTTGCAATTCTATTCAACAAGTATTGTTAGAGTAATGTGTAACGACCCCAACTTATACCCATTGAAAACGCATAATTTTTTTTTAAAATCATTGCGAAAACCTTCCCAAAAGGCTTGGACATGCAATTTGTCAGGCCACACTGTAGCAAGCTGTAATGTGTTGTTGTTATTGGTCCCCTTGCCGCTATGTAGGCTTTCAAATGTTCGATAGGTGTTGGCTCAGGTACGGAGTCAAAACAACTCTCCTTCCTACACTGATATTTTCAATGTATGTATCAATGGATGACGTTTCGCAGTGGCTTGGCTTTTGGTCCAGTACTGCGATGTTTGCAAGGGGTGATATCTGGTTGATCTGGCCAGTAGTCGTTTGCTTAAGCCATGCATGTGATAGTATGAACTAATCCAGACCGTGTATCTACGAGGGGCTTATTAAATCAATTATAGTTTGTTTGGTGGCCCTATTGTTGTTCGAACAGACAAGGAGTTGGGCTCTCTGCCTCTGTCATTTCATGCATCTACCTCTCTTAATGAATGTCAGGTCGAGTCGGGCTCGCAGATGAGTTTGCCTGCCCCTCCAGTTTTTTTTCAAATGGTTAATTGATTACATTTTTCGCAGCTGGCACAACAGAGCATGCTCGTCCCCGCATCGATTTTCAGGTGCTGGTCTCTTCTTTTGACATAAGTGAGAAATCGAATACCGATTTGATTCTCATTAAAACTGAATTTTTAAGTAATATATATGCTTTCGTTTGATGCCTAGTCCTTATGGAAATCGATGTTCCTAAGGGTGGACCAAGATAAATATAGGTGAACACGTAGTGCATGCATACATTTTCATGAGACATGGTACAATGGCATGCTTGTGGAAACATTAAATATGTAAGTGCATCATTGAATATATATTTTCAATAAGACATATTGTTCATGTGTTATTTCTGGAACTGTATAAGTGTTAATTTATTTTTCAGGCATATGTCAATGTGATTTCAATGGTAGCATACCTTCTCTTTTTATATGTATCCACGTATCTATACACAACACATGCATAGCTTGAGAAAAATAGAAAGTTTATCGGCTATGATTTAACTGTCCAAATGTATTACTTAGATCAACTGGTATGTGTAGAGGAATAAAAAGTTTGTATGCTTGCACAATGATAAATTATGTTTAATTTCAAGGTTGTGACATGTTTGCTGCATATACAGGTGTTTATATGAACATGGTAGTTATTGCATCTAGGTGATGGCATGATCCTTCCTATGTTTTAATTGAAGTGATTTATTAATGAAAACATGCAATAAACATGATCATGCCTAATGAATGGAGACCTGTAATTGATTTGAAAACATGCATTAAATGGAAGTGTGCACTTGACACTGTCACATGAATTGACTGTAAACCTGTTTCTAATTATCCTTGTTTCCTACGCATAGTTGAAAGCTATATACATGAATATGAATTTAGAAAATATGTGAATTATGGCATGTTATGATTTTAAGTAGGATGCATCGATGGTCGTAATAAATCATCGCAGGCCTGGAGAGCCTCGAGCGTTGGGTGCTTATTCTTTACTTACTTTTAAATGCATCGTAAAGATCATATTTATTTTTATTGCATTATGTTTACATTGTTCTATGCTTTTCCACAAGCAGTGGTCTCGTGATGACTCTCGCAAGGGTAGGTGCGAGTTTTTGCTTTTGTTGTGGCATGCTGATGTGTAAAATCATGCACATGCATGTGAATATTGTTGAATCATACACATGGTTAAATTGATATATATGGATGTGCATCATAATGCATATGACTATAATTGTTGCATGCATATTTTTATGTCAGCATACATGAATGTGCATTGAAAGCTTGTTGACATTATGGAATAGTGTTATGGTTTTTGCATATGGTGCATCGATGATTGAAATGAATCATCATGGGCCTGGTGGGCCTCGAGCGTTGGTTTTCTCTTTCTTTACGTATTTTAAATGCATCACAAAAATCACATTTATTTTGCTTGCTTGATATTGCATTGTTCTATGTATTTCCACGGGCGGGAGTCCCGTGATGGTTCTCGTAGGGGTAGATGCGAGCTTTTGCCTTTGCTTTTGCATGCTGAATTGCAAAACTAAATAATTGACTTTTAATAAAAGATAATGAATAAGAACAATGTAATAGACGTTCTCAGATCTCCTATCGGAAGAATGAGAATATTAGAGTTTTCGTTTTGAGGGACCACGAGCATACAAAAAACTTTGTGTGCTTTACTTTGACCCCTAAACCTGATATTGAGGTTCTTTCTCCTGACCACCATTTTAGGGAGAGTCTGTCACTTTACCTGGGGGTGGTGTGTTCGACACAACTGTTATTTTGGTATACCAAGAAAGTGACACTTATGGGCGTGGAGTGTCTCTAGTGTCTCCGACATTAGATGTGAAGGTCTAATGTTTCGAAGGTGATTCAGTCGAGGAAAAAGTTTATAACTCAGTAATAAAATACAAATTGTGTGTTAAGCTACCCAAGGAACCTAACTTGACCTCAAGAAAATTGTACCCGCTTGGTGTATCCGCGGGCAACGATAATTAAAAATAGGAACTTAAATTGTATGCATTTAATAGGGCATGCATATAGAAAAGAAAAACCTTAACGAAAGATAATAAAGTGTTCATGCATTGCACATAAATCATGCACAAATATGCTATGCATTAGAACATATATGGTTACTTGTTTCCTTAATTGTTACATCTTGGTGGATGCATGATGTTTAATTCTTAATGCATGATTAAATGTCCTACTTACTCAAATTGTGATTCATGTTATTGATTATTTTTCTTTTATGCCTAATAAATGCTCCCTATTGCATGAATGCTTACCTAAATTATGTAATTAACATAATTGCATTCCTCTGAATTATTGCATGAATTCGTATCTATGTTCTGTATGCACATTTATTTTCATTAGAGGGATCTGTACGCAAAATTCTTTGAATTTCTGACCCACTCTATTTGTGGTTTTTTCACAGCCACAAATAATCAGTGAAGCAACAGGCTTCTGGAGGAGTCACGGGTGTCACACGCATGCTAGACAGATCACAGATGGACAACGTGGCTCAGTATTCTTATATTTCATTTTTGTTTCATTTAGTTGTTATTGCATTCTGAGTTTTCATTTAAGTAATTGTCTCGAGACTTATCATTCATTAGATCAATAAAGGTTTGGGTTGGTATGAATGATAATTGTAAGCTCTGTTGTGGTTGGTTGTTTTATCCAATTTGGGAGTGGAACTGTAAAGGCCTCGGATTTCTAGGAATATTTCCTCAATAGTTTAAAAAAAATCTTGTATTTTCAAGGGGTATGAGTTGGGGTCGTTACAGTCCAAACCTGTAATGACCCCAACTCATGCCCCTTGAAAACATGGATTTTTTTTAAGTCATTGCGGAAACCTTCCCAGAAACCCGGGGCCTTTACAGTTCCACTCCCAATTGGATAAAACAACCAACCACAACAGAGCATACAATTATCATCCATACCAAGCCAAACATTTATTGAAACAATGAGAAATAAGTATAGAGACAATTGCATAAATGAAATATTCAGAGTGCAATAACAACTAAATGAAACAAAAACAAATAAAGTAAAAGTAGATTGAGTCACGTTATCCATCTCTGATCTGTCTAGCAAGCATGTGACACACGTGACTCCTCCAGAAGCCAGTCGCTTCACTGATCATTTGCGGTTGTGAAAAACCATAAATAGAGGAGGTCAAAAATTTGAAGTATTCTATGTACAGATCCCTCTAATGAAAATAAATAAGCATAAAGAACACATATACAAATTCATGCAATAATTTAGAGAAATACAATTATGACAATTACATAATTTAGGTAAGCATTCATGCAACAGGGAGCATCTATTAGGCATAAAAGAAAATTAATCAATAACATGAATCACAATTTAAGTAAGCAGGATATTTAATCATGCATTAGAAATTAAACATCATGCATCCACCAACATGTAACACTTAAAGGAACAAGTAATCGTGCATGTTCTAATGCATAGCAGGATTATACAAAATTTATGTGCAACATATTATCACTTTATTATCTTTCCTTAAGGTTTTCATTTTCCATATGCATATCCTATTAAATGCATACAATTTAAGTTTCTCTTTTTAATTACCATTGCTCGCGGATATACCAAGTAGGTATAATTTCCTCAAAGTCAAGTTAGGTTTTCATGGTAGCTTAACACATAATTTGTATTTTATTACTAGGTTCCAAACTTAACCCTCAACCGAATCACCTTCGAAACATTAGACCTCCGCATCTAGTAACGATGACACTAGGGACACCCCACGCCCACAAGTGCTACTTTCTTGGTATACCAAAACAACAGCTGTATCGAACACACCACCCCCAGGTAAAGTGACAGACTCTCCCTAAAACCGTGGCCAAAAGAAATAACCTCAATATTAGGTTCAAGAGTTAAAGTAAAGCACACAAAGTTTTTGTATCCTCGTGGTCACCAAAAACTGAAACTCTAAGATTCACATTCTTCCAATGGGAGATCTCAGAACGTATATTACACAGTTCTTATTCATTATCTTTTTTTAAAAGCAAATTATGCAGTTTTGCAATTCAGCATGCAAAAGTAAAGGCAAAAGCTCACATCTACCCCTGCGAGAACCATCACAGGACTCCCGCTCGTGAAAACACATAGAATAGTGTAATATAGTACAATAAAAATAAATGTGATTTTTATAATGCATTTAAATATAAATAAAGAAAGAGCATCCCATGCTCAAGGCTCCCCAGGCCTGCGATGATTCACTTGGATCATCGATGCACCATGAGCAAAAATCATAACAATATGTTATAATTCACATGCTTTCTAAATGCACATTCATATATGCAGTTTTCAGCTGTGTATGAAACAAAGATATTTAAAAGCATGTTTACAATCAATTCATGTGATAGTGACAAGTGCACGCGTTCATATAATGCACATATTCAGTCTATTGCATGCTTTCATTCATTATGCATAATATGTCATATGCATGTTCTCATTTAATGCATTTACTCATTGTCGAATGCATGTTTTTCCTTGAGTATGCATATTTATGTAAATTGCATGATATCAACAACTCACATACACCTATCAATGCATGTTTCCACCATATGCATACATACTTGTCAATGCATATGTTTAATTGAAATAACATCACATACTCATTTTTATCAAGTGCACATGTATTGTAAATACACTGATTCTATTTGGAACAAACATCAATGCATAATTCATCTTCAAGTGCATACATAGCTGTAAAAACAATGCTCTCTTTTGAAATGCACATATACACATCATACTACACACTATAAGTAAATTGTTTCTCAATGATCAAGACAACAATGCTAGCCCAGCACATTTATTCAATTCAGCACATGTATATGGGTCAACTATACATTACTTTGATTCATTGCATCACATCAATTCAGCACCCAAAACTTTCCATTCATAACAGGTATTAGAATTAACACACATGTACATAACCCTGATCTAGAATTTAACATGCATACCAAATGTAAAATTTTAGATTTAATTAACAAGTAATATATAGAAATACTCTCCTTTTTTTCAACATATGTCCAACCGACTACTCAGCTGGGCTCAGTTGCCCACATAGCTCGACCTGTCATGCCAGTCGAACTGGGTTTGGCTGATCTGACAGCCAGTCTATAGAAAAAGAACAACTTTCCTTTTTTTTTTTTTTAAGGCACTGCCAACACTCAGCCGACTAACTGGGCCCTGATCCAACCCAGTCGACTGAGTCATCTGGGCCTGGCAAAGTACAACAGAGCGCAGGCTGAGCCTGCGCATCACCTGCCTCTGGCAGTTAGCTAAGTATCACTCAGCTGGCTACCAACCGACCTATGCCCTGGTGTCACGCATTTTTTTTTGTGTTACCGTAACCCAGCCGACGCAGTCAGCTGGGTCTGGCCTGCAGCCAAACCACCCAAACATGCATTTACAGAGAAGCCAGGTATGGGGATGATCCATGAGTCATCCTTCATAACTCGTGGAGGAATCTACCATGGAAACGTTTTCTTTTTTTTCATGGAGTCCATCCCCAAAAAATATAAAATCGAACCGGTGTTCGATTTCTCATCTATTTTCAAAAGAGGGGACCCATACCTCAAACTGAAGCTTGGGGGCTGCGGTTGTTGCAAGAAGGGGATGTTGCCAACCACCGAACCTCTACCGCAAACATGCGATCAGGAGTGTACGAAAATTGTCGGCTGCTAACAAGAGGGTTTGAGGGAGGTGTCACCAGTGCTCTGAAGTCACCGATGATCGGTGGTCACTAGGAAGCGATGTTGTGGGAAGGGAGCCGCAGGAAGAGGTGGGGCATCAGGCTAGGTCACCGACGGCTGGAAGGTCATCGGTAGCCAACCGAGAAAAATACAGGGGAGAGGGAGAAAGACAGAGAGACAGAGAGAGTAGAGGAGGAAGAGTGCAGAGGTGAGGGATCCTCCCTCACCCTTGCGTGCTTTTAAAGGCGTGATTCGGGAAAACCCAAAAGGGTTTCCTTCTTCAGTCGAGCGGGGGAAGGGGAGAGCGGCGCGGGGGAGGAAGAGGGTTTTAAAAACTCTCACCTCCTGCGTCAGTGTTATAACCCTAAAGAGTTATCGGGTCTGGGTCACGTTCGAGTCCGGTCCGGGTCCAAAATTGATTTTTTTTTTACTATTCGTTACATGGGGCGCGGCCCAGGTTTGAGACACAGGATCCAACCGAGTGTTGGATCTGTGCCTCATTGGCAATGTGGATCCTTGTAATAAACTCTTTTATATATTTTTTTTAATAGATAAGATATTAATTTCCTATATTGACTCCCTTTATGGGTCCTGGATCCGAACTTGGATCCCAGACCTAAATCAAACTATTTTCGCATTAAAAATTAATGAAAAAATTTAGGTTATTATATCCTTACCCCCTAAAAAGAATTTCGTCCTCGAAATTTGAACATACCGAATAAGTGTGGGTAGTGTTGACGCATATCCGCCTCAGGTTTCCAAGTGCAATCATCCAACCCATGATGTTGCCAACGCACTTTCATGAACGAAATTGTCCTATTATATAGCATCTTTTCTTGATGATCTATAATCTCCATTGGCCTTTTTCCTTTGTAGTCAAGTCAAGTTGTACCTCGATTACCTCATAGTGAATCACGTGTGAGGGATCATGTACTTATTTTCTCAACATCAAGACATGAAATATATTATGGATCTATGAAAACTGAAGAGAGAGTGATACTCGGTATACGGTCTCCCCAATGCTATCAAGAACCTTGAAGGGTCCAACATACCGATGACTCAACTTCCCCTTCTTTCCAAACCTGAAGGCACTCTTTGTAGGCGAGATCTGGATGAACACGTGGTCTCCAACCTCAAAACTGAGTTCCTTGTGCCGCTGATCGGCATAGCTCTTCTGCCTGCTTTGTGCTGCAATCAATCTCTGTCGGATCAAACACATCTGATCCGCATAATGCTAAATGATCTCTGGAGACTCCACTGTTGTCACTCCAACCTCATCCCAGCACATAGAAGATCTACATGGTCGGCTGTACAAAGCTTCATACGGAGTCATGCCAATACTGGCATGAAAGTTGTTATTGTACAAAAACTCTGCAAGCTTCACATGTTTGTCCCAATCACCTGCCCAAACTAAAGCACATGCTCTCAGCATATCCTCGAGCGTCTGGATCGTACACTCTGATTGTCCATCCATTTATAGGTGGAACGTAGTACTAAACTTCAACGTAGTGTTTAAAGCTGGCACCAGAATCGAGATGTGAAATGCAGATCTCGATCTGACACTATTAAACACGACACCCCGTGAAGTCTAACAATCTCATCCACATAGAGATCGATCAAACTCTTCAAATTTGACTGATTCTAATCGGGAGAAAATGGGCACTCTTCATCAAACGATCCACTATTACCCACATGGCATCTCATTGTCGTCAGGTCTTAGGCAACCCTACTATGAAGTCGATCGAGATGTCATCCCACTTCCACTCTGTGATCTCAAGTGCCTGTAGAAGTCCACCAGGTCTCTGGTGTTCGATCTTCACTTGCTGACAGATGAGACACCAGAGTACGAACTCCGTGATGTCTCGCTTCATCCCATTCCACCAGTAAGTCCTCCGAAGATCTTTAAACATCTTGGTGGAACCAGAGTGAACGAAATATCTAGACCTATGAGCTTCACTTGTCAGCTCCTCCCGCAACGCCTTCGGAACCCACCACCTGTCTCCTAACATGATGGTTTTGTCCTCCTTTCGACGAAATTGTGCCTCTGGTTTTTGGGTACTCTCACATAACTTCTCAAAATTCGGATCGGTTGACTGAAGCTCCTCGATCCGATTTATAATCTCTGATCTGGCCTGCATCCCCGCACAAAGTATGCATCCGGAGTCATCCGCAAACGGCTGCCATCTGACCAACTCCTCGACCAAATTCCAACTGCGTTCAATCATGCTAGCTGTTGTGACTGATGACTTTCTACTAAGCGCATCTGCCACTACATTTGCCTTACCAGAATGGTAAGCGATAGAGAAATCATAGTCCTTCAGGAACTCTAACCACCTACATTGCTTCAAATTTAAATCACGCTGCGTGAATATGTACTTAAGGCTCTTGTGATCGGCCATAACCTCAAACTTTTCCCATAAAGGTAGTGGCGTCAAATCTTCAATGTAAAGATCATTGCCGCCAACTCCAGGTCATGCATGGGGTAATTCTTCTCATGCACCTTCAGCTGTCGGGAAGCGTACGTTATGACCTTTTCGTGCTATATAAGAACACAACCTAGTCTGATCCCCAAAGCATCGATGTACACAACAAAACCACCAATCCCAGAAGGCAACATCAAAACAGGTGTTGTGGTCAACCTTTTCTTCAGCTCTTGGAACCTGTCCTCGCATCAAGGTGACCACTCAAACTTTACTCCTTTCTGTAGCAATCGAGTCGTAGGGGCAGCGGCAGTAGTAGCCTGCCAAACCCAAGAAGCTTCTGATGTTAGTCATCGTCTTTGGCTGCTCTTATGACAAACAACCTCTACCTTGGCTGGATCAACTTTCATACTTCTCTCGGATATCACGTGAGCGAGAAACATCACCCTATCAATCCAAAACTCGCACTTAAAGAACTTAGCATAGAGCTTATGTTCTCTCATTGTTTGTAATACGACCCGCAGATGCTCTCAATGTTCTTTTACACTCTTCGAGTAGATAAGAATGTCATCGATAAACACAATGACAAACGAATCCAGCCACAAACTAAAAACCTGATTCATCAGATCCATAAACACTGCAGGGCATTGGTCAGTCCAAAGAACATCACAAAGAATTCATAATGGCCATATCTGGACCTGAACGCTGTCTTCAGAATGTCCTCCGTCTTTATTCTCAACTGATGATACCCAGAATGAAGGTCGATCTTTGAGAACATATTTGCCTTCCTCAGTTATTCGAACAAATCATCGATCCTAGGCAATGGATACTTGTTCTTCACCGTCACTTGGTTTAGCATACGGTAGTTGATACAAAGTCACATTGAACCATCCTTCTTCTTGACAAAGAGTATCGGCACACCCCAAGGGGATACACTCGGCCTCATAAAACCTTTGTCATGAAGCTTCTGCAACTGCTTCTTCAGTTTTACTAACTCTGCAGGTGTCATACGATACAAAGCTTGAGAAACTGGAGTCGTACCAGACACTAGCTCGATAGAGAACTCAATCTTTCTATGCGGCAGCAAACCCAGCAAGTCCTCGGGAAAGACATCTGGGAACTCACGAACAACGTCTAGCTATCCCAAGGGTGTCGCCTAACTGTCCTGAGCGGACACACTGACCAAGAACATCATACAACCTTGCTTGTGGTACTTAGAGATCTTTAAAGCAGAAACAATCTTCACTTCGCTTGCCATTCTAGTCGAATGGAAAACAATACAGACAAATCGGGATGCTCTAAGATAACCTTCTTACCCCGACACTGGAGGGTAGCATTATGTCTGGAAAACTAGTTCATACCCAGAATGATATAATAAAATGTCATATCTAGTACGACCAAGTCGGCAGACAACTCATGTCCCTTGATCATAATGCAAACTGCCAAAAAATACTTCCTGCATGAAAAGGATGCACCTATAGGTGACATCACATTAAGAGCCTTTTCAAGGCTAGAAGAAACCAGTTCGAGCAATTTTGCAAATGAAGCAGAAATAAAACTATAGGTCGCACCCGAATCAAACATCACACCTGCAAAGTGGTCGACGATTAAGAAGATACCTTCAATCAGATCAGTCTGATCACCCTGAGTAGTTGTTGTAGCTACGTAAACTGACCCATTGGTCCTGCGCTGACCGTGTTGTTGTTGTTGTTGTTGTCCACCCTGAGCTGCTGGCTTGTTTAGACAGAATGGAGCGATATGCTCTGGTTGCTGGCACTGGTAGTAGACCCCCTTGAACATCAGGCAAAAGCCCAGTTGATGGTTCTTGCCGCACTTAGGACACACGAGCATGACCTTTCCCTGTTGCCTTTGTTGTTGGGGTTGACCCTGTTGCGCGCCCTGTTGTCGCCCATCACGGGTCTGCTGCTTCTTGTTGCCTTGCACCTTTCCGCCTGCAGATGGGTTCTTCCTCGTCCCGCCCGAAGAACCACCTTCGTTGCCTCATCTCTTCTTAAATGTGGCCGTGGACTTCTCTTAGTCCTCTGTCAGGACTATAGCTGACTCAATCGCATCAATCAGGGTAGTAGGTTGACTCATCAGCACACGAGTCTGCAGTCCATCCTTCAACCCGCGTACATACTTCATCGCCCTCTCCTTTTCATTCTTAAAGAGGTTCAGGCAGTATCTCTCGAGGCTCCAGAATCTAGTGGTGTAGTCCACCAGACTCATGGTTCCCTGAGTTAAATTAAGGAACTTCTGCTGCATCTACTCCTCAACATAAAAAGGAAAGTATGTATTCAGAAACTCCTCTCTGAATATTTCTCAGGGAATCTCATCCCAGTCGGTGAACTTCACCCTTCGCAGGGTGTCCAACCACTTCTTGGCACCGCCCTTCAGACGATACGTGCCAAATGGTGTCTTTCTGTCCTCAGAGACAGGTAGGACATCAAACGCCCACTTCATCTCCTCGACCCAGCTCTCTGTTGCTTCTGGGTCGGCCTTGCTCACAAAAGTCGGTGGGTCTAACTTCAGGAACCTCTCAAAAGAAACTTTGCCTGCGTTTGGAACAAACTCGATAAGAGGATTCTGCGCAGCTGTCTATGTCGCCTGTATGGCCTGAGCTGCCTACACCGCCTATGTTGTCTGCATCATCTATGTTGTCATGGTCTCAGTCAAGGTGTGGATGGCTTCCATCATGAAGTCCCTTTGCTCCTGCTAGTTCACTGAAGTACCAGTGGAAGATGAGGCACCTCTGCGTGAATACGACATCTACAACGCATATATTTCTCGCAAAATTTAGACCCTTATCGATCCTACCCACTTGGGGTTGATCCCGAACGTAAATCTTTGATACAATTACATCAGAATTTTTTTAATGCACTCCATAAGAGAATTACTCATAAATACAAACAAGCATAAAAGATTCAATGCTTAATTAAAAGTATTGAATAGCCTTACCAGTGAAGGAGACTGCTCTGGAGTACGAGGCATGACTTGCTGACACTTCAGGACAAGGCTCACTTACCAAAGTTAAAAACTTAATGCAAAAAGGATGATAAAAGTGTAAGATACTATGGTGGCTCTGATACCAAACCAGTAACGACCCCAACTTATACCCCTTGAAAACTCAGATTTTTTTTAAACCATTGCGAAAACCTTCCCATAAACTCAAGGCCTTTACAATTTCACTCCCAATTGGATAAAACAACCAACCACAACAGAGCTTACAATTATCATCCATACCAAACCAAACCAAACCTTTATTGAAATAATGAGTAATAAGTCTAGAGACAATTGCATAAATGAAATATTCAGAGTACAATAACTACTGAATGAAACAAATAAAAAAAAATAAAAGTAGATTAAGCCACGTTGTCCATCTGTGATCTGTCTAGCAAGTGCGTGACACCCGTGACTTCTCTAGAAGCCAGTTGCTTCACTGATCATCTGCGGTTGTGAAAAACCACAAATAGAAGGGGTCAAAAATCTAAAAAATTCTACGTACAGATCCCTCTAATGAAAATAAATGTGCATAAAGAACATAGATATGAATTCATGCAATAATTCAGAGGAATGCAATTATGATAATTACATAATTCAGGTAAGCATTCATGCAACAGGGAGCATCTATTAGGCATAAAAGAAATTTAATCAATAACATGAATCACAATTTAAGTAAGTAGGATATTTAATCATGCATTAAAAATTAAACATCATGCATCCACCAACATGTAACAATTAAAGGAACAAGTAACCATACATGTTCTAATGTATAGCAGGATTGTGGATGATTTATGTACAATGCATGATCACTTTATTATCTTTTCTTAAGGTTTTCCTTTTTCATATGCATGCCTTATTACATGCATACAATTTAAGTTTCTCTTTTTAATTATCGTTGCTCGTGCATACACCAAGAGAGTACAATTTTTCCGAGATCAAGTTAGATTCCTAGGATAGCTTAACATACAATTTGTATTTTATTACTTGGTTCTAATTTGTATTTTATTATTTGGTTCCAAACTTAGCCTTCGATCGAATCACCTTCGAAATATTAGACCTTCACATCTAAAGTCGAGGACACTAGGGACACCCCATGCCCATAAGTGTCACTTCCTTAGTATATCAAAACAACAGTTGTGTCGAACACACCACCCTTAAGTAAAGTGGCAAACTCTCCCAAAAATCATGGCCAAAAGAAAAAACCTCAATATCGGTTTAAAGGTCAAAGTAAAGAACACAGAGTTTTTGTGTCCTCATGGTCTCCCAAAACCGAAACTCTAAGATTCTTATTCTTCCGATGGAAGATCTCAGAACGTATATTACACAGTTCTTATTCATTATCTTTTAATAAAAGCCAATTATTTAGTTTTAAAATTCAGCATGCAAAAGCAATGGCAAAAGCTCGCATCTACCTTTGCGCGAACCATTACGGGACTCCCGCTCGTGGAAACACATAGAATAGTGTAATACAGTGCAATAAAAATAAATATGATTTTTGCGATGCATTTAAATGTAAATAAAAAAAGAGCATATCGTGCTCAAGGCTCTCTAGGCCTGCGATGATTCACTTGGATCGTCGATGCACCATGAGTAAAAATCATAACAATATGTTATAATTCACATGCTTTTTAAATGCACATTCATATATGTAGTTTTCAGTTGTGTATAAAACAAAGATATTTAGAAGCATGTTTACAATCAATTCATGTGATAGTGACAAGTGCACATGTTCATATAATGCAACTATTCAGTCCATTGATGCTTTCATTCACTATGCACAATATGTTATATGCATGTTCTCATTTAATGCATTTACTCATTGTCGAATGCATGTTTTTCCTTGAGTATGCATATTCATGTAAATTGCATGATATCAACAATTCACATACACCTATCAATGCATGTTTTCACCATATGCATACATACTAGTCAATGCATATGTTTTATTAAAATAACATCATATGCTCATTTTTATCAAGTGCACATGTACTGTAAATACACTGATTCTATTTGGAACAAACATCAATGCATAATTTCTCTTCAAGTGCATACATAGTTGTAAATGCAATGCTCCCTTTTGAAATGCACATACACACATCATACTACACATTGTAAGTAAATTGTTTCTCAATGACCTGGACAACAATGCTAGCCCAACACATTTATTTAATTCAGCACATGTATATGGGTCAACTATAGATTACTTTGATTCAACACATCACATCAACTCAGCACCCAAAACTTTTCATTCATAACATGTATTAGAATTAACACACCTGTACATAACCCTGATCTGGAATTTAACATGCATACTAAATGTAAAATTTCAGATTTAATTAACATCAAGTAATATATAGAAATACTCCCCTTTTTTTTCAACATTTGCCCAGTCGACTACTCGGTTGGGCTCAGCTGCCCACATAGCTTGGCCTATCAGGCCAGTCGAACTGGGTTTGGTTGGTCTGACAACCAGTCTATAGAAAAAGAACAACTCTCCTCTTTTTTTGGTAAGGCACTGCCATCACTTAGCCGATTAGTTGGGCCCTGATCCAACCCAGCCGACTGAGTCGACTGGGCCTGACAAGTCACAGCAGAGTGCAGGCTGAGCCTGCGCACCACCTGCCTCTGGCAGTCAGCTGAGTATCACTCGGCTGGCTGCCAACCGACCTATGCCCTGGTGTCACACATTTTTTTTGTGTTACCGTGACCCACCCGACCCAGTCAGTTGGGTCTGGCCTGCAGCCAAACCACCCTAACATGCATTTACAGAGAAGCCATCCATGGGGATGATCCATGGGTCATCCTCCATGACTCGTGGAGGGATCTACCATGGAAACATTTTCTTTTTTTTTTTCATGGATTCCATAAAAAAAACATAAAATCGAACCGGTGTTCGATTTCTCATCTATTTTCAAAGGAGGGGACCCGTACCTCAAACCACGCTTGGGGGCTGCGGTTGTTGCGAGAAGGAGATGTTGCCGGCCACCAAACCTCTGCCACAAATGGGCGATCATGAGTGTACAAAAATCACTGACTGCTAACAGGAGGGTTTGAGGGAGCTCTGAGGTCACCGACGATCAGTGGTCACCGAGAAGGGAGCCGCAGGAGGAGGCGGGGTGTCAGGCGTGGTCATCGATGACTGGAAGGTCGTCGGCAGCCAGTCGAGAAAAATACGGGGGAGAGGGAAAAAGACAGGGAGACAGAGAGAGTGGAGGAGGAAGAGCGCACGAGTGAGGGATCCTCCCTCACCCTTGCGTGCTTTTAAAGGCGTGATTCGGGAAACCCCAAAGGGGTTTCCTTCTTCAATCGAGCGGGGGAGGAAGAGGGTTTTAAAAACTCTCGCCCCCCTGCGTCAGGTGTTATATTGGGTCCGAGTCTGGCTCTGGTCCGAAAAAGTTTTTTTTTTTTACTATTCGTTACATGAGGCGCGACTCAGGTCCGAGACCCGGGATCCAACTGAGTGTTGGATCTGCGCCTCACTGGCAATGTGGATCCATAGGTTGGATCCAAATGTGAATCCCTGTACAAAACTCTTTTACATTTTTTTCTTTCAATAGATAAGATATTAATTTCCTATATCGACCCCCTTTATGGGTCCTGGATCCGAGCTTGGATGCCAGGCCCAAATCAAACAATTTTTGCGTTAAAAATTAGCAGAAAATTTTAGGTTATTACATAATGCGTAGGTCGTTGGGTTTTTAATAAAGGCTCGTAGTTAGAATATCGTTTTTCACTTTTTCTTGGTGTTAATGTAGAGTACTTTTAGTATGTATACAATATTTTCGGTATCAATGACAGTAATGTATGCTTTGGTTCAGTGGTAGGTCACTTGGGGAACTTCAGCCAGGCTTGGGTTTAAAACTCACCCTGAACAATATCTTTAAAAAATAAATTTTTTGGAATGCTTTGACCGAGCTTAGTCCAGACAAAGCCATTCAAGCTCAGCTCCGAGCTTGGACAGATATATTTTGCACCGAGCCAAGTTTGAAAAGCATATGCTCGGCTCGTGTGCATCATGTAAGTTGTTTTGACTCAATCTAACCTTGTAAATGTGTTCATCATGCTAGGGTTAGTAAGAATTGACTACTGAATTATGTTTTTTGATGAAAAAAACAAGTTTTTATGAGTTGAGAAAAGTCGAAATATGCATAGCATCGACTTTTTTACCACCGGAAAAACAGGCATACAGATCAAATTTTGGTCATCGGACGGATCCCACTAAATAAAACATGTAGATCACATCTATGGTGGTAGATGTGACAAAAAAAAAGCAAAAAATGATATTTTGGTAAGCCATTGTATTTACAATCGATTATAGCAAATATATATCCCAACTTGACCTATACTTTTTCTTTTTCTGTTTGGATAATAGAGAAGACGACTTCACTCACTCATTAGTACAAAACCCCTGGTCCCTCTTGCCCTCCAGCCAGTACACTGAGCTGCAACATTGCAGCAAGCAACACACATCATGATGACCCCTTCAACTTGGTGATGTTTACAGGTTGCCCCAGCCAAATGAATGGACAGCTCCCGTGGGCGGCCACCTGTGCCTCCTTTATCCAGCTGAAGTTTTCAACTTTTTTTTTGTTACGTACTTTTAAAAAATGTTGGGCATGTTATCTAAAGAGTTTGAGTGTGAGTCAGTGTGTATCAGCCGATACTTACCGTATCACCAGAAAATCGATAGGATACTGACCTGAATCATATTAGTATCCTAAAACAAGGTCCTACTTGTGCATTGATTCACTCACAAACTCTTTTGGGGTTAGCCTGGCTAAGAGGGTTTTAGCATTGACTAAGTACAGGTCTAGAAAATTGTAGCCATATTCTATGAAAATGATGACTTTTTTTTTTGTTGGTTACCCCTTTCACATAGGAAGATCGTGGTGAAATAAGCGGGTTTCTTTAAAATTTGTATGCCTGGTTCATAGAGATGACTTCTCAGCTGTTACTTTTGTTCGGGTGATCTTTTTCCACTTTAAATGATTGATATATTTTCCCTCCTGCTCAACTTCAAGATGTCACCTTTGTTGCTCACTTTGTGAGTGAGATGACCCTACCATATGCTTTAAATCCCTAAGCTTTATAACTTAACCGGGCCCACTCTTTTCTAATTGATTTTTTGGTGCTTTCCTGATTGGTATTAAAGGATCAATTTGAACGTTACGATTTTGTCTCTTTCAGCTGTTCTAAATTGCGGTTTCTTAGCAAAATTTCAAAAATGACTTTCTTGGATTCATTATATCAATTAAGTGATAAGGTGGCAAGTCACCGTTCATGGTAAGGGATTTGATAAAGGCTTAAAGCTACCAACCAACGTAAGTAGAATGAGCTAACATGTGGATTTGGAACGATTACAAAGGCTAGATATCATCAACTTTCGTCATGCAAATCGTTAAGATCCATGATTGACCATTCAATATTCACCTATATATCAGATCTTGCACATTCTTTTTTAATAACAAAGATGAACCTGTTAGAAAAATGGTTCTGAGAAGGCGACCTGCAGAAGAAAAGAAGCAGGACGGTGGCTTGGAGGCATGCTGTGAATCACTCTCTTAAAAGCGAGTCACTTCCACTGGTGTAAAACTGATTGCTGCTACGACGCGACTTCACTTTTGGGATACAACCATGCCTGCCCCCTGACTCAGGCTATGTCAAGTTCTTTCTACACTAGGAAAGGCGGCCACCATGACACGATTACTGAGCAGCCTTTTAAGGGAGGAGAAAGTAAAATGGAGAGCATAGAGAGAAATTTAGAAAGCAAAAAACCAAA
Organism: Nuphar pumila; assembly: GCF_984573655.1. Classification (NCBI taxonomy): domain Eukaryota; kingdom Viridiplantae; phylum Streptophyta; class Magnoliopsida; order Nymphaeales; family Nymphaeaceae; genus Nuphar; species Nuphar pumila. The sequence goes on along the minus strand of NC_143261.1, from coordinate 11,088,357 downwards.
AGGTGCCTCAGACCAAACACAACAAGGAAATATATAGGCATGAACATACACTTTAGGCACCTCCACCATAAGTGAAACAGCTAAAGTGTCTCTTCATTATCCAAGATGTTGGGACACGTGTTGGAGAAAGGAACACTAAAAACAAGATGAAAAAGACTCTATTGAACACATAAATTTCCAAATGTTGGAATACAAAAGATTATTATAAGTTCAAGACGGTAAAAAATAATAGCCAACTATCAAAGTCAAAGTCAAGACCAAGACCATGTCAGGCCAGCCAAAGCCAAATGCAAATTCACATTCAAATCCAATATCCAAAAATATTTTCTAAAAAAACTTCGGCAAATAGGGACAAAAGAAGATTGAAAAGAGGTGATTCAAAAGCTATAATTTTGAACCAAATAACAACAATCTCTCACGTGGGTCAAAATTTTGAAAAAAAAAATTGAAGTTGCTCGCCAAAGTCATATGCCTAAATGAAGTTTTTTTGGGGGTTTGAACATTTCACTTGGTGTGTATGGATTTTAGATTCTCATAAACTAAGTGACTTTCAATTTAAACTTAGTCCTTGTAATAGGCATCTTATGTCCATTCACACACATACTTTTTTTTAATAATTACATGTGTCATCCATATATAGAGGTTGGATATGTTGGGGTCCTATGTGATATGCTCTAAAAACCAACTAAATCTAATAAAAGGCAACCAACACTTTTACATTCAAATAGGTGAGTCCATCAAAAGTGAGAACATGTTTGAATCACTCTAGTCATTTAAGGCCTATAGAGTTCATTAAAAGAAATGAGTCTCATATTTTAACCACAAGTTTTGATCACTAACATCATAATGAGATTTGAAGACACTCTCTATCTAATGACTTATTTTTTTCATTGAACCAAGAACTCAGATAGTCGAGTCACTTGGCTGAGTTTCTATCATAGGTAATCTTTTTTATAAGTTTTAATCTCATTCCTTCATATGTATTTTAAATAATATTTTATGAAAAGCATTTAGTAAAATTATCAAAAAAGTTCTTACAAGACTTAACATACTCAATAAAATTACTCATTGCTTGAGTAAATTATTCATTGTATTATGCTTTAGACTTATGTGTCTAAATTTTTTATTGTAAATATTGTTTCATGCATTATATATAGCAGTATCACAATGTATAGTTATAGGGAACAATGGCTTAATTTTTAATAGAATCTCCATTAGTAGATTTCTAAGTCATTATGCTTTCATACTAGCATAAGCTAATGCTATTAACTCACATTCTATTGTGGATTGGATTACAATAGTTTGCTTCTTGGATGACCAAGATATCACCCCTACTGCAAGAGTAAATACTCAACCACTTATGGATATAGAATGTTCTATATTTAAATTTCAATATGCATCATTGTATCCTTCAAGGTTGGTGGGTTTTCTTCCATAAAAAATCTCATAATTCAAAGTTCTCTTTTAAGTACTTCAGATCCCTATAAATAGCATTTCAATGCTCAAGTTTTGGATTGGTAGTGTATCTGCTTAGCTTATGCAAAATGTTATGTTTGGCCTAGTTTCATTTATAACATATATAAGACCGCCAATGATACTAACTTATTCAAGTTGTAAAATACTTATTTCAGTCTACTTAGATAATTTAGCATTGGGATCAAATGGAGGTGTTTATCGATTTGCAATCAAACGTCCTAAGCAAATTTTTTATATAGAGGCATATAATCACTATATTTTCATGATCTACCTTAACATATATGCATTTTTCATATTCAAGAATATGAAAATCATAATTTAAAATAATTAAATCAAACTTATCATGCCATTGTTTTGGGGCTTATTTTAAACTGTATATGGACTTAAGTAATTTAGAAACCCTTTTTTTCTTGTCTAGAAACTCCAAACCCTTCAGGTTGATCCATATAGAAACGTAGTCTTAACATCCATTTAATGAATTTCAAATTTATAGATTGAAGCTAGAGAAATTAAAGTCCTAATTATAGAGATACTAGAAATTAAAGCATAAGTATCAAAATAATCAATTCCTAATTTTTGTTTAAAATCTTTCGCAACTAATCTTGCTTTAAATTTATTTATTGATCTATTTGCCCTAAAATTTCTTTTAAAAATTCATTTGCAATCAAGAGTTTTAAAACTTGAAGGTACATAACTAAAGTCCATGTTTTATTTTTAAAAATTAATTAACATTTATTTTTAATTACTTGTTTTCAAGATGCAACATGTGCATAAAACATAGATTTAAAAAAGGTTAATGGGTCTCTATCTATCATGTAAAGACGAAGATCTAATCCAAAATCCTTTAATTTTCTCATTATTTTATTTTTTTTAATTTCTTGATTTTTGGTTGAAGAACACATTTCCTAGAAACTATTAAGCCCAAAGCATTTGGAGAAAAAAAAAATCCAAATTTTTAATTTTATGTCTTCTCTAAGTTTGCTAAATTCAACTTACATACACTCACAAATCACTTTGGTTTCTAAGTTCAAAACCCAATAATCTTCGTTATTTTGAAAATACCCAATAAAAATACAAGTGTTTGTCCTAGGTCCAAGTTTGTTTTGTTTTGGTTTATTTAATCTCATATATGCAATACATTCTCAAACCTTAAGATAACTTAAATTTGATTTTTTATTTTTCATAATTCATAAAGGGTAACGCCATGCTTAGAATAAGGTACTCGATTAAAAATAGGACGAGCACTAAGTAAAGCATCACCCAATAAATTAAAAAACTACACAATAATTAATAAACATAACATTCAACATATCAATCAAAGTTCTATTTTTCCTTTTCTACCGTTGCATTGTGCTCAAAGGTGTAAGGTACAATATTTTGCCTATGTATACCATGTTACTCATAGAACTTAATAAATTCATCAGGCAAATATTCACCTCCTCTATCAGACCCAAATGATGCAATTTTGAAAGTTTTCAACTTCGGCTTGAAAAGTCTTAAATTTCTTAAATGACTCATCTTTATTTTTCATAAGGTATACATATGTAAATTTTGAAAAATCATCAATAAAGGTTATAAAATAAAGATTATCCACACAAGTTAGCGTGTTTCAAATCATATACATAACTAAGCACCACACCCCCAAATTCTTGAATTCTTTTCTACACTATGGTATGGTTTTTTCAAAAAATTTGCTTGATTGCATGTGTTACACTTTTGTTTATGCAATTTCTTACATTTAGGAATCAAACATAAATTATCTATTTTCCTAACATAACCAGAATTCACATGGCTTAATTTACCATGTTATAAATCAAAGGAGTAAATCATATAAACAGAAGAACTAGCAACTTTATTAATAACACTCTACTTAAATAGGTCATCTGAAGCAAATCTTTTCCCTACAAACATACAATTTTTCGACAATATCAAATTATCAGATTCAAACACAAACTTAAACCTGTGTAGTTAGTAGGAAGGGTGATACAAGGTTCGATGAATACATGATACACATTAGTGAAGGTAAGATATTTTTCGAATGTAAAATAAAGTTTCAAAGTCCTTCTAGCTTTCAACTTTCATTGGATAAGAGTCTTCCATGTAAATCTATTTGTCTTTCCCCACGACATCGTACATTTCAACATACTTCGATCATTACAAGTGTGAATTGTAGACTCCGAGTCTACATATCACCCTTTATCACTTTGAACCATGAAGACCGTGCTCATTACAACCAATAGGTTCTTATCAAAAGCATTGACCTCGGTGCTTTGCCTCTTGCGATGGCGGCAGTCTCTCGCATAGTATCCCAGTTTGCCACACATAGCATGAAACATCTCTCTTGGATTTCTTGAAATATTGAGTTTCTTGTTCTTTAACTTGAAGCTTGTTTTGAACCTTGGTTTACGCTCCATCATATTCACCTTAGTGCCAACATCTTTAACCTCAAGTTTGTCTATAATATGAGCTTCTTCTACAATACAAAGATATTGAAAAAAGTATCATTAAGGTGAATTCCTTGTTTTTATGTTTTAACAAGTTCCAATAGTCCTTCCACGAGTAATTCTCAATTATAGCAGTCACTTGGAAGGACTCGTCAAGGTTCATAACCCCTGCCTTAATTTGATATACCAAACTAACAAGGAACTTACGGTTTTCCACATCCTTGGTGTTGTGCTTAGTCTAAAGAGCTTTTCACAACTTTTGTCATTCTGTGTAGAGTCCATGTCTGCGTATAGGTCAAACAGTTAATCAGACATTAAGGATGTGAAATCAACACACAATCGTCTTCCTTCCACTTGCTTTCGGTTATCGGCTACGGTTTCATCTTCATGTTCCTCAGGATGAATAAAACAGTCGTCACTGCTAAGAAGATCATCACCTTGTACCAATGTTTGAAGTTGGTACCATCAAACTGTGTAAGCTTTGAGAGTTCCTGATTCCCAACATTAATGGTGGTCGCCCTGGAGCAGAATCATTGTTTTTAAATTGTTAGTAAAATGGTTCTGAGAATGCGATCTACAGAAGAAGGAATGCAGGTCAGTGGCTTGGAGGCACATTGTGAAACACTCTTAAAAATGACAGTCGCCCCACCAGTGTAAAACGAGTGCAGCAGTTCGAATCCCACAGGGTCCATCCCCCAGTTTGCCCATCAGAGAAAAAAGGCAGGCCGTATTCCAAGCTACCATGATATAGTGATAATTCCTTTGGCTTGCATGTGAATATGGCCAACAATCAAGCCTTACTAAAAACTTGAGCTTTGAGTGTTCAAGCCCACCTTGTTTTCACCATCAGCTACGTTATTCTAGTGTTTGAGATGGTTTCTTCGTTTCCCAGCTAACACCCCCTCCCGACCCGACCTTTAGTTGGTAAAACCTTTGGAGTGGCCACGGCCCACCGGGGAGTATACCCAGTCTAGACCTTGCCACAAGGAGCACCTCCCGTGGGTTTTGAACTTGTGACCCCTGGTTCGTAATGAGCTTTATGCATTAATGCTTGGCTTCTTTATGGTTTTCCAAATATAACAAGCTGAGTTGGAGCCTGGGAAGCACATAAACATGTTTCCCGTTCATCAAGCTCAGGAAGCCCACCAGGTCAATCACAAAAGAGAAGCATTTGGTTTTTAGTTTTCAAGGTTGATCACAAACCCTTAGTTAGATAATATCAAGAGTCTAAAATTTCACATAAAAGTGAATATCTGATGGTGAAAATTTCACATAATGAACTAAAACTTGCCGCTCACAAGCTTGTAACAAATCAAGCAAGTTCGCTTATACAATTTAGCGTATATCTTTTGCTTAGAGTGCAGACTTTGTAGTTGCTAGAGCAGGAAGCGATTTATTGAAATTTCAAGAAGATAGAGGAAATGACAAGTCACAAGGTTGATTTGGAAGCGAAATAAGATTTGCATACAAAGTAAAGGAGAAGGTGAAAGTAAAGAAAATTCCCGGAAATGGCTATCAAACTCATAAGCTATACCAAAAAATTTCAGTTCTTTATTCAAAAGTATAAGAAATCGTCTGAAAACTTGTGCTGCAACATTTGAGATAAAAATGGCATTCGTGAATAGGAAAAAACTATGCAACAAAATAGGAGACATTTCCTATTATATATCTACCAAACATAATAGGAAAAAACTATGCAACAAGTTTTATATATCTACCAAATCATACATATAAATAAACATTACAAAATATATTCAACATTTCCATCAAATAAAAATTTAATAACGCAGGCCAACTACTTTATGAGATCTTTAAATAATAGAATATCTAAAACCATGCAAGTGTTTCAGTCTCCTGCCTACATCAATTTGACATAAATACTAGTCCAAAACCAAAGACCCCAACATTCATGTCATAATCATTGGGTTTGAGGACCAGCTATTCTTAGTTGATCAGACACAAAATTCATGAATACCGACTATTGATTCCTGTACTTTCTAAATGCAATTCCTTGATATTGCGAAACACAATTCTGACAGTGTCCCACATTTTGCCAATACTGTTTCCTCATTTGGAGGTAGAGTGCGTCTTTCTTCCAATGTCCAATTCATGCTTCCCATAGCACTAGTTTTGACTTAGCTTATTAAACAAAACGAGCTTGCATATAAGCTTACATTTGATTGAGGAAGCCTGTTTTAGAAGCTTGAACAAGCCCATAATGGAACCAAGCTGTGAGCAGCTCAATTTGTTTAACAGCACCACATGTTTCAATGATTAATGGATCATAACATCAGATGGTACTTTAAACTTCACATAACCCAACTGTCGATTAGTGCAACCATAGAGAGTTTTTCAGATAATCCAACTTTGAGGTTCTGCGATCCTCTTCCACAGGACCAATACTACCAAAAATAAAATTGTGTTGCATCCACAGTTCAGGATCACAATGGTGCTCAATTTCTCAAAATGCTTCAAAGGCTATACTGAATGCTTCCTTTAACTAGAGAAAATCACCCTCATCCAATCTGTTTTAGCTCCTACAAAAACTAAAAAACATTGCAAAACATATAGATGATACCACAAAGTATAAAGGCCAAAAACACAATTTATCAAAAACCTGTTTTAAATTATCACGCCTTGAAGAGAAGAATAATGATGATGATGTAAAGGACATACCAGAAATATAAAAAGGTTTTAGATTATAAGCATAGAAATAACTTATAAATGGTCCTCATAACTCAAATGTATGGTCCCGCTTTGTAGCTTCAAATTGACATACCCAAGATTAAGGGGTGCATGAGCGTGCGTGTGCGTGCGTGCGTGTGTGTGTGTGACATACCCAAGATTAAGGTGTGTGTGTGTGTGTGTGTGTGTGTGTGTGTGTGAGTGTGAGAGAGAGTTGAACAAAATAATACCAAAGGGCATCATAGCAAAAAGTTTCCATATACAAAACCAAGGCCCTGATGACTAAATGAAATTGATTCTTTTCTTTACAATCAGATCTTGATTTTCTGCCAACAAAATGCTAAGAAAGGGCACAAATCTTTATTATATAAAACATACAATAACAGGAATTCTTTTGGGATAAGCTTTTGCCAATCAAACGAAACACATACGTTCAACAGAAAAATAAATTTCTACCTAGGAAAAACTATGATCTACAAGCTTCCATATGAACCATGGAGTTGAAACTGAATACCCACCCTTGAAAGCCTTCAACATGAACAGAAGGCCTTCACATTTTACCTACCAAGACTTCCATAAACTTGCAAAGACTCACCAATCTCATATAGAATGAACTAATAGGAATAGGATGTCAAAATTCTCTATAAGGAAAATTTGTTTATTGCAAAAAATAACAAAGAAAAATCATAATCAAAATCAAAGATCAACCAATTCAACAAAAACTAAATATGTAATCCAACCCCTACTTAAATAACTAAAAGCAGCTGCTGGTACTTGTATGATGCCTTTGGATACCTGAAACAGGTGGTGAATTCTACAGTCAAGATGCTCAATGAAGGTGGTGAGCCACAATCAGACTTCAACAGCAATGGATGCCTACAAACCCCTGCGAATCATCTCATCTGGGCAGCAGAACAGAGTAGCCCAGATGCATCAGCTCCTACTACTGCAAGGTCACACACAGTGCAAAGTTGGCCCTCTATGGCTGGAACAAAACGTGATGTACAATATGGGCAAGCAACATCCTTCTGTCCACGGTATATTGGAACAAAAGTAGCCCCACAAACAACAAATGGGTTCCTAAAGTCATAATTAAGCTGGTTAGCATCCTTCATATTCCTCTCACAAGCTTGCAGAACTTGTCGAGCTTTGGATGCTTGAGTAGCTGGGGGGTCTGTGTCTAAAAGCCGTCGAGCGAAGGTGGCTGCTGTGGCATAGTTGCCTCCTTTGAAGCAGACACTCATTGCATTCAACAATGCAAGTCTCAAGTGAACCTTCTGGAGGTTGCAATGTGTGAAGTAAGCTGCTAACTCTTGCTGCTGAACTGGATTATCTCTAAGATCTTTTCTCCGCACCTCCATCCGCAAGCCAAGTACATACTCTTTTGCAATAACAATCAACTCCTTCACTTCATCAACCTCTCTCCTTGATTCAACAACAATAAGGGGGATAGTGTGCAGGATACTTAGGAAGAGCCGCAGAGATTCACTGAATTTCCCATCAGTAGTGGCCTTGTAGGCACTTTTTAGTTTCTCGTCCAACTGGGAGAACTTGTAAACAAGCGCTGGTGGGCTCCTCACATTAGGGCTTGCAGATTCATTCCACCCTTTTTCAAGAGCAAGCGAGATAACTGGTGCTGATGAAAAAGCACGCATGTATGTGTGACTTCCCGAGTGCAATTCTAAGCAGAAAGTTTTTAAAGGAGCAAAGTTTCTTATTCCCAACTGCCTGCTAAGTAAACGCATTGCAGTATCGAAATTACCAGCTGCTGCATGCTCACCAGCAAGAGAAGATTTCTGGATCCATATCTGACTTACTGGTATTCCCGGTGATGGTGCAATAAACACTGATGCACGGGAATTGGCAACAGTATGAGAATTATCAAGTTCAGGTGGAAGCTCCAAGTCTTCAAGATCCCAACCACCCCCCTCAGTTCCTTCTCCCACTTCCTCATCATCAACCACTTCAACATGATTCTGGCCATCTACATCTCCAATGTCCAGATCTTCACCCCAATCTGCACCATCAGCTTCTTCTTCCTCTTCAGGACCTCCTTTGCCAACATTATCAAGTCCACCTTCAAAGATGCCTTTCATTACCCTCAACAAAGGCCAGTCACCACTGCATGAAATGGGTGAAGCGGGCATGAGAAGCGAGTGCCTCTTTCCTGCAGGCAGAACAGGAGTATTATCCCCCAACTCAGCTGCAAGCCTATCTGCTGTCTCTGTCAGCCCATGTACAGCAGCTGTTACATATGCAAGAGGAAGATGACCTGTACTTTCTAGAATCTTGACACGCTCCTTGATGTCACCCAAATAAAGGGCATTATGAAAATGACCCATTACATCATTCTTGAGCTCAGCTATCCTCAACATTTTAGACAATTTCTCCATGTTCCCAGTGATGAGATAAAGAAAGGATAGTCTCTCAAAATTCTTCGTCCTCTGATATGCATATTCAACAATGCTAGCATTGCCTTGTCGAAGAGCTTCCACGCCTAACCTATACCAGTGATCTTTCTCATCTATCTCCTTTGCAGAAGCAACAGCAATCTGAATGTTGCCACTTTCTAAGGCCAAATTGAACCGTGTTCTTTCATCTTTGACAAAATGAAGAGCAACTTCTGGGAATCCTTTTTGCTGCAGATATGCAATCATGGCCTGTACAGAAAGCTGTGGGTTCTTGATCATGCTCATAACACGGTCATATCTTTTCTTTAACAAAGAAAGCTTGAAAACATATTCAGTTGCATCAATAGCTATGACACGGTTCTTTCCATCACGATCCAAGCAGTCGATGGTGTTCCCAGAAACCTTCGTAATATATATTGGAACATCAAGGGTCCTGATAATTCCATTATCTCCATTAGGAAGACAATATTTGATATGGTTCAAAGTGGTGTAAATGAAGACGCCATTGTCATCCCAGGCACCACTTTTGACGTGAATTGTCTCATGCAGAGTGCAACGATGAACAAGCTTCTTGCTTGCAATAATAATTGCATGTTTACTAAGTAACGCAATGCTCTCCATGTCATTTGACCATACAGCATACTTGACAAATGGGGTCTGAAGATCACCAAGAATAGTCCTCTGCTGTAGATCAAAAATTACTACTCTATCTTCTGCCCTGCAAAGTAAATTTCCTGTGCCAGCATAAAATATTGCATCTGTAGCGACAGGTAGGCTGCTCTTCTTTACTAATTCATTTTTCAGATTTTTAACCAATACCTGGTTGTTACTCTTGTCGAGCACGGCAAACCTGTTGCGAGCAACAAAGAGGGCAGAACCTCCAGCTCCTCGCTTTGCGTCTTGAGGAGTATCACTCCTGCCAACACTGTCTTTAGGTATGATATACAGTTCATATGATCCACCATCTATATCTGAGCAGATCAAGACTGCATTTTCAGTAGGACTATATGACAATGTTCTTGGCCCCTGATTCAGAGCAGTGGAACCAGGTCTCCTAATGGGTATTACTTGAGTGTCCTTTTGAGTTGAAAACTCATAGAACCGCAAGAACCGGTCCTTGATGTAGTAAAGGGAATCTCCACTCACTGCAAAAGCAGGCCGCTCTCTCTCCAACTTGAAGACAATCATGCCACTGTCATGGCCTGCTGCCAACAGGTTCATTTCTGGGTGTGCTGCAAGAATCCAAAACCTATCATGCTCTCTACGGAATGTTTGGATGCCAGTACGTTTTGTTACATCCCAAACTCTGATACTCTTGTCCTCAGAGTTAGACACTATGATATCCTGCTTTGCATGGAACATCACACAAGAGACGTTATTCATGTGCCCCCTCAAGGTGTCCACCTCCCAAGCCTTTGTATCTACAAACAAACAAAAGAAAATGAAATAGTCCATAAATTATATTGTCACACTTATCAGTATAAACACATAACTGCTTCCACTGAAGGAGAAAATAGAAATTATGACACCACCAAAAGAAATATCCAAAGAAACCCTAGCATAGAGTTCAACTTACATACCATTCATTCGCCAAAGCTTTACTTGGCGATCATCTGCTCCGGAGACAATGAGAGGCAAACTAGGATGGAAAGAAGCCCAGTTGACTCCACGATCATGACCCTCCAAGACATACTTTACAACAGCATCAACACCCCCGAAAAGATCTGAGTTCATCTGAGTCAACCTTAAGATGTCATCTGCTGGTGAAACAGTTTTCTTCCTCAGTGCTCCTATATCCCATACTCTGACTGTCTGGTCCAAAGAAGCTGATACAACCAAGTCCTCCTTAGGATGGAAGGAGGCACACATTACATAATGATTGTGACCAGTCAACACAGAGATACAAGTGCGTGATTGCCAATTCCAGATCCTGATAGTCTGATCATCGCTAGCACTAACTATCCATGGGTATTCATTGTGAAACTGAACTGTACGAATGTAATCAAGGTGTCCCAGAAGCGTAAATAGACAACGATGCATCTTATAATTCCATACTTTGATTTTATAGTCATCTCCTGGAAAATCCAGAACATGGTATTAAAGTAATATAAAAATTCTTTCTATCCACAAGGTTTAGGAATTATGCCTTTAAAACAATTCCTAGTTTACAAGACTTCACATTATCAAAACTAACATGGTACCAGAATGTATAGTAACACCATAATCAAAAGATAAAATCCATCAGCTGGTTAGAGCCTCACAGGAAATGTATGTCCCTCCAAATGGTAAAGTCAACGAAAATTACCAAAACAATGCTAATATACCTTCAGTTTAAACTTTAAAGTTTAGTAGCATCAATCCAGAAAATGTCCTTTTTGATGTTTAAAAGGTTTCAAGAGACAAACAACTGAAATGTCTTCTATGATTTTAAATTTCCATTTTTTTCTTCTTAGCATCCATTTCTGAACATCCTCCATCCCCACTCCCACCACCCCAACCCAATGAAAATAAATAAATGAGAAACCCATACAACTAAAAGTTCTTAAGTTCCTGCACCATCAGATCATGGTAGGAGAATCCATCACTATGTTTAGCTGAAAAGCAATCTTCATAAAAACCTCAAATTCTGTGAGACTGGTATGATGAGAAAGGTCAAGACACGATAACATAAATATCAATCATTGTCACGATCATACCTAGCCCAAATGGAAGAGCATAATTCAATGAGGTTACTAGCAACACCTCCAAATTCCTTAAACTAATTATACAGAATATCAGAAAAAGGCAAAAGCAAACACATCCCCTACATTCATACAACAGGTTACATTATACAATTTGATTGTCTATGACTAACCACTGAAAATGTTTAATGCTGTATACAAAAGGTCACACCAATGTAAGTTAATAGATCTGTTAAATCCCAGTATGCAAACTTCCATGTACAAGCACTACTCCATCACAGCAGTGTTCCTGGTATCTCCTGCAAAATCAACTGATCATGGTCATCATGACCTTGAACTTGTTCACTCATCATGTCGCTACTTTTATCAAGTACAGAATGGATATTATACATTTTGTAATTCACGTATGGCTCCACATGATCTTTCATTCAACCATGACAATTAGACTTTTCAAACAGCATTAAAACTGATACACTGCACAATTTAGTGGGACAATTAAAATCCACTTCATGGTCTAAATCTCACACTGTAATGAGATATGCGGAAGTACAAATAGTGTTATAAGCACTTACAATGTCCACCAACGGACAAACAAAAGAGATAATAGCCAAGTCCACAAAGGGACAACACAACACAAAATATAAATGCCTCTTTATTGAAAGAGAGGGAGCTCTCAAGAATGAAAATATACAAAGGGGTTCACCCCTATTTATACAAATAAAATGAGAGAAGGGGGAGGCCAAATGGCCTCAAAAGAAGAGCCACAAAGGGGGCTCCCATGGAGTCGTTAGGAGCCCCCAACGGTAACAAATGTGACCGTTGGGGGCCCCAACGACTCAATGGTGGGCCCCCCTTAAGTGGGTAAAAAGGAAGAAAATAAAAAAATAAATGCAAAAAATAAAAAGAGGAGAAAAACAAGTACCCCTATTGGGTACATGTGAAATGATTAAAATACCCCTATCGGGTATGATTGAATATATATATATATATATATATATATATATATATATATATATATATTGATTACATGTATTTTAACACCCTCCCTCAAGCTTTACTGGAATATAACCGAAAGCTTGCTAAGAAGGAACATAAAATGAGGAGTTGCAAGGGATTTAGTGAACAAGTCCGCCAACTGGTACTCGGAAGTAATGTAAGGCAGTGCTATGGTTCCTCTTAGGTATTCATCACGAACGTAATGGCAGTCCATCTCGATATGTTTAGTACGCTCATGGAATGTGTGATTGCTTGCGATATAGATTGTGATTCTGTTGTCACAACACATCTTCGAAGAAGTAGAGATGACTATGCCCATATCACTGGAGAGACTTCTTAGCCACAAGATCCATGGTTGCAGTGGTCATAGCACGATATTCTGTTTCTGTTGAGGACAATGATACTTTGTGTTGCTTCTTGCATCTCCAAGAAATCATAGAGTCACCTAAAAAATACAAAAACCAGTAGTTGATACTCTATCATTGTGATTTCCTCCCCAATCAACATCAGTATAACCAATTAAATCAAGTGATGAAGAAGAAAAAAGAAAAACTCCCTTAGTTATGGTGTTTTTGATGTATCTGACTATCCTTAAGACTGCACTCAAGTGCACAGTTGTAGGTGCATGTTGAAACTGACTGACTGAGTGGACGACATGAGCTATGTTTGGCCGAGTGATGGATAAGTAGGTCAGAGACCCAACAAGTTGGCGGTAGGGAGTAGGATCCTCGAGGAGTGTTCCATCTTCCAACCTTAACTTTGCATTGATAACTTCAGGGGTTTCTATCTTCTTATCATCGGAGATACCAGACTTGGAACAAATGTCAGCAGCAAGTTTCATTTGAGGGAGAATGTACCCTCGAGGAGAGTACGCTACTTCAATTCCTAAAAAATATCTTAAGAAACCAAGGTCAGACATGTCAAAGTTTTCTTTTAAAACTTTCTTAATATCATTGATTTCTTGCTCATCACTTAGAGTGATGATCATATCATCAACATAAAGTAGTAGAATAACTACTGAAGACCCTGCACTTTTCACAAACAAAGCAGTGTCAGTATAGCATGAACGAAAATTCAAACTTATCATTACATTGCTAAATCTATCATGCCAAGCCTTTGGAGCTTTCTTTAAACCATATAATGCCTTTTTAAGTTTGAGAATCTTATTTTCACCAATACATACTCCTAGTGGAGGATCCATGTAAATTTCTTCATTTAATTCACCATTTAAGAATGCATTCTTAACATCTAATTGATAAATAGGTCATTTTTTAACTGACGCAGCCGCAATAAGAGTCCTAACACTAGTCATTCTAGCTACGAGCGCGAAGATTTCTTTATAGTCTATATTGTATTCTTGAGCGTATCCTTTTGCTACCAACTGGGCTTTATAGCGTTCCAATGATCCATCACTTTTAGTTTTAATTTTGAAGACTCATCTACATCCAATAGATCTCTTTCCAGTGGGTAATAAAGTTATTTTCCAAGTTTTTGCCTTTTCAAGGGCACTAAGTTCTAAGTTCATGGCTTCAACCCATTGGGGAATGTTTTTGGCTTCATGATAATGTGAAGGTTCATGAAAAGAGTGTAACGCAATTAGACACGCACTATACCTTGGGGTTAGAGACTCATAGGAAACAAACCTATGTAACAGGGATTCGGCTAGCAGGGTGCCGCACCCGCATCGACACGCGACTCGACGCAGGTGCGGCACCGGGTGCGGTCAACCCGACCTTGGGTGCATTGACCGCACCCAAGGTCATTTCGGTCCATTTTTTTATTTTATTTTTTTAAAAAAAATTGCCCTATGAAATGGGCTGAGGAATTTAAAAAAAAAATCTTGGGGGTGGGTGGGGGGGGGGGTGTGCATTGCCCCCTATAACCTCCCGCCAGCTGCGGCCCCCCCTGGACCCCCGCTCGCTGACCGCACAGCGAGACCCGCGCTGGGGGGAACCCCCAGACCCCCCTTATATATATTACATTTTTGCCCCTGCCGCACCCCCGCAACCAGGTTTTTTGGAAGTGCTAAATCCCCGCACCTGCACCCATGTGACATAGAAACAAACTTATTAGGAGGATTGGAGATTCGGTCGGATCTCCTTAAAGAGGTTTCTTCTATGATGGAACCTTGAGAGTATTTTTCTAAGGCACTCATTGGAGCTTGTTGACTACGCCTAAGAGAGGTTTGGATGGTTCTATCACTTTCATTTTCAACATTGTTAAAAGGAATACCCTCTAGATCATTCAACAAATTATTAGAGATTTCCTCTTCTTGAGGAGTCTCATCTTCTTGAGAGAGAAGATCAAATAAGAAAGCATATTCGCTTTCATCAATATCTTTAGTTTTCTCAAAACCATTTTCATTTTCTAAAAAAGTTACATCTTTGGATACATAGAGTTTGTTATTTTTAAGGTCAAAACATCTAAAACCCTTTTGATTTTCTCCATATCCTAAGAAAACATATTCAATAGATTTAGGAGATAATTTGTCTCTTTTATGTGTAAGGACAAAACATTTACACCCAAAAATTCTTAATCTATTGAAACCGGGTGTTCTTTCAAATAGTTTTTCATCTGGAGATGTATTTGTAGGGATGAAGATATCATTTTATTTATCAAGTTGAAGTTAAAGCGGCTTCGGCCCAAAAACTTTTTAGAATTTCTTTGGAAATAAGAAGTGTCCTAGTGGTTTCCAAAATGTGTTTATGCTTTTTTTCGACTAAACCATTTTGTTGAGGAGTCCTAAGACATGATTTTTTATGACAAATTTCATTTGTTTCCAAATAATTTTGAAATTCATTTGATAGATACTCTCCACACGAATCGGATAAGAGTAGAGATATTACTTGAAAATTAATTTTTGACTATCATATGAAATTTCTTGAAGAAGTCAAAGACTTCGGATTTTAAATTGAGAAAATAGATCCACACATATCTAGTGTAGTCATCAATGAAAGTAACATAATAGGAGTATTCTCCTTTCGATATAACCGGAGAAGGGCCCCAAACGTCCAAATGGACTAACTCAAAAGGTCTTTTGGATACAAAAGTTCGATTTGGAAAAGGAGTGGATTTCATTTTTCTAAAAATACAATTCTTGCAAACAAAATATTTCTCATTACAATATTTCTTTCCAAAAGGAAAGAAGTACATTTTTAAGAAACTTGGATGTCCAAGTCTTTGATGCCAAGTTTCAATATTTTTATCTTGGACATGATTACAAAAAAAGTTAGTGGGAAGTTTCAAGTTGCTCATATAATAGAGATCTCCCCTCCTATGGCCTTGCCCAATCTGATTCCCGGACTGGAGATCCTATATAGAGCAATCCTTAGTTGAGAAGGAGATTTCACATCCATGATCACATATTTGAGAAACAGAGAGAAGATTTAAATTAAGTTGAGGTACCACTCTTATGTTTGGCACAAAGAAATCTTTGAAAAAATTTAAAGTTTCAAAACTTTTTACTTGTAAAGATGTACCATCGGCGGTTGAAACATAAGAGTTTTTAGAGTTATTACACAAATCGGAAAGCCCATTTTCAAGAGGGGTCATATGAAAGGAAGCTCCAGAATCAAGAATCCAAGAAGGCATACCTGGAGGAGAAGAAGAAGTTATGGCGGCACCCAAGGTTGATGGCGATTTGAGTAGAATTTGAAGTGCTTCTGATAGTTGAGCAAGAGAGAAGGACTCCTTCCCTTTGATAGTTTCCTAGTTATTTTGAGTAATTTCTTTAACGAAGGCAACCTTATTCTTTGGTGCTTCATTTAGCTTAGGGAAATTAGGTCTTATATGACTCAGTTCTTGGCAATGATGGCAAATGGCTTTTCTATAGTTGTCATTATAGTTATTTTGCCTCCTAAAGTGTGGAGGCTTATAGGTTTTTACATGAATGCCGAGTTTAGACACGGCTAAAACTTCATCTACTCCCTTAATCATGCCAAGACGAGTTTCGTCTTGGCATATTTCGGCTATGGCATCTTCCAAAGGAAGAGGCTTAGATCTATGAAGAAGAGAAGATCTAACTTGTTCATATTCGGGCCTAAGCCAATGTAGAAATTGAAAAAAGTGTTCTTTTTCATTTGTTCTCTTCTTAATTCTACGTCTATACTAGAAACCCACTTTGGTTCTAGTAAAGATAGCTCATCCCATAAGGGTCCAAGAATGCTAAAGTAATCTCTTACACTCATTTCCCCTTGCTTAATAGTCCAAATTTTTTCTTGGAGAAAGAATTGACGAGCAAGGTCTTTTTTAGTATACATACCTTTCATAAAGAACCATGCTTCATTAGCCATCTGAAATTTAGCGATGTTGGCGCAAATTTTGAGCTCCACATTGTTCATGAACCAAGCAAGAATCTTTGCATGCTTGTTTTCCCAATCTTCCATTTTAGATTGGTGATCTTCAATGGCCTTCAAGCGGGCATTTCCTTCAAGAGCTTTTTCTTTATCACCATCCATCTTGGTGAGTTGGAGTTGCGATTCCGGAATGGTGCCCATAACGTATCCCCAAAGCTTTTTACCCTTGAGGTTGTTCTCCATGGCGGCGGCCCACATCATGTAGTTGGAACCATAAAGTTTGAAAGAGAGATCAATCTTTTGTTCTCCTTCCATTTAAACCTCTCTCAAGAAGATAAACCAAGAAAGAGAGATACAAAATAAAAAATATAACTAGTCAACTAGTTATATTAAAAACCAAGAGCGCACACAAGGCTCTGATACCATGTAATGAGATATGCAGAAGTACAAATAGTGCTATAAGCACTTACAATGTCCACCAACGGACAAACAAAAGAGATAATAGCCAAGTCCACAAAGGGACAACACAACACAAAATATGGAGCTCTCAAAAATGAAAATATACAAAGGGTTTCACCCCTATTTATACAAATAAAATGAGAGAAGGGGGAGGCCAATTGGCCTCAAAAGAAGAGACACAAAGGGGGCTCCCATGAGTCGTTGGGAGCCCCCAACGGTAACGACTCAATGGTGGGGCCCCCTTAAGTGGGTAAAAAAAATAAAAAATAAATGCAAAAAATAAAAAGAGGAGAAAAACAAGTACTCCTATTGGGTACATGTGAAATGACTAAAATACCCCTATTGGTTATGATTGAATATATATTGATTACATGTATTTTAACACACGCACCAGAAGAAAATTAGCTTAATTGAAATATAACCAGGGTTCCATCATTCACTTTGAAATTACATCTGAATTTAGGCGAGTTGAACCAGCATTGGAAGGAGCCATGCAATTAAAGGACAGCATACAAGAAACACAAACAAATGAAGTTCACCATGCGGGGAGAGGTATCACCAAGCATCAGTATGCATTTCTAGGGCACAACAAAGTAAGTTAGCAGGTACCATCTAATCAAGAAACAGAATGCATCTGAGCCAACTTGACCACTCTTAAAAAAAGTACACCAAGCTGCTTAAAGAATGTGCAATTGGAAAATAAACTGGCCAAAGCATACATTTGGACCGCCAACACACATCCAAGGACAACCGTGAAAACCATTCCTGACATAGCCATACTCTTTTTATGACAACAGAGATATCTCGCTATCAATCTGTTCAATGGATTACTATTAGACATGAATCGATCCAAAATACAAATTCGATTCAACAAGTGTTCTCATTAACTATCAAATGTATAGACAAACTGATATGGAAGAGAACTGCTTCCAATTGTTCTCCAAACACGAATAGGAGGGGTACCCACATCCCCAGAAAAACAAAGATAAAAAATGTACCATCTGCTAATTTAATTGATCAGAAGAACCACATAATTCCCAGACTCAGCAGCATACCATAGAAAACCATCACTACGAATTCAAGAGGACGAGCAGAAAACAGAAAATTTCTCTTCAAACAAAATCATCGAAACGAACGGGTACCTCCGGAGACAAAGAGCGGCTGCGTCCGATGGAAATGAACCCCGCGAACCGGCCCATCATGCTCGTCAAACCGATCGATCAGAGTCCCCATCCGGTAATCCCACAACTGAATCACTCCGCTATGAAGGCTCGAGAGAATCCATGGCCTCTGGCTATGGAAACTCAGCCCCTTCACTCTGTTACTCTTCGTCTCGAATTTGGTCAGCATCGTGACCGATTTTCTCAACCCCAACCCTAGCCCTGATCACAACAGCTGCATCGACCACGAGAGGAGAACCAAGATCAGAGCCCAGCTAGTATCTCCAAACAAGACCCAGCCCCCAAAAAAATCATCAATCCAAAGAAAACCCCGAAATTGAGAAATCCCAACAAGCACGAATCTCGATCTCGAAGAAAAAGCCCGAAATCAGAGCAGATCGAAACATCGATTTCAAAGCGAACCGAAGGAAACGAACAAGATCGAGAAGAAGTATCGGGATTACCTCAGATCTGAAATTGGGGGGTCGGATCAAGAGGAAGCCATCGGAAAAACGGGCAGATCAATGTCGGAAGATCGCGAACGCCACCATTCCGGCAGAGATTTTCTCAGACTTCAGGAACAACTACCGAAATTGGCGTTTGGAGATGAAGGCTAGAGTTCAATGGAGGCACTCGCAGATTCAGATCTCGCCGAGAATTGCAGAGAGAGAGAGAGAGCGCATTTTTTAGACGTTCCCGTTTATATCATACCGTACGGGGAGAAAGAAAAATCGTACCGACGGTCAGGATGTTCGGAAGGATGATCGGTGCTACTTATGACCGTCCGATGTTGCGATACAGATCTTCGCACTCGCACTTTGGCCCTCTCCCTCTCTCTCTCTCTCTCACACACACGTACACACACACACACGGTTCAGATGTTTCTTATGGTGCGATCGGGGTTATCTTGACCGTCCATCGATGGCAGCCGGATTTCTCCCTCGTGAGCTCGGTGGGCCCCAGAAGACCCGACCCGGACCCACGATGCCCATGGAGCCTGCGCAGAGTCCGGGTCAGAAAGTGTTACTCTGGTTGGTCGCATGTCAAAATGGATAGGTTTGGGTCGGGTTCAAGTCAGATTTTATTAGACCCGTATTTGAATTGTGTGTAAAAATTAGACCCAAATCCAAACTGATATGAATAGAGTTTAGGTGTCATGAGGGGTATGGTATCCTATTTCCTTTAGTCCCAAACAAGTCACTGTCCTAGAGCATATGCCGGGTATGACTAGGGGTGTCAACGGGTTGGGTTTGGTTTGGACCTAAGTGAAACCAGACTTGGACTAGATTTTGAATATGTTATTGGGTGTAGACCTGGGTCTGATCTGGTCCACTATAAGAGAAATCATATCCGGATCCGATAAGAACTACATGAACCAGACCTAGACCATCCCCGGTAAAATAATATTTTTTACCATTTTTACATTGAAAAATTGTGGGTCTCAATCGGAAATCAGCTCGGGCACGGGTCTGGTATAAAATTTTACAAACTATACACGGGTCCATATATTAATTGGACCTTTGTGTCTGGATCCAAGTCTTAATCAGGTCTTCTTATTTGTCACCATACCTGGACCCTATAGGGTTCGGTCCCGGTCGGGTCTGAGTAAATCAGACCCGTTGACACCCCTAGGTATGACTAGTGCTGTAAATGGATCAGATACATGCTGGACCCTGCTTGATACAAATCCAAATATGATTTTTGTGCACTTAATCCGAATCTGAAAGGAATTCGAAGATCTAAAACTACATTTGGATCAGAACTATGCTGGTAATGGTAATACTATATCCAGTAAAAACATATCCATCTTTACGTGTAAAAAATGCAATCAGATTGGATTTTGATCTGAATTCAAAAACTTAAACTACTGATAAGAATCGGACCGGAATTCATAAATGATCCAATTAAATGAGCCCAAGTCCCATCCAAATGCACACTTCGATCTTACTTGAAGGATCAAGATCCCAAATAATATGCCAAAATCGTATCGGACATCTGAATGTATCTGATCCGTTCGCACCCTGGTTGGCTAGATAATGTTGGGTCCCGTCAGGTTCAATTTATACCAATGTTGTCAGTATCGATCCGTATCGGCCTCTATCTGCCCATACATATCGTATCGGCATAAAATCGCATCACACTTGAATTGGCTATTTTCAATAAATATAAAATGCTTAAATTTATTTTTTAATAGTATTTTAATATTATTTAATGGCTTTAACATGTGTCACGTTCTGATTGACACTTAATATGTTTTTATTATTTTTTGGCCTATTCAGAACGATACTGACAACATTGATATGTAACGGCTTGGGTAAGAAACTATAAACTGCTGGTTTTGAACTTTTGATGACAACGAACCCTCGCCGAGAACTGGGTCACTTAATAGATGGGCCTTCCTACCATGTAAACCCCAAGTAGGGTCACCAACAACTAAGCTGTTACAGAGCCCACCAATTAAAGGCACCCGTATACCCGGCGGGAGTCGAACCTAAGACGAAGAGGTCTGCACCTTCTCCCCTGGTTCCAGTTGCAGGTTTTCACAAAGTTGTCTAATCATGAGCACAAATATGCATTTTTTTTTAAATACAATGTGCGGTTGGTGATAGAGGGTTTTACCTTGCCTTAACCAAAAAAAAGTTTGAAATGATTAAAACATTTTTCGAATTTATTGGGATTTTTTGCATACATAGTTAGCTTTTGAAGGTAAAAAAGTAATTTCATTTTTCAAATTCAAACTGGTGAAGTACGTTTTTTGTGCCTTCTAAAAATTGTATTTAGTTTTTTTATTTTTCTTTAAAACAAATAACGCACATTATCCTAAAAAGTAACTATGTATTTAAAAAAATGCTAATGCTTGTATTTAGTTTTTTTATTTTTCTTTAAAACAAATAACGCACATTATCCTAAAAAGTAACTATGTATTTAAAAAAATGCTAATGCTTAATGCATTAATAAATATATGCCAAACATTTTTGGAATTTTATAGATTGTCATCTTAATTAGTTCAGGCTCATCAATGGAATCAGTGCTTAGGACCAACCTTACTTGATTAACCTTAGGTGCTTACATAAATGATGATCAATTAAGGAAAAAGATGATATTTTAACAGTATCCCCTTCTTTTCATCCCATTGATTGAACTAGTCTATATGATTCACTTTCTAAGAAATGGAGTCACTTGTAATTGTGAAAATGAATCCTTCTTTGTAAATTTAGGAATAAGAGTGTTGGAGTTGTGGGAGAGAAATACCAACGGCGTGTGCTGCTAGGCGAAACGATGGAGCACAACACCCTAGATGGCGAGAATCCAGTTCAATTTAATCTAGGCATTTGTGATCCCAAACTATTTGGTCTATGAAAATGGTCCCTTCAATGTATCAAAATGTATTTGAGATTGTCTCCAACAATATGCAATATGTTAAGACAATGGATCCAAGATCTGATGCCCAAGAGTCCTCAATATGGGACTTTCAAGAGTCATTGTATGCCTCTACACAATAGTCATTTGAAGAAGCTTCATGTTGAAAAGACTTGTGAGAAAAAGAAACTTGAGCTAATTAGGACTCTTACAAGAAAAATAACTCACCTCAATTAAGAATCTAATAGGTGTAAGGACTCTAAGCAGATTTAAAATAATAGTCATCTTATACAAATGCAATTCATACATGAAAATGTTTATAGATAAAGGCTCTTTTTGGTGTAAATTAAAAGAGGGTGTGTTTATTGATGTAGGTGACACTACCGAACCACATTAAATTTTTATTTATATGCATGCATGTTTGTGTGAATCCTCTTTACACAATACACTAGCTATTTAGGTGATTAGTGTTGATAGTCGATGAACGGTGGATGACATATACAAAATGAGACCAGCCTCTCTTGGCTTGGCTTGGCTTGGCTTATGCTCATAAAATAGGCTCATCAAGCCAAACACGAACATGTATTTAGTTTGGCTTAGCTCATATGAGCTTGTTAACTAGTGATAAATATATTTTATATGATAGATTGTAAGATGGCTGATGTGTTTGGCTGTCAAGCAATAAGTTTACAGTGCAACTCTTATTGCTTACAATTTTAAAACAATGTATTTATATTGTAAATAAAATTTAGAGAGGGTAGCAAATAAAATTCATTAAAATTGCTACTCTCTAAAACAATGTACTGAGCTTTTTTTTTTAGAGTGAGTAGCAAATAAAATTCATTAAAATTCCGAAGGTTAACATTACATAAGCAAAGCATGGTATGAGGTATCTCCGAAAAGCAATAAAGCGCTAGAGACAAATAAGAGAAGAAAAACTGATGGACGTTTGGAGCCTCGATTCATTGAATTTCAATTGAGATGCAACGTCAGAAAAGAGAGTGGGTACTGTGTTGCTCGGATCCATTCAGCACCCGATGCACCCCATGTGACTGAGACGGACAATGACACGTCATCACTTGTACTAAGGTGATGTGAATTTATTTTGAAAAACTCATTTATTTGGCACTCTCTGATCCACCATTTACAGTCTGCGTTCTATTACATAGACTTTTTTTTTAAAGCCAAGCTGGGGTTAACCCTACCCTTATTGGAATTTGAACTTGCAACGTCCAAAGAGATGTGCACTAGCTGATCCTATGGGCATTGGTGCCGGGTCCAAAAGGACTAACGGGTTGTGCCTTCCCTTTTGTAAAATCTCCAGTGTTCTCCTCCAAAATCCTTCTCTTTAGATGGTGTGACTCCACCTCAATGGTCCCCCCTCTCCACCCTTGCCCACAACCACACAGTCGGCCCCCAATCTCTCTCTCTCTCTCTCTCTCTCTCTCTCTCTCTCTCTCTCTCTTTAGCTTTGTCCTCCTCGCGACCCCACCTTTGTGCCTTGGGTCATGGCTCCCCTCACTATAAGAAAAATGGCCATTAGCGACGGAAGTTTATGACGGATTTGTTTCATCGCAACTTTGCGGCGGATTAACGAAAGAAACAAATCCGTCGCTAAAATCCGTAATATTTAGGAAAATAACGATGGAAAAACTTTCGTCGTCAAATCTGTCACTAATTAGCGACGACAGGTTTTTATCGCAATACCTGTGACATTTAGCGACGGATTTGGCGACAAAGGTTTTTCCGTCGCTACGTAGCGACGGAAATATTTCGTCGCTAACTGAATTTGCGACAGAAGTAGGCCGTCGTCAAATCCGTCGCTAAGTTTCCCGTAAATCTCTAATCAGAACCCTTCTTTCTCTTTCATGTTTCGTCTTTCTCGTCCGACGCACTCCCTCGACCGTCGCTCTCTCCCGCCTAATGCACTATCCGGACTGTCGCTCCCCGGTTCGCCGCCCGTCCCTCCCCTGACCCATCGCCCCCTGTTCCGCCGTCCGTCCCTCCCTTGGCCCATCGCCCCCCGTTCCGCCACCCATCCCTCCCCTGGCCCATCGCCCCCCGTTCCGCCACCCGTCCCTCCCCCGGCCCATAGCCCCCCGTTTTGTCGCCCATCGCTCGACGTCTCCCAGGTAAGTGGGTCATTTTTTTTTTGGCAGGGGGTCGCCCCCCTGCGTCGTTCTTTTTTTCAGGCAGGGGGGGTGTCTGCCTCATATTTTTTTTCCGCAAGGGGTCGTCCCTTTGTCTCATTTTTTATTTTCGGCACGGGGGGCGACCCCCTGCCTCATTTTTTTTTTCGGCACGGGAGGGGGGGGGGACCTCCTGCCTCATTTTTTTCCGGTAGGGGGGCGCCCCCCCTACCTCATTTTTTTATTCGGGCAGGGGGTCGCCCCCTGCTTTTTCGGCAGGGGGGTCAACCCCCTGCCTCTTTTTTTTTCGGCAGGGGGGGGGGGACCCTCTGCCTCTTTTTTTTTCTGGTAGGGGGTAACCCCCCCTGCCTCATTTTTTTATTCGGGCAGGGGGTCGGCTCCCTGCCTCTTTTTTTTTTCGGGCTGGGGGGCGACCCTCTGCCTAGTTTTTTTTTTGGCAAGGGGTCGCCCCCCTGTCTCATTTTTTTGTTCGGGCAGGTGGTCGCACCCCCTGCCTCATTTTTTTTCTGGCAGGGGGGGAGGGGCGACCCCCTGCCACGTTTTTTTTTTTTGGCAAGGGGTCGCCCCCCCTGTCTCATTTTTTTATTCGGGCAGGTGGTCGCACCCCCTGCCTCATTTTTTTTCTGGCAGGGGGGGAGGAGCGACCCCCTGCCTCGTTTTTTTTTTTCGATAGAGGGTCGCCCCCCTGCCTCTTTTTTTCGGCAGGGGCCGCCCCCCTTGCCTCTTTTTTTTCAGGCAGGGGGTGTTAACACCCCAAATTTTTCAAAAATTTTACAAATATTCCCTTTTTGCCCTTGGCCCCATTTTCTGAGTAAATTGAGTCATTTCTCGCTCAAAATTCCAGTTTATTTCTCAAATGTATTGGAATCAAATCCATTTTCTATATCTGACTCAATTTTCGATCCGGACCCAGTGTTAAAATCAAAATCTGAGCCTCGTTATCCAATTTTCAAAATTAAATTTGTGAAGATACCAAAAATAATTTCTGAATGGCTTGGACAGTCCATCTGACATCTAGTTGGATCCACGACTCTGTATTTTTCAATTCGAGGTTAAAAACTTGAATATTTCCTCAAAATCCGGATCCAACTCATTTTCTGAAGAAATTTTCAAAAATCACCCTAAATTCTCAGAAAATCTTTCTTGTGTAAATACCTTTAATTTTTTTATAAAAATATTTTAAAATTCCCTTAGTTCTATAGTTTTTTATCTAAAAAAAAAAAATACAGAAATTATAAAAAGTTGAGAACAAAAAATGGCTTTAAACCGCCCCCTTTTGAAAAAGAAATTGTGAAAGAGCCCCCTTTTGAAAAATTTAAAAACGTAGAGGCCCTCTCTTTTAAAAATATTGAAAACAAAGAGGGACCTCCCTCGTAAAATCTCCAACGGCCTCCCGCTATAAAGGGAGACTGCAGGGGAAGGGGCCCTCCATCTGTTTCCCTCCCCGCCATTGCATCACGCATCTTTTTCCTTCTTCTAATGCTTTCCCCTCTGGACTACTGAAGAAATAGCTCATCATCCCGCATCTTCCTTTTCTCTGATCCATTATCGCTCCTCTCCCTCTCCCTCTCTCTGATTATCTTCACCATCAGTTGAAGGAAGTCGATCGTATAGCAGAGAGCCACGGTAAGTAGTATATCACTCTCTCCTTTTCCTGTTTTCTTTTCCTCTTCCTCACCTTATTCACTCTGATTTTGTTTCATTACTGTAACGCCCCAAAATTTTAACCCAGATTTTTGAGGATTTTTTTTTAAAGCGGAAACAACTAATAATTCCAGAGTTAAGCATTTCAGAACAATACAGGAAGGTAAAAGCAAACCACACCATTTATTTTTATTTCAATAATAATAGAATTCAACATCAGAGTTTTTCACATTATGACTCTCAAGATAAAAAATTTCATCTGAAAGAAAGTAGGACCGCCAGAGAACAAATAGATCAAGTCTTAGTCCGCGCCTCATCCCGCGCCGCTCATAGAACTACTCTTTGCCTGAAAATGATGAAAATTATAGGAATTAGACAACCACGTCTAAGTAGGGAAATTGTACTCTTAATGCAGGAATATCATGAATCTAGTACGTGACGTGGTGGTCATGTGTGAATTTTCAACCTATTAAGAATCGCACAAATAAGACTATGTGGCAGCAGTAACAAACATGTATCTAGGCAGGCAAACAGATTATGCAGCAGTTAAAATTAAGCAATTAAAGCATTTTATGCAAAGACAACAATTAAACAAGTAAGGCATTAAGCAATTAAAGCATATTCTGCAACGATAATAACAGTTGTGCATAGCATTCCGGTAACAATTACAATATGAAATTGGATTATCCCATATCTACACATTTCAGGATTTCATTTCATCACAAACCCGTGACATGCTGGAAAAATAAAAACATGTCTCCCTAGAACATCACTCGCTGTGTTACATGAAATGTTCTAATTGATGTTTATCTTTTCTTATCCCACTGATACACACGGGCCGAGGCAACCATCACAGAAGAGAACGTTCAGGGGTATATTATTCAATGTTGTTTTATTAACCCAGACATTCTAATTGCGACTGAAATCCCAAGGGAGCGGCCAGTGACCGAGAGAACCTCCCAAAGGCCAAAACTGAAACATGATGCATCCCTAACTTCTGCAGAAGAACATGAAGCTACCACCTAGGACATAATGGTAGTCCGGGTCCCCCAACTCCGATGACTGGGGACCAACGAGTCATTTTAGCTCGAACAAATAAACACGTTCCCGGAGCTTTGTACCACCTACACTCTCTAAAGTAAGCCCGAATCTGAGTGGGTTGGTTTCATTATTTAATTTTTTTCTCGAAGTACAGGGCATTTCCCTAACTTCCTTCTACTGCCTTAGCAGTAGATCCCAACCTTAGTCATTTTACCAAGGTGAATAAACCATCCAAATCCCTTTTCCATATTAATTACTTAAACCCACTCAGAGTGTTCCGGTGCCTTTAAACCTGTCAAGCACACAAGCCTCGGTACCTTCAAACCAGTTAGACCATAGAAATTAAATTTAAGTTTCTTATCAGTGTTATGATCATTATTCATCATGCTTCGGTACCTTTAAACTGTCAAGCAACAAGGCCCCGGTACCTTTAAACCAGTTGGGAACACAACATTTATGATTAAGTTTTCATCAGTTTTATTGTCATAGCCCACAAGTTAACAACCCAAGTACCCACATCGAGTATCCATTTAGTTATGCAGACCCAGTTGATTCATTTAGGGTTCATGCCATGTAATCTCAAGAGTATTATAACCGAATTGAGGGTTTGTGATTTATTAACCATAATTGACTCGGTGAAACAAAATCAAAAGGCATATACATAACTCGAGCAAGGCCTGTACTTTGATTTAAAATGAATCGAATGAAAACACTGGAATTAAGCATGCATCTACATTTATCGATCGGATGAAAAAATGTCATAAGGCATGTACAACTGCCTGCAGTATCGCACAATGATTCATTAATCGAAACCCAAAACTTACGCATGCATTTCAAGTTAACTAATCAGAATATACCAATGTAAGCAATTATCATTAACTAATTAGAATATCTCAATGCGAGCAGTTATTGATAACTAATTTGAACAAATCAATATGAACGGTTATTGTTAACCAATTGGAATATATCGATGTATGCAATTAATGTTAAGTAATGGGAATACAATAAGACAAAACCCTGTTTATATGCGAAAAATCCAAATAAAACTTAAAACTTATTAATTAAGTACACAACCCTAATTAGACTATGTAATCTGATTGAGTGTCATCTCTGTACGTTATCAACAAGCTCATGATCCTACTAGTTAATCATTTGGTTTAGTAATAACAATATCTGATGTACAGATCCCTTTATTTTATTTTATTTTTTGTAATTTAGCATGCAGGGTTTACGCAACAGCCAAGACGCCATTCACATTATGCATAGAGGATAGGCATATGAACCACCATTTTCCACAATTCAAGTTACTTAAGCCCACTATAAGAGCCAGATTTAAACAAATCCAAAAAATAAAGGATTCACATTCAAAAGAAAAATGCAGGAACTAAATAACCAATGGGTCATTTGTATGACATCTTCAGCTTGACAAAAGAGGATATATACCTAAAGCACTACTAAATCATATCAGATGTAATCAGGTGGAATTAACCATCCTTTTTTTTTTCAGACAACAGACTTACCATTAAAGATGGCAAGTCTTATCTATCCAAGAAGAGAAGACTAAAGAGAGTCGGACGCCACCGCACAAGACTGATAAACGATAAACAACATTAACCTAGAAGGCCAACAAAAGTATAGTGCCACTATATGTCCTATGAGAAAGAATCTCTGCGAGCCTCCAATCATTAATCTGCTAAGTGCAATCAATCTTGAAAGACCAAAACCCCAGAAAAACAATAGGTCTGGCACATAAAAGAATAAGTGCAACTTCTCTATGCCCAACTAACATGGGTCATTTAAAACTCATAAAGTTGTGATCTAGGGTAGGATGTAAGTGATTAAAAGGGAGCCATAACTATGATAAAGTGTTTGAGAGAGAGACTGACGTTGAACCAGTTCCCGAGATGAGACTCCTACAGTTACAACAACAAAACCAGCAAATCGATTTGATTTGGGATTCCCGGTTTAGGGTTTAGTAAGAACCCCATCTAAATCATCAGAGTATGCAACAACCGAGTTCTTCCCCCCCCCCCAGACCCAATCACTACCAGACCTCAATCTAAACCTAGCAAGAAGGTACAGAAGCCTACCATTTTTCGGCGAAGATGTTGCGGCAACCACGAGAGGAGGTCGGTCGGCTTCTCCCGGCAAATGCTTCGTGTTGTAGGCCAGAGCTCGGAGGCGATTCAAACGATAGAGAGGCAGATGAGAGCGAGAGAGGGAAAGGAGATAGAGAGAGAGAATGGGATAGCGAGAGAGGGATGGAAGAGGGATTAGGGGGTCCCCTTTTGTAGGTGGGTGGCCTCCCGAAAAGGGATGAACCCTACCCTCCCGGCGGCTGTGGTGTGCTCCCCCACCTCCCCATCTCTTTACGTGTTAGGGTTCAACTGAACCCTAACACCCGATATATCGGGGGAGGGGGTTTTCCCCCTTTGTATGTTTATCGAGCAACCCATATCGGGTTGCCCCCCCCCCCCTTTTTAATCCCTCCCTGTATTAAAATTTTATAGAGTGTGGGCCGGGTCTGAGTCCGACCCACGACCCGCGATGCTGGATCCGATCGCGATTTGGATCTTGCTTTCCTTTTCCTTTTCCTTTTTTTTTAATTTTATTATTTTTATTTTTGTTTCTATAAAAGCATACTTGTAGCATCGTTTTGCCAATAGCAAACACCGATCTACATGTATTATGCAACATCAAACGGAATCTTTAGATTTCGACATCTTAAATCCTTAATTACAAATTTTCTTCAGCTTTAGATCTCTTATTTTTCACCGTATATTTCTCTGTTATTTCTGTAATTTGTGGTTTGAAGATACTTTTCCTTTCTGGTATTAATGTCATCTGTCGCGTGTTATGTACATTGCATCAGCGTTCTTATTTATTTTTCTTCATCCCATCACCCATTAGATAAAATATGGTTCATCTGTATTTTGATTATACTTCATCGCCAGCATCTTCGTGTGTTTCATTCCCCTTTCATATCTTTCATAAATACCTCATGTTAGTCACAATTTGATCTCATCCTGGTGGATCGACAGAGAGATATGCTCTAAATCCCCTTTTTAATCTGTTTAAGCATTGCAGACCACCATGACTTTTAATCAAAAGTCAGATAAATAAAAAAAATGAGGCTCCAAACGAAAAGGGGTCATACTGCAGGTTTGTTTGAATTTTGTTATTGCATTTTGTTTCTGTATCTTGAATTTCTGAACCGTGTGAACTTTTTTTTTCTTTTTTTACTCGTTGCTTCTGAAGCTCAGCATTTATATCTGGCTCAATATGAATCACCCGTGTGATCTAATTCCCATTTTGCTACAACCTTTGTCCTTCACGTTTGACATCTAAAAAAAAAACTAAATACCTTCGTGAAGATCCCTCCTGGCTCCTTCAAATCTGTAGTTTCTGGGCCAAATAAATGCAACAATGTGAAGTTGCTCAACAGTTTGGGATATCGAAGCTTTTAAAGTACAATCCGATAGCAGGTGGAAATGAAATAGCTACAGGGCCAAAGTTCGATCGGAGAGATCAAAGCACTATGATTGAGGATAAGTGGTTAAGATTGCTCTACTACTGTATGGTAATTGTTGTCAATATTCATATCGATATATGTCCCTTTACTTTGTTGCATTATCATTATTGTCACCTAGATACCTTGCATTCACCTTTTATTTATTTATTTATTTTTTATTTATTTTATCGTTGTATATTGGTGTACTTCACTTAGCACCATCATTATGCAACACATTTGATGTTTAAATTTTTCCTGCAAAATACACTATTCCCACCTTTCACAAACCCACACTTATTATATTTGCACAAATTCCTGCGATTTCATGTTGTATTTTCACATTTCCTATAAATTAGTTTGATAGCATAATCTCCTGTCTTGCGTTTCATTGCTACATTAATTTTGCTTCATCTGCCATTGGGTGCAATCACTCCTTCCACTTCACTTCACAGCATACCCTACCAATTCATTTTCACCTATAGCTCTTTGTAGATTCACAACAATATTAATACATTGTTGTGATACTCCCCGTGACACCTCATTTAGCAGCTATGAAAGTGATCAACTCTAAAAAGGTTTTTTTTTCTTTCTTTCTCCATCTATATACCAAGCTCCGAATGGCAGATCCTGCCAAGCTTCGAATGGGTAAGAGGGAATTAGGAGTATTGATATTGGAGAGACATGAGTCTCTATGCTTATATAGACGTCTCTTGAAATTAGGTTTTAATGGTTGTCGGCACATAATTTAGTCAGGATGTACATCTCGTCCGGGACTCCTGATTAGCAGTGGAGTATTTGGGGTCCATTCATGCATCACTCTCAGTCTATTTGCAGCAGTTGCAAGTTTGAAGGGCCTTACATAATCTCAGAGCCACAGAAGAAAGTTGTGGTTTTAAACAATGGTTTTAAAAGCCCTCTGCTGGAACCAATACTCTTCAGCAAGAAGTTCAAAAGTCCTGCTGATGTGATGAAGTTGATAGGGAGAACAAAGTTTAAATAGAAGGAAATAGACTGCATATACTTAAAGCATCTCAGTACCCCATCTTCATCATTTGAAGTCTAAAAATGGAGAGTGTTTCTTTTGAATAATTGGGTGTAACTGATTATATCAGTCATGTAAGTAAGAAGGTGATGAAGTTATTTGACCCTGTTTCCAATAATTTTGCATTGGTAAGGCACTTGGTTTTGGCAATGACAACAGTTGAAGATTGGGAATGCCCTGATTTGGTGGATTTGTTATCTGCCTTATCCTCAAAAGAGTGAAAAATGCATGCATCTTTTGTCTACTGTAGGTATGCTTTGGGACAATATTTTCAGTACAAGAGAGAAAAATTCAAGATATTACAGGGGCTCTCCTCTTTCCCATTGTAATGATGCTTCTGTTGTTGCTGAATTGCATGAGCTCCCTAACAATTCGTTGCATACTACAACCCAAATTATGTAGGGCACTGTAGCATTGTCACATTGATATGTTGTTCACCTGTCATCAGACCTCTCCTCATTTACATCCCCACCGCATATCTACATTGCAGTTACTTTCCACATATCACATATACCACACCACTCATCTTTTGCACCTCATTCCCATTCACCATCATCACCTCAATCTTCAAAATTACCTCTTTAACCTATAGTAACCCTTTATGTATCCACAGCAGTGCTGATGCATTGATGTGTTGTTCCTCTTTCTTACCCTTACAACAGTATTTAGGCACTGTTGTGATTTCACCATAGATATCTCTAAAGGTGCTAATCACCTCACCCCTCTAGCTCTACATGCAGCCACTCACCATTCTGCTATAGCCACTCGCATATCCATTAGGTATAACTTGTACCACCCTCATCTCATGCTCACTTGACATCTACAACACACTAACGACACTCCCTCATTACACTATTGCATCTGTTCATTTTAGGAATCAATATTTCTTTCTTCTAGTTCATTGTCTATATATCATGGGTACTTTTGCATTTTTCTTCACAACACAACACCGATTTCCATTTGCAGCTGGTTTCATTTGTATAAAAATTGTGTTTAACAACATTCACTGTTGTCAATCTCTGCAACATTGCCTTTATCCACAACACTCACATTTACACAGTGCTATGTATTCACATCACTTCCTGCTAACACCAAAACCTTATGGCATATCGGGAAGCTCATATCTTCCATTTTAATTGATGATCTCATTACAGTAGCTGTTGTATCATGTGTTCATTAAACCTTACATTTGTTACCTTCTTTACATCTTAGATCTTCACATGTATGTATACTCATTTGAACTTCCAAATTTTTTTCCATTGCATCATCCTCTATATTTCGCAACCTTGCTCTGAGTTAACTCTACTTTGCAGGAAAACATACATAATGTTAACTTCCTTCTTAGATTAGGATTTTATTTCAATTTCAATTCAAAAATTGTAATAACTACATATAATGAGAATTCTTTACATTTTCAGTCTTAGAATAGAATGTATGAGCATGCATATATCTTAGAAATTGCTTGTTTTCATATCATTTATCTCTTTTATTTAAAAAATTCACGAATGGGAACACGAATGGCATGCGCACCATTATAATAAAAGGTGATTAAATCCTAAGTTGACGATTTGCATCAATGGCCATAGTCAGGGTGTGAACAAAACTTAGAATTTTCATCTTTTATGAAATAACATTGGATCCACACTGGATCCTTTTAAAAAATCATTATATTTTTAAAATATTTTCTTCTTTTATCAGAGTTTAACTTAAAATTAGTTCAAAATATATATATCAATGACCATAGTCAGGATATATTGAGAGTTAATTTTATTTTAAACTCTATAAAAGCACCAAAATATGTTGTATTCTCCACCTGAATACAAATATGATTATTATATAATACATTTAATGACCATAGCCAGGGATGTATTATATCTTCAATCTTATTTCAATTCATTTAAAGAATGAAATATGCTTTTCAAAACTCAATTTCAAATTCTTCTAATTCATTCAGCATTTAGGATAGAATTACATCATATTTTCAAAAATTCTTTTCATATTATTTCAAAATCCAAGTGATTTTTGAGATAACTCTTCACATATCTTGTTTATTTCTCAAACCAATCTTCAATTTCTATTTCAATTCATCTTTCTATCTCACTTTAAAATTCAAAATTCAATTTCAAAGTCCAATTTGACTTTGAAATTTCGAAATTCTCTTCTTATATTCAAAATTCAATTTCCAATTCGAGATTTCCAAAGTTCAATTCAACTTTGGAATTCCAGATTCATTTTCAAGATTCAATTTCAAAATTCAAATTAACATCTCAAATCCAATTTCATAGTTCAATTCAACTTTGAAATTCCCGTTTCATCTTTTGATTTTCAAAATTCAAAGTTTAAATTCAAATTTATTCTTTATTTTTCCCAAAATCTTCAAAATTCTATCTAAAGATTGAGTCTTGATTCTCAATTCAAAATCCAAGTTTTGAGATTGATTCTGAATCTCAAAATCTGATTTTCTTTAAAGTTTAAAGCCCACTTTTAAATTCAAAACCGGATTTTCATAATCCAGATCCATCTGCAAAAGTCCCATTTGGATTTTTAAAATCCAATTCTAGATTTAGAATCTGGTTCCACTTTGGATTCAGATTTCCAATCTCCATCTTGGATTCCAGACTTCGGATCTAATTCCATTTAGGATCCTAGATTTCGGATTCAACTCCATTTTCGGATTCCATAATTCGGATCAAATTCCATTTAGGATTCAGAATTCAACTTAATTTTGGATTCCAGACTTCGGATCCAATTCTATTTAGGATTCAGAATTCAACTTAACTTTGAATTCTAGACTTCGGATCCAATTAAGATTCTAGAATTCAACTTAATTTTGGATTCCAGACTTCGGATCCAAATTCCATTTTCATATTTCAGATCCAGTTCCATTTCCAATTCTCGTTTTAAAAAGCTAATTTTGAATCTGTTCCTTAAGGCTGAGTTCGAATTCAATTCCATTTTCAGATCTCATCTGGACTTTTTAAATCCAATTCTATTTTCAAGTTCCATTTTGGATTTCTTAAATCCAAAATTCCATCTTGATTTCAAACTTTAAATCTGAAATTCAATTCCATTCCAAATTTCATCTCTACTTCGAAATCTAGACTCCAAAATTCGAATTCAAATGCTATTTTTGACTTTGAAACTTCATTTTCTTCTTCTATCTCAGCTGCAAGATTCCTCTTTCTCTTCATTCCTTTCAATTCAAAGCTTTATTTTTTAAACTCTGATTATTTCAAGACTTAGAACTTCAAATATATTTCCAAAGATCTATTTTAAAGTTCTAAGTTCGATTCAACTTTTAAAAACCATTTCTTCACTTCATTATCAAGTTCATCTCAGAAACACTTGGAAATTTCCAAATCATTTTCTCAAAAGTGCATACATCTTTGCATTCACACAAGCATGATTCTTTGTGCATTTCAGACTTAGGATAAATTCTTAGATAGTATTTAGTTAAAACAAAAGGCATAAAATTTGATCCTTGGTTCGATTACCCCTGGTAAAGGCGCCAGAAACGGTCGAACCTCGTACTGACGAGCGAATCCCGTCTCTCCAATTTTTTTCCGCAAATATTTTAAAAACGGAGGTGAGTAATTTTTTAAATATTGTCAAAATTAAGGTCAAGTGAGACCTTCGCAAAATAGTTCCTCTCTCTCTTCTTTTCTTTTCTCTTCTTTTTCTTTCTTTTATTTCCCCTTCAAAAAGGGAAATAGAGGCTAGAAAGGAAAAGAGAGAAAGAATACATGGGAAAAAATTTTGCGATGATCACGGGGGGGCGACCCCCTGCCTCATTTTTTTTCCTGTGGGGAGTTGCCCCTGCTGCCTCATTTTTTTTTAGCAGGGGGGAAGGGGGCGGCGATCGCTGGGTTCTTGAACCACGACATCATCCCATACTTGCCGTTCTGGGGGACGATCACTACCTCTGGAGACCTCATGCCGCTATCGTACATCGCTGGCCTACTGACTGGCCGGCCGAACTCGAAAACCTGTTGGGCCGAACGGAGAGGTGGTCGATGTCTGGGAGGCGTTCCGCCTCACCTGAATCCCGTCTGACTTCGATATTTATTCTAAATTTTTTTCTTTCGGCAAAGGGTGACTTCATTTTAACACAGTGTCTCTTATAGATTTCTTAACGGATCCTGCTTGTGTCTCGCCACCCATGGTAAGTAAGTGATAAAAACAATGCAAATTGGGTAAATACCCGTGATGAGTAAGTGATGCAAGTGCATCACATATTATTTAATTTATTAGATGCAATACTTTATTGTTCACACACTCACTTAGTTGTTGATATCTAAGACTGCTTTGTTGGAGTTTGGAGATCATGCTGAGTATGATTTTAATGTATGAGAATAGAAGTGCTCTTATTTTTTGAGTACAGATTTCATGCTAGGCATGGTAGTAGTTAGCGGGGTATTGGAGTATTTTTGTTGTAGGTACATGTTTGACATTTTTTTGATATGAATGTTTTCGATGTATTGTAATGTTTGATGTGATTGTATCCATGCTTGCATGCAGTTACTTTCAATTTGATTATGACTTACATGTGAAATTGTATAATGAAAGCATACTTCAAATGAATATATTGTGTTATGAATACTTTTCACATGAAAATATTAAGTTATCAATGCATGCATCATAATTCTTGTGATTGTATGACATCATATATTGCATGATAAATTTGATGTTTTTTTCATCATGACATTTTGATGATTCCCTTTTAACTGATTAGGATACTATTTATAACATCATACGACAAAATGATTGCAAATCGTGAATGGATGTACCGTAGGATAGTTGACAATGAGTTATCGCATAAATATATGGATGGTGTTGAAAGTTTTATTGAATTTGCAACTGCAAGTGTCCGTATAGTGGATCTCACAGGTCGGATTAAGTGTCCCTGCAAGATTTGTAAGAATAATCGATCTGTAGAACCTCATGGCGTTAGACATCACCTATACAGGAAGGGTTTTGTAAGTGATTATCAGAATTAGACGTTTCATGGTGAAGAATTTAGAAACAATTTTGATGCACGAGTGAATATGGTGCACGATAATCCATATATGAATTTGATATTTGATGTCGCATGAACATAACTGGGTTCTATCGTGCGTCCTAGTGATGTAACAACTACAGTAGATGAAGAATCACCAAACGATGCAGTTAGTAGATTTTATGATTTACTTAGAGATGTTGATGAGCCACTTCAGAACGGTTGCAAGAGTCACACTATCTTGTCTGCAGTTCTTCAACTAATGAATTTGAAGTCTGAGTATAATTTGAGTCAATCATGTTTCGACCGTTTGTGCATGATTATGAAGAGTATGTTACCCAAAGATGAGAAATTGCCACAAAATTTCTATCGTGCGAAGGTTATGGTCAACGTTTTAGGTATAGGGTATAAAAAGATAGATGCTTGTCCAAATCACTACATGTTGTATTTTAAGGATCAGAAAAATAACATATCATGCTCGTCATGTGTGCATCCTTGGTTTAAGCCAAAGACAAGAGGCAATGATAGCACGAGATCAAAAGAAGTTTCATACAAGTTGCTCCGCTACTTTCTTATCACTCATAGATTGCAACGATTATACATGTCTTCAAGGACAGCTAAACACATGAGATGTCATGCAAATAAAGTTCGACATGATGAAGACAAGATCACGCATCTTGTTGACGCAGAAACTTGGAATCACTTTGATCGTACTCATCAGAACTTCGCAATGGAAGTGAGAAATGTTAGACACAGTCTATGTACAGATGAATTTAATCCATTTGGGGATAGATCAACTTTATACTCATCCTGGCCAATATTTGCAACTCCATACAACCTTCCACCAAGCTTGTGTATGAAGCATCCAAATCTTTTCTTGTCTCTATTGATCCCTATTCCAAACTCACTTGGCCAAAATCTTGATGTATATTTAAGGTCAGTGATTAATGAACTAAAAGTATTGTGGGATGATGGTGTTACCACGTATGATGCCCACAAAAAACAAATTTTCAATATGAAAGTCGTTGATCTATGGACAATCAGTGATTTCCCTGCATATGGTATGTTATCTGGTTGGAGCACACATGAGAGGTTGGCATGTCCGTACTGCATGGAGGATATAAAAACTTTTAGATTGACGCATGGAAGGAAGCCTTGCTGGTTTGAGTGTCATCATCGATTTCTACCCAGCGACCATCCCTTCCGACGACAAAGGAATGTGTTTCGAGCAGACACAACTGAAATGGAAGGTTCACCCACAAGATTGTATGGCATAGAGATTTTAAGAAGATTACGATACTTTCCAGATGTAATAACAGATGCCCGTAGTCTGACGTCCTTCCTTGGATTTGGCAAGGATCACAATTGGACAAATAAATCTATTTTTTGGGAACTACCATATTGGTCGACCCTATTGATACGACATAATTTAGATATGATGCATGTGGAGAAAAATGTGTTTGATAATATATTCAATACAATAATGAATGTTAAAGGAAAAACAAAGGATAATCTGAAGGACTGTATGGAATTAAAAGTAATATGTAAAAGATCAGAATTGGAACTCAAAGAGTATAATGGCGAAATACTGAAACCAAAGGCAAGGTACGTGCTTAAACCTGATCAAATAAAGCAAGTATGTCAATGCTTGAGACAATTGAGATTTCCAAATGAATATGTCTCTAACATTGCTCAGACTGTGAAGATTGACGATGAACAATTATATAGGTTGAAGAGCCATGATTGTCATATTTTTATGCAACGATTGATACCACTAGTGTTCCATGATATGTTAGACAAACCTATATGGAAGGTGTTGTATGAGTTGAGTGGATTTTTTAGAACATTGTGTGCATCAGAAGTCGTAGTATCTGATGTAAAGAATCTCAAGGACTCTATCATCATTATTGTTTGTCTTTTAGAAAAGATTTTTCCGCCAACATTTTTAGATGTTATGGAACATTTGATCATACATTTGCTATATAAACTAAGGGTCGATAGTCCTGTGCAATATCGGTGGATGTACCCATTTGAAAGGTATACGTTTTCTTATATTTGTCTCTTCAATGACAGATATTTCAAATTTGAAATGTATATTTTTGACAGATGTATGTTTGACCTCAAAAAAAAGGTTCGTAATAAAGCAAGAGTAGAAGACTCTATTTGTGAGGCATACACTTTAGAAGAGATTTCAAATTTCTCATCTATGTACTTTAAACCTCACATTCCAACGAATTACACATGCCCGCCTCTTAACAATGATGGAGAACAAGTAACTATAGCTAACAAGCTATCGATATTTCAACCACTTGGGAATGCATTTGGTAGTTGTCGATCAAGACTCTTGGCAGATCAAGCGCAAGACGCAACACACATCTATATTCTTTTTAATTGCTCAGTGATCGACCCATACATCGAGTAAGTATATGTAGACGCAACACAGTTCTAAATCCTTTTATGTTTTATACTTGATGTGAATGATTTGAATATATTGCAATGATTTGAATGATTCGCAGGTATTCCAATTATTTGAATGATTTGAATGTATTGCAATACTTGATTTGAATTATTTGAATGTATTGAAATGTATTGCAATGCTTAATGTAAATGATTTGAATTATTTGAATGTATTGCAATACTTGATGTGAATGATGTTAATGATTTGAATGTATTGCAATGATTTGAATGATTTGCAGGTATTCCAATGATTTGATTCATTTGAATGTATTGCAATACTTGATTTGAATCATTTGAATGTATTGCAATGATTTGAATGATTTGCAGGTATTCCAATGATTTGAATGAATTGAATGTATTGCAATACTTGATTTGAATTATTTGAATGCATTGAAATACTTGATGTGAACGATTTGAAACAATTTGAATATATTGCATGACATTTTTTATTTGTTAAAATATGGTTCAAGGAGTTTACAGTGGTCGTTCATCCAGTAGTCGCCAGTCTCAGCCTTCAACTTCACGGGCTCCTTTGATAGGTATATCATTTAACTAATTGGATGCTTGATTAGTTGAAATGCGCATTATAAGAATTTTTAACATATTTTTTTACAAATGATGTTTTGTCTGTACATGACCCACCTACACCAATTGATCATACAAGTCAGGAGCCAACACAGGATGCAATGTCTTCTCAGTCTAGCACAAGAAGACTCATTCGAATAGTGTATATTGATAATCGACCATAAGTATTTTATTTTTACTTATTGCATATCTTACAAATATTGTATATTGATATTTACTGTGTACCAAATCATGTGTAGCACGAGGTTCAAGCCACAAGAAGTAGTATACATACGTCAACATCTACCAAGACCGATCGCTCAATGGAAAGAGTATCCAAAAGTGGTTATAGACAGATTGTGGTCCTCATTCACGGTATATAGTTGTTTGTCATAGTTAATGTGTTTCCTATTTAAATTTTTTTTATAGTCATGTCTACTAACTTTTTGAAAATATTTGTATGCTTCAAATCGCTTCGTGACTACGATGGAGGAACATGATGCAAAGAAGGTATGGCAGAAGGTGGTTGTCAATGGATTTGCCGACATGTTGCACAATATGAAGACTGCAGCAAGAAAAGCATCTGGCGAGATAGATGATCAACTGCAGTGCAAGGGCCATGAACCTTCTACTATCAGGTCAAATGTTTGGGATGCAATGTGTGACAAGTGGGTTGGGGCTGCACTTTGAAACCGCTCAGCGAAGGCTGCACAAAATCGAGCAAAAATGCCCGAAGCATATCTACACACAGGTGGATCTAGGACTTTTGGGAGCCACATGATGAAAATGGTAACTCATCAATATATAAACAAATCAATTTTATAAGTATTGTTGCAAACCTGTTAACTAAATCTTTTATCATTTCACTTCGCAGGAAGCAGAAAAAGGAGACATTGTGTCATACAAGGATGTGTTTGTTTAAACACATAAACGTAAGACCACATGAGAGTTCATATCGGAGAAGGCGAGAACGACAACAATATATATTTATTGTATTAATAATCATTGTAATATACAAGTTATCATAAGCATTGTAATTCTTAATTATTAATTCATACTGTAAACATTATTTTGTAGGAGTCATATGATCAACAGATGGTAGAGTGATATGGCGATGACTCTACTCAGCATCCATCATTTGATCCTACAACATGGGTGACTGCAACAGGTGAACCCAAAAAGGGTCATGTGTTCGAGTTTGGGAGTAATATGAACACCTCACCAGTCGTTGCTTCTTCCAGTCATGGCTCAGAGACTTTTCTCATCAACATCAATTCCAAACATCAGACTGATTCTTGGGATGATGTACGCCAGATCGTTAAGGATGCAATGCATGACTACTTCCATAAAACAATTGTTGACGTTCTTCGGGATGAGTTCAACAGTTTTTTGCAGAACAGGGGACCTTCGTTTGCAGGTGCTTCTCAGGTATGAAAGTTTCATATGATATATTATATGTCGTTAGATTTCATGTAACTTTGATTGCCTTAACTTAGGTGCATTGCATATAATTTATTTCGGTATATTTTGTTTATCAATACTGACCTTTTATATAATATTTTAGTATAATATTTTTACTGCCTTAGAACACATATGAGCATGATAGAATTACATATATAGTTTTTTTACTGCCTTTGAACACATATGAGCACGATAGAATCACATATACAAATTTTTTACTGCCTTAGAACACATATGAGCAAGGTAGAATCACATATACAATTTTTTGACTGCCTTAGAGCACATATGAGCATGGTAGAATCACATATATAGTTTTGTTGACTGCCTTAGAGCACATATGAGCATGATATAATCACATATACAGTTTTTTACCTGCCTTAGAACACATATGAGCATGATAGAATCACATATACAGTTTTTTACTGCCTTAGAACACATATGAGCATGATAAAATCACATATATAGTTTTTTTGACTGCCTTAGAACACATATGAGCATGATAGAATAACATATACAGTTTTTTTATTGCCTCAGAGCACATTTGAGCATGATAGAATCACATATATAGTTTTTTTGACTGCCTTAGAACACATATGAGCATGATATAATCACATATACAGTTTTTTTCTTGTCCTAGAACACATATAAGCATGATAGAATCAATATAAAGTTTTTTGACTGCCTTAGAGTACATATGAGCATGATAGAATCACATATGAAGTTTTTTTGACTGCCTTAGAACACATATGAGCATGATAGAATCACATATACAGTTTTTTTGACTGCCTTAGAACACATATGAGCATGATAAAATAACATATACAATTTTTTTATTGCCTCAGAGCACATATGAGCATGATAGAATCACATATATAGTTTTTTTGACTGCCTTAGAACACATATGAGCATGATATAATCACATATACAGTTTTTTGTCTGTCTTAGAACACATATGAGCATGATAGAATCAATATAAAGTTTTTTGACTACCTTAGAGTACATATGAGCATGATAGAATCACATATAAAGTTTATTTGACTGCCTTAGCACAATATGAGCATGATATAATCACATATATAGTTTTTTGCTCGCCTTAGAACACATATGAGCATGATTGAATCACATATAAAGTTTTTTAGCAGCCTTAGAACACATATGAGCATGATATAATCACATATATAGTTTTTTGTCTGCCTTAGAACACATATGAGCATGATAGAATCATATATACAGTTTTTTTACTGCCTTAAAACACATATATGAGTATGATAGAATCACAAAAACAGTTTTTTTACTGTCTTTAGAACACATATGAGCATGATTGAATCACATATAAAGTTTTTTTATTGCCTTAGAATACATATGAGCATGATAGAATCACATATACATTTTTTTGACTGCGTTAGAGCACATATGAGCATGATTGAATCACATATAAGTTTATTTGACTGCCTTAGAACACATATGAGCATGATATAATCAGATATATAGTTTTTTGCTCTCCTTAGAACACATACGAGCATGATTGAATCACATATAAAGTTTTTTAACAGCCTTAGAACACATATGAGCATGATATAATCACATATATAGTTTTTTGTCTGCCTTAGAACACATATGAGCATGATAGAATCATATATACAAATTTTTTACTGCCTTAGAGCACATATATCTGAGTATGATAGAATCACAAAAATAGTTTTTTTACTGTCTTTAGAACACATATGAGCATGATTGAATCACATATAAAGTTTTTTTACTGCTTTAGAATACATATGAGCATGATAGAATCACATATACATTTTTTTGACTGCCTTAGAGCACATATGAGCATGATTGAATCACATATAAGTTTTTTTACTGCTTTAAGAACACATATGAGCATGATAGAATCACATATACAGTTTTTTTACTGTCTTAGAACACATATGAGTATGATAGAATCACATATACAGTTTTTTTACTGCCTTAGAACACATATGAGTATGATAAAATCACATATAGAGTATAATTTATTTTAGTATATTTTGTTTATCAATACTAACATTTCTTTTCTCGTGTAGGCTGCTGGCAATAATCTGCGTAGTGGAGCTGAAGGGACAAATCATGACAATGAACAAGATGACGGACAAAATCTTGGCAATGATTAGATTCATGTGTTGAATTTATTCTACCTTCTTTTTGTTTCAAAAATATAAATGTTGAATTGTAAATAATTAGAACTTGCAAATTTTACAGTGGATCGATTAATTGTTTTAGTTTCTTTTTATATGTATTTTAATGTGTACGTTGTTTTTTATTCACAGGAAATATAAATTGTACCACGAGAAATTTTTTCTTGATATTTAATTTTTAAATATTTTTTTTAAATTTTTTTACTTGTTTGTGACAGATTAGTGATGAATATATCCATCGTTAATTACTGTTAGCATTGAATGTAGCGATGAATTAGCGACGACTATAAATCTGTCGCAATACCAAAATTGTCGTATAGTAACGACGGCCTTGCGACGGATGTTGGCATTTGTTATTCTGTCGCAACTTAGCGACAGAACTGGCGACAGATACATTCCGTCGCTACTTAACGACGGAATGGGCGACAGATATATTCAGTCACTAATTAGTGTCAAAAAATTCGCGATGGAAGCTATATGTCTCTAATCCGACACTAATCCATCGCTAAGCTGTTTAGCGATGGATTAGCCACGGATTTAGGTCATCGCTAATCCACAGATTTTTTGTAGTGCCTCTCCGCCCCTGCTCACAACCCCTTATCTGGTCCCCGACAATCTCTTTCTCTTTCGAATCATTCTCGCATACCTCTTGGCCTTCGCTGCTTCGTTGCTCCGCCCTCCCTACGACCCCCCCCCCCCCCCTCTCCACCGCTCTACCCCTACCTGTGATCCTACA
The DNA here is from genome assembly GCF_984573655.1 of Nuphar pumila. Classification (NCBI taxonomy): domain Eukaryota; kingdom Viridiplantae; phylum Streptophyta; class Magnoliopsida; order Nymphaeales; family Nymphaeaceae; genus Nuphar; species Nuphar pumila. The sequence goes on along the minus strand of NC_143261.1, from coordinate 11,044,614 downwards.
ATCATGCCCCCAAACTCTCTCTCTCTCTCTCTCTCTCTCTCTCTCTCTCTCTCTCTCTCTCTCTCTCTGCCCTCGCGGCTCCTCCCTTCCTGCGGCCTCACCTGTAGCTCCCTCTCCACATCTTCGCCTCTGCCTGTGAGCCCACAGACTGGCCTCTCTCTCTCTCTCTCTCCTTTTTGATTTGCGACCCCATGACCCAATTTCCAGTCACATAACTGTCCAATGCACCGTGCACATTGTTGCTGCTATGCGCACAAGACAATGTCTTCACTCTTTTGTGTTTATGGCATAAACACATAATTGATGATATAAGAATTGGGTTTTTTATTAACATTAGGTTTAGGGCTTTTGTGGTTTTTTTCTCAATTAACATTTAAGTTTTTAATGAGATGTATATTAATTGGTTATTTTTATATTTTTTTAATCAACATTATACATGATCTACATGCTTGGTTTTAATTAGAAATTTGCGAGTTTTCGTTATTTTTTATTTCAATTAGTTTATGTATGAAAACTATGAATGATGTTTGCTAGGATTGAAGTTTTCATTTAGTTATTTTTTTAATTAGTTTCTACATGCTTGAAAGGATAAATTTTAAATATGTTTTATGTTCCTTTTTATTTTGAGTGGTGTGTATTTTTTTTAATTATTTATAAAATATTTATGATATCTTTTATAGATTTTTTAAAAGATTAACTAATTAATTGACTATTTATTTGTAGGACTTTTGTATTTCTTTATCACATATTTCGCAATGCATTTCAAGATCGAAGCTTGAGCTTAGTCACACACTACATTATTCATAGAATGCATCTTCTTTAAATGAATGAGTTTGTTCTTGAATGATATATGTTTGGATTTGAACTTTTAATGTTTAAAAAATTTTATGAGCAAAGAATAAATTTATATTTTTGAATAAATTAACAGGCAGGTTATGAAGTATTTGAATGTTATACGGGCATGTTTGTGTTTAAATGTTAAAATAAATTTATATTTGTATTTGAATGATATATGTTTGCGTTTGAACTTTAAATGTTTGAAAGAATTTATGAGCATGTAATAAATTTATATTTTTAAATGAATTGATGGGTAGGTTGTGAAGTTATATGTTTGAATGTTTGATGGGTAGGTTAAAATGTGTTTGAATGAATTTATAAATGTTGGAAGCAAGATCTCAAATTAAAATGAGTTCTATGAGTACTGATAAACTGCTTACATGAATTATGTCATATAATCTATAGTTTGAGGCACTAGTTTAGTTGTTCAGTATTTTGATTGTTTTGTTAATAAATGACTCGATAAAGCTTAGTTATAACTTTGCATGATATTATTTGATTTATTTAGTGATTTTAGTAGAAATCATATCAGTTTTTAAATTTTTGTATTGAGTTGACTACTAATATATTATTTTTAAACAAAATCAAAACTTAACAAAATCGAAACGAGTGACCAAGTTGACCTGACCCAATCATGAGTCACTAGTGGATGAGCCAACTTTTTAGTCACTGTGAGTGTGCTCACCCTAGCTTAAATTTCTGGCTCTGCCCTTGCCCCAAAGAGAAGCTGAAACAAGTGCAGGGGTCGGGTTCGTGTTTGCCACAACCGAACCGTTTAATAAACGGGTCGGGTTCGTGTTGAGGTATGCTGACCCGCCAACCCGCCGACACGACCCGCCAACCTGCCAACCGGACCCGATTGCCACCCCTACGTGTAGGTAGACAAGGATGTAGGCCTCGAGAGGGGCCACCTTGAGAGCACGCCGCCGTAACAGGCTTCTTGAATGTCATGCTAAGTGAATTGCTTGTAGGATCGTTGTGCCCAGCCAACGATGAAGGAGGTCCATAGGGATTCATACCAGCTGAAATAGGCGGCTCCGACTAGGGTGGCGATGGATGAGGGGGAGGATGTGTAAGATGGATGGGAAGGTAGATATTCCCCAAGAAGTGATCACAGAGGCCCCCTGGTGAGGGAAGCAGATCAGGTCATGCTGAACCTGAGCGTTTTTGTTCATGCCGACATCGTGGCCGTCTGTTTGCATTTTGGATGAATGCCACGTGCTTTTGTTGACTTTTGACCTTTTTAAAATGCAAATCGGATGGCCACGATGTCGGCATGAGCAAAAACGCTCACGTTCAGCATGACCTGATCTGCTTCCCCTGGTGAGAGGTTGTAGTGGAATTGGGAAATGTCATTCGACCAAGTTCAATTTTCTTAGTTAAGAGCTGTTTCATTTCCTTGCTTTACAAGTCATGATTTGCCCTTTTTTTTTGGTGGCTTGGTTTAATTAATATTGTCATGCAAAGGCATGACTATATAACATTCTTTTTTCATAACCATTGGACTGTTCATTCTTCCCTACATAAAGAGAGGGGATCAGGTCAGAGGAGTTCCATCTGATACCATTCATCCATAGGACGACCTCCCAAACACTATAACTGAGGTCTTTGTATTTTTTATGGGTCCTACAATTTTTTTTTTAAAAGATGAAGGGCATCTAGAGCATATAAAATGAATGAATGAAAATAAACTCAAAACATTATGTTTGGGAAGCGGTTCAGGTTCATCCTGTGAATGTACTAACACTGACCTGATCGTCTATCATAAATAAATGCCTTGACCAGAAGCATACCCATACATCCCATGTAGGCGAGCAGATCCAGTGTTCGGGGCAGAACACTTAATTATCAGTGTTATGCCCGACTAAGGGGAGTCACGTAGTGGTTAGCAGTCAATTTATTGATGATGAGACCTCTCTTATATGCTCATAGTTTTATTTTTGACGAAATAAAAGTTTTTTTTTAAAGCAAAATACATGCATGGTGAATAAACTGGCCAGTGGGTTAACAATTTATTTTTTTGAAAGGCAAGTTGGGGTTAGGCAGCCATCAGTTATTCAACGTACCACTGGGTTTTGAACCTGCAACATCCCACCACAAGGAGACGTGCACTGACATCTCCTACCAACCACGCTGAGCATCCGTTGGTCAGTAGGCTACCAATTACCCGGGAAAAAGATCACAAGAAAAAGTAGTAGGAGGATGGAGCCTTTGTACTTGATATAAGATATGTCTTGGCCAAGCCACAAATCCTACTGTTGCTTTATCATGGTTGGGGCAAGTAAGGCTGGGTTGTCATGTCCTCAACCCGGAGTTTTACCTGAGGCGGACCCATTAAGTGACCCGGTTTTCGGTGAGGATTTTTCTTCGCCTTCAAGAAGAAAAAAACATCTCTACTTCATTATTCTTAGGTTTTCATATTATGCACACAAAGAGGTATCATTAACATGTTTATTCATGGTCTTGTAGGAAACTATGATATAATAGATTTGGCATCTGAGCAATTATTAAATTCATCCCCTTCTAAACTCTCATTAGTGAGAGGGATCTAACAGTTAAATTGTTTGTGCGGTTGCTATACTATTCTTTTGTGTGCTTCCCTTTTTTTTTAGGAAAAGTTTGCCGAGGCAATCAAGACTCCTGTAAGTGTTTCTGAGAACTTTCCTAGAAAGGCTTCGGAGACCATCAACTTCATTGGAAATTCATTTTCACTTGAATTGTTTGTGCAGTTGCTATACTATTCTTTTGTGTGCTTCCCTTTTTCTTAGGAAAAGTTTGCCGAGGCAATCATAACTCCTGTAAGTGTTGCATAGGACTTTCCTAGAAAGGCTTCGGGGACCATCAACTTCATTGGAAATTCATTTTCACCACCAAATAATATGGACACTCGGATTCATTTGAACTGCAAAGTCATTTTAGAACACTTTTAAGTGCAATGTGGCAGCACGCTTATTGAGATGATCACCCTCCATCTTCTGTTGGGCCCCACAGATGGGACGTTGTATTGTACCTCAAAGATGGTGGGTGAATGGTGATCAGGTGCAGCAGCAGCACATTAAAAGTGTGCAATCACATTGCACCTAATCCTCCCTCCTACAAAAGGGGTGGTAGCTGGTATTCCATGTTCTAAACTTTAAACCTGCAAAGTGGCCTGAAAGAGATGCTTCTACTTTTTAGTGTGGAAATTATAAATGATAATGCAGTACATCATTAAAATTGGGATCTCAGGCCCACAACAGCTCCACATATCTGGTAGGGGGAACTTTGTGAATGTCACTAAGCTGTTCGAAACCTACAGGTGGTGTCCCATGCTGCAAGGTCAAAACTGGGCGTAGTTTCGCGGGCAGAGGACCTCAAGGGTTTTACCAACTAGAGGCCAACCAATGTATGGTCAGTAATTGGGGGAGGGGTTCCCTTAGATTATCCAAAAAAAAAAAAAATGGGATCTTGCATCAAGGATCATGGATTTAGCTGGCATACTTAAATGCATGAAACCAGGTTGTATAACATAGCTGGACAGGGTAGTCCTCTTAATGTCGGGTTCAAATCTCTGTTACAAGGACACGTTAAATAGCCTTTAGTACCTTGCCCTATGTGATATGGCACGACACATCGACACACCACTTGACAGGCTGAACATTATTTTAGCATCATTTTTGTTTTTTTTTTATATTTTGAATAATCCATGTATTTTTATGTATTAAAAAATAAAATATATATTTGTTATCAATTCAAAATAAAAATACGGATCTCGTGTCGTATTTTTTGGAAAAGTGTGTATTCATATCTCAAGTCCATATCTAGTTGGCGCACGTGTCAGTGTCCATGTGGCACAAGTTTAAAATTTAAATCACACTCAATGTTATCCCCAATATTGGCTTTCCGAAAAAAAAGAATGGAAAAAGAGGACAAATTTCAAATACCGCCCTGTTTCGGAATAAGAATAATTTATGCGCACCAAACTTTTCAGAGTTTGCAAATGCCATCCAAAGTTTTTACCTGGGTTAATCAAATTACCCAAATTTAATTACGTCTAATTAATTTGATTATGATTTTTTTTAAATGACCATGCTACCCATATGTCTTTCTCCCTGAGAAAGCCTAGTTTTTAGGAAACTTTTTATTTATTTATTTATCACAAATCATTAATCTCTCTCTCTCTCTCACCTACATAAAGTTTGACTCCCTCTCTCTCAACCAAACGGACCCAGTTGTGCTTAGAGCTCGCATAGTCACCATCGTGACAATAACCTACTGATCTTGATTCTTGAAATAGTAAATCTTTTGTCAACTACAACCAGATTGGCTTTTGGGTCAAATGAAAATGCATTTAGTTTGGGTTCGGATATTTATCGAGTCAGTTATTAAGAAACCAAACGGACCTAGTTGCACTTAGAGCTTTCATAGTACCATCATGACAATAACTATTTCATTTTGATTCTTGAAATATTAAGCTTTTGTCAACTACAACAAGATTGATTTTTGGGTTAAAATGAAACAACTATTGAGGAACCAAACGGACCTAGTTATGCTATATCAGATCATGTATGGGATATGGTTTTATCTGGTCCGAACCCAACCCAACCCATTGACACCCTACTTTGGATTAGGCAATGAACTTAATAATTGTGATGCATGGAAGGGATGTGAATATGCACCTATTCATAGTTAGGGATGACAGTGGATCGGGGAGGGTGTGGGGACAAGGTCTACATCCCTGCCCCATTTCAAAATATTGCTCCACATCCCTGTGGCCGAAAAAACTTTTGGACCTCCACCCCATCCCCATCCCCATCCCCACCTGGGTAGTTTAATAAACAATGGATTTTCAACATTGAAATTTTGAACTTATTTTGAAACACACATATATATTTCAAAATTTCAATGTCCATATATATATATATAAAATAAATAAAAGTATTGTAGTCATTTTATTAACGGGATCTGGGGCGGGCAGTGCGGGGTGGGTTGGTGAAGGGCGGGGAAAACCATAAGTCCATCCCCGCATGGGTCTTGACTTTCACCTCCATGCCCAGTCCATTCCCCGTTTCAAGCCCTCCATCCCCGCTCCAAATGGGGCGAGTTAGTACGGATACTCATAAGTATGCCTATTCATATTCATAGTGTAACATTATTTTATAATAATAAGGGTCACTCAATTCTTGAAGTCCAACAAGTACCTTTGAACTGTTATTCATTTTTTTTTAAACTTGGAGAAAAACTTTTTGCGATGAATACTCGAGCTTCTGCTTTTATAGGATTTAGGACTGGAATTTAGAAAACTTCACTGCTCTGTGTAAATTATGTAATTCATCATTTAATTTAGAAAAGATCACGGCTTTTATAGGATTTAGGATAGGCAGAAAAATGCTGGCATAAAACAGTATTGTGGCGCATATTTTTCAAAGAGTTTAGTAGAACATGAAACATTTTTCTTATTCTATGTGAAAACAGAAAAGGGTAATTTTACATATAGGCAGTTAAAGTATAATGAATTTATGTTTAGCAACTTCAATTTTAAAATATTTAAAATAAATACCTACCATTTTAAGAAGTTGGTCAGGTGACCACCTGACTTACTTTTACCTCTTGAAATTACTTACAAGACCTTATTTGCAACAATAAAAGTGTTTATTCAATAATTTAATTGTCATTTTAAAGATTCATCTGGAGTTTGATAACATAAAGTAACCGAGGCTATCATCTGAGTAATTTCTTAGAAAGGTAAGTGTTTGTCTTAAATAATTTGAAAACTAAGGCAGCTAAATTTCATGCATAAAGGGCCAGATCGTGGTGAATATGAGGTTCGATTAAAAGAATATTGCAAACGATGTTCATGCCTAACCAATATCCAAATTCACAATATATGATCCAGTACTTTTATATATACACTTATCTATGTTAACCAGTATCCAAAACATAATAGAGTAATGATGAGGACTATGATTAGAAGAGAACAGCATGATGCTGATGCTGATAATGGAGACGATGATTTGCTGCCAGAATAATGAAGCAAAAGCTGTATTCCAACTTTGGGGTTGACTACAAACAAAAGAATTGGGATCTTTTTTTCAACTCGATGATGAAATTCAAATCTAGTGATTAATGTGTTTGGAACTCTTCTGATTTAGGTGCTCTTAATTTGTTGGCCTTTGTAACCTGGCTGATCATTCTGGTCATGTACCTATCAAATATTATGAAATACAGAACACCTAATATTCCATATGAAGTGGCAAATGTGCCTATCATTGCATATTCTCGCCTAACCCCCCCACACACCCACCACCACCACCACACACACACACACATATATGTATATATAATAACTAGAATATGAGAACTAAAAATATGGGGATTTTCAACATTTTTTTTGCAAATCCGACCATGTGGATGTGCTTTGCATGGTGAATTTGCTAGGAATCAACTATTGGATTATGTATTATTAATGAAAAAAATGTGATTTTTGAATGCTTAAATATTTATGAAGATTATGAGCCATTGATTTTAAAGCTTAAAAAAAAACTCGTTTGTGCATCAAAATCGGATGATTCAAGAGCGAATTCTTATAAAACCAAGAATGTAGATCACATCCTTACGGTTAGATTCAAGAGAAAAGAATACAAAATTCATAAAAATTGTGGTTCATACATTAGTTCTCATATTCTATTCTCTCTCTCTCTCTCTCTCTCTCTCTCTCTCTATATATATATATATATATATAGTTCATAAAAATAATGGTTCATACATTAGTTCTCTCTCTCTCTCTCTCTCTCTCTCTCTCTCTCTCTCTCTATATATATATATATATATATATATATATATATATATATATATATATATATATATATATATATATATATATATATATATATATATATATATATATATATATATATATATATATGAAAAGTGGTAGTTGCCTATCACTTTTCTAGCCTACTCCTAGTGAACAAGTGCTTTTAGGTTGTTTTTGGCAAACCTGTTCCTATAGTTGTGTTCAGCAGGGTCAATTTGCTAGGAAAAATACTTGAATTATGTTTTTAAATAAAAAATATATATTTTCAGCTTAGATATTTATTAAGATTATAGACCATCGATTTTCAAACTTTATAAAAACCTACTCACATTTCCTAATTGAACAGTCCAAGAGTCTATTTAAGCATGTAAAATACATTTTTATGGTCAGATTTAAGAAAAAACATGAAAAAACCCTTTAAATGACTGGTAAGCTGACAATAATCTAGATAAGTGGTAGGCAGCCACCACCTACTCTCTCTCTCTCTCTCTCATATATATATATATATATATATATATATATATATATATATATATATATATATATATATATATATATATATATATATATATATATATATATATATATATATATATATATATATCAGTTGGTAGCTGCCTACTTTTTAGCCTACCTCATATATATGTGTTCTACATGCTTGATACTATAAGAATCAACTCTTGGATAGTCTAATTCGGACCAACATGTGATTTTTATAAAGTTTAAAAGTCGATGGTGATATATATATATATATATATTTTATTTAAAAAATACTTTTTATATATATATAAGGTAAATATTGGATACTAATGAAGGTACAAAACTAATGAGTAGAAAACACATTTTTCTTCAAGAGTTTTTTATTTTTTGTAGATCAAATGTTACGGGTGTGATCTACATGGTTTGTTTAATAGGAAACTTGTTTTGAATCATGTTATTATGACAAGTAATTAGGTTTTTAAAATGGTTAAAAAATTAACGGCCCACAATATATCAAAATTTCATAAGTCAAAAGATCACATTTTTACATAAAAAAGCACAATCCAAGGCTTGATCCTTAGAAAATAAATCATGTTGAAAATATCGGAGTGGTTAGATTGAGTCTATGCATCTTGCACCTATGATTTGTAGCTCATTAGCTTCTTTCCTTAATTAGTAGCCAATATATATATATATATATATATATATATATATATATATATATATATATATATATATATATATATATATATATATATATGAGAAACTAGAATATGCAAATTGGTATGAACCCAGATTTTTATATATTTATTTGCAAACCCAACATTGCAGATGCATTCAGTATGGTCTATTTGCTTGGAATCTACTATTAGATCATCGTAATCAAATTACAAATATAATTTTTTAAGTTAGCATACTCATGAAAATTTTGAGCCCTTGATTTTAAGGCCTTAAAAGATCTTTCTCATACATCATAATCTGATGATCCAAAAGTGTGTTTCTATAAAACTATGCATGTAGATAGCATTTGTACGGTGAAATTTTATAAAAAAATGAAGCAAAGCTATGAAAATCTCAATTCATACCGGTTTACATATTTTAGTTACCCATATATATATATATATATATATGTTCTTACATCTAAACTAGATGTAGTCAATGTGGCTTAAAAAAAAGCATAATACGGAGAAGTTATTGCGGTCCAGACATCCCACATGGGCTGAGCCTGTAAAACTCCACGAAATACTCTTTTGTCCATCAGAGATAGTCCTTCATTTGGCTTAAGCCTTGCATCAAAGGACGCGCTCCTTAGATATCGAGCCTTCAACCTCCTTCAGCTTGAAAGCCTTTAGTCAACCCACGTAGCCTGGTTTGCAGAGTTCGAATGGAGATAATGCGATTAATATTCTAGGGAGCTCAATCACAAGAATATGTCGTACCAATTGTTATTTATTTGACAACCAAAACATACTAAGTCCACTAAATCCAGATTAAACTTGGTCCATTCACATCTAGCATTTACTCACCGAGCAATTTTAGTAGTTTTATGCAATTTCAATCACTCGTTTTGGTTCATGACTAATCTCCACATTCATGAATCGTTATATTATATTGATCAATAAAATTAAGTCTACCTTTCCTAAAAAACAAGGGTGCATTTGATTATGGGGTTTGGGGTGCCGTGGGGCACATCGAAAGTTTCAAGTTTTGTCAAATTTTCAATTCATATCTTTCTCCAAATATAAAATTGAGATTCATAATTTAGCTATCATACATCTCTGGACCAATTGAGGGGCGGGATAGAGATATGTCCTTTCTAAATAAATGTATTTTAATGTGGGAGCTACTTTTGTTGCTTCCACTCCCTAGATGAAACTCACAAGAGGAGGCCGTACTTATGCATGTGTTCAACATAGTCAAGTTAGTAGAGATCAAGGGCTGAGCTACATGATCAAGTGCTAACTTTGACCTGAAAATCCTCAATAAGAAGGTTTGGGTTAGGATGGGTAGTTTGGGTCAGGGTGGGTAGTGCTGACTTTGACCGGCTCATCCTCTAATGTTGTACCTTTTTTTTTTTCTTTCTCTCTCTCTCTATACATATATAGACACAAGACGTGTATGTGTGTCCACCCAAACTTGGATTTCATAGAAATTGACCGTTGGATCATAACTTTTTGACATAAAAGTTCAATTTTTTATGTGTGTCCACTCAAGCTTGGATTTCTGGCTCTGCCCCCTAGTAGAAATTGACCCTTGGATCATAACTTTTTGACATAAAAAGTTATTTTTTGCAGGTTAAAATTTTGGATCGTTGTAGGCTGTCGAATTTTCAACATCTAGAAAACCTAACATAGAAAAGCATAATCAAGTTTCTACAAAATCAAACATGTAGATTACATCGAGAAGGTCAATGTCATTAGGAGTTTAAAACCCATAAGGGTAGCAAATTATCATTTTAGGATAAAACCTAGCATTTGAGATCCAAGGGATTTAAACACAATAACCCCGTCCCCATCAAAGGATATAATTGATAAAGAGTCTCAAATTATCCTTTTTCCTGTAACATATCATTGGGAAAAAGCATGACTAGATTTATCCAGTTAGCCATTTCATATGTCATTGTGGGTCACACTGAAACAAAATATTTTTCTTGATATGGGTGATTCGTTCAACATAAACCCAAAATTTTCCCTTTGCTTATCCATTTTTTTCTCGCTAGTGGCTGTATCATGATACCAATGTGTTGGGATATCTTATTTGCTTTTCCAGTAAAATGGATGCCTCTAGAAAAGATTTCCAGTTCTCTCTCTCTCTCTCTCTCTCTCTATATATATATATATATATATATATATATATATATATATTGCTCAAACTACGTGAAGCAAGCAATCGACCTAGTGTAAACTATAATGTTGGCAATCTTTTGGAAATATTGCAATTTTATCGCAATATCTTCAAAACCCTATGCAATCCTGAAAAAAAATTATGATATTTTTAAAATATCACCTATTTTGAAAATATTGTAATTTTTTTGTCATGATATTGTACAATATTAACATTATATATACATTTTACATCTTTAATGTTTATTCTATGTTGTATTTACATATATTCTTGGATTTTAAATATACTAGTATTTTTTTTAAACGTTTTTGAAGATATTGCAAGTTTTCCCTTGATGAGAAAATCCGTAGCCATGATTTGTGACTAGGATCGTTTCGGAGATATCAAATAAAATTGGAACGATTCGTGACTATGATCTGAACTGATTAATCTTACATGTAAAAGAAAAATAACTTCAACCTATTGTGAGTTAAGAAAAAAATTACTGCTCTAAATGGCTGTTGGCTGCTATGTGAAAATGTAAAAGAATCCAATAAATTTTTGTTTGGTTAATTACAACACTCTTTTTGCAATTAGCAGCATGTTAAAGTACAAACATGATGACGACTATGGTTCTGCTCATTTGGTAGGAGCAACTTGTGAAGGAATGTCATGAGTTTGAAACCTATGGGTACGCGTTTCTTGTGTACTCCTTGGTGGGCAAGAATGACTTATAAGTTTTTTAAATCAATGAGCTTATGACTTGTAAGGTGGACTCTCTTGTTATAAAATAAAAAATAAAAAATACCAACCCAGACTCCGGGTGGTTGGTAGGAGCTATCAGTGCACGCCTCCTTGTGGTGGCACGTTGGAGGTTCAAACCTCAGTGGTACGCCTAACCCCAGCCTGCCTTTCAAAAATAGAAAAAAGGAAAAAGCTTAACATTAAAGATTTCTTTTGGAGAAAATATTGACTGCTCTAGAGGGTATGGTACCCTCTAACTGAATTTAATAGGTGTGAGCTTTATTTGACCCATTTAACTGTGAGATTGCGTTCACAGTTCACATGAACTGTTTATTAAGAAATGCACTTTAGATTTTGTTTTAGATTTTGTGATTTGACGTAAAAACATAAATTACTTAATAACCAAATTTTGATGCACTATACTGTTGGATTTTGTAGCCCTTAATAAATAATCTTATACAACACGATCAGCAAAATATGTTTTTAACTAAGCAAATAATATTAGATCATCATGTTCTTAGGGCTTGATGTACAAAAAAAATGAAGAAAACATGAATGAAACGGGTGTCTTATACTAGAGAGACGGTAGCCAATATTTTCTCTTTGTTTGATCGTCTTGCTCAAGTATAATTATTACTAGAAAGACAAGGTTTTCATGTTTTTTTTTGGGTACTTGCATTAATAAATTCAAGGAGATTATTCATGAACTGCTAATTATGGAAGATTTAGAAAATCGCCCTCCTTCCCGCGTGCACTAGTCACCCTCACCCGAATAAATCGCCAGAGGACTTCGCGCAATTGCTGCACACCAAACCCCGAGAGCGCAAAGAAGTTAAGAGTTTCCTTACTTGCTTCTCAGCATGTCTTTGAATTAATTTCACTGGGCGCTGCTATTTCTACCGATCACGCCCAACGCCATAGTGGCCCCGTTTTTCCTTTTCAGCATCCGTTTATTGGAGCCCGCTTAAGCGCCCCCCGCCTTCTTCGGTAACTCCAAAACCCCTCTTGGGGTCTTGGAGAACTCGCTTCTCCTCTCCAACCGGTCGAGTTTGGCCGTTTTCGACATACCCATCTTTTGGTTTTGGGGGTTTCGACGGGGAAATCGAAGGTGGTGTCTCTTGGTCCGCGGGAATGTGAAGAGTTGGAGGAATCATGGGTGCCACCGTTCCTTATTTTCCCCCTTGGATTCCTGAGGACGATCTTTTGCTGAAGAATGCGGTTGAGGTAACGCCATGCGTCTGAATTCTTGGTTTGTTTGGCGTTACGAGTGTTATATGGTATTTGTGGCGATGAAGGTGTTTGATTTTTGTAGCTTTTGCTTAGTTCCTACTTTGCCTTGCAACTCTGGGTGTTCTTGGAGTTCGTTCTTGCGCGGTTATGGGAATCAATTCATTGTTTTGGAATCGTGTCATGCATGTGTATTGAGGTTGTTTTGAGTTTTTGTTAGTGTGGTTATGGTGATGAAGGTGATTATTTTTGTTCCTTCATGTATCCTTCCTGTTTTCCGAACAGTTTTTGCTGTTTTCGAACTTCTTTCTGACATGTTCATACCATCAAGAGTTTGTGTTATTATTTGAGTTCTAATATGCGGATTGGTTTCAACCTACTATACTCTTTTGTATGCTTAGTAGTTTGGTGCACCCTAGGAGTTTTCTGATATTAGTGCTGGATTTTTATGATGGAAACATGGAATTGCTGAAGATGCAATTGGAATTTGTGACTTATTCAGAAAGGTGGAAGAAGGCAAAATTGGTTTCGCTCTACTTGAAGCTTTGGGGATTGCGTGCTATTTGTGTTTGGTATTCAAGGTGGTTGTTTAGTTAGGTTCACATTGTATTGCTGGTGGAGTATAATGGATTGTAATATAGTGTATTTTCTATCATTTTAAATTATGAGATTTCAGAAAATTTGACTAAGTGTTTTGGTAAAGTTGATAAAATCCTCGATTTTAGGTGGCGTCAGCTGAGTTTGGGCATGGCCCAGGACTCATTGACAAGACCTAAATGAGCCAATTAAGATTTGATAAAACTTTTTATTTTTGACCTTTAAAATCAAGCGAAATTCGGGCAAAATTCAGAGGCAAAATTCAGGTAATATATGATTAGATGCGTATTGAAATTCTAAAAACATTGATATTTTGTTTTTCTGAATTTGGGCTACAGTTGGCTCGAAAATAACATTTTTTTAAAAAATGATTTACCTCAATGTGACCGGTTTTAGCTTGGATCCAATCCGATCCGTTTGACCCAAGTTAATATGGATTTGGACCCAGTTCAAGACCCATATTAATTAGGATCTGATCCAGTTTAAGATCCATATGGATGTTGGATATTGGATTCAAATCCAAATCTAAAATCCAAGTCCAGCTAATTTAAAGTTTTAAATTCAATATAAAGGTTTAATTGAGTGAATTTTCAAGTTAAAAAGACTTCTAAAGGGGTGAGACACCCTATGAAACTTTTTGAAAATTTATTATTTAATAAATAAATAATTAAATAAATATTAAAATTAATTAATTTGAAAAATTTATTTTTGGTATGGCAGAGTTCTACATTTGTGGAACTCTACCTAATATGTAGGGATTCTAGAATAGCCCAAATGGGGTTAAAGTAAAATAGTAAAACAAAATAAAATACCAAACGGATAAAAAGTAGTTAAAAAGGAAAGATGTTAGAGATAGAGTTCTACATTAGAAGAACTCTATCTCATAGTCAAATAGAAAACTTGAGAAGGGACGTCACTCTCTATCTAGAAGACCAAAAAAAAAATTATAAAAGGGTCTAACTCGCCCCATTCTCTAGATTTCATTTTTTAAAGAGAGAGAGAGAGAGAGGGAGAGAGAGAAGAAAGAAAAGAAAGAAAGAAAAAAAAGAGAAGAGAGGAAAAGGAAAGAAGGAAAAGAAGAAAAAAAAGAAAAAGAAGAAAAAGAAGAAAAAGAAGAAAAAGAAGAAAAAGAAGAAAAAGAAGAAAAAGAAGAAAAAGAAGAAAAAGAAGATCCCTTTCCGTTTCGATCATCCGCCGAATACTTTTTCAGTTTTTTTCCATCTCTGATTGAAGGTACGAGTTCCTCTCTTGATTCGAATGGGGGAAAACAGTCTAAATCCAATTTATGTGAGATTTTTAGTGAAAAAATAGGAAAATCTAATTTATAATACAAAAATATATATTATATATACATATATACAAATCAATTTTCCTTTTTTTTAGCAGATCTCTCTCTCTCTATATATACATATATATATATATATATATGATGTTAAAGCAGTCATTTATTTCCTTTTTGGCATGTACTTGATATTTTTTTTGATTTTATGCTTATAGCTGAATCTGTCCCTTGTGTTAAATTTTTTGCATATTTCCAGTTCTGCATATTTTAAGAACTCAAAAAGAAAATCAGATTTGCCACTGTCCTTATGGACAGATCTGTCACACTATGCATGTAGACAGATCTGTCCCATTGTCCTTATGGACAGATCTGTTACACTGTGCGTGTGGACATATCTGCCGATTTTCATAGGTGTGCAGATCTGGTCCAGATCTGCGGATGTTTAGGTGCAGGCGAATATGTTCAGACCTGTTGCAAATATTTTCAGCATGCTGTTTTTTTCTGCATTTGATTATGAATGTGCGTCAGCTGCATAATTCCAGCATGGTGTTTTTTTTATGCATTTGCATCTGCTGCATGTTTCCAACGTGCTGTTTTTTTTTTCTGTAATTGATTATGACTGTGCATCGGCTGTATATGTCCAGTATGTTGTTTTTAGGTTTGCGCTTGCAAAACTGGTTTTGATATTGACACTTGAAATGTTGTAAAATTCTGTTCTTGTGTTGTTTTTTGAATTTCCAGACTGCATATAGTCATATAGATGATCTGGACAGTCCTGCCCCTTTTTGCTGTCATGGACAGATCGACAACTGGTTTATATATATATATATATATACTATGTCACATGGGTGCGGGTGCGGGGGTGCGGCAAAATATATATAAAATATAAAATTTGTGCAGGGGAGGGGTTGAGTCCCCTCCCTGCGCCCTCTTTGTGCAGGGGAGGGGTCGAGCTGATGAGTTGTGGAGCCTGATTCAGAGTTTTTGCCCTTGCAGAAAGGGGGGTCCGGGGGCTCCCCCCGGCGCGGGTCCCGCTGCGCGGTCAGCGGGCGGGGTCCATGGGGGGCCGCCCCCCAGAACAATTTTTTTTTAATAAAAAATTTTTTGTAATAAAAAATTATTTTTAATAAAAAATTTATTTTTTAATAAATTTTTTTGTTTTTAATAAAAAAGTATTTTTTAATAAAAATTCATTTTTAATAAAAAATCATTTTTAATAAAAACTTAATTTTTAATAAAAACTTAATTTTTAATAAAAACTTAATTTTTTAATAAAAAACTTAATTTTTAATAAAAACTTACTTTTTAATAAAAAACTTATTTTTTTAATAAAAAATTGGACAAAAATGATCCTGGGTGCGGTCAATGCACCCAAGGTCGAGTTGACCGCACCCGGTGCTGCACCCGCACCCGTGTCCCTGCTAGCCGAATCCCTTTGACATAGTATATATATATATATATATATATAGGCGGTGTTAGCTGTGTGTGTTAAAATGTAAAACTGTACATATATGTATATATAATAATATTATATTATTATATATATATAAATACATTTTTAATTTCTTTCTTTTCTGTATTTTTTTTCCTTTATTTTTATTTTTTTGTCTTTATGTCATCTAGTTCAGTTTGAACTAGAATGACTGTTGCTAGTCAAGTTCTGTCCAGACTTGACTAGCAATAGAGCTGTTGGACTGACACAGTCCAACAGCTCTTAATAGAGCTGTTGGACTGACACATTCCAACAGCTCTAAATAGAGCTGTTGGACTGTGCCCAACAGCTCTATTGAGTCCTCTTTCAGCTGTGTATATAAAGGGGTGCAGCCCCTCTTGTATTTAACCCCAATGCTTCTTAAGCAATTGGTTTTTCATATCAATAAAGAATACATTTTTATTTTTATTTTGTTTCCAGTTATACCCTTTTTAAGGGTTATGCTTTAGTGTCATTCTTGACACTTGCTCTTGTTAATCAAAGCACGTGTTTCGAAGATCCCCATTTCATTTCATGGTATCAGAGCCGCGGAAGTACTAAATCTTGAGGAAAAGCTGCCTCGGTTTCCGTGCCCGTTTGCAAAAGTGTTCGCCAATTGAAGAGAAGTGTTTTATCACTTCATTGGAGAAGATTTCACATCTTGTTGTATTGTTTTTTTTTCTTTCTTTCTCATTTTCCTTCTTGTTTCTCTTCTATCCCTATTCTTTCTCTCCTTGTAATCGATGGATGACAATGATAAAGTCACCATCATGCCTATGAAACTAAGCGATACGAACTATGTAACATGGGCTTCAATCATGAAGCACCATATATGGGGAAAAGGCTTATGGGGGATTGTGGATGGTTCCGATTCGGAACCTAAGCTATCTCTTACTAAAAAGGAGGGAGATAAAGAGGTCCCTCTATCGGAAGAAGAGAAAATCAAGGCTATTGCCTCATACGAGAAGAAATGGAAAGAATGGAGAATATCTCATGCAAAGATAATGTCATGGCTTATCAATAGCGTTGACATTAAAAAATGCTCAAGTCTTGCCAAATTTGATCATGCCGATAAGGCATGGGAATACCTTAAGAATATGTATTCCCTTAAAGATATTGCACACGTGTGCAACCTCCAAGAAAAAGTTCGAATGATGACACAAGGAGACAAAACTATTCGTGAATATTACAATGGGTTGTCCGAACTTTGGGAAGAACTTTCCCTTTTAGAACCAAAGTGGCATTGTGCCGAAGACATCGAGCTTCGTCAGAAACAACTCGATGCTGAACATTTTTACCAGTTTATCACTGGATTAAGGCCGGAATTTGAAACCACTAAATCGGCCCTACTTCACCGGGGAAAAATTCCTTCTATTGTTGAAACTATTGAAGAGTTAACAATGGAAGAAAATCGTCTCCGGAAAGGTTCTTTAAAAATTGAAGATGATTCCGTTTTAGCCGTGTCTAGACCAGGGAATCATGTTCGATCATATAGGCCTCCTCACTTTAACCGACAAAATGGTGACTATGATAAGAAGAAAGTTATTTGTCATCACTGTCATGAACCGGGACACTACAGGCCACAATGTCCCAAACTTAAGGAGCTGAGAGAAAAAAGAGCTGCAATTGCTGGATCGGAGCCTAAAGATCAGGATGCACCAGTTTCCCTGGCCCAACTAATGGAGATTCTTCAGCCTCTCATCAAAGGTGCCTCTTCCTCATCTGAAGCTTCAACCGGCGCAGCAGCCTCATCTTTTTCTGATTTAGGTAAAATTTCTTGGCTTCTTGACTCTGGTGCATCTTTTCATATGACCCCAAATAATCAAAGTCTATCCAAATGTGTTAAAAATAAAACAAGTGTGTCAAAGGTCTTTACTGCTGATGGGACTTCTCTTGAAATAGAAGGAATAGGAAATTTTGAAAAAATTTATAAAACAAAAAATTTTTTTATTCCAGAAATTAGACATGTTCCCAAATTAAATTTAAATCTTTTATCTGTATCTCAAATTTCTGATTATGGGTGTAATATTTCTTTTTCTTCTCATGGTTGTTGGGTACAGGATCGCCAGTCAGGCAAGCTGATTGGGGAAGGCCATAGAGAAGGAGGACTCTATTACATGGATTTTTTGGAAATGCCGAAGAAAGCTTTTTGTTATAATATTCAAAAAATAGAGTTGGAACTGTGGCATAAGAGACTTGGTCACCCACATATAGCCAAAATCCAACATTTTCCAAATCTAGGAAAATTTTGTAACTCTGAATCATTTGATTGTAAAGATTGTATTCTCGGCAAAATGAAAAGATTACCATTTCAGAACAGAACCTTTTTCTCTTCAAGACCACTTGAATTAATACACTCGGATGTTTGGGGTCCTGCACCAGTAATTTCTAAAGGAGGATTTGTTTACTATGTTATTTTTGTCGATGATTTCTCCCGACATACGTGGATGTACTTTCTCAAACATAAGTCTGAAGTATTTTCATACTTTCAAACTTTTCATAATATGGTTAAAAACAAATTTCAAAATGATATTACTATTTTTCGCACAGATTCAGGGGGAGAGTTTTTATCCACAGATTTTCAAAATTATCTTAAATTGCATGGCATCACACATCAAAGATCTTGTCCTTATACACCTCAACAAAATGGACTGGCAGAACGAAAACATCGCCATATTATAGAAACCACTAGAACTTTATTAATAGCAAATCAAGTCCCTAAAGACTTTTGGGCAGAAGCTGCCTTAACTGCCACCTATCTCATTAATAGGATGCCATCTTCTTCGTTACAAAATATCACTCCCATTGAAAAACTAATGAACATTTCTCCAGACTACTCTAGATTAAGAATATTTGGGTGCAAATGTTTCATATTTACTGACAAAAATGATAAACTTTCCCCTCGTGCGATTCCCTGTGCCTTTTTAGGATATGCTGAAAACCAGAAAGGTTATAGATGTTTTGACTTCAAAAATAATAAACTATATGTGTCTAGAAATGTTTCCTTTCTTGAAAAGGAGAGCTTCTTTGATTTTAGAAAATTAAAAGACGTCACTGAGTACTCTTTTTTGCTAGATCTAACATCAACATCTGATGAATATGACCTTGATTGTAACTTTGATGATGATCAAAGAATTATTGATCTTAATGTTGAAAATGAAGAAGTTCATAGAGATACTAGTATTCAATATTCCAGGCGACAAGAGTCTAATACTCCATGTGCACTTGAGAAATATTCTAACATTCCAACTAGACAATCATCCCGAATCTCGAGGCCTCCAGAAAAGTTTGTATCATACGAGTCTTTCTCACCCACATATAGGGCAGTTATTGCATTAATTCACTCATATGAAGAACCATCCACATATTTTCAAGCAAAAAATGATATCAAATGGATAGAAGCCATGAAAGCTGAATTAGATGCACTTGAAAAGGCTTCTACATGGAATATTCAAGATCTTCCTCCAGGGAAGAAAACTATAGGATGTCGATGGATTTATAAAATTAAAACCAAGAGTGATGGTACTCTTGAAAGATATAAAGCCCGTTTAGTAGCCAAAGGTTATGCCCAAGAATATGGGATTGATTATGAAGAAACCTTTGCTCCGGTGGCTCGTATGACTACTGTCCGAACCTTAATTGCCTTAGCTTCTATCAAAAAATGGTTTATTTTTCAAATGGATGTCAAAAATGCTTTTTTAAATGGAAAGCTAGTTGAAGAAGTATATATGGAACCCCCTCCTGGTCTAAGTATTCCTAAGGGTAAAGTCCTTCGCTTAGAAAAAGCTCTTTATGGACTTAAACAAGCACCAAAAGCTTGGTATGATAGGTTTAGTCGTGTTATGATTGATATTGGTTTTCAATTCTGTTTAACTGACACTGCTTTGTTTATTAAGAATTCTGATGCAGGGATCATTGTGCTTCTTCTCTATGTGGATGATATGATCATCACCGGAAGCGATAAACAGGGAGTTAAAACAATCAAAACACTTCTTAAATCTCATTTTGAAATGACTGATTTGGGCTTGTTGAGATATTTTTTAGGCATTGAAGTTGCTT
Organism: Nuphar pumila; assembly: GCF_984573655.1. Taxonomy (NCBI): domain Eukaryota; kingdom Viridiplantae; phylum Streptophyta; class Magnoliopsida; order Nymphaeales; family Nymphaeaceae; genus Nuphar; species Nuphar pumila. Next base: position 11,024,298 of record NC_143261.1, on the reverse strand, counting down.
ATTCTCCTAGAGGATATTTATTATCTCAGACTAAATTTGCTTTTGATATTGTTTTCAGGTCTGGTATTACTGATGATAAGAAAGTTGACACTCCAGAAGTTGTTAATGTTAAAATGAAGATTGATGATGGAGAACTTCTTGCAGACCCTACTCCTTACAGACAGCTTGTCGGGGCACTTTCCTATCTATCCATTACCAGACCAGATATAGCACATGCTGTTCATACAGCAAGTCAATTTCAACATGCTCCTACTTCTGTTCATATGGGAGCAGTCATGCGTATTATCAGATACATCAAGTCCTCTCTTTCACGAGGACTTTTCTTATCTTCCTCCTCTTCTCTTGATTTAATTGCATATACTGATGCTGATTGGGGAGGTGATCCCAATAACAGACACTCAACCACTGGCTTTTGTGTCTTTTTAGGGGAATCATTAATCTCGTGGAGGTGTAAAAAGCAGCAGAAGGTATCTCTCTCATCCACCGAAGCTGAATACAGAGCCATGGCAACCACGACCATGGAAGTAGTTTGGCTCCGACGACTGCTTGCTGACATGGGAGTTGAAGCAACAAAGGCTTCACAAATGTGTTGTGACAACAAAAGTGCGATCTACATTGCCAGTAACAGAACATTCCACGAACGCACCAAACACATCGAAATGGATTGTCACTACGTCAGAGAGGAATATCTACACGGGATAATTGATCTGCCATATGTCACTTCAGAATATCAGTTAGCAGACTTCTTTACAAAGCCTCTCGCTGCTCCCCGATTTCACTTTCTCTTAGACAAACTTTCGCTCATTGTACCGTAAGTTTGAGGGGGAGTGTTAAAATGTAAAACTGTACATATATGTATATATAATAATATTATATTATTATATATATATAAATACATTTTTAATTTCTTTCTTTTCTGTATTTTTTTTCCTTTATTTTTATTTTTTTGTCTTTATGTCATCTAGTTCAGTTTGAACTAGAATGACTGTTGCTAGTCAAGTTCTGTCCAGACTTGACTAGCAATAGAGCTGTTGGACTGACACAGTCCAACAGCTCTTAATAGAGCTGTTGGACTGACACATTCCAACAGCTCTAAATAGAGCTGTTGGACTGTGCCCAACAGCTCTATTGAGTCCTCTTTCAGCTGTGTATATAAAGGGGTGCAGCCCCTCTTGTATTTAACCCCAATGCTTCTTAAGCAATTGGTTTTTCATATCAATAAAGAATACATTTTTATTTTTATTTTGTTTCCAGTTATACCCTTTTTAAGGGTTATGCTTTAGTGTCATTCTTGACACTTGCTCTTGTTAATCAAAGCACGTGTTTCGAAGATCCCCATTTCATTTCAGTGTGCACCCGCAGACCTGAACCGATCTGCCGGTACACATGTTGTAGACAGATCTGGTCCAGGCCACTTCTGCTTCGGGCGTCGGTCTACAAAAACCGACCTCGCAAATCAACTTTTTTTGAGTCTTGGCCATTAAGCTGACTTGTGAAAGGACTGCCTGACATTGTTTTACATGTGATCTATTGATTGTTATGCTAGAAAGAAACTTGGTTTTGCCAATGATGTTATATTCCATTCAATTCATATTGTATTTGTTGATTTTATAAGACCAGCCCTGTAAGGGGCATGAGCAAACTGTTTATGCTCGGTTTTATTTATATTATGCGGCTATCACTATGTGGTTGGATGCTGCCACATGGGTGGGCATCGAACCAGCCTTGAAGTCATGCTTGTTGAGTTATGTAATCACGCTGGTAAAACAAATTTTTACGTTATGTTTAAGCTAAATTTTTACTTACTCTCAATGCAACAAAATGAGTTATTCTACTGCTGTTAAATGAGTTCTATTTGTGATTTTAGTGAGCTATTGTAGGGCAAAACAATGTTGCATATTTATGTGCAACATTATCCACTGTCCACTACCATTGGCTGCATGTTTATGCATGAGAAACATACTGCCAACAACATGCTAATGCTGTCCTGTGCATGATGGCAGCATAACTATGGCTCGGTGGTTATGTGCTGTATTTTGAAAAAAAAAAGGTTTTCGGACCCGGGTCGGGGTCGGACTCGACCCGGGCCCATTAGGGTTGTAAAACCCGACGCAAGGGTGAGGGTTTTTAAGAAAACCCTCTCCCCTGTGCGCCGCTCGTGCCGTTTCCCTCCCTCCCTCTCCAAAAAATGGAAACCCCTTTGGGGTTTCCCAAATCGGTGCCTCCCTCGTGCCTTTAAGAGCACGCATGGGGAGGGGACACCCTCACCTCCCTGTGCTCCTCCTTCCTTCTCCCTCTCGAGTCTCCTCTTCCGCTTTCGTTCCCTGCGCGCGACAACATCGACGACGTCGGGCGACGCTGCCGATCCCCTCCCAGGTATGCCCTTCTCTTCTTCTTCTTCTATTGTCGAAAGGCCGACAGGAGGCCGTCGCCCCCCTGCCGCGCCTCCCCCTTCTCCTCCTCCCTCGTCCTCTTGTTCTTCCCCCTCTCTCTGTTGGCTCGTCGGGAGGCCGACAGGAGGCCCACAACCCTGATGTGCCCTCCCTCTCTCTTCTCTCTCTGTTGGCTCAGCAGGAGGCCGACGACTCCCTGTTGCGCCTTGCCTCTCCCTTTGTTGTCTCGCTGGGAGGACGACAGGAGGCCGACGGCCCCTTCCGCGCCCTTCCGCTCCCTTTGTGCCTACCAGAAGGGTGGCAGGGGATTAACGACCCCCCTGTCGCACCTTCCCCCCTTCTTTTCTTTGCGTTGTTGGGAGGCTGGCAGGAGGCCAACGGTCCCTGCCGTGCTCTCCCTCCCTATTCGTCGCTGTTTTGTCAGGCAGGGGCCGAGGCCCCTGCCGTTTGTTGTTCCGTCAGGCAGGGCTGAGGCCCCTGTCGTTCGCTGTTCTGTCAGGTAGGGGCTGAGGCCCCTGTTGTTTGTTGTTTTGTCAGGCAGGGGCCGAGGCCCCTGCTATTCGTCGTTTTGTCAGGCAGGGGTCTTGGGCCCCTGCCATTCAATACTTTCCTAGTAAGCAGGGGCCTTGATCCCTACCACTCATCAGATTCTGTACGACACATGTCTCAACCCTTGCCGCTCGTGCTTTTCGCCGACAGGGCATGCCTTACCACTGCCCTTTTGTTCTTTTTACAACTATGACATAATAGCTTTCACACTCTTGCAGCTTTATGCAACGGGTCCCGTTCGTGCTCCGCGGCCTGAGCCTCGTATCATCTACACTCGTAGGCGCACATAACTACACAACATCCCGAGGTAGGGGAAAGTCGCACGAGGATTTTGGATGAATGAAATAAAGTATAAGGATTCTGAGATAGAATAATTTATTTTGCATACATGCTTACAGGTAGAACAATATAACTTGTGATTGCCTGATTTGTGTTTTCTCGCTCCTGCTCCTCTGAAATTATATGCTTGATGTATGCTATAAGGGTAGGTTCATTGCTACAATGATTCCTATTACTGCGTTTTTGTACTTACTCACTGTTGTGATTGCACCGTAGATGCTTTGTTTGTTATTACATGTTGGATCTTGTTGCCGCCCTCAAGTAAGCCTCATAGGGCGTGCAGGTGCGCGTGCCATATTTTGTGCCTTTCAAAAAGGTGTGAAATTGGGTACATGCGCTAAAATCTTGAGAAGATGATCGTCCTGGTGCAAGGCCGACTTCTTGAGCACGAAAATCTTGCTTTTAAAATGAATATTCCATCTGTGTGTTGCTAGAGGCAACTAAAAGTACCTCGAGTCTGATACTCGGAGGAAATGATGGGATCCACAGTGATCCCAAGACTTGTCTGAAATTTCCTGTTTTGTAGTGATTGAGCATGCCAAGTATATTACTGATTCTATGAAATACTGTGATGGGTTATATCCTTCAGGAAACCCATAACCTGCTATCGTAGTCGTACATTGGGTAAGGTACGGTATATACATTACGATAAGTAGTATGTGAGGTCGTTGAGTACTTCGAAGTGTACAATGAGCACGCTGTTGAAATAAGTGTAAATAATGATGTTCGCCTCCATAGGCCAAATGCTCAAAGAGCAATGCATGTCAAGTTCAAACTAAGTGAATTGCAACATATTAATTGTTGACCCTCTCATCGTTGTCATACCTTCAGGCATGTACGATCGTACTTTTGGACAAGTGCGTCACACAGGTGTTACGATGTTTGGATGATGAGGTTGTGACAACCTTAAAGCGTGCATATAACATAATGATGAGATCACATAAATGGTGACAACTCGCCTTCACAGGTAAGATGCTTGAGTGGGTTTAACAGCCCCTGTCGAAGGCAATAAGGTGGCAGGGGGCGAGCTCCTGCCTGCCGGGAAACAGGAAGCGGCATGGGCATTGCCCCTGCCTACTGGTGATCGAGAAGCGGCAGGGGGACTAACCCCTGCCAGAGAGAAAGAGAGGGCTCGGGACGGGGGGGGGGGTGACAGGGAGGGCAACCGACCTCCCATCGGTTTCTCTATCACCCACAGGGGTGAGGGGGGTGTCGTAGGGCCCTCGGTCCCCTGCCAGCACTCCGGCGAATTCTCAGAGCGAAAAGGGAACGACAGGGGCCCCATAGGCCACCTGTCGGGCCACCGATGGGCACAGGGGAGGTGGGAGGCCGCGGCAGGGGCTGTGAGCCTCCTGTCAGCCTCCCGGCGAGGTGACAGAGAGGGGGGGTGTGAGGAAGAGAAGAGGGAGGAGAACGACGTACCTGGGAGGTGGTGGCCGGCGTCGGCGGTTTGCGCAGCAGAGGAGGAGTTCGGCGCGATGGGGGGCGAAGGGCTGTGTGCCTCCCCTTGCCCTCCTGCAGAGTTTTTTAAAGGCCACAGGGGTGCGATGAATGGGGAAACCCTCGATGGGTTTCCCTAATTCGCCCGATATCACAGGTGTGTGTGTGTGTGTGTGTGTGTGTGCGGCGCTCGGGAGTCGGGTTACTAAAACCCTAAAGAAAAAGGGGCCCGGGTCGGGTCCGAACCCGACCCGACCCGACCCGGGTCCAATACAAATTTTTTTATATAGTGGGTTTTACAAAACTAGACAAAAATTTAATGTTAGTTTACTCAAAAATCAGAAAAACAAGAATCTAACTAACCTATAACAAACTAACTAATCATGAAACTAATTTGAAACTAGCATGTAACAAACTAATTCACTAAAAGACAAAATAACAAATTAATTAACTAACTAACAATAAAGGAACTAACTTATAACAAATTAACTAAGAACACAAGAAAACTATTCTAGCCGAAAATCAAGACTTGACTAAAACTAAAAGACAAAAACTAATACAAACTAAACTAATCTAACAAGAACCATATACTGTACGGGTGTAACTACTTTAACAAATCTAAAACTAAAGAATAATAAAAACTAACTTGTGTCAGGTATTCTAATTAACTAAGCAATAAACAAAATAAAGAATCGACTATGCTAATTGACTATCTAACCGATTTACATGCTAAATTGAAATCAAAAGCTGAAATAAACTAATGAATTAAATCTAAATCTAACTACTAATGAATGCTGAAAATAATAACAAACTGAATTAAAATATCTAACTAATTAATTAACAATGCACATAAACGAATAAAAAAAATCGGCTATTATTTTGACTAACTATGCATGATAAATAAAAAATAAAGCTAAAATAAATGACGTGAATTGAACTTGATCTAGGCTAACTTAATTAATCACAACTACTCTAAACTACAACAAAACGTGAATGGATTAAGATATTCTAATCTATTCTAAGAAATCTGATAATTAAATTGCAACTAAATCGGCTAAATTAGAAATACTACTATGCACGATTTCTAACAAGTAAAAAAAATAATTAATTTCTAACTAAGAACTGAAATCAAAATTCTCAAACGAAAAGAAAAAGATTTAACTAATTAAAAGCAGGAAATTAACTTATTCTAGACCACTGAAATAAAAAGAATTAAAATAATCAATTAATCTACCTATCGACTATGTCACATGGGTGCGGGGATTCGACACTTCCAAAAAACCTGGGTGCGGGGGTGCGGCAGGGGCAAAAATGTAAAATAAATAAAAATATATATATATATATATATATATATATATAAGGGGGTCGGGGGGTTCCCCCGATGCGGGTTTTTTCAAATTTCATTTTATATACTGCTGCACGATAGCGCACCCATCTCGTTAGGAGAACGGTGAATACTAATAGCCAGCAAGGCTACCGCCATCATTATCATTTATTATGGAGAGAGAAAATCCTTTACGAAAAAGAAGGATCAACAAGGTTACCACCATCATTATCATTATGGAGAGAGAAAATCCTTTACGAAAAAGAAGGATCAGCAAGGCTACCACCATCATTATCATTTATTATGGAGAGAGAAAATCTTTTACGAAAAAGAAGGATCAGGATTGAAAAGGCAGGAGCAGCAGCAACTGTCAGCAATTTTTTTTTTAAAAAAACTTCCGCAGCCCATTTCATAGGGCAATTTTTTAAAAAAAAATCCAAAAAAAATGGACCTAAATGATCCTGGGTGTGGTCAACGTGCACAGGTTCGGGTTGACCGCACCCGGTGCCGCACCCGCACCCGCACCCGCACCAGCGTCGAGTCTCGTCGACGCGGGTGCGGCACCCTGCTAGCCGAATCCCTGTGACATAGCCTATCGATTAACCAATTCTATTAAAATCAGATGTTATCGGCAATTAAAATTGATTAAAACTATTCTAACATGCTGAAAAATTACAAAAACATGATTCAACCAAATAAGAACTAATCTATTAACAAGAAATAAGTGGAACCATTACCAAAAATTAAAAAGAATCAAGAAAACTACATAAACCCTAAATTGGCTATTTCAGAAATATAAATAAATTAAATCTAATTAATATCAAAAATTTAATCTAAACTAAATCTAACCTAGATCTAATATGAACTGAATTAAAAATCACTGAAATATAAAAAAATACTCTATGATAAATCTACTGATTTGAATAAAATAATTTTATTCTACACAAAAATCAAGAAAACCAGCTAAAACTAAATTAATGTATTTTATTATTTTTTATTAATTTTCTTTTGCAATGAATAAAAACAACTAATCGAAACTAAATACAACATGTGAACGAAGATTAAACTATGCAACATGTCACACCCTATGAACATGAACCAATATGAGAATTTTGTTGGGGCGTTCCCTACTGAGCGACGCGCTGTACTCTATAGGCTCGACGACAATGATAAATGGGCAAGGGTTGCTAGGTCGTCGCCCAGAAGCGGCACGTCACACCGACGCCCGGGTGTGGTGTCAAATTGGCAAGGGTTCCCTCACTTTGTTGGACGGGTGGGGGTAAAGAAGATAGTTCAAGACCATAACATTAGGTTAGCCACTTGGAACATAGGGTCTTTAACTGGTAAGTTGGTAGAGTTAGTAGATGTTATGTGTAGGAGAAAGATGAATATTTTATGTCTACAAGAGACCAAATGGGTAGGTGAGAAAGCAAAAGTGATAGAATCTTGGGGATATAAGATTTGGTATACAGGAATAAATAAGAATAGGAATGTAGTAAGGATTATTATTGGTCTTGAGTTTATAGATAATGTAGTTGAGGTCTGTAGGAAGGGTGATAGGATTTTAGTTATTAAATTAGTATTAGGTACGGATATTATTAATATTATTAGTTTTTATGCACCTAAAGTAGGTTTAGATGATTCCATTAAGCGTCAATTTTAGGAAGATTTAGATGGAGTAGTACAAGGGATATCTTATGGAGAAAAGCTTTTCATCGGTGGTGACCTTAATGGACATGTAGGCATTAGTAGGGATGGATTTGAGAGTATCCATGGAGGCTATGGTATAAGAGAAAGAAACGAAAATGGAGAAAGGATTTTAGATTTTGGTTTGTCATATGATATGATCTTAGCAAACACTTGGTTTAGGAAGAGGGAGTCTCACCTAGTAACATTTAAAAGTGGGGTTAATACGAGTCAGATAGTTTTTTTTCTACTTAGAAAGAGAGATAGTGGTTGTTGCTTCGATTGTAAGGTTATATCTGAAGAAAGTGTAGTTACACAACATGGAATCTTAATTTTAGATCTTAGAATTAGAAAATGCCGCAAAAGGGATAGACCAGAGTTACCGGAAGCGCCTAGGCAAAAGGGGAAGCGCGAAACGTCGCGCTTTCGAAGCGTGAGGGGAAGCGTCCCCCTTTTTTGGGAAGCGCACTTCCCTTTTATGGGAAGCGCATCCCCCTTTTATGGGAAACACGCTTCCCATAAATGGGAAGCGCGCTTCCCCCACGTTTCCCCCATGCTTCCCCCTCGCTTTCGCATTTTTTTCATTTTTTTCGCTTCCCCCTCGCTTCCGGTTCGCTTCCTAGGTCGCTTCTGAGACGGTTCAGAATTTTCTTCTAAGTGGTCCCACGCTTCCCCGCTTCCTAAATTTTTGAAAGTGCCTCGCTTCCCGCTTCCGCTTTCCGTATCGCTTCCCGCTCCCGCTTTCTCGACTGGTAACTCTGGGATAGATATAGGATAGATCCTAGAATTAAGTGGTGGGCACTGAAAGGAGCTAAACAAGGAATATTTGTAGAGCACGTAGTTAAAAAAGCTGATTGGTGTCTCGAGGAAGATTTAGAATCAATGTGGAATAAGATAGCGGGTGACATGATGTTGGATACTTCTCCATTCCTTTTCATGAGATGAATCGTGACTTCATGCGCAAGATTCAAAAGAAAGAATTTGCAGAGGCTTTGAAGAAAATAAAATCAAGAAGGGCATTTGGCCCAGATGGTATACCTATCGAGGCTTGAAAATGCTTAGGTGAGAAAGGTTTAGAATGGTTGGCAAATCTTTTTAACAAGATTTGGCGGACAAATAAGATGCCTAATGAGTGAAGGAAGAATACTTTGGTGCCTCTATATAAGAATAAGGGTGATATACAAAGTATAGGTTGAGGAAGGCGGTCATGATATCGGAGAATCAATTTGGTTTTATGCCTGAAAGATCAACTATGAAAGCTATACATCTTCTTAGACAACTTATTGAGAGATATAGAAAGAGGAATAAAGATTTGCATATGTTTTTTATTGATTTGGAGAAGGTATACGATAGAGTACCTAGGGATGTTCTCTGGTGGACAATGATGAAAAAAGGTGTTTCTCTCAAATACATTAGTATAATTAAAGATAGGTAAGGAGTAGTAACCAATGTCCGCACTTGTAGAGGGGTGACAACCAATTTTCCTATAATGGTTGGGTTACATCAAGGATTTGCATTAAGCCCTTTCCTATTTGCTATAGTGATGGATGAGCTTACGAGATCAATTCGAGAAAATGTGTTGTGGTGTATGTTGTTTGCTGATGATATTGTTTTGATTGATGAGTCTAGAGCTGGAGTTAAGGCTAAGTTAGAATTATGGAGACAGACATTGGAAGCAAGAGATTTTAAGTTGAGTAAGAGTAAGACAAAATATATGGAATGTCGGTTTAGTAAGCAACGAAGTAGTGATGGGAGTGTAGTGAAGCTTGGTGAGCAAGAAATATCGGTGGATGACTGTTTCAAATATTTGAGATCTATCATTCAAAAGTATGGAGAAATTGATGGAGATGTAAATCATAGGATAAAGGTTGGGTGGATGAAATGGAAAAGTGCAACTGGTGTGTTGTGCGATCGTAGAATGCCATTGCGGTTAAAGGGAAAGTTTTATAGGACGATAATTAGGCCCGCTTTACTATATGATACGAAATGTTGGGCTGCCAAGAGACATCATATTCAAAAAATGAGTGTAACTGAGATGTGTATGCTTAGGTGAATGTGTGAAAATACAATAAAAGATAAGATTCGAAACAAAGAGATACGTAAGAAGGTAGGCGTTGCATCCATTGAAAATAAGTTGAGAGAGAATCGTTTACGGTGGTTTGGTCATATTCGGCGAAGGCCTAATGATGTTCCATTTAGAAGGATGGAGAAATGGAAAAATATATTAGTTAAAAGAGGTCGGGGTAGGCCTAAGAAGACTTGGATGGAGATGATAGGAAATGATATGAATGCTTTGAACCTTACCGAGGACATGGCATTGGATAGAAATGATTGGAGGAGAAGGATTCATGCGGAAGACCTAAAATGATTTTCTTTTTTGGTTCATATCGTCGACCCCAATTGTTTTGGGATGAAGGCATAGTTGTTGTTGTTTATTGTTGTATATGTCATGATGCAATATGATGCATGTAGTCTACGAAATAAACAAAAAACTAATCTAAATAATAAATTATGGAGAGACAGGAGAGAAGATGCAAACCTCACGATTTGCTTCCAATGGAGGGGTTGAGAAGAAGAACGTGGTCTTCCTCTGGGTTGCTCGTAGCTCCGACGATGGAGACAAGAAGAAGCCGACAAAAGCAAGGATTTGAGGCAAGATGAAACAAGGAGGGAAAGAAGAACCAAGGGAGGAACCGGCCAAGAGTGAAACGGGGGAAGAAGGGAAGAGAGGGAGGGAGATAGAGCTGCGTGAAATCCAAGAGAAAAACAGCCCCTTTAGCTAGAAAAATACTATTTATATTGAAAACATTAGGTCAAAACTAGATTTTTTTAAAAGTCCAACTAGATTTCAAAAATTCTAAAAACTTCTCTCCTCTAAAAACATGTTTCATAAAAACAACTTCTAAACCAACTAGAATATTAAATAACAATTCCTAAACTAATTAAACTACCAAATAAAAAGTCCTAAACTAATTAAAACACTGAAAAACGTAGGGAAGAGCTTGAAATATGCAATTTTACCTTTATGTTTGAATTTAAAGCAGTTTCTCAAAAACACTGATAAGAATGAGTTTTTAATGTGACTTTTTCGATGGATCATGCATAGAATAGTATGAATAAAATGCAGAAATTATGCATAATGAGAGACATTCATACAAAAGAAAACTCTGATAATAACTTGACAAGTTATTCATGCATGCGTATTGATATCATGCATATTTACTGTTCTGCATTAGTTCATGCATTTTTACTTGTTCTTTTACATATGGTATAACGTTGTTGCATGATAATTGTTCTCTAATGCATGAATAATTATTTGAATTATGAAATTGTTGTAGTTGTAATTCTCTAATTATGTTACATGAATTTGATTTATGCTATTCTTGTCTATTTGAATTATTAAAGAAATTTGTACGCAGGATCTATGATTCTTACCTCGTATTCTTTATGTTTTTCACAGCCGTTGAAGCCCATTTATGAGACCAACTGCTATAGAGAGCCTACGAGACTTGCGTGACGGCTTTGACATTTTACTTTGGAACAATGTGACTCTATTTTTGTTGATATCATTTGCTTATTGTTCTCAAACTTTAATTATTGATGATGAATAAAGTTATTGGTTTGATTGATGGTTAATGTAAAATCCTTGTGGTTTTGGAATGTGTTATGTCTGTATGACCTCGGGTCTTTGGGTTTGTTTCCGCAATTGTTTAATTTTTTTTTTTCACTTTTCAGCGGAGATGAGTTGGGGTCGTTACATGGAGACCTGGGTCTAATTTGCTCTTCTTAAAGCTCATTTAGTGGCAAATTGGGAATCACTGTTTAATGAAGAATTCTGACATTTAGAAGAACTCACGAATTCAGTTTATGAATCCTGTAAAATATTCTGGCATGTCCAAAAGAATGTGTTATCTCTTTTGTTGATACATCTCTGGCACAGTTCACACCACTTGTTTCACTTAATCTAATAGCTTAAATCATCACCCATTAGATAAGTTTGTAATATTTGATGTCTTTGAATTTTTCTGTGCTTTATCTTGTGTGTAGTTTTGCCTCTCATTCTTTGGCTTTCAGTTTCTTTCCTGTTTGATCCTTCTGGTGAGGAGTTATACGATCTTTCCTTTTCACAGGCTGGTGCATCCCTAGAGTCGCTTGCAAAGGGTGCTGTGCAGTTTTCTCGTAGATTTTCTATCAAAGAACTTTGTGATCGCTGGCATGCTCTTCTTTATGACCCTGAAATTTCAACAGAAGCTGCTGCTCGCATGGTAGAACTTGAACTATCTGCTTCCATTGTTCCAAAGTCCAACATATTGTGTAAATTGAAAGGACAAGAACTTATTCCTGAGAAAAGGAAAGTGGACAATGTTCGTGGTCACTATTATGCTATGAGAAAGAGAATATGCAATGAGTCTGTTGATTTTGTTGATCCAAGTTATCATATTCCACAAGATGGTCATGTAGGATTTATGGGGAACGGAGGTAGTCAGTGCCAGGAACAGATAAACAAACTTGGTGGTGGGAAGTGCATGGAAGGTGCACCTTCTGGCGATAATTTTAGGGTCACAGAAGCAGGTTTTGTTATTGGAAGTCAAGATTTTCCTCAGCTGGAGAGTGTTGTTGGTTCTGTTGTGCATGGGTTTCATACAACTGGTTCTACTTCCCTTACCAATGATATTCATGATGGAATTATGACAAGTGGTTGTTTATATGGATTTGAAAGAGATAATATATCCTCCATTCAGGTTGAAAATGCTGTTGGAATTGGCATAACGCCATTTAATCAAGAAAACTTAGAAAAAGATTTCTCTCAACTTATTGCTGAGAATCCAGTTAACTTCCAGAATAGATTGGAATTTCAAGAAACAAGCATGCAGCAATCAATGGAAATGAGTAACATATTTGCTGATCATGATTTAGAGGTAAAACCTTTACCAGTGTATGATGCTATGGATAGGAAAAATGGCAGTGTTCTTCCTGGCTTTGTAGAAGATCAGGCATTCAGTTCAACAGCTGCAAACTGTAAGTCTCCATTTGGACATTCAAGGTACTCCACTCCTCAACATAGTGAACCTATTTGGAGAATGATGGGAGTACTTTCCCCATCATCGATGCCAAGTGAAGGAAATTGTGACGACAGAAGACAAAATGGGGACACTTTCTTGAAATCTTCTGTGGGTGGTATGAAGAAAATCAGCTCACCAGAACTTGTTGATATGATCACTGAGCTTAATGATGCAGTAGTGACTTCTGGTGCTGTAAATGATTCATTTTCTGTTTCCCAAAGCGAGTTCATGGAGCTTTCAAACTCTCTTTTGAATTATGTCAATGAGGATCTACTTTACATAAATGTGGATGGAAAAGACATAGAAAGGGCTTGCCTTGATGGCCTTAGCTCAATGTTGCTGAATTCTCCTGGAGATGTACATGGGGATGATTCATCAAGATTGATTGAACATACAGAATTAACAACATCAAAAACCTGTCTTCAGGCTGTTGATAATGGATGTTCTAGAGAAGAAGGTGCTAATCAGCCATTTGATTTTGGTGTTGCTGGACAACCTCATGTTTATGCTTCAGAAGTTAACATCTCATCTATTTCCACCCACAATTTTTGTTTACCTGAAAGTCTGGTGACTATGAATTGCGTACTCAACACAGAGGATTCTGAGATACCATGTAACAATGATATCTTTCCTTTAAAATCTGTCTTACAACAATGTTTCCCCAAAGTTATCCCACATAATCCTGATCTAACTGCTACCTCAAATTCCTTTTGTGATAAAGAGATGCGCAACCATCAAATAGTGAGTGAACCAAGTTTAGCTATTATGCAGGCAGACACTGAAACTCCTGTTCAGTTGCGTGTGGGTCCCTATGTTCCTGGAACCTCTACTCTGTTAGAGATTGGTTCAAAGGATGCAGGCCATGGTGAAAGGGTAAAAATTGAGAATCCTGGATCTGATTCGCCATCTGGAAGCTCCATGTATGAAGGTGTTGGAGAAGAGGACTCAAAGGTTTGCAACATAGCATCTTTAAATTCAAAAACTGCCAAGGGTCTTAGTTTACAGGAACAGGGCACGGCACCTCAATCAGGAAAGGGTGACTTTTGCTATTCGATAGACACATTTCCTCTGGAGGACTCTGCTACCTATGGTAAAAGCTATCCATTGAATATGGTTAATGGCTCAAAGCATGAATCAGGCTCACCATTTGCAGTTGCAAAACATGAAAACCAGTTAGCTCTTGTGGTGCAAGGTACTGGAGACATTCCTGTGAATAATACAATTGAAATGGGTTGTTTAGAGCAAGTAGCCAACTTTTCAACTTCTGACAAGGAGGAGCAACCTTGTGATAGTGAAGATGATGTGCCATATTTTTCAGACATTGAAACAATGGTGAGGCTAATGCTTGATTGCTGCTATTCTGTGAGGGACTTTATGTGATGGTTGGATCCCTTTTCTCCAGGAATATTATCGGTTTATTTTTGTGAAACCTGTTATCCTCATTTCAGTTTTTTCATTTGCCTCTCTTTTTTACTGCAGATATTAGATATGGACTTGCCCCCAAGTGATCACGATGTATTCTTCGCTCAAGAAGGTCTGCTATAACTTATTTATTTTATGTTTTTTTCCTGTTCTTCTGACTATTCATTGACTTTTCAATTCTATGTTACATAATTATATGTAATGAACTAATGATGATGGGAAATAGAAAAATTTACAAAAACATGCCTAACTTTTGAGTTTTGACCTAGTTACAAAGACACGCCTGACTTTTGAGATATTACAAATACACACCTAGTTAACAAAATAATCCTCAAAGACCTGCCTTTCTTAACTCAGGTGGGTTTACAATGGTCAGTCCTTGGTTAGGCTCAACAAAATTATACTATTACCCTCTTGTATTCTTTTACCATGAAAATAGTTTTAGAGCACCCCTATTTTCAAACTGAAGGTTTCCCTCTCCCCACCTTTGGAACTTGCCTAATGTATGTTAGGATCCACCAAGGGTAATATGTTTCACCTCTCTCTCTCTCTCTCTCTCCATCCATTCTTCTACTCTTTCATCCGGCCTCATTCATCTTCCACTCTCCTTTATTTTACTCCTCTATACGTCCTCTCTCCCTCCAATCCTCTTCCAATCTTTGATCTTCTACTCCTCCATGTGTCCTCTCTCCCTCCATTCCTCTTCCAATCTGATTCTACTGTACATAAGATTTTAACTGTGATGTCTTGAGGGCCGATTATGCACCACAGCAGAGTTGCAGACCCATGTGAAAACCCACTTCAGGATTCTTGCTTTGCTAGAAGGGATCAACTGCATGGTAGGTTTCCAAAAAGAGAGAGAGAGAGAGAGAGAGAGAGAGAGAGAGAGAGAGAGAGAGAGAGAGAGAGAGAGATTTCAACGCAAAATCACCATTAAGAACACCTTTCATTTTGACAGTACAAGACTTAGGGGAGGGTAATTATGTAATTTTTTAAAGACTAACCATGGTAAACCCAACTGAGTTAAGGGGGTGGGTCTTTGATAATTATTTTGTTAACTAGGCATGTATTCGTAATAACTCAAAAGTTAGGTAGGTTTTTATAATTTTTTCTTGGAAATACTATCTAATGATTGTGCCCCTTAACTATTTATGTTGTGTGGCTTATAGGCACCAAATTATATCACAAAATTATGTGATCATGGGGTAACACATTACTTACATATTTTTCTGAATCAAGGTGGTTGCATAATTTAGCATTTTTGTGAGGACCATTGTCACAAACTCTTTGCTTACACATACTCTCACATGGTGTCCTCCAGATTGGACATGGGGTCCCGTAGACGTTGGCTTTGATACCACTTTGTTATGGATCTTGCTACTAGGGTCGGATTCAACTTATATCAATGTGAACAAGGGTCAATTATGCAGTGCAATTTGGGAATCTGATCCAACAAAAAATTATCCAGATTTGACGGGTTGCTTGAACTGACTCCTTGCGGTGGGTTCATTGCTTTCAATCCCCAATTCGTAGTTATCATGATAATTATCTTATTTGACTTCTCAAGATAATCACTAATCATCTTCATTTACCTCTTGCTCAAGACCGTCAATGAATTGACACATTAGTTTTCATAAATAGCAAACTCTGTTGTTTCTTCTAGTGAAAATACCAAAGGACCTTTGATAAGATAAAACCAAGAACCAGGATGTAAAATCCACCTTTGCTAAAACATAGTGCGCAATACCTTCAGTTGATGCCAAACTTGTCCTTAGAGTGATTAGAGAGAAATGCAAGGGGCATTCAGAAGCCCTGTCCTAGTAAAAAAAAAAGGCCCAACACAAGAAATTCAAAATATAAAAGATAAAAAAATGCAAAAAAAAAATCCCACTTATGTGTATTGGAAGATACACCTATATCAGGTTGTATCATAACGTATTTGAAGGTATCTTATTTTACATAAAATACAGGTGCAAAGCAACACTGGAGCTGGTTTCAGGGTCATAATGTATCCTGTTTTGTTGCATCAGTTCTGGGCCTTTGTAAGGCCTATGTGGATTAAATGCATTATTAATTCTACAATGTTAGAAATATACCATTACCAAATGCACATCCATTTACTTGTTTGCCCTAATCGGATATACTTTGCATATCTATGGGCTAGGATGATGATTGTATTTTTTTTTAAGATTTGGATGTAAAATTCTCAAGCTGAATCCCGTTTAACCAATTGGATTTGGAAGATCATATCAAACCTCAGTAAACAGGTTCAGGTTAGTCGAATATCCAACTTAAATCCCTACTATTGACATGTGTTTGTGTGTGAAAAAAAGTATTTCTAGGTTCCTCTTTAGAGAGAGAAAGAGAAAGCTAGAGTGTAACGCCCTGAAATCTTAACCCAAATTTTGAGGATTTTTTTTTGAACACAGCTGAAACAAGTAATACTATAAGGTTAAGCATTCCGGAACATTACAATGGGGAGCAAACCAAAATCATTTATTTCATTTCAATATCAATGAAAATTAACATCAGAGTTTCTCGAACTATCCGTGGAACAGTAAATACAAAATCTCGATCGAAACCTCAGCCCACAACCGCTCATATACTGTATTCATTACCTGAAAAATGATAAATTTATAGGAATTAGACTATAAGTGTTTAAGTAGGAATTACTGTAATTTTTCTTACAGGTATATCACGTGTCAAGTATGTGGTGCGGGTGTCATGTGTGATGTTCAGTATATACAAGAATAAATAAAGATTTACGCTACGACAGTCAATAATGTATCAGATGCCAACTGGAAGGTAACATCGTTAACAACATATAAATATCCCATAACCACAGATATGAATTCATGTAATGATTCAGAGGAATGCAATTATGACAATTACTTAAATCAATTTAAGCATTCATGCAATATTTATTAAGTATACAAGAACCTTAATCAACAACAGGTATTTCAATTTAAGTAAGCAAGGTATTCCACATGCATTAAAAATTAACCATCACCCATCTAACACATATAACATTCAAGAGAAGAAGTAAAATATGCATGTCCTAATGCATAGCAGGATTATGCATGATTTATGTGCAATGTATGAACACCTTATTGTCTTTCATTAAAGTTTTACTTTCCATATGCATGCCCTATTAAATGCATACAATTTAAGTTCCTATTTTTAATTACCATCGCCCGCGGATACACCCAACATGTACAATCTTCGAGGTCAAGTTAGGTTCCCAGGGTAACTTAGCATACAACTTGTATTTTATTACTGGGTTCCAACTTAGCTCTCGACCGATTCATCTTCGGAACATTAGACCTCCATATCTAATGTCGGGGACACAAGGGATACCCCACGCCCACAAGTGCCACTTCCTTGGTAGCAAAACAATAGCTGTGTCAAAACACACCACAGGTAAAATGACGGACTCTCCCTAAAACCGTGGCCAGGAAAAAAAACCTCAATATCGGGTTCAGGGGACTAAATTAAGCACACAGAGTTTTTGTATCCTCACAATATCCTCAAGACCGGATCTCTAAGATCCTCATTCTCCAGATGGGAGATCCTAGAACGTATATTACACTGTTCTTACTTATTATCTTTTATTAAAAATCAATTCTTTAAGTTTTGCAATACCATATACAAAAAGTAAAGGCAAAAGCTCGCATCTACTCCTGCGAGAATCCTTTCGGGACTCTAGCCCGTGAGGACAACTAGAACAATGTAGTAGTGTGCAAAACCAATATGTGTGGTTTAAGTGATGCAATAAAACATATATGAAAAACAACCAAGTTCACGGCTCTCAGGGTCGGTGATGATCCATTAGGCCATCGATGCATCACACAACAAAACCATAATGATGTGTTACATAACATCAGACTAATGTGCTAAATGCACGTGCACCCATACAAGACAAAGTCAATCATAAGCAAGTAATTCCACACATCACATGCATTTTTGTCATGTGTATTTCCTACATCCATACACATGTATCCATGTCAATGTATACTCCCTTTGAGTGTGTGTGCACGTGAACAAACATGTCCAATATGCATGTTCATGTTAAATGAAACATTAACCTTCTAGCATTTGCATGACAACATATTTTGCATGATTTATTGCATCCCTATGACACTGGCTAACCCAATCATTCAAGAAAAATCACATGAGTCTACATGATTGTCAATACGACAAGATCAAATGAAAATTAGCTACATGTTAGATGACTAATTAGCTACATCATGATCTTCAGTTGTAGTACTTCATAATAGGAGCATCACTTACAATATGTGTTTGAATCCCATTATTTTTAAGACACATTGATCGACAACACAAGCAGTCTCAATAGTTTCACTTTAGTAGATTTTAAGTCTTGCAACAAATTGTATATGGAAGACTATAATTACAATTCCAGTTTGGTGCAAGCTGGACATTTCATCTTTATTAAGATTTATTTAAATATTTAATTGTCTTGACTAACATTAAATGAACCATGCGAC
This sequence comes from Nuphar pumila, assembly GCF_984573655.1. Lineage (NCBI taxonomy): Eukaryota > Viridiplantae > Streptophyta > Magnoliopsida > Nymphaeales > Nymphaeaceae > Nuphar > Nuphar pumila. The sequence continues at coordinate 11,005,577 of NC_143261.1, read as the reverse complement.
TAATCATATGATTAGATTCTTAGGAATGCACAAGGAGATATCACTGTTACTCACTTTGGGGTTCACACATCCGCACCTTATTCCTATATATACATGACGTAACGGAATTTGAAATTTAACAAGAGAACCACTAAGCCTGGATTAGCAACCACATTTTTTTATACCAGCAATACTGAATATGCTCCAGCACATGAATCTGAACATTCAAACATCTCAGTACATAGGATTTGGGGTTTGATTCGAATGACCTGCTGTGATATCTAATCTTTTGTCTAGATTTAATAACTTCATAAAGCTTTATGGTAATGCAGTTTTAACTAATAGTCAAATTCCTTTATGCATCAGAAGCATTCTTTTATATGAAACTTACAATTAAACATTCTGAAATTTACGTAGCAGCTAAAAAAATATAGACCGAAGAACAATCAAACAAACCAAGAACAATCCGTTATATTTTACTATTTTCAGTAGTTACCTAATATTGGAGTGACCGAGTGTGCCAAGTTAACTTGGTTTAAGTGATCATAAATCCTAGTAAAGTTTCTTAATTAAACCATTACCTTCCAGTAAACTAGTAATGCTTACCACCAGAATGTCAATAATGTGACGTAGAAGCATCAATAATCAACAATTCAGTCAATCACGTTATACAAAGAAACAAACAGAACTTAATAGGTCATCAATCGATAACAGAGCGTAGTAGCAATTTGCATAATCCAAACGGTACCTTAACAGGGAAAATCCATTCAGAAACTGATACAAATAATAGAAAGAATAGCACGCAACAGGACCATTGGGGACCGAGCTCAGACTCTAACCCTTCAGTCCGACCATAATCTTATTGTATTTATTTTTATTTTTATTTTCAGCAGTCAGAATCCTCAAGTATGTCGATTTGGGATTCCCGGCCATCCCTTCTTAACAGCATACCGAACCCCCAAGTCTGCCGATTTGGGGTTTCGGTCTACCCCTCTGACAGTAATCGGGCCCCCTTATACCATTGACAGTCGGAACCCCCAAATCGGTGATTTGGGGTTTCCGACCATCTAACAGGAATCAGACAAAATACCCCTCCCTGCTACCCTTAAGAAACTCCTTCAATGCAGAAATCCGAAACAAAATCACCCCTCCATTGCCTCAATCATCGATCCGAAATCCCCAAATCTGTTGATTTGGGGTTTTTGGCACAACATCCCCCAAGTCTCCCTCTGTTTCGCCGAGTATTTCCGGCAACCACACGGTCGAAATAAAAAACCCCCAAAACAAAATTTTTCTTTTGCTATTCACGGTAACCCACACACACATCGCTCAACATATGGGAACCCTTAAGAAAAGAAACAGGAAATCCTACCTGTTTCGGCGAGGAGGAGGAGGCTGTCGCGGTTGAAAGGTCGCCGACGCTGGTGGTCTTGCAGTCGTGCATGAAAATGAGAGAGAGAGAGGGAGGGATGAGATAAGAGGTCGCGGGGAAAAGAGAGAGCTACAGTGGGAGGAAGAGCGAGAAGGTGGGAGAGAAGGGGTTCGGGGTTCCCTTTTATAGAGGGGTGCCCGAAAAGGGAGGAGTCTCCTCCTGGCGGCTGCGCATACCCCCCCTTCCGATTTCGCACAACGTTAGGGTTTTGAACCCTAACGCCTCCCCCATCTTTCCATTATCGGGTTCAACCCTATAGCGGCTGAACCCTTCAACATATCATTTTTTTTATGTATGCGGGGTGGGGCTTGGGTCCGGGTCCGATACCCAGGATCCAGCCGTGTGTTGGATCAGTGTCTCTCAAACGATGTGGATCCGCAACAACTTTGCAGAGTGGATCCAAAGGTCGGATCCAAATAGATCCAACTACGGATCCATGCATTATATTTATTTTATATATTATATATATATATATATATATATATATATATATATATATATATATATATATATATATGGTTCCTTTGTAGATTCTTACTTGACTTATTCGGATCCGTTCATGGATCCAGATCTCTTTCTTAGGTGTTAAAGTATTATATTTTAAATTTTTGAATGTAACCCCAATTAAATTTTTATTTGGGTGCAATGACCTTGTTATGGACCCCCCCATAATTTACTATGAATCCAAGATCCATCTTGCTCATGAAACCCTTTAAGAAATCCAGATCTAAGGATCCGAAGTTTTCTTCCCACTATGGATCCAAATTAAGATACGTGGATCCAGACAAAGCCAGTATGGATCCACACATAAAAATTTTGATTGGATTCTACCCTATTTACTTCTTCGATGTCCAGGATCCAACCATCGCCTGTGCTACTTCAGATCCATCTAAAGTGTTAATAGATCTGATCAAGAAATACTCTCATTAACGTCTAATTTAAACTTCGTGGATCCACTGAGTTCTTCCTAGATCCAGTATCCAATATGACCCTGATATTGAGGATCCAATATCAGAGATCCGAAACAAGAGATTGAAATTTACTATTAGGTATCCACATAATAGGTTTGTGGTCCGATATCTACGATTCAAATAGCATATTAGGGTTTTGACATTGAAGATCCAAACAAGATATCCGAGATCCAAATACATATTAAACACATAAAACAATAAAAATATCCTGGTACCAGCTTAAGGACATAAATTTCAAGTTAATTTATCGGATAAAAATCACGGGTATCACATAGAGAATCCTTGGGAGATATTCTGCATTTCCTTATTTTTGGGGTACTCTCTCTTGTGAATCATGATAGCTTTTTCGTCACCATGAGCTCTGTTGCTATCAACTTCCTCTTGATGCTCAATAAAAGAGAGAGAGAGAGAGAGAGGTGAGATGGAAGGACACCTCTCACCTCTTTCCTGCCAAGCTATCACATCATGCTGATAGGTCAGGCCAGTTGACTTTGCAGTCTTAAAATTCTTCTTTTTTTTGTTTGAATTTTGAAGATGTTTATAATATCTTTTCAACATTGTTTTAAAGGGGGCAATAGGGCCCAACTTGGACCAGGGCTGGTGCCTGAGCCCGACCTGATATTTTATTGGGTTGTGCTCAGCCTGAATTTTATTGGGCTGGGATTTCAAGTACCGGATTGAACCTGACCTGTGGCGGGGTGGGTATTCGAGAACCTGACGGGTATCGAGCTCGATGTCCACCCCTAGCCACAGTGCCATGACTGTCCAATGACTAGGAATCATGGATTTGAGCTTTATTGATTCAATCTGACCTCATGGATGTGTTCAACATATTCTATTTACTATTAATAAGACCTGGATTGTGTGTTTTCGACATTAAAATGCAAAATTTGAGCTATGAAATCTACATATGTTGTGAGCCCTTCATTAGTCAAGGTGTCAAAAAACCTGCTTACATGTTGTAAACTTGTAATCATGCAATCAAAAGCCCATTTTCTACTAAACAAACCTTGTGGATCACATTTGTAATGTCTGATCTGCCGTCTGCCAAGAAAAAGGCATTTTTTACTCTGACGTAGTGGCGCCATGACCAAATATTATCCCCATGTGTGTGTTATTCTTTCACCTTTCTATACAATTCTCTCTCTCTCTTGTCAGGTGTTACAAAATATCTTCACATTCACACCCTTGAACTGTACCTTGGTACATATAAGGTTTACATATTACCTGCATCATAAAATAATGTTTTTATTAGTGTTTAAAATTTCAAAATCTTCTTTTTTATTTAATTCAGAACTTAGGTATCAATATGGGAACAACAGGCAGGAAATCATGAGATTGGAAAAGTCTGCCACATCTTATATTCAAAGGGCTTCTACTCAACGGGGTGCCTTTGCTGTTTTTTATGGACGTCATATGAAGCATTATATTAAGAAACCAGAGGTAATTTTTTTTTCACTTTTCCAACATTTTATTATTTTGCTAGGTTCACGTGGTTTATTGTGCTTTCAGAAATATTTAGTATTGATATGTAAGTGTGTCTTACATGTCACTTATCATGTCTAAGATTTTGATTGGACTTTGTTCTTCAGTCTTTCTATAGTCTCATTGCGTGTGCCTTGTATATGCCTATGCCTTGTGGTGGATATTAATAGTGTCACCAACCTGAATTACTTTTAACAATTTTTGAGGTTTGACTATAGCATTTTGTCTCAGACAGCACCAAGGATATTTTAGATTTACAAAAGGCTAAATTGCATTTTGCATTGATTAAAACATATTGTTTGAGACAGGGAATCTTATGTATGTTATCAATTTTGTCAACAACCACGACTTATAGCAATGGCAGACTAGGATTTGCATTAAGGGAACAAACACTTTGTTAGAAAGTGACTTGAAATACATTGGGTTCAATAATGAACCCATATCTATGCACGTGAAGTGCAAATATACCCATTAAAAGGAAACAACATAAGTACATAATGTGCTAACACATAAAACCCATAAAAAGGGAAAAATATGACATAAAGTCATAAGTTGCATATCATTGAAGAATAATGGAGAAGGGGTAAAAACCCCATTACAATGGAGCATAAGCTCCCTCAAGAAGTAGAAAATACAAAGGGGGAGACCCCTATTTATAACACAAGAAAGGAGCCACCTAGGGGGCTCCCAAAGGAGTCGTTGGGAGCCCCCAACGGTCACATTTGTGACCGTTGGGGGCTCCCCAACGACTCTTTGGGGAGCCACCCTAGGTTGCGCAAACCACGAAAAAAGGAAAAAATAAAAAATAAAATAAAAGATAAAATTACAAACATATTCCAAATGGAATATGCGTAAAACTGGAAATGTCTAAACTACCCCTATGCCTATAAATAGAGAAATATATATTTTATATATATAATTAGGATAATACATATGCATATATACCATATATGAATATGTATTATACTTTATATATATAAAATATATATAATATTACAAATGTTGAATGATACATTTTAACACCCCCCCTCAAGCTTTGCGTGGGGGAACGAAAAGGTTGAAGACGGCAAGAAGAAGAATCTCAAAGCTCCAAGAGCCTTCAGAACGAATGCCATTGTAAATATCTTCCTCCAATGTCTTTATCGATGAGCACCTTCTATCCAAGGGACTTCCTTTTCTCTTATCTTCAAGATCCTTAGAAAAGAAAACAACAAAGAACAAGTAAAAAATACCTTTGCACTTTACTCAAAAAGGAACATTCCTAACAAGGTGCAAAATTTATGTATAATATGATAGTTACTTTAGCATGAAACGAAAAATTTAGAAAACCAAAGTTTCTAAATCATACATTATGTTAAAACAAAAATGAGCGGAAGCACATTATGCAAAAATAAATTGCAAGAATGCATAATGCATTCATAAGGTCCAACATTGGACAAATATAACCCCATAATGAGGAATAACAAAATGATCCACGAAGGGATACCTCAAGAAGCCTACGAAGAGGCATAAAATACATATGCTTTATTGAATGAGAGCCCAAAAGAGGCCATAAAGAGCATATGCATATACTTATCATTAAATGAATTAATACTCAAAGAACTCATTAATGATCACGCTTCAAACATGTAATGAAGTGCTAAACAAGAGAAACGAAGTCTCCAAGCATACTTTAGGTAAAATAAACCCAAGAGTTTACAAGGTTTTAAAATCATTTATGAAAGTCACACTTAATTGACAAAAAAAACAACTTGATATGCATATCAAAAAGATGATTCACTTGAAAAACACAAGTCATGAATGGAATTTTGCAAATTTCAATAATAGTTCATCCATTACAAACAACTTCCTCATTAGTTCTCCAAAAACCCATAAATCAAGTGTATAAGCTACTAGATCAAGAATATAAAGCCATTAAAGGCCAAAGACACACACAAAGGTGTGTAAAAGATCCTCTTGTCTACATATAATAATACTTGACATAAGTGCATCTACGACAAGAACAAGAGCATACATGCCAACATGGACTAAAAAGTATCTCTTGTCTACGTAAAAATACCCTTAAAACCAAGTATGTTCAGCTACTAGAACAAGAATAATAAGCCAACCATGGGCTAATACATAATACATCTCTTGTCTACATATGATGACACTTGAAATGAGTGAAATAAGCCAACCATGGGCATACATCTAAGCGACTAGAACAAGGACACAAACGCCAACATAGGCTAAAAATCACACACCATGGTGTGAATCAACGTACCTTGTCTACATATAAAAACACTCAAGACAAGTGTGTTCAGCTACTAGACCAAGAGAGCAAAAGCCAACAAAGGGCTAAAAACACACGAAGGTGTAATAAGATTCTTGTCTACATATGATGACACTTAGATAATGGGCATAAAAGGAAAAAACTTTTGAGGCAACAAACTTGTAATGAAAATAAACCTCGAATAAAACAATACTCCTTTTAAAATGAATTCTCATAACAATAACATGCATGTAAAAAATATCTTCAACAAGATACTATAATCGATAAAATAAAATTCTTGAGAACAAATGTGTGAACATACACACACCAAGAACTCTTAGAATACTTGTGCAAAATCACAAGAACACATGTGCACAACGAGCACAACATACGGAATCACAAATGTGCAAATGCACTCATAAGATTCATAAACAAATAAAAGGTTGGACTATAATCCCAAAACATCTTGATTTTAAATGTACCTTAAAACATTTAAGGTTTCAAATACCATATGTCCATCACATTTACTTAGAAGCATCCATAATATCAATGGCACAAGAACAAACTAGTGACACACTCATATATCAAATCATTCTAGAGTCCCAAGGTGCCCATAACTCACCTCAACCCCCATCTATAATATGGTAAGTGGACAATCTAAAAAGACATAACAACGAGTGTCACACTCATAATTAGAGATCATATACCAAATCATTCTAGAGTCCCAAGGTGCCCATAACTCACCTCAACCACCATCTATAATATGGCAATTTGGATAATCTAAAATGATATACCACGAGGTGCCCATAACTCACCTCAACAAACATCTCTAATAAAACAATAATAAGGCCAAAACAATGATGCATTAAATAACATGTGATGGACAAATATAAGTGCCACAAAAGGGCAGTAACCACATAAGGAATCATTTTCCAAATAAAAGTTTTTACCAAGAGGACCGATTAACAAATTGAATCAAAGGTCCAATATAATCCATCAAAACAATTTTGCATAAACACGAATTATGCTTAATCTTCAAAAGAAGTCTTGTACCAAAAAAAGACTTATTAAGCAACAAACACAACAACATAAAGAATTCATCAAGACAATCAAGCTTTTAATCAAAGAAATCATAAGAACCGTAATGGTTCACAAAGAAGGCTTTAACACAATACTCAAGGAAAGAATATTCAAAAAACACTTGAAAATTTATAGATTTGGAATTAAATCCCATACAACAATTTTAAAATATTCTTTGATTGTGATGAGATATGCGGACACATACAAAGTGCTATAAGCACTTACAATGATTTAACAAGAACTCAATATCTAAATTCATTATATTTTTCACAAAAGAAATGTGCATAAAGGCTCCATAATGCAAAAAATGTCTACGAAGAGACAATACACATGTAAGCACACAAGGCTTTATAAAAGATGTGCACGAAGGCACTCATACAATACTTGAACAAATACACACCAAGGTGTAAACAAACATGCACTAAGGCATGTATATCATAAAAAAGAGGGAATGCATACAAGCGCAAAATATTTGAGAAGCAAATGTGCACAAAATACAAAAATACACAAAAGTGAGCAAGTATGCACTTTATAAAAAGAGCAATGCTTGAAATTCTCAAATTTTAATTATGTAATTACATGCTTGATAAGTGCAATTGAGGACAAAGAAAACCATATTATGGCCAATGTAGGCATCTTTAAAGATATTATTAAGAGGTTTCGAAACCTTATGAAAAATACAAACCAACAAGTTTATAAGGATGAAAAATGAAATCATTTATACCAAAAAGGATGTAATAGATGAACTATGCACTCTATGTGGGAAATTCCTTTTAAAACAATCTTTCCTAATGGTTTATCATAGATAATTTTTCAAAAAAGAAACATTGAAAAACTTTTTAGGAGTTCTTATAAGTCATCATTAACAAGAACTACTTTAGGATTCAACAAAGATTTTAGATGTGAGAGATTCTCATATAATGATTATATCAATTTTTTCAAAAATGCACTAAAATCCATAATCAAGAGGGGAACTCGAATCAAATTAGGGTTCATATGAGAGTTAAAATTTTTTAAGCAAAGATCATTATTTTAGCAAGAAATCATATATATAATTTTTAAAAGTTAACTTATAGGTCAATCATGAAATATTTATATAAGAACTATAAATCTCACATAATTGAAGGTAATTTTTAAAAACATAAATTACTATTATATGCGATGAGTAGTTCGAAAAACACGAATTTTATATTTGGACAACAAACGATTTCACCAAATTTAAAAGGAGATATTTTCAAAATATATGAGCACACAAAATGTGAAAAGAAATAATTCAACTATCATGACCATTAAAAGAACAAACTATATGCAAGAAACATATTTTCAAATGCATAATACATTTAAGAAAAGGGATACATACCGAATAACTTCAAAAGCATAATACTTTAGGAAGAGCAATGAATACTTCACCATTTCTTGAGCGACACACTTTCCGTTGCACTAAAGGACAACCCCATCGTGACCTCGCTCTGATACCATGTTAGAAAGTGACTTGAAATACATTGGGTTCAATAATGAACCCATATCTATGCACGTGAAGTGCAAATATACCCATTAAAGGGAAACAACATAAGCACATAATGTGCTAACACATAAAACCCATAAAAAGGGAAAAATATGACATAAAGTCATAAGTTGCATATCATTGAAGAATAATGGAGAAGGGGTAAAAACCCCATTACAATGGAGCATAAGCTCCCTCAAGAAGTAGAAAATACAAAGGGGGAGACCCCTATTTATAACACAAGAAAGGAGCCACCCTAGGTTGCGCAAACCACGAAAAAAGGAAAAAATAAAAAATAAAATAAAAGATAAAATTACAAACATATTCCAAATGGAATATGCGTAAAACTGGAAATGTCTAAACTACCCCTATGCCTATAAATAGAGAAATATATATTTTATATATATAATTAGGATAATACATATGCATATATACCATATATGAATATGTATTATACTTTATATATATAAAATATATATAATATTACAAATGTTGAATGATACATTTTAACACACTTGTCATAATGGATTTGGTTGGGCTTGTAATGAATTTTGCGGAAAACAAATACAAAGTGCACAAGCACTAACACAAGTCCTGTAATATCGCGTATTTTTGTACTTAGTCATTTTATGATTTTGTCGAAAATTTGGCTAAGTTTGGAAGAAAAATCGTTTGAGCCTCGATTTTAGACCGATGTTTTTGAGTCTGGGCTTGACCCAGGTCTCATCGACAAGGTCGAGACAAGCCAATCGAAGCGTAAGAAAGAGTTTTATTTTTGACCTTTAAATTCAAGCGAAATTCGGGTTATTTTTGGGCGAAATTCAGAATTTGATATTCGTGTAATATGTTGTTGGATGCGTCTCGGAATTCTGAGCGCAACGATATTTTACTTTTCTGAATTCGGGTTTCGGTTGACCCGAAAATTGCATTTTTTAAGAAATTGAGCAGTTTGTCAAACTGGATCCGTATTTGGATAGAATTGGATCTAATAGATTTGATCCAAATTAATATGGATCTGGACTCTAATCAAGACCCATATTAATCTGGAATTGGTCCAGTCCAAAATCTATTTGGGTTTTTGGAGTTGGATTTGGATCTTAGATCTGGATCCAGATTCAAATCCATGCCCAACGTTTTTCTAGCTTTAAACTCAATAAAAAGCTTTAATTTGAAGTTTAATAAGGTTAAGAAGCCTTCTGGATTAATTTGGTTATTTTTGGAAGCCTTTAGATAATTATTAAGTAATTAATATTTAATAATTAATTAATTAATTGATTATTTTTTATTAATTCCGAGTTTTAATTAGGGTTGATTAAAGACTTCTAAATGGAGTCTTTGTACTTGCCTAAGAAGGATAGTGTTGAGTTTAGAAAGACTCTTAAAAATACAATTTTTTGGAAACTTTGAAAAGTCAAATTTCAAAAGGGATTTGGAAAAAATCTTGAAAAAGGAAAGTTGAGAGGGCCCAAGAGGGAATCTCTCCCTCTCCAGCCCATCTAAAGAGGGCTGGGGGGGGGGGGTTGCGTCACCCCCTCTTTGGCCTACTTAAACAAAGAAAAAAAAAAAGAGAAAGGAAAGAAAAAGAAAGAAAGAAAGAGGGAAAGAGAGAGAGAGAGGAAAAGAAAGAGAAGGAGAGGAAAGAGAGGAAGAAGGCAGATCTTCTTCTCCAACCAATCTAGTCATTTTCCACCATTATTTCTCATTATTTCTTCAATTTTTGCAAAGGTACGGGTTCCTCTTTTGTTTCGAATGAGAAAAAGAGCATGGGTCGGTATTTCATGCTATATTTTCAATGGAAATCCATGAGAAAGAGTAAACCTGATTTATTTACTCGAAGACCCATGGTTGAAACCAATGTATTTTCCTCTTTTTGAAGGTTATTGTGGAATAAAATATATGTGGATGTATTTTTTTATATTGAAACAAATTTTTTTATCATGATATGACGGTATGTTTAAAAGTATATTTCATGACGATTGGTTGTGTAATGGGCTTATGTAAGAGCTGATCGTAAAATCGTGGTCGATGTTTGTCAATCATGCATAACCGACTAAATATAGGCATACTTGTACATATTGGATTTATGGATCAGTTCAAGCAGGCAATACTCAATGGAACCATGTATTTACATAATGTGTTCTGCATGCTACATGTAGGTATATCATGTTTAATTCTGTTTCAAATATTTTTTTAGTATATATATATATATATATATATATATATATATATATATATATATATATATATATATATATATATATATATATATGTTGGGTGCCTTGGTGACTTGGCTGTCAGGCCATCCGAGTCTGGGCCGGTCATGTCAGGCCCTGCCAGACATGGCTAGGGTCTGGTCGGGCCGAACCAGACCCAGTCTGGTGCAGGCTGAGCACCTGGCAACCCAGCTGAGTAGTTCGGCTGGGCATGCCGGGCCCAGTCCGGCCTGCGGCTGGGCTAGTGCAGGCCTGACAACTCTCTGCCAGGCCGGGCCAAGTCTGCCCAGAGCGGACCCAGCTAATTGGGTTCAGTTGGGCCTGCACTGAACCCTAGCCGACTGGGTACATTGCCTCATTTCAAAAAAAAAAAAGTTTTGGGTTTTCACAAGAAAAAATGGGGCTAGATAAAAGTTTTTTTTTTTAGCCTTAGGCAGTCAGCCCCAGCCGACTGGGTCGGCTGGATGGGTTTGGCTGCATGCCAGACCCAGCCGACCGGGTCGGCTGGGTCATTTGTTCTTAAAAAAAAACACAAATAACACATTATGTGTATATATGATTTTGCAGTTTTATACATATATAACTACTCCTATGTACGTGCTTAATTGATTCATATTTGTTGATTGATTAGTTGCATACCTGCTCAATGTTTATGCATCCTGTCATACCTGTGTACAAGGTGATTAAAATGCATACGGTCATGCAAAGTTGTTAGGCATACACCTTAATCAGTATGACAAAAACATTTATGAGTGCTGCCACGATTTAGCTAAACATGTAATTGTTTTCGATAGCCATCATACAAGCTATTTCCAATGCTTAAACTGAATATCATATGATGAGTTAAAAAGTGTTAACACATGGTTGTTTTGTTACACATGAGCATACATGGAATTGATATGGGATTGCATGTGAGTGACTGCATGATGTGTTCACAAGTTTGCTTAAAATGATTTGTAAGTGAAAGCATGCAGTTGACCTGAATACAGGTATTAAATGAAATCATGCATTGGACATGAACTTTTGTACTGAATGAAAACATGCAATGAATATGAAGTTGTGAATTCATGCATATTCATGTAAACTTTACTAATTCATGCACATCTTCAAATTTGTATATATGAATGGGCATGGTAAAGCATTCAAAAGTAATGCATTGGGATATGTTATTCATGGTTGCCGGCATAGGTATGCATCGATGATCATGATGAATCATCGTGGGCCTTGAGCTTTGGTTTTGCTCCTTTTTATTTATTTTAAATGCGTTGCAAAAATCACATAAATGGTTTGCACTATATTGCACTGTTCTATGCTTTTCTATGGGCGGTGGTCTCGTGATGGTTCTCGCAGGGGAATATGCGAGCTTTTGTCTTTGTTTGCATGCTGAATTGCAAATTAAAGAAATAAGTTAATAATAATCAAATAAAGATAAAAGAACAGTGTAATATACATTCTGAGATCTCTCGTCGGAAGAATGAGAATCTTAGAGTTTCAGTTTTGGGAGACCACAAGGATACAAAAACTCTGTGTGCATTATTTGATTACCCCTGAACTCGATATTGAGGTTCTTTCTTCTGACTACGATTTTAGGAAGAGTCTGGCACTTTACCTGGGGGTGGTGTGTAGACACAACTGTTGTTTTGATATACCAAGAAAGCGACACTATTGGATGTTGATGTCTTTAGTGTCCCGATATTAGATGTATATGTCTAATGTTTCGAAGGTGATTCGGTCAAGGGCTAAGTTTGGAACCCAGTAATAAAATACAACTTGTGTGCTAAGTTACCCTGAGAACCCTACTTGACCTCGGAAATTTTTACCCGTTTGGTATGTCCGCGGGCAACGGTAATTAAAAAGAGAAACTTAAATTGTGTCCATTTAATAGGGACATGCATATGAAAAAAAAAGCTCTAATAAAAGATAATAATTTACTCATGCATTGCACTGAGATCATGCATATTTGCTTGTTCCCTTAATTGTTACATGTAAAACCCACGTTTCATTTAAAAAAAAAATTATTGTATTGGACCCGGGCCCCTTTTCATTAGGGTTTTAATAACCCGACTCAGGAAGAGGATTTTAAATCCTCTTCCCGAGCCCCCCCCGCCTTCCACCATCGTTTTCGGAAGGATTAGGGAAACCCATCGGGGTTTCCCCTTTCATCGTCACCTGGGGCCTTTAAGTTCAACGTGGGAGGGCGAGGGGAGGCACACCTCCCTCTTGAAGCCCTTCACTTCCCCCCGTGCCGACCTCCCCCTTCCCTGCGCACGCCACCTGCGCCGCCGTCGCTGCGCCCCACGCCGCCGCCTCCCAGGTATGCCGTTCTCCTCCCTCTTCTCCTCCTCACCCCCCCTCTCTGTCACCTCGTCGGGAGGCCGGCAGGCGGCGCACGACCCCTGCCGCGCCCCTCCCTCTCCTCTGTGGCCTGCGAAGGGGTCGGCAGGAGGTTGGTGGCTCCTGTTGCCCCGGTCTCTCTCTCTGGCAAGGGTTAGTCCCCCTGCCGCCTCTCGATCACCGGTAATGCCCCTGCCGCTTCCTGTTTCCCGACAGACAGGGGCTCGCCCCGCTGCCTCTAGGGTTTTGGCGCGCAGGGGTAGTGCCCCTGCCACCTTCCTGTATTGGCTGGCAGGGGCAATGCCCCTATCACTCTTTGTTTTGCTCGGCTGGCAGGGGCAATGCCCCTGTCGCCATTTGTTTTGCTGTGTTGGCAGGGGCTCGCCCCCTGCCGCCTCTTGGCTTCTGGGAGGCCAGGGGATATCCCCCTGCTGCCCCTTGATTCTCGGCACACAGGGGCTTGTCCCCCTGTCACCCCCGTTTCGATTTCTCCCTCCCTCTTGGGGCTATCAAAGAGCCGGCAGGGGTCCAGTCACCCCTGCGGCACCCTGTTTTTCCTTTTTTTTTAGTGTCGCTGTGGCTCTGTCAGGCAGGGGCTGAGACCCCTGCCATTGGTCGGTTCGGCCCCTGCCATCCCTTGTTTCTTTAGGCAGGGGCTGAGGCCCCTGCCATTTCCTTTTCAAACGAGCAGGGGCCAAAGCCCTGCCGTTTATATTTTCGCCAGGCAGGGGCTGAGGCCCTGCCATTTTCCTGTTCTGTCAGGCAGGGGCAAGGGCCCCTACCATTATTCGTTCTTCTGGCAGGGGCCTCGCCTCTGCCAGTTCCTTATTGGGTCAGGCAGGGGCCGCAGTCCCTGTCGATTGTCGCTTCGACTGGCAGGGACTGAGGCCCCTACCAATCATTGGGTTGCAGGGGCCGAGGCCCTTGTCATCCAGCTTTGTCAGGCAAGGACCGAGGTCCCTGCCATTTTGTTACTCTTGTGAGGCAGGGGCCAAGGCCCATGCCGTTGCCTGTTGTGTCTGACAGGGGCCGAGGCCCCTGCCATTCACTGCTTGTCAGACAGGTTCCGAAGCCCCTGCCATTCGCTGCTCTGGCTGGCAGAGGCTGATGCCCCTGCCATCCGCTGTCTTGTCATTCGTGGCAAGGGCCGATGCCCCTGCTGTTCGCCGTTTGGTCAAGATCGTCGGCCACTACCGTTCAATTTCTTTTTCTGTTATGCAGGAGCCTTGACCCTGCCATTCATCAGTTTCCGCCGACAGGGCGGGTCTTACCATTGCCCTTCTGTTCTTTTGACAACTATGTCATAATAATACTCACACTTTTGCAGACTTTGCATCGAACCCCGCTCTGGCTCCACGGCCTGAGCCTCGTATCGTCTACACTCGTAGACGACGCAGCTGCACGACATCCCGAGGTAGGGGAAAGTCGCACGAAGAGTTTGTATGAATGAAATAAGATATAAGGATTTCATGATCGAATGGTTTATTTGGCATACATGCTTACATGTAGGATTACTTAACTGGTGAATGTCTGTGTTGTGTTTCCACATCCGTATTCTTTTGGAAATTTCATGCTTATTGTGAGCTCTACGAGTGGACTCATTGCTAGAATAATCTTATTACTGTATTTCCGCCTTGCTCACTGTATTAAGTTATTGTAGATGCCTTACCTTACTGGTTATTGCCTGATGAATCTTGTGTGAGACTTCTTGCTTCTTAGTATTCAAGCATGCCAAGTAAAATAATGATGTTATGAAACACTATGATGGGTTATCTATCGAGAAACCCACGAACTTACTATAGTAATCAGACCTTAAGGCAGGTATGATACAAATAGTACGGGAGGTCATTGAGTACCTCGAAGTGAACCATCAACACTTTATTGATATCAATGAGATAATACCGGCCTCCACAGGCCAATTGCTAAGAGAGCAATACATGTCATGTATGAACCAAAAGAATCATAAAACATTATATGTTGCCCTTTCATCGTAGTCGTACCTCTAGGAAGGTACAATCGTACTTTTTGGACAAGTACGTCCCATGTGGGTTACGATGGTTGGATGACGAGGTTGTAGCAACCTCGATGCATGTATTTAGCACAATGCTGAGATCACATAAATGGTGACAACTCGCCTTCATAGGCAAGATGCTCGAGTGGGTCTAATAGACCAGAGCATGTAGAATGGGGCGACAGTTAAGAAACCCCCGTCGTACCCATTCGACCTTCACGGTTCATCAAGGGAGAGGATGGATGGTACAAAAACTCCGATGGACAGGTTGTTAACAATCACCCCACGGGCAAAAGACCCGACTTTCTCAGTCGTCGGAGTTAGGGGAAATGAGATTACCATAAATTATCCTAGGTGGTAACTCCCAGGTACTTCTGCAGAAGTTGGATGCATCCATGGGCCACGAATGCCTTTGGGGATTTACTCTCTTGGTCACTGATCGTCCCCTTCGGAGCAGACTCAGTCAGCCATCCAGGTTAATGAAAACACCTGACATAATAAACCCCCGGATCGGTCTCGGTTGTTTCTACGTTTCGCGTTTGTGCGTACCCACATGCCAGTTAATATCAGAACTTAAAGAATATATTTTTGAGTAGTTGTAGCGGATTGAGACTTACACTGCTTGAGCCGCTTCGAACAATAGCTCTTTGCAGATATTACACTTGTTAGAATAGATTGCAATTGTATTGATTGTTTTAATATCATAACTGCTTATCTCATGAATGTCCTGTTTTATTTTCATTCTACTTATCTATTCATGCACCTACTGGTTTGTTATGAAGCTGACACATTTCATGGGCAGGTGAGGAGTAGGACTTCACAGGCGGCCGATGGCGTGGTGCAATATGGCTCAAGATTTATCTTCTTTCTGCTGGCGGCTTGGCTCTGAGTCTTTTTGAGTTTTCTTTAGATTATTGAACTTAAGGAAAATGCTCATTTTATAATAAACTGCAGATTTTTAATCTATTGCCTTATTTCCTCAATTCCTTTAAGTTGTTGTTCATATAAATGTTGATTTTCCAGCTAACGTACCCAGGATTGTTGACTTGTGTTCCTTTCTAAATGTCTTCCGCTGTCGTTTTTAAAAGTAAAACTTTAAATCTTTAAAAGGTTTTTCGATAATGTTTTTCGAAATCACAAGTCGAAATTTTAGGGCCTTACATTACATGCCGGTAAATGGATGATGTTGTTCCTTAATATATGGTAAATGGTTGTATTGCTAAATTTGTGATCCCTGTTATTTATTAAATGTTCTATCATGCTTAATAATTGATCTCTATTGCATGAATGCTTAGTTGAATTATGAATTTGTCATAATTGCGTTTCTCAAAATTATTGCATGAATTCTTATTTGTATTCTTTATGCTTGTTTCATTAGAGGCATTCGTACACAGAATTTCTCGGATTTCTGACACCCCTACTTTTTTGTTTTTTCGTAGCCGTAGGGGATCAGTGATGACAACTTCACAGATGGACAACGTGACTCTGCTTTTTTTATATATTTTTTCATTTAATTGTTTATGCACTCTGATTTCTTATGCAATTGTCTCATGACTGTTATTTCTTAATTAATAAAATTTGGTTTGGTATGGTTTGGATGGTAAATGTAAGATCCCTTCTAGTTGGTTGAGTTATTTAATTGTGAGTGAAACTGTAAAGGCCCGGGTCTTTTGGAAGATTTTCACCGTGGTTTAAAAAAAAAGTCTGCACTTTTTAAGGGGTATGAGTTGGGGTCGTTACAAGTCTAATAAAGGATAATACAAGAGCACTAAGGCACTACACAAGTACAAAGTGCAACTACAAAACTTCAAAAAGTCACAAGAACACAAGCTAAAAAATAGTCTTTATCGATCACAAAATGCTCAAGAGAAGCATTGAATATAAGAGAGGGGATCAGCCCCTATTTATGTACATTAAAGGGCATTGGGCTCTATTGCCCAACGACTCTATGGTCTTTTGACCATAGAGCCCATGCTCAATCTAACAATGACAAAAAAGAATAAAAATAATAAAAAAATAGAGAAAACTGTTCCTAATGAACAATACTTATTACAAGCAGTAAAAAGGCCAAAATACCTTTGAGGGGCAAGACAAATCATAGGACTATATATATGTATAACCTATTTTAATACCCCCTTCAAAGTTTGTTGAGAAACAAGAAACGAGACGCAACAAGAGCTTTGGTAAAAAAAATCTGCAAGCTGTTATTATGATGTGACATACAACTCAATAGTTCCTCTCAAGAATTGATCACGAACATAGTAACAATCCATCTCAATGTGTTTAGTGCCTTGATGAAGGGTATGATTGTTGGCAATGTAAATTACACTTTTATTATCGCAACACATCTTCGAAGGTTTGAAGATGACGACCCCCATATCTATGAAAAGATTTCATAACCACACCAGCTTTATGGTTGTCATAGCCATAGTTTTATATCCAACTTTAGTTGATGATAGTGATACCTTATGCTATTTTTTGCATCTCGAAGCAATCATTGAATCTCCTAAAAAAACACAAAAACCAGTAGTTTAGATTCTATCATTGGGATTTTCTTTCCGATCTGCATCAATATAGGCAAGTAAATCTAAAGATGAGGATAAAAAGGTCCTTTAGTTATGATGTTTTTTATATATCTGACAATCCTTAATACAACACTCATATGTACAGTGGTTGGAGCATGCTGAAACTGACTATGAGCTATGTCTGATCTGGTGATAGATAAGTAAGTGAGCGACCCAATTAGTTGTCTATAAGGTGTGAGATCTTCAAGAAGATTCTCATCTTCAAGTCTTAGCTTAGCATTGACTAGGTCAGTAGTCTCCACTTTCTTATCATCTGAAATTTCAGATTTAGCACAAATATCGGTAGCAAGCTTCATTTGGGAAATGATATACCCTCTGGGAGAGTCAGCAACTTGAATACCTAAAAAATATCTTAAGAAACCCAAATGAAACATTTCAATTTTTTTTTTAAACATTTTTATTATCACTAACTCCCTGTTTGTCATTCTCGGTTATTATCATGTCATCTAAATATAGTAGAAGAATAACAATATTGATACCTATACTTTTGACAAAAAGAACAATGTCAGTATAACAAGAATGAAATCCCAAATATGACATAACATTACTAAATCTATCATATCATGCTTTTGGAGCATGTTTAAGGCCATACAAGGTCTTTTTAAGCCTAAGAGTTTTTTCCTTTTCGATATTAAATCCCGACGGAGGATTTATATAAAATTCTTGATTTAATTCTCTATTGAGAAATGCATTTTTTTTTAATCGAGAAAATTGTATACTATATACTTTTCTCACGTTTCTTTTAATCTTTTTCACGTATTTTCTCTCACGCTTTCACTCACTTTCCATGTACTTTCTTTAAATTGGTAAGCATCATTGTTAGATTTTAACAAAAATTTAACTCTTTTACAGAAAAATCATGAAATATAAGAATGGCCAATTTTATTTTAGTTTTTATTTGTTTCTTGTTTGATTCCATTTTGCTTCATTTTTTATTCATATTTCACTTTTAAATTAAAACTTCGCTTCCCGCTTTGTATAAATTTTAAAATGCCTCGCTTCTTGCTTCCGCTTCCCGTATCGTTTCCCGCTTCCGCTTCCTAGTTTGGCAACCTTGGTTCTAACAGTAGCCATCCTAGGTACGGGTGCAAAAGTTTCTTCGTAATCATTTTTGTATTCTTGGGACTTACTTTTGGCTACTAATTTAACTTTATATCTCTTTAGGGTTTCATCACTCTTGGTTTTGACTTTAAATGCCCATTTACGTCAAATGATTTTCTTTCCTAATGACAATGTAACTATTTTTCAAGTTTTGGCTTTCTTAAGGGCATTTAATTCTATATTCATTGCTTCAATCCTATGTGATTTTTTTTAGCTTCATTATAATGTGATGGTTCATGATAGGAATGTAGTGCTATCAAGCAAGCTCTATAGTTTGGTGACAAGGAGTCTTAAGACACAAACCTATTGAGTGGAATAGAAACACGACTAGATCTTTTAAGAGATGATTTTTCTATAAGGTAATTATGATCAATCTCTTGATCACCAACTAAGGGTTCTTCAAGCGCGAAGTATTTGTCTAATGTATTTTGAGGATTTCTTTGCTCACGCCGGGTATAAACACATATATCTTTAGTAGGTCTTTCATCTACTTTATCACTATCTTTAGTAGAACCACTAAGTTGTATACTTTCATCATTAGGATGACCATTACTAATAATAACTTCATCATTCAAGGACTTATTACAACTAGAATAATCTTTTTTAAGGGATCAAATAAAAAGTATAGTCTACTTCTTTTCTATTATCTTTATAAAGATCATTTTCATTTTCTAAGAAAGTTACATCTTTAGAAACATAAAGTTTGTTATTTTTAAAATCAAAGCATCTATAGCCTTTCTGGCTTTCTCAATAACCAATGAAAACACATTCAATGAATTTTGGAGATAACTATCACTTTTGTATAAAACAACAAAACATTTAGAACCCAAAACTCATAAAGGCTTAAAATTGAGTGTCCTTTGAAATAGTTTTTTATATGGAGAAATATTTTGCAAAGATGATGATGGCATTCTATTTATCAAATATGTGCATAGATATAACAATTCAGAATAAGGCTAACACATGCGTAGTTCCATTCGTGATATGCAATTTAATATAAGTAAAATGAGCATGATAACATTATTTCGATATTAGCTGTCCTGAGGGTACGCACAGGAGAGAACGTAGAAACAACTGAGACTGCTTTAATTTAATAGACCAGATCTGGATCCAGGGTACGCACAGGAGAGAATAGAAAGCTTTAATTTCGTTGGATTTGGATCCAGATCTAAGATCCAAATCCATATCTAATATCCAATATTCATATGGATCTTGAACTAGACCAGATCCTAATTAATATGGGTCTTGGACTGGGTCCAGATCCATATTAATTTGGATCATACGGATTGGATCCTGTCCGATCCCAATCTAGGCCCGGTCTCATCGAGGTGGGCCTTTTTTGAAAAAATGCGATTTTTGGGCCAACCGTAGCCCACATTTCGAAAAGTAAAATATCATTGTTTTCAGAATTTCAAAGCGCATTTAATTATATATATCTTGAATTTTTCCTAAATTTAACTCAAATTTCGCTTGATTTTAAAGGTAAAAAATAAAAAGTTTTACCACATCTTACTTGGCTCGTTTAGGTCTTGTCAATGGAACTTGGGCCAAACTCAGACTCAATTGATGCCACTTAATATCGAGTATGCTTAGCCAATTTTTTCTAAATCCCAGCATTTAATATAGTATAAACAAACACGATATTATAGTTACTGCCATGGAGATGAACTACTGAGGGGATGCCACCTGTCTTAAATATGGCAGTCAGAATTCTTCGTTCTCATGAAAGTATGTGATTGGCTAGAAGGTGATCTTCTCATGTTATATAAGTAGGTATGGTGTCATAGTCTTTGATTGTGGGTCTGGGGACAGTTGCATTTTCAAGAGATGTGCCATGATCGTGGTGCTCAGCGAGTCTCTATAGAATTTCTATTTATAAGATAAAATATTGTTAGTGAAGAAAAATCAAATTCAACTACATTAGAAAAACCATTAAGTTGTTTGGTACTTGATGGCTACAACAATCACATGCAGTGTTGGTAAGCGCTGATGCAGAAACTAGCTAAACTGGCTATCATTTTTTAGTGGAAAGATTAGTTCTCCTGGACTCACTGTGACAGGAAAATAATCAACTTCAATGCAAACAGTGAATGGTATCTTATTGATTCTGTTAAACATATATTTTCAGAACTGCATATGGAATATTTTACTAGGGCTAAATAAATGGACTGCAAATATATTTATCTTGCTACGGGGATCTTGACATCTTATTAATGAATTTGTATTGAGTTTTAATTTTTTTAGTTTCTCCTT
Source organism: Nuphar pumila (assembly GCF_984573655.1). NCBI lineage: Eukaryota > Viridiplantae > Streptophyta > Magnoliopsida > Nymphaeales > Nymphaeaceae > Nuphar > Nuphar pumila. Next base: position 10,984,378 of record NC_143261.1, on the reverse strand, counting down.
AAGTTTGAGAAGGAAAATGAAAAAGCCATGAGCTCTTCTTGCCATCTATTCCTTTGTTACATAGAAGTGTCTGACGTGCTGTAAAAGTGGTAGGTCTAGTAGATCAATCTTGGTCTATCGTTTCCCTTCTGCATAATTTGGGAAGTTGGTAACTAGGAGGATGGAGAGGTTTTCAGTGTAGTTACTTTTAAGACTTGAGTATATTATTTAATAAAGATTTCATATTGATTAAGAATTTGAATAAATTTTTAAAAGAATAATAACTGCTGAGGTTAACGGGAATGTATGCCTAAGGCCATGAGTATTTGGGTTTCCATGTGCTTTATGATTATTGTAATAAATTTTTCACAGTGATTAATAATTTGAATGGTTGCCTATTAAAAAAAAGAATTAGAATGTCTTTTTTTTTCAGAAAAAGAATAATGAATGGTTTCCACATGCTTTATGGAGATTTTAAGCATCTGTTTGGAAAACCAGTCTTGTGCTTGATTTTTTGGCCATCAATGGGGAACTGCGAGCTTGTTTTAGCTCTTCCAAAGTTGTTTTTCTTCTTTTTGGTACTTGTGTGAAATTAGCTGAATTATTCATGATATCTTTGGTCTCTCTCTCTCTCTCCAAAATTCAACACCTTTCTGTTTTAAAGTGGACAAATCCCGTTCCAGTAGATTGCTATTGTTGTCTAATCTTGGTCTACTGCTATGTTGTAGTTTTATTTCTTGAGATGTAATGGTTGAGTTGAAGTAGACTACACTGTTGTGTATTAGTTTTATTTCTAGAGAAGTGATGTTGAGTTGAAAAATGCCTTTAAGAGCATTGACACTTGGTACATTAGTAAACAAGTGGGAGCGCTTAGACAAGATCAGAGTTTTGCTTTCTTTACACACTTTGTTAGCTCTTTTGCTGATACAAGTTTTGCAGTATCTAAGACAGTTTTATGTGGCTTAACTGGGGGACAAATGGTGCTGAATTTGTAGGTATCTTTGGGCAGAGCAACAGGAGATGTTACTGTGGACATTGACTTGAGAAGAGAAGGCCCTGCAAATAAAATATCACGGCGACAGGTAAAATATCACAGAGATGTTACTGTGTAAATTTGTGGTGAACTTGTTAATGTCCATGGAAAGGCCATGGATGTTGACAGCTCTCTCTAGATATAAAATTGGAGGGGAATGAGGAGGAGAGCCTTTTATTTCTTTGCATATTATCACAAGAACCCATGTAGAAATTAAAAAATGTTAGTTTTCACAGTTTCAAAGTACACTTCTAAAAGATTGAATTCTATAAAAGCGGAGTTTTTCAAAAACTGATTCACAGTGTCTTTTGTTCATTTCATATTCTTTTGAAAAAAAGTCCCCTTTTATGTTGGGGGCCTTTTTATTTTGTTGGATGGAGAAATAGACGAATTGTGAGAAGATTGAAAGGAACACAAACATGAATTATGTAAGTGGAACAATGTATTTTTAAAATGATTCAAATTTCAAGACTTCAATAGGAGATCATTGTGATAAGGGTTAAAGTTATTTTATCCTTGAATGCCTAAACCTCTTTTTTATCGTCAGTTACAAGAAGTAAATAAAATAGGAATAATGGAGTGGGACACAAAAAAGAGACAAATCATGGTCATGACATTTTATGCAAGCCATGGATTTTGGAATGGGTTGTGCCATGACTTGGGAATGTGGCCTTTGGTGTAGGAGGAGCGTGCCTCATGCCCCTGAGCTATAAACATCTTTAAAAGCAGCAGGTTGGTGTAATGAAGTAAGCGGAATTACAAATAACAAAGTGTAGAACACTTACAAGTCCAATAATGGACAAATACAAGAGAATAAACAAGCACTTTAAGTGCACACAATGCCTGGACATCCAACTCAGAGTTATCAGAAGCTTCTTAGATTAGGTGAGAAGCTCGCTTCACGGAAACTCTCTGCGGAAGCGCGATACTCCTCGCTTCTGAAACTTGATGAGAACCTCGATTCTCCCACACTTCTCCTATGCTTTCCACACACTTCATCTATTCTTCTTATATGTTCTCTTACTCAACTTTTCATGTTTTTATGTGTTTTCTCTTAACTTTTCATGTTTTTATGTGTTTTCTCTCACTCTTCTCACTCACTTCCATGTGCTTTCTCTAAATTGGTAGTCATCATTTTTAGATTTTGTTAAAAATTTAATTCTTACACTAAAAAATCATGAAATTTAATGTCACTTTTATTTTAGTTTTTATTTGTGTTTCATTTTTTATTCCCATTCAATTCTTATATATATATTTTTATTTCTTACTTCCTGCTTCATATACATTTTAAAATGCATCGCTCCTCGCTTTCACTTTCCGTATCATTTCCCGCTTCCGCTTCCGCTTTCTAGTCTGGCATCCTTGGTCCAACCCCTTCACTCGAGCCCGAGCTCCTCCAATGCCTGAACCATGCATTCTGCCTTCTCGAAGAGTCGAGTGCCTTCTTCGCATTGCAGATCGTGTGTCCGAGTTCTAGAATATGGGAAACTCTATCTCAGCCTGTTGCAAACCTCTCAAGTACCTCTACAACGCTTCATTGGCCTTAGATTAACTTTCATTGACTTCCTAGAACCCGAAACTGCATTCTGCCGGGTGCCTGAAACACCCAAATTCCCTAAACCGTTAACCCCTGTCCGTCAACAGCTTTTTCTGTGTTTAGATCATATCCTAGACCCTCACACACGTCCATAGGTGTCTCTAAAACCCTTTGATCAAAGCTTTTCAGTTCTGAACTGAAATTATGCCCGAAACGGTTACCGGGTTCAAACCGCTCTTACCTGATTTAACCGTTTAGCCTTATTTTTCCTATACCTCCCAAACTGCTGAGATAAACCACGACATAAATCCTGGGGTTGTGGGTAGCGGCAGCAATAAATACATACAACACACACACACACACACACACACACACACACACACACATATATATATATATATATATATATATATACAACTTAACAATCATGACCCCAGGATTAGATTGTAAGGAGTGGCATGCTGTAGGCTTTATTTGCTGAGAAGCCAATTAGAGTAATATTACATGAAGCTTTATGGATGCACTAATTAAAAATCTACTGTTAAGAACAAAAGATAAAAAACATGCATATTGTATACTAAATTATGATCGACTCTGATGGCTAAGATGTATACATGATTAATGACTTAATGACCTCTGGATGGGTAAGATATATACGTGATAAATGACAAAATGTCCTCAAATTATATTCAAGGTCATAAAAGATGTAAGCGATACAAGGATGGTAATGCACTAGCAAAAGTAATAGGTAACAACTGTATATAGTTGAACAGGTTGCTCGTTCGATGTAATGTATTTTATGATTAAACATCTCTTGTAGCATTTGAAAGCTAACTTTTAATATTTTTGAATCTACACTTAAAAATGGTTAATATTAATAAGATATTAATAAAAATTTGTTTACCTCTTTGGGTCAAACGGTTATGTTACAAATTCTTCAGTTTATTTCCCTAAATATTTCAGTCTAGGAGCTCTTCAAACTGGTATTATAGACTCATTTTGGGTATATGCAGCATCATTTGTTATGGGTAATTCATTTTAGGTCTACTCTACTGTTAATCTTAGGGAGGTGATTTTTTTTTCCAGGCAATTATAAAGATGGAAGAAGATGGAGCTTTTTATCTGACAAACCTTGGAAGGCATGTTATCTCAGTTAACAACAAGGAGATAGCAAATGGTCACCGCCTATGTCTCGGGTCTGGTTCTCTAATCGAGGTATAAGTTGATACTCTCCACTCTCAAGTAGCTCCCTTTGTATTTGATATATTTTTTTACTTTAAATATTCTTGTGACCATGCTTACTTTTGCATTTTTAACATTTGAATAGTTCTAGTGGAACACTTCGTACCTATGTTGTAATGACATGCCTAAATGTCCTCATGTCACTGATGACACACAGGATGACACATTTTGGTGCATGACACGCTAGTGATGGTAATGAAATGGTATTCAAAAGAGGAGCTCAAATGCCACTTATGGGCAAGAACACAAGTGCAACAAGGCACTCACAATATAAAAATTAATATTTTATGAATTGAAGAGAGAATGGGGAGATCCGATTATATATACAAGAGCAAAAGACTAGCAGTTAGATTAGTCTAACAGCTAGTCTACTCTAGCTAATTTGAAAATACAAAAAGCAAGAAAAAGAAAAACAAAGAAATAAAAAATACATTTATACCTAAGTACAATCTACTTAAGAAATATATATATATACCAGAGTTATCGGAAGCTTCTTAGCTAGGTGGGAAGCGTGATACTCCTCGCTTCCGAAACTTCATGGGAATCTCGATTCCCCCACGCTTCTTCTATGCTTCCCACACACATGTTCTATGCTTCTCACATGCATGGTATATGCTTCCTATATGTTTTTTTTCACATTTCTTTTCAATTTTTTCATGTATTTCCTCTCACATTCCACTCACTTCTCGTGTACTTTCTCTAAATTGGTAACCATCATTGTTAGATTTTAACAAAAATTTAACTCTTACTGACAAATCATGAATTATAAGAATGATTAATTTTATTTTAGTTTTTATTTGTTTCTTGTTCGATTCCTATTCATTCACCATATTGCTTCATTTTTTATTCATATTTCGCTTTAAAATTAATACTTCACTTCTCGCATCCTATAAATTTTAAAATGCCTCGCTTCTCGCTTCCACTTCTCGTATCGTTTCCCGCTTTCGCTTCCTAGTTTGGCAACCTTGGTATACACATTATATGTATAATATATATAATACAATATTTAACTGTGCCCATCAAAAGTTTGCTAAGGAAAAATGAAATTTAGAAGGAAGAACCTTGGTGAAGAAATCCGCCAATTGGTGTTTCAAATTCACATAGGGTAGGGAAATAGTCTTCAAGAATTCTTCACAAGCATAATGACAATCCATTTTTATATGTTTTGTTTTTTCATGAAATGTTTGATTGCTCGTGATGTAGATTGCACTCTTGTTGTCGCATTATAACTTGGATGACTCCATCAAATGAGCTCTCTTGTCCAATAATTGTCTCAACCACACGAACTCCGAAGTGGTAGACTGCATGTGTAATATCCAGTTTTGTGATCAGCAAGTATGCGAGGGCTCCAATTAACTGGCGATAAGGAGTAGGAATTTTCAATGGTTCCCTAATATCTGTAGCAAACTTAGTTTGAGATGGCAAATATCCATGCGGGGAAAAACCTTAATACCTAAGAAATAACACAAATAACCCAAGTCAGTCATTTCAAAACATTTTATAAGAATTAATTTAATATCATTTACTCCTTTCTTGTCTTCTCCAGTGATGGTCATGTCTATAATGAAATGGTGGTCTTCTACGAAAGCACTTGAATCCACCAAAAAGAGTGTCTAAAAGACACTTCAAGCACAACCCATAAAAGGGCATAAAAGGAAGAACACAACAATAAATAAAAACTCTCTATTAATAACCAAAATGCTTAAAAAGTATTGAAAATAAGTAATGGAGGGGTTCACCCCTATTTATACAAGAGGAATGAAGAGGAGAGAGCTCATTTTGAGCTTTCCCAAGAAGAGTCGTTGGACTCTAGTCCAACAACTCTTATTGTAGCCGTTGGACTAGAGTCCAATGGGTATAACCTAGTCAAGTTCTAACAAGAACTTGACTAGATTATATGTCTAGTTCAAATGGAACTAGATATATATAAAAAGAAAAAAATAAAATAAAGAAAATAAAGAAAAAAATATATATATATATATAATAATAATAGAATATAATATTATATATATATATGTTACACTTTATATTTTATATTTTAACACTCCCCCTCAAAGTTACGGTACAATGAGCAAAAGTTTGTCTAAGAGGAAGTGAAATCTAGGAGCAGCAAGAGACTTGTGAAGAAATCTACTAATTGATACTCTGATGTAACATATGGCAGATCAATTGTTTCATGCAAAAATTCCTCTCTGACATAGTGACAGTCCATCTCAATATGTTTGGTGCGCTCATGAAATGTCCGGTTGCTCCCAATGTAGTTCGCACTCTTGTTGTCACAACACATTCTTGAAGTTTGTGTTGCTTCAGCTCCCATGTCAGCTAGCAGTCGCCTGAGCCAAACAACTTTCATTGTAGTGGTCGCCATGACTCTATATTCAACTTCGGTAGAGGAAAGAGAAACTTTCTGTTTCTTTTTGCACTTTCGCGAAATTAAGGACTCACCTAAGAAAATACAAAAGCCAGTGGTTGAGTGCCTATTATTAGGATCACCTCCCCAGTCAGCATCAGTATAGGCAATTAAATCTAATGATGATGACGAAGACAAGAAGAGGCCTCGTGAGAGAGAGGTCTTTAAGTATCTAATAATACACAAAACCGCTCTCATGTGTACAAAAGTGAAAGCATGCTGAAACTGACTAGCTGTGTATACGTGTGCTATATCTGGCCTAGTAATGAAAAGATGGGAAGTGCTCCGATAAGCTGTCTATAAGGAGTGGGATCATCAAGAAGTTCTCCATCATCAATTCTCATTTTAACATTGACAACTTTTGGAGTGTCCACTTTCTTATCATCCGTAATGCCAGACCTGAAAACAATATCAAAGGCAAATTTAGATTGAGATATCAAATACCCACGAGGGGAATAAACAATTTCAATTCCTAAAAAATATCTAAATAAACCTAAGTCAGTCATTTCAAAGTGAGTTTTAAGAAGAGTTTTGATATTTGCAACTTCCTGTTTATCGCCTCCGGTGATGATCATGTCATCCACATAGAGAAGAACTATAATCCCTGCATCAGAATTCTTAATAAACAAAGCAATGTCAGTCAAACATGATTGAAAACCAATATCAAACATTATATGACTAAACTTATCATACAAAGCTTTTGGTTCTTGTTTAAGGCTATAAAGAGCTTTTTCTAAACGAAGAGCCTTACCTTTGGGAATACTAATACCAGGTGGGGCTTCCATGTACATTTCTTCAACTAGGTTTTCATTTAAAAATGCATTTTTGACATCCATATGATATATGAGCCATTTTCTAATGGAAGACAAGGCAATTAAGGTTCTAACTGTGGTCATACGAGCAACTGGGGCAAAGGTTTCTTCATAATCAATGCCATATTCTTGTGCATATCCTTTGGCCACTAATCGGGCTTTGTATCTCTCATGAGTTCCATCACTCTTGGTTTTAACTTTGTAAACGCATCGACAACCTACAGGTTTCTTACCTAAAGGAAGATCTTGAATAGTCCAAGTAAAAGCCTTTTCAAGTGCATCTAACTCAGTTTTCGTGGCTTCTACCAATTCTACATGATTTTTGGCTTGTGAGCTTGATGACGGTTCCTCGTATGAGTGTAAATGCAATAATTGCCTTATATGTGGGTGAAAAGGATTCATATGACACAAACTTTCCAGGAGGCCTTGAGACTCGGGATGATCTTCTGGTTGGTACTTCAGAATATTTTTTAAGTGCACATGGAAGGTTTGACTCTCTTCATCTTGAATATTGTAATCCAACATCCCTATTGATTTGCTCTTCATTGTCATTATTATGATCAATATCAATAGTACTTTGATCATTGTCAAAGTCACGTTTAGGATCATATTTATTAGATTTTGATGTTAGATCTATTAGAAAGGAGTATTCAGTAACTTCCTTAGGTTTTTCAAAATCAAAGAAGCTTTCTTTTTCTAGGAAAGAGACATTTCTTGATACATACAAATTTCTATTTTGAGGATTAAAACACTTATAGCCTTTTTTATTATCGTCATATCCTAAAAAGGCATAGGAAATCGCACGAGGACAGCGTTTGTCATTTTTGTCAGTAAAAACAAAGCACTTGCATCCAAATACTCTCAATCTAGAGTAGTTAGGAGAAAGATTTACATGTTTTTCAATTGGGGTAATATTTTTTAAAGAAGAAGATGGCATTCGATTAATCAGAAAGGTAGCAGTTAGGGCAACTTCTGCCTAAAACTCCTTTGGAACTTGGTTTGCTATTAATAATGTCCTAGTTGTTTCCATAATGTGTCGATGTTTACATTCAACCAATCCATTTTGTTGTGGTGTGTATGGACAAGATCTTTGGTGTGTAATGCCATGTAAATTGATATAATCTTTGAGTTCTTTAGACATAAATTCTCCCCCTGAATCCGTGCGAAAAATAGAAATGTCATTTTGAAACTTGTTTTTAACCATGTTATGAAATATTTGAAAATATGAAAAGACTTCAGATTTATGTTTAAGAAAATAAATCCAAGTATGTCTAGAAAAATCGTCGACAAAGATGACATGATACGCAAGGCCACCTTTTGAATTAATTGCTGCAGGACCCCAAACATCCGAATGTACTAAGTGGTCTGGAAGAAACAAAGGTTCGATCATGAAATGGTAATATTTTTATTTTGCCAAGAATACAATCTTTACAAGTAAAATTCTCAGAATTACAATTTTTTTCCAAATTTAGAAAATATTGGATTTTGCCATGTGAGGGTGACCAAGTCTTTTGTGCCACAAATCCAACTCTATTTTCTGAATATTATAACAGAAAACATTCTTAGGCAATTCCAAAAAATCCATGTAATAGAGTCCTCCTTCTCTATGGCCTTCCCCAATCAGCTTTCCTGATTGGCGATCCCTAACCCAACAACTACGAGAAGAAAAGAAAATATTACATCCATGATCAGATATTTGAGAGACAGACAAAATATTTAAATTTAGTTTAGGAATATAACTAACTTCTGGAATAAAAATTTTTGTAGTTTTATGGATTTTTTCAAAATTTCCTATTCCTTCTATTTCAAGAGAGGTTCCATCAGCTGTAAAAACTTTTGACACACTTGACTTATTTTTTAAACATTCGGATAAGCTATTGTTATTTGTGGTCATATGAAACGAAGCACCAGAGTCAAGGAGCCACAAAAAGTTACTTGGATCGGAGAAGGATGAAACAACTGCTCCAGTTGAGGCTTCGGACGAGGAGGAAGCTCCTTTGATAAGAGGTTGGAGAATCTCCATTAATTGGGTCATTGAAACTGATGCATCTTGATCTTTGGGTTCTGATCCAACAGTCACAACTCTCTTTTCCCTTAGTTCTCTAAGTTTAGGACATTGAGGCTTATAGTGTCCTAGTTCATGACAATGGTGGCAAATTACTTTTTTTCTGTCAAAGTCGCCATTTTATCTATTGAAATGAGGTGGCCTGTAAGAGCGTACATGATTATCCGGTCTAAATACAGCTAGAACGGAATCATCTTCTGGTTTTGGAGTATTCTTCTTTCTAAATCGTTTACAAATTGATAAAAATGCTCCATATCGAGTTGTTTTTTACGAAGCTCAATGTCTTTGAAACAATGCCATTTTGGCTCTAAAAGAGCCAATTCTTCCCAAATTTCATACAACTCTTTGTAATATTTTCTAATGGTTTTCTCCTTTTGAGTCATTCTCCAAACTTTATCTTGTAAATTGCATACATGTGCAATATCTTTAAGGGAATACATATTTTTGAGGTATTCCCAAGCCTTATCAGATTGTTGGAACTTAGCAAGACTAGAGCATTTTTTAATGTCTACACTATTAATTAGCCATGGTATAATTTTTTATGCCCTATTCTCCACTCTTTCTATCTCTTTTCATAAGTAGCTAATGCCTTGCTCTTCTCTTCCGTTGGAGGAACTTCTTTATCACCCTCTATCTTGGTGAGAGATAGTTTAGGTTTCGAATCAGAACTATCCACTATACCCCATAACCCTTTTCCCCAAATGTGGTGCTTCATAATCGAAGCCCATATTACATAATTAGTATCATTTAACTTCATGGGTTTGATGGTGATCTTATCATTGTCATCCATCTTTTGCAAGAGTGAGAGAGAAAGAGATGAGAGAAGAAGAAATAAAAATCTGGGAGAGAGGATAGATAATGCAAATTTTGTAGCAAAGAATTTCTTCAATAGCCTCCTTCAAACGAATCTTCTTGAGGCAAGAACAAGGTGATGAAATACCCTTTGCAAGTGAGGCACAAAAAACGAGGTGGAAGCTTTTCACGATCTAAGATCTCCACGACTTTGATACCATGTAATGAAATGGTGGGCTTCTACGAAAGCACTTGAATCCACCAAAAAGAGTGTCTAAAAGACACTTCAAGCACAACCCATAAAAAGGCATAAAAGGAAGAACACAACAATAAATGAAAAATATTTATTAATAACCAAAATGCTTAAAAAACATTGAAAATAAGTAATGGAGGGGTTCACCCCTATTTATACAAGAGGAATGAAGAGGGGAGAGCTCATTTTGAGCTCTCCCAAAAAGAGTCGTTGGACTAGACACGACTCTTATTGTAGCCGTTAGACTAGAGTCCAACGGCTATAACCTAGTCAAGTTCTAACAAGAACTTGACTAGATTATATATCTAGTTCAAATGGAACTAATATAAAAAGCAATAAATAAAATAAAGATATATATATATATATATAGAATAATAATATAATGTAATATTATTATTATATATATATATGTTACACTTTATATTTTACATTTTAACAATGTCATCCACTTGCAATAACAAAATAACATTACCTGTATTGGAGTTCTTAACAAACAAGACAATGTCAGTAAAACATGATTTAAATTAAAGCTTTGTCATTAAGCTGCCAAATTTATCATACCATGTTCTTGGTGCTTGTTTAAAACCATACAATGCAAGTGAAAAATCTTACCCTTAGAGACGTTAAAATATGGTGAAACTTTCATGTGGACTTTCTTATTTAAATTACCATTTAGAAATGCATTTTTAATATCTATTTGATAAATAGGCCAATTTTTAATTGGTGCTATGACTATTAAGGTTTAAACAATTGTCATATGAGCTATGAGGTCCAAGGTTTTCTCATAATCTACCTCGTATTCTTGAGAATATTTCTTAGCCACCTTATCTTTATATATCTCTAGGGTTTCATCGCTCTTAGTTTTTACTTTGTATACTCGCCTATATCCTATAGGTTTCTCGCTTAAAGGTGAGTTCTGGATTTCTCATGTCTTGGCCTTTTCTAGGGCATCTAATTCAGTTTTCATGGCCTCTATCTTTTCTGGACATTCTTTAGCTTGAGTGTGTTTGTTGGGTTCAATATAGGAGCTAATCAAGGCAATGCAAGCTTTGTATTTGGAGTGAAAAAGATTCATAAGAAACAAAATTTTCAGGTGGTTTGGTGATCTTAGAAGAGCGTTTAACACTAATACCTTCTCTAGATTGGTTGTTCATATATTTTTCAAGGCACATGAAGATTTTTTAGGACCACATCTAGTATATTACAAGCAAGTATCTTGAGATTCTTCAACACCAACCCCATCATTATTGATATTTTTAACGATAGACTCGTCAACATTATCAATATTTATGCATTAATCACAAACCTTAGAATCAATATTTTAGACAAGAGATTAAAAAAAAAGAATGCTCTGTTTATTTCTTAGGCTTTTCCAAATCATAATGACGTTTCTCAATGAAAGCCACATTTCTAGGGACATAATTTATCATTGTTTGGATAAAACCATTATATCCTTTTTTATTTTCAGCATAGCCCAAGAAAATAGATGGTATAGCTTTTGGGGAGAGTTTGTCACCTTTGTCATATACAACAAGTCATTCACAGCTAAAGGTTCTAAGTCTATGATAATTTGGGGTTATTTTGAAAAGCTTTTCAATAGTTGATATTTTTTAGAGAAGTTGAGGGCATTCTATTAATGAGATAAATAATGGTCAATGTGGCATCGAACAAAACAAATTTTGGTACATTGTTTGACATGAGTAATGTCCTTGTGGTTTCAATAATGTCTATGTTTTTGTTCCGCAAGTTCATTTTGTTGAGGCATATGTGCACAAGATCTTTGGTTAGTAATCCCATTTAAGTCCAAATAATTTTTAAAGTCATTTGGTAAAAATTCTTTCCTTGAATACGAGCGAAGATACAAATGTTGTTTTCAAACCTATTCTTTACAAGGTTATGAAAGGTTTTGAAGGTGTTAAAAAAATCAAATTTATGCCTAAGAAAGTAAATTCAAGTATATCTCATAAAGTGATCTACAAAAATAGCATAATATGCATATCCAACCTTAGATACTATTAATGTTGCACCCCAAACATCCGAATGTATCAATTCAAGAGGTTTAAAAGACATAAAAGTTCTTTGTCTAAAAGGTAAAAAATTCATTTTACCAAGAATGCAATCAATAAAATGGAAATCCTCAGCATTACAAAATTTTCCCAAACTAGAAAAGTGAGGAAGCTTTGACATACTTGGATGCCCTAAACGTTTGTGCCACAAATTTACATAAAAAATTTGGGCATTACAACAAAAACATTCTTTGGTAAATAAAGAAAATCCATGATGTAGAGATATTTTTTATGGTTTTCCCCAATCAGCCTCTTTGACTGGCAATCCTGCACGTAACAACCATGTGATGAGAATATGACCTTACAATCATGGTCGGCTATGTCATCTGGATACGGGTTTGACTACAAAGGCTACACAACAATTCCAAAAAGTGTGGGTCCGGGGACACAACTATATATATATATATATATCAGATAAATACAAAATAAACTGAATATAATCTAAATATATATGTTATATATAAAATATATATTATATACTGAAAATATAAAGTTATAAACTGAAATTATAAATATAAATTATAAATTATAAATTGGATACAAACTTGTATGTACAAAGGGTCACAAAATACAAATTACAAGTGATAACACTTGAAGAGTAGTCAATAATGAACAAAATATCACAAACACATAAAGTGCAAATACACAAACCCACTAAGGGGAAATGCCAAAAGGCAAAAAGAGAATAGTGTTAATGAGAAAAAGTGAGAGAACAAGATACAAAAATAAGGGGGAACAACCCCTTTATATACAAAAAGAATGAAGCATAAAGAGGGGGCCATTGGGGCTCCCATTATAGACGTTGGGGAGCCCCAACCCAACGGTCATATAATCCCAAACCCAGACCCACATAATTTTATATATATATATATATAATTCATATTGTATAATCACTAAATTTAGCACATGACAACATTGAATAATCAAAATTCACACTGGAAAACACCTTGTATTGATCGCTTTCGGCCTTGTTTTGGCTGTTTTGTTTATATGAATATCTCAGGTTAATTTTAATTGTCATTGTTTTTGTTTATTGTTGATATAACATTAGATGTCTCCTTATTCTTTCGAATCCTTAAGATCATTGAAAGGATTGCAAGAGTATTTGGTTATGGAATCTCACATGCCCTTGTATTAATATTGGTCAGTAACAGTAATGGAATTTATGTGTACCGTAGCCTTTAGACTGATAAATTCGAACATGGATAAACACAGTACGATCTGTATGATTCAAATGGATCAATGATACATCATAAACAGAACTTGGCTATAATTACAATTTATGTATCATACCTTTTAACAATATATTCATATGACCAATGATGTTTGCAGATCAGGGGCTTGCGGTTCATTTTCGAGACAAATCCAAAGCTTGTGAAGCAGTACATAGCTAACATTATGGAAAAGAAAATCCAAAATAAATGTACGGATGCCAATATAAATCAATCAGTTTGATTTCACATTATTAGTAAATGTGCCATATTGTTGTTCAAGGGGCTGAAATTGTTTCTACCACTCTTGCACCACCTCTTGGAGGCCGCATTGTGTGGTTGCTTTGTTACAGCTTTAGGTGTATCAATTGAATTTTGGTCTGTTCGTATTCTTTCTGTGTGTGCAGCCCGGTGTCTTTACAGACAGAGAGCAGCACAAGCTCCAATTGGTTTCCTGATTCTGTAGGCCAAGCGATTGTGAATTGTGATGAATGCATCCTTGCTATTTAGAATATGTTCTAACTAGTAAATTGCACTATGCTTTCAGAAGGATATGACCTCTCCTACCTATTGGAAAAGCTGGCCCACCTGGACTATCTTGCAAGCCCAGATGAAACGGACTCAAGCTACACTTTTTCTCTTTAAATCAAGTCCTAGATGGTGTCAAGCAGTGTCTGACATTTTAAACTTTGGTGACAGACAACGTCTCGTGGAGGGTAGAGCTGCACACAAGCGGAACTTGAACCGAGCCTGAGCCTGGGTTGTTTGAGCTTGGCTTGTTAAAAAAGCAAATGTCCAAGCTTGGCTTGTTAAAAAAACAAATGTCCAAGCTTGCCTCGAGCTTGATCTGGGCTAGCTCAGTTTGGCTCAGCATTTAAACTCAATGAAAAGAAAAGGGAAAAAGTAAAGGCGGGAAAAGACAGGATTTGAACCTGCCACCTCCCTTTTACAAGAGCCCATTTTCTCTTCTGATTTATGATGCAACAAGACGTGTATATAAACAAATTTTACGAATGTAGGTGAGCTTATCAAGCGCGATGGTTGTTGATCAAGCTCAGTTCATTTACACAAACTGGCCTGAGCTTCTGCTCGAGCTTGGCTCATTCATCTGAACAGACTTGTCCTAGCTCGGCTCATTGTGCACCCCTATTGGAGGGTGGACTTTTAGTTGAGCATTCAGTTAACCATTGAAATTTTGTTCATGTGGGTGATCTTCAGTGATGTATTAGATACACCTTGATACACAACATCCATTATTTGATATATGGTTGAATTATCAGAAGATTGATTCATCTTAACAGGTGCGATAATCAAATAATGTACTATTCAGGTACTGTATGAATGCTTGGACGGTTGTTTCCAACATAGCAAGGATAGGGATAAAAGGGGAGTCGTACTTTAAACCTAGACAGTTGTGCGTTAGTGCCTTGCACATGGCATGCTAAAAGGGAAAAAGTGAAAATGAATGAAAGATCAGACGTATAGTGAAAGGTCAAAACTACCCTTTTTTTCTAAAGGTCATAACATCATCCTCGAAGGTAAAAGACAAATGAAGCTTTCCAGGATGCCTGTTTGTTTCATTCCAATGTAAGGGAAAGACCTTTCATGGGGAAGGTCATGAATTTCTAAAAAAATCCAACTCAGCCTTCTCATGAGAATGCTTTCATTGGGAGGGTGTATGAATGGTTTCACACAAAAAGTGGTAGGCGGTGGAAAAAAAGCCAGCATCATATTTTTTAACCATGATGATTTGATGTTTGTGGGAAAGGAGAAAAAAGGATTGCAAGTTTTGCGCTTTCCCATGAAAGTTGCATGAAACAAACAAATCCATCCCACAGACATGCCAGTCCGAGACATGCTTGAAACATGTCCTGTAGCACTCTTAATGCTTGCCATTCCCTTGGTAAAACTATATGGATGTAAATGCTTGTTTTCCATAGCCTTATACTACCGCAAATTTGGCCATATATATTTTTTGCTTAGTCTAAGAAGCAATCATAACAAGGGTTGTTAAACAAGCCGAACAAACCAAACATAAGGTGTTCAAGATTGGCCAGTTTTTTATGATGAGTCAATCCGAGCTCGAGCTTATGGTGAGGATGAACTAAACAAGCCAATCACAAATTGGCTCATTTGCAGATAAAATGTATTTTTAAAACTAAAAACAATAGAATTTAAACTCTGAACTTATTTATTAAAACTCAAACTAGCTCATTTACAAAACAACTGAATTATTTCAAAATGGTAAGCAATAGGATTTGAGGTCTAAGCATATTCTTGTAAGCTAAACGCTTCAACCATCTGCACTCTATGGTATAAAATATATTTGTTACTGGTTAACAAGCCGAGCTGATACCCGTGACAAGTTGAACAAAAGTGGAGCTATGAGCTGCTCATCTAGTTTCCCAGTCCTAATTATAATGTTCAAATTATTAATGTCAAGGGTGTGAAACTCTCTCTAGTAAAAACAATCTATTCCATCACATTTTCTTGATTTTTTTTTTGAATCAAGCCCTACAGATATTATTTATGTGGTTTGTTTAATAAAAAATGTTTTGATCGTCCCATCGATT
Source organism: Nuphar pumila (assembly GCF_984573655.1). Classification (NCBI taxonomy): domain Eukaryota; kingdom Viridiplantae; phylum Streptophyta; class Magnoliopsida; order Nymphaeales; family Nymphaeaceae; genus Nuphar; species Nuphar pumila. The sequence continues at coordinate 10,968,405 of NC_143261.1, read as the reverse complement.
GTATAAGTAGATATTTTAAAGGCTTCAAAATTCAATAGTCCACAATATGTACAAATTTCACAGTTGAAAAAAATCATAATTTTATATCAAAACTAAATTAAAGTGAATTCCCTAGTAAAAAGACACGCTAAATGCATCTTTTGAGGTAAATTTGTTGAAATAAAATGCGTACACATAAGTTTTAGATTGAGAGTACGGCACTCCATATCTCAAGAACTTCATGGGGAATAATTTACTGACTTGAACTTTTATCACTATGCTTATAAACAAGGGTAGTTCTCCACATGGATAATTTAACACTGCCATCCTTGTTCAGATAAGTAAAGAACTGCAAGTGGGCAGAGCACAAATACAAGAATGACGGTGTCAATGGTTCGGGTATGACCCCATCCCGGCCCGTACCAGATCCAATGGGTTCAAAATGAGGTTTTTAATAATTAAAATTTACACAAAAAGTGGAGTTTCAAAGAAATCCTTATACTAAATTACAAAACCTCTTCGGGAGGAAAACGTCAGGAAAAGAGTGAGATCTTGATATCATCACGTCATCATACCATCACTTGTCGTATCGACCTAATCATCACCTGTACCTATGAAATGGGTCAGACTTATAAAAATCTGATAGGTATATAGATAACAAAATTCAGAACAAAACTAGCATATACGTTATTCATTTTGTGATGTGCAGTTCAGAATAAGCAAAATAAGCATGATAACCTTGTTTCAATATTAACTGTAACAAGGGTACATACAAGAGATAACGTAGAAACAACTGAGACTGCCTAGGGGTCTGTTATTTTATGTATTGATACTCCAGACAACTAGCTGAAACTATTATTAAGGAGACGACCAGTGATCGAGAGAGAATTTTTCAAAGGCATTCATGGCAAGGGTATTAAAATATGGTATGCGTATGGATCTGGATCCAGATCCATACGCACGTTATGTTTTAACTTTTAACACATGCTCAATGCCATTTCATTAATGGCATGTCTATAATTTTTTCAGCTATTGTATTTTTCCCTATTTATAATGTTTAGGGCTGGGAGGTTGGGTTAACGTGCGCCGCCCCCAGCCATTGTGAATCTCCCTCTCTCTTTTCTTAGTTTCTGCAGTGAAGGCTGAGCCCACACAGAATCTTTTAAAGGGATGCATCTAACTTCTGGAGAAGTCTATGTGATCTACTACTTAAGATAATTTTTTATAGCCCCGTCCCCTAACTCCGATGATCGGGGACACCGAGTCAATTGCTACTTGAAGAACGTAGTTGTTAACAACCTGTCTATTAGAGTTTTTGTACCATCATATCCTCTTTCTTGACGAAATCAAAGAGACGAATGAGTATGTCAAGTTCTATTTTAACTGACGACTCATTCTACATACTCTGATCTTTCAAACCAACTTGAGCATCTTTTCTGTGAAGACGATTATCACCATTTATGTTATTTTCTTTCCATCATTGTGCATTTGCATGCTACAAGGTTACCATAAACCTCTCATCCAATCATCGTAATACTAACATGCCATGCATGTCGAATAATACCATTACGATAAAAGGGGTATCAGTTTCTCAGAAAGTAACTCTAACATTCTTTAAAAATCTCAAAGTTCCATGCTTTAGGCCGGGGATATCCGAGTCATTTCGAATATCAAATAAAGGACCATACGTATCACTTAGGGCTACACAGTCGAAGCCCTTTCGTTACGCAGGGTTAAGAAAAAGACTTGGTTGAGAATATGCAAATGCCAAATATTCATTTTTGTTTTTCGAAACAACGAATATTACAAGCTTTTAAATTTCGCATGTGAAATCCCTTTTTTCTTTAAAGAGTTGACGAGTATGCACAAATATGCATCTTTAAATGCAAGCGTAATGCAAAGTAGGCACGAGTATGCAAATCTACGTACCTTACAAAGTTATATATATGTATATATGATATATATATATCAAAGCATAAGCCTGTACACATTACAGCGCAACTGCAATGTAAATGACATAAAACTAGACTTGATGTGCGAAATCACACATTGAGCTAAATAAATTGCGTAAGCCATGCACGATGTACGAAACCATATATTAGCTAAATAAATTACGTAAGCAGTTGATGAGGTACGAAACCATACATTGGTTAAGTAAATTGTATAAGCAGTGCACGATGTACGAAATTGTACACTGGCTAAGTAAATTGCGTAAGCAGTAGCTTGTGCATGTAACAACGTGGTGGCAAAGTAAATGACATAAAGCCAAACTTGATGTGCAAAACCACACATCGAGCTAATAAACTGTTTAAGCGATGCATGATGTACGAAATCGTACACCGGTTAAATAAATTGCATAAGCAGTAGCCTGTGCACGTAATAGCGTGTCGACAAAATAAATGCCATAAATTTTAAATGGACAAGAATACGCAAAACTGCATCATTGAGTTTAAAAGCATATATATATATATATATATAAGTTAAAAGTATTCTGTCATTTGTCATCGTATGCAACATTCTCCTACCTTGGAGATGGTAGGACTTGTTGACGATTTCGAGCTTAGGTTTTTAAGGGCTTGTACCTTGGTGCATGTGTCATGTTTGTTGCACCGATGAGGGTGCGTTAAAATATATTTTATTGCACTTCAAAAGAAATGAAATGATGTAACCATTTTAATTTAATGAGTAAGCAACGTTTGCGTCGCAGGGGTCGAACCCGAACCCAGTTAGAGCCGACCAGACCGAGTTAGGCTCAATACAAGAGGTGGGTACAAATGCTCGACTGAGCCAGCTCGGTCTGAAAGCAGAGATCGAGCCAAGCTCAGTTCTAGCTGAGCTTAGCTCGGCGAGCCATGCAACAAAGGGGAGCGGGGTGGGCTCGGTGGTCAGGCCAAGCCCGGCATAGTCCCCATGCTGCGACTGGAAAGGGGCTGACAAGCCTGATCCGTAGGCAGCGCCCCGACGTGCGACTGGGGTTGGGCCTGTTAAGCTTGCTGGAAAATGCACAGAGAAGAAAGAGGGAGCAGGGCGGAAGGTTAGCTTGACTTAGTCGAGCCCAACCCTCTTCCCTCCACCCGAGTCCCAGGGGTACCCTGGCTCAGGTGGCCTCCCACCACCATGTGCAAGGCATAGGGGAAGGAGGTGGGCCAGAGAGAAATGATAGAGGGCAGGAGGGGAAATAAAGGGGAGGGGTGGGCTTGGCGGCCAGGCTCGCTCGGCTTGCCCACCTTAGGCTTGCCGAAAAAATGCAAAGAGGAGAGAGGGAGCAGAGGGCTCAGCCTGGTAGCCGATCCTGGACTGGCCTCTAACCCGGACGGGACTGAGCCTAAGCTCAGTCCTCCAATTAAGAGAACCAGGCTGGGCTCGGTATCGTGCCTCAACTGTAGCAGGATGCTGCAACTTTCACGAAGGAAAACAGTGGGATGAGAGAGGGCTGGAGGGTCGCCCCTCCTGCCTGTTGCAAGCAGAGATGAGAGAGGGCAGGAGAGGTGGCACCCTCTTGCCATATGCAAACAAAGACGAGAGAGAGGGCAGGACGGGTGGCACCCTCTTGCCATATGCAAACATGGCGACGAGAGAGAAGAGCAGGAGAGAGAGTGAGGGCATACCTGAGGGAGGCAGTGCCTTCGGTGAAGTTCTGACGAGCGAGATGGGGCTAAGAGAGAAAAGGGGGTCGGGTCAGTTTCTGTCAGCGTGAGGAGGGGCCCCGACGAAGCGGAGCTTCGCGAGACGGGAAAGAAGACGAAGAGGGAGGGGGAGAGGGATCTCGACGGGGATCGGGGTTCAGCAAAGAGAAGGGAGACAGGAGGGGGGGGGGGTGGGTGGGTTGCGTTAAAAAGACCCCCCTAGACCCGGATCCAACCTGGATCTGAAACAATATTTTTTTTTTTTTAAAAGTGCGAGTCTTACACTTTTAGATGATGGTACTGGGTCTGGACCCGGGTCCTATTCAGGTGTGCAATAAGAACAACCATACCGAGGTCTTATAACGAATACATGAACCAGGCCCTGTCTATACCCAGTAAAATAATATTTTTTATCTTTTTCATATTGACAAATCATGGATTCTAAGAATTTGGGTCAGGCTCAAGTTTGGTATGAAATTTCACAAACCATGCCTTGCTCCCTATAATAATCAGATCCTTTGGGGCTGACTCGGTTTCTAATCAGACTTTCTTTTTTTTGTCACCAAACCATGACCCTATAAGGTTTGGGTCTACCTAAACCCCTCATTAGTGGTGCAAGTGCAACTTATGCATCATGTGATCCAACAATTAACATGCTACTAGTGTAAATGGTTTTTTTATTTTATGTTAGGAAGGCCTTTGAAGAGTTTGTTATGGAAGAAAACTCTTCAATCTACCTCTTGAAATCGGAGACCTAATTGTGCTGACTAAGTCTGACATACTTACGATAGCTTTCCTGATGGTGTAAACAGGTGGTGCACTATTAGGGTACAATAGACATAAGTCTGGGTATATCGGTGGTGAACTCGAATGGGGGCTTTAAATCAGTCTAACCCAAAATGTGACTTCTCAAAATTCGTAGAGCAATTTGAGAAGACTTAGAAAGCTTATTTTCAAAATCCAATCTTGTGCCCTAGGTGAATTATTTGAACTCTTATTTGTGTTAGAAACCCAGACCAATGGGAAAGGATCCGAACAAGGATTCCCAAACGTACCCAACCAAGAATCTTAGTAATTAAACTGACTTATTCAGATAAAAAATTCAAAAGAGAAGCTCTTAGACCGGCCCAAACTAGACTTGTCCTCCAATTAGCTGATGTGAAAAAAAGGACCCAAGATCCAATGAATGACCCAAGTAATCAGTGGTTGCCCTTGTTAATGCAAGAGGTTTGACACTCATGGGAATGAAACTCTGACCATCAGTCTTGTGGCCAAGGCCACTTCTATTGCACAAACCCATTGGAGCTTTTTACTTTCTTTTTTCTCCTTGACTATATATTGGCATATCAAAAAGACATTAAAACCAAAGAGAGAGAGAGAGAGAGATGAATGGTACATGGATGAGGTAACTGTTAGACCTCTCGTGAAGGAGGAATCTCACAGCAGCAACCTAGAAGAACAACAAAAAGGACAATGAAAAAAGAAGGTGAAATGCCTTTTGGAGGTTTGCTTCAAGAGAGCTTCAGATTCTTGTTCTATTTTTGTATGCCGAGCATGCCTCTTTATAGGCTTCCTTCTCTCTTGGATTCCATCAGACTCGATGAGCAATTGCGCCAGCCGAGAGAGGATTTTGGAGGACCAGGATTTTGATAAGCATGCTTTTGAAAAACAGTTTAGAAAAAGGGTCCACGATTCATCCATGAACGGGCCCTTGTTCGTGGATGAAACCGGTCTATAAGGTTTATGGCCACATAGACTATCAACTCCCACTTGGCCATAAATCTGCTGGGCTTGCTCCCACTTTTGTGGGTTTTCCCTTGGAGATTATGATTTTTCCTTTTTAAGGATTTTCATCGTAATCATAAATATTTTAAACCCATATGAGCAACATATTTTTAAAATAGATCCTCAGGGATTCCTTTTGTTAGAGGATTAGCTATCATGTCTGATGTTGGTAGATAATCAACAATTATCTCATTTCGCTCAATCATGTTATGTATGTAATGGTATTTTATCATTATATGCTTGCTTTTTGAGCTATCAACTCCACTTTTCATTAAGGAAATGACAGCCTGATTTTCACAAAATAGTTGCACAGGTTCAACTTCTAGATTTAGTTTTAAATCATTTATGAACCTACTGATCTAGACTGCAAATGTTGCAGTTGCATTACCTGTGATATACTCAGCCTCTTGACTATGCTGAGTCACACAACCTTGTTTCTTACAGGACCATGCAACAACTCCTCCTCCAAAGAGGAAGATGTAGCCAGAGGTAGATTTGCTATCATCTTTGCATCCTACAAAGTCAACATCAGAATATCCAATTAAATCAAGGTTGTCAGCTTGAAAGCTTAGCTGTAGGCCTTTAGAGTCTTTTAAGTATCGGAATATTCTTTTCACTGATTTTCAGTAAGGCCAACCATGATTACTTTGATATCTACTTACAAGACCAACAACAAAGCTTATATCCGGTCTTGTATACAACATAAGATACATTAGGCTTCCAACAACTTGAGCGTATGGCACATCCAGTTTTTGTTGTCCTTCTGATGGGCAGTCACTTTTACTCAGATTTACTCCTTTGGCAACAAGAGTACCAATGGGTTTTGAGTCATGCATTCTATATTTCTTTAAGATATAGTCAATGTATCTTTCTTGATTTAAGCTAAGAATTTTTTATTTTTTGTCTCGGGTAATTTTAATGCCTAGAATATATGAGGCTTCACCCATATCTTTCATTTCAAAGTTAGTATACAACCAACTTTTCAAGTTGGCTATCATTTCATTATTATTTCCGATTGATAATATGTCATCTACGTATAACGATAGAATACAAAAGTGACTCTCACTTTTCCAAACATACACACAATGATCTAAATGATTGGCTACATACCCAATCTTGGTTATTGCATTATAAAAAGCTAAATACCACTGTCTTGGTGACTGTTTAAGTCCATACAAGGATTTTTTCAACTTGTATACTTTATCACTATCTGTGACATACCCCTCTGGCTGAACCATATAAATGGTTTCTTTTAAGTCACCATTCAAGAAGGCAATTTTTACATCTATCTGCCAAACATCAAGATCGAAGAAAGCCACTATGGACAAAATTATTCTTATAGATGCAAACTTGGCCATTGGTGAATAGGTTTCAGTGTAATCAATTCCTTTTTTTTGAGAAAAACTTTTAGCAACCAGTCTAGCCTTAAAATTTTTCATGGTTTCATCATAATTGTTTTTTTTTTTTAGGACCCACTTGCATCCAACAAGTTTTCTTCCTTCAAGGAAATCGGTCAACTCCTAGACCTTATTCTTTTCAATAGATTTTTTTTCTCATCCATAGCTTTCTTCCATTCTGAAGCTTCATGTGATCTTATTGCATCAGAATATGACAAGTTATCGATCATTTCATCCAGGTCTACTAAGTAACATAGCACATCAGACAAAAATACATAGTAATCATCCAAATAGGATGGATGAGCTCTAGACCTTTTATGACCACTCATTCTTTGAGAAGTAGAGGCATTAGAATCAATAGGTTCATTGCCTAACTGTTCCACAGTTGGTTCATTACCAGACTGTTCTGAAGTTGGTTCATTGCCTAAATGCTCATCATCATCCAGTAAATCAAACAAGTCTTCACCTTGATCACTGAATTCATTATTGAGTTCTTTAAGAAACTCTATGTCTCTACTTTCGATCAGTCCCAACCTTTGATGATATAACCTATAGCCTTTTGATCCTTTAGGATAACCAATAAAAATGCATCTAGCAGATCTATTGTCCAGTTTATCCATAGTAGGATCTAGAATCTTAACATGTGCTATAGATCTCCATCTTTTGAGATGGGCTAAGTCTGGTTTCATACCAGTCCATCTTTCATAAGGTATGGTTGGAACAACTTTGCAGAGCACACAGTTCATTGTATACATAGTTGTACTCACAACTTCTCCCCAAAATACTTTGGGTAACTGTGCACCTGCCAACATGGATCTGACCATGTTCAAGAGTGTTCTGTTACATCTTTCAGCAACACCATTTTGCTGAGGTGTTCTTGGCATGGTTCTTTGCCTGTCAATGCCAAGATCTTTACAAAACTCACTGAATTCATTAGAGGTGTATTCACCGCCTCTATCTGACCTTATTTTCTTTATGTTTCTACCAAGCTATCTTTCAACTTCACTTTTATATATTTTGAATTTCTCGAGTGCTTCAGATTTTTGTCTAATAAGATATAAGTATCCATACCTCAAGAAATCATCAATGAATGTTATATAGTATAACATGCCACAGTGAGTTTGGACCCTGAATGGTCCACAAATGTCTGTATGAATTATTTCTAATAATTCATTAGCTCACACAACATTTGATGGAAAGGGTTTTCTTGCTATCTTTCCATATATACAAGACTCATATTTTTCAAAGTGAGACTCATTAAAAGTAGGAATAATACCTTGTTGGGTCATTTTCTTCATCTTTTTAATACTTATGTGACCTAATCTTTTATGCCATGTATTTATATCAATGCTAAAGGCAGAATCAGTATAAACAAAAAAAGTTTCTTTATTGTCACATAGTTTGAACTTATTATGTTCTTTTACATATTTGCCCTCAAATAAGACTCTTCCATATTTACCCATAGTGACCTTTTCTAGGACAAACCTGACCTCAAACCCTTTTTCAGTGAGGGCTGGCACAGACACTAGATTCCTTCTCATAGAAGGTATATACAGAACATCATTAAACATGACACTTGTTCTACCAATGTTCAACCTATAGGATCCAAATCCTAGCACATCACAATAGGAATTGTTTTCCATATAGACTTTATGTTCACCAAGTTTCATCTCTTTTAGATCCACAACACCATCGGTAGTCTTGGCTATGTGACGAGTAGCGCCTGAGTCTACCCACCACCCTGAAAGCTCATCAATCGCAAAGTGGCATTCTGACGCAACACAATCAACCTCTTTGTTGTCATTTTTCTTATGGTTGTTGTTGTTGTATCAATTATTCCCATAAGTCTTGTTGTTGAAAATCTTGGATCTGCAGTTTCTTTGAATGTGGCCCAATTTTCCACACTTAAAGCATTTGACTTGGGAGTCATTGTTCCTTTGAGGTTTGTGAAACTCTGAGCCCTGACTTTTGTTGAACTTGCCATTTCCTTTTTTCTTAAAATTATTGGTTTTAAAAGGTACTCGACTACTAGTAGGTGTCTCTTGGCCAATCAACAACTCAAATTTGTTCTCTTTGTTCATGTGTTCTTGTTCTATAGCTAACTGCAGGGGCAACTCGGTTAGGTTAAGATTTTTAGAGTTTAACCTAAGGGCAATAGTTACCATCTTCCAAGAGGATGGTAGGCTATTCATGATAGTGGATACTTGCATACGGTCTGGGATAACATTTTCGGCTATGGCTAAGTCTTTTGCCATGACTAACATCCTATTTACATGGTCCACTACACTCTCATTTTCTTTCATTCTATATGAGTTATATTGCTCTAACTGTAGTTGGATGTGAACCTCAGATGTTGTGTCGTATTTTGCAGCAATTGCTTCCATCATATCCTTTGTTGAGGTGAAGTCTTCAAACATCCTAATTAGGTCATCATCCATGTATGTAAGCATGATTGTCCTAGCCATTAAGTCATCTTTCAAAAACTTTTCATATTTGTCTTTTTCGTCCTTAATTGGGGGTTCTTCAGGTTTAGATATAGGTGCATTTAGAATGTACTCTAGACCTTCTAAGGTAAGGGCTAAGGGTATACGTCTTTTTCAGATGGCAAAGTTTGATCCATTCAATTTGTCAGTTTTGGCTAGTTTAAAAGCGCACACTCGACTGGCCATTTTCTGAAGACTATTGATTTTGACAAGTTCAACAAATTCAGACAAAAGAAAAATATAAAATTAATGAATTAATCCATGACTTAAAAGAAAACTTAGAAGAATACACTCTCTTAGAAAAAACCTGCCCCTTTATGTGTAATATTTTTTTATATTATTATTATTATTTTATTTTATTTTGATTTCTTTTTCGATAAACCTCTTTCTGAGATTTAAAAAAAAAAGGTACTCAGAAGTAAATTCTTAAAAATTAAAATGGTTTTTGAAATTTCAAAAAACCGCAAACCGTGTTTTACAATTTCTGAAAAGAAAAGAATGCGGGATAAAATGTTTTAAACTTTAACCCGATTTTTAAAATACTCGAAAATTTTAGAGTGAAAATGAAATTTTTTCAGAACCGGGTATAAAAAAACCTTTTCAAGATTTTTTTTCAAGATTTCTTTCACTAGTTCTCTCTTCTCTCTCGACCGACTTCAGGGCGATAGCACTGCCGGTGGTCTCTCTGGCCGATCCCGGTGACCCTCCGGCTTGCTGGAGGCTTGGGTTTGTAGATCCGGTTGCAGGTTTCTATTTTCTAAGTGTTTTGATATTTTTTTCTCTTTTCTCTCTCGGTTTCTCAGAGGTACAGGTCTGCCGAAGATTTTTCTGGCAATGCTCTGGCTCAACGGAGATTTTGGGTTTGTAGATTTGGTTGTAGGCTTCTATTTTCTCAGTGTTTTGATGTTTTTCCCTTTTTCCTCTCTCGATTTCTCAGAGGTACATGTCTGTCGAAGATTTTTCCGGCAACGCTCTGGCTCAACAAAGGTTTTGGGTTTGTAGATCTGGTTGCAAGCTTCTATTTTTTGAGCTCCAACCTTGGACGACTTCGGTAAAAACCCTGTTTCTCGTCTGTCTGTGTTTCTTTGTGTTGTTATTTTATTTTTTTTCTTTTAACGAGCTTCTCAGTTGTGGGTTAAGGCTCAGTATGCCGGTGGTTGTCTTCCAGCCGGTCTTAGGGGTTTTATGGATATGCCGGTGGTTGTCTACCAACCGGGTGTTCAGAGAGAGGAACAAAAAAAAGGGTAGAGTTTTCAAGGTGGATGTTGGAAAACAACGTCGACCTGAATGTATTCTGTCGAGAAAATATATATGTATATTTATATGTTTATTTTATGTCTAACATTAGCTAAGTTGATATGCTTGAGACATATACAGGCTAATTTGCAAAAAATGGCCTCTTTATGTCGAGGTTTTGACAGATATTTGAGCAGTTTCAGATGAGCTTTGGTGTGTTATTTCACACACACGGCCCCTTTAAAAAAAATCCTTTTAACCCAAAAGGGGAAAAAAACTTACCTCATTTTTGTAGATGATGTGCATGGACCAGAGGAGAGTTTGACTGCTTTAGGCCGCAGGCTGCGATTCAGGACCTAGCCTTGCTCTGATACCACTGTTGGACCTCTGTTGAAGGAGGAATCTCACAGCAGCAGCCTGAAAGGACAACAAAAAGGACAGTGAAAGAAAAAGGTGGAATGCCTTTTGGGGGTTTGCTTTAAGAGAGCTTCAGATTCTTATTCTATTTTTGTATGCCGAGCACGCCTCTTTATAGGCTGCTTTTTCTCTTGGATTCTCTCAGACTCGGCGTGCAGTTGCGCCAACTGGGAGAGGATTTCGAAGGACCAGGATTTTGATAAGCATGCTGTTGAAAAACAGTTTAGAAAAATGGTCCATGGTTCATCCACGAACGGGCCCTTGTTTGTGGATGAAATCTGTCTATGCGGTTTATGGTCACATAGACTACCAGTAAGGAGTGCTTAAAAAAGTACTTCAACAAAATTAGAATGAGCTTCTTGAAAATAGTTGACCATCTAAAGCATAAGGGGAGGGTTTTGGGAAACAAAGGATTACAAAACAAGAGCCATATAGCATTCTCTCTCTGAATCTAGAAATTCATAAAATGGGTACCGTCATGTCTGATGAATTAGATATATTGGCACTCTAGGCTTTCTTTTCATTTTATATAGGGCCTTTACGGGAGAGAATCCAGGTCGTCTTAAGGGGTGTTTGATTCGCTGACAGGGGAGGACAAGGACACAATGTCTTGTCCTATCCTATCTGCGGACAACCCAAGATGCATGGACGGTGCACAAATTTTTTTCCAAAAGGTGACCATGTTGTCCCATCCTCCCTGTTCCAGAAGAGAGGGCAGAACAGCGTGGGACAGAAAAATGTGTCCCTTTGGGGGGGCGCGGGATGAACGGGTCTCCATTGGTATCTTTTACTTGAGAATAAAATTGAAAAACTGAAAACACTCTTACTAAAATCTCAATCTGTTAAATTACCCCCGTTAGTTTTTCCCAAGTTTTGAGAAAAAAAAATGTCAATCTGTTATGGTATCCCATGTGGTAAGCGGGGTCCTGTGCCGAGCTGAAGGTCCAGGTTCGAATCCCTCTGCCACATGGGGCTTAAGAGATATCTGGTAGGGGTCTGCCGTCTGCCTAACCCCAGCTTGCCTTTCAGAAAAAAAAAAGTTTTAACAAAAAAGGAGTGTAAGGCTTGAACCTTTCAAAATGGCTCTTCAGTGCCTCCACGTGTACACCAACGCTTGCAATTATTCTAGAGTCTTCTTCAAGGGATGGAAAGGTGGGCCCCAGCTATGATTCTAGCATTTCTAGCTTGATAAAGAGGCGTGACACCAAGCACAATTTTTTTAATAGTTTTTTTTTTTGTCCAACACCAGTAATACAACTCGTACCATTGGGTTTTGAACTTGCAACGTCCCAACACGACGTGCACTAACGGCTCCTACCAAACAAGAGGAGTGGTACAATTTTTTTAATAGTTTTTTTTAAAGGCAAGGTGGGGTTAGGCAGACCTTACTAGTGATAGGACTATACCATTGGGTTTTGAACCTGTAACGTCCTAACACAAAGTGACGTGCTGCTCCTAGAAGACTAGCGAAGCCCCGTTGGTACAATTTTTTTAATAATTGTTGCTTAACCCCAGCTTGCCTTTAAAAAAAAAAAAAAGGGTTCTGCCTTATGTGTCACCCTCACAACCATCTTGCTGACCACGAAGGCTAATGAATTGCTTATCAAGAACAAAAAGCTTATCAGGACTAAAAAAAAAAAAAACCAAAAGAGTCGAATGGAAAGAATAGACCCTTGGAAATTCAAGAAGTTTCAAACTTAAATTTGAGCAATGAATTCCACGCCCAGTTATAGGCCTGAAAAAGTAAGCATTTATGGCTTATGTTTGCCAAGTTCACTCTAACTCTAGACCTGTGAGCACTGATAGTGGCTCCAAAGTTAAATCAATGAAATGAAGTTACTAATCTGACGACTAAGATTATTATTCTTGCCAGTTCTTAATGCTTGTTATTATTAGTATTATTGCTATTATTACTAGTTCAGTAGTATTCCATGATATGATGGAGTAAAAAGCATCATATATAATGACGTTTTGCCTATAAGCCCTCGTGTTTTGGTATTTCCTCCCCCATCACCAACCAGCACATTGGCCAGCCTAACGTTGGTAAAACTCTTGAGATCCCCCTGTTCACTAGGGAGCTTTAACCGTGTGGCAAGTGACGCATGGGTTTCCAATAGGTGACGTCTAGTAACTTAATGGCATTCATAAGTCACCCCTATCAAATGAGCTGAGCCCATGTAGGCAACACTTTGGTAGTTAGATTGTAATATCCACAAAAATTTTTGAATATAAATAAAAAGATAACCTTCTTATTTTAACAAATTTGTGTTGAATATATATATATATATATATATATATATATATATATATAGGTTAAAGGTAAAATCATAATTTTATTGATCCATTTTTTAAGTTTTAAGTCTTCAGTTGCATTGGTATAGAAATTCTAAGAAGTACGATCTTGTTTTCATAAAAATCGAAGTTATAATGCACTCAGAGCTCTCCCAGCAAGTTACAAGAGCATAATGATATTTTTTACCAAATTTCAAGAACAAATTTGAGTTCAAGCCACAGGTTGACCAGCAGTCAACCCTTTATTTTATACATAAATGAAAAAATTCTGCTTTTTTTAAAACACTTACATTTTTTCCTTTTTGAGAGTCTCTTTTTTTTTTTTAATATGTGAAAAATAGAGGACCTAGTTTCACTAACTAGGTCAAGACCTAGCTAGTTAGTGAAACCAGCCCCAAAAGGCCAACTTAACTTAATGAATCTAGATTGGATCCAACTAGGATCCAATCCAAACCCATATAACACCCTCCCAAAAGAGTACACGGTCATGATTTGCCCCTTGTTTGCTTCCCATTGTTTTACATTAAGACCTACACTCGGTTCCCTTTCTCCTTCCAAGTGGACCCCACACCCATCCACTTGGCATCCCAATCCAGTCTTCACTCTCACTATAAATACCTGACTTCCTCTCTCTCTTTTTTTTTTCACTCTGAAAAGATTCCTTTCTTCCACTCCTTCACATTCTCCTTTCTCCCCTCCCCTCCTTTACTCCCTCTCACCACCTCTTGTGGTGGCTGCACCCTTGCAACCACCGGCACAACCCCAACCCTCCTTTGCCTCAACCACCACCGTAGGTGGTGGTGGCCAAGCCTTCTGCACTCCTCGGTACAAGCCCAGCCCACTACCAAGCCCCAACCTGGTTTGGCTAAGCTCACTCGAGCTAGTCTTCTCACCGCACCTAGTTTTCACCCTTGCTACTAGGCTAAACCCAACACCCCTTAGGTTCAAACCTACCTAACCTAGTTAAGCCCTTGGTCTGAACCCAGCTTCTAGCTAACCTATCTCACTTTCTTCAATGACCTAACCTGGTCTTTGGTTTGAGCCTAGGATTGACCAAACCCACCACCGGGTTCTGACCTAGCTCACTCGACTCCACCTTTCTCCACCATAACTAGGTTCTGCCCAACTTAACTCAGCCCAACAAGACTCGATTTTTGCCAACCTCCTTCAATGAAGTTACACACTCGGAGAAATCTCCAAAGCTATCGTAGTATTTTCGGAGGAAAAATCTCTTGAATTATTTTTGATTTTTTTTTTGCTTCTCTCGTCAAGCATTTAAAGGTGGGATCTTCTCTTGTCAAATGTTTGTAAAGCATATAATATTTGATATATATAATTAAATTTATATAATTATTTTCTTTGAATATTTGCTCCATCATGACTTCTCGAAATAATTGATCGGTTATTGATATTCTCTAAGAAATATGGTTATTTTTGAAAGTAATGAGGGCTCAAGAAAATAAGGATTCTCAATGAAAAATGAAATATTTTCAAAGAGATAAATACTTTCAAAGCATTTACTTTACAAAAAAAATAGCACCTTGAAAAAATAATAAATTTTCAGAGAAATATTTCACAAGTATCTTGCAAGTCAACAAATTCTAAATAAAGATTTCTAAAAGAACTAATCCTCAAGGAAATAGATATTTGTCGAATATCCTTTATAAAAATGACTATCATTGTTTCCTATAAACTCTATCTATACTCACATAATTCACAAAGAGTTTTTTTGGATAGTTTAATAATATTTAGTGAGAATTTGTGAAACCTTAAGAGCTATAGTGACGACCTATATTTATATGCATACAGTCAGCTTCAAGAGTAGAGTTAAGGTTTAAAGAACCTCTGAGATTCAACATAAATACTTGTAGTGTATAAAAAATATGATAGTCGAGATCCGCCTAAACAGGTAAAGTGCGCACAAAAACTAAAAGTGCCAGAGCAACACTGAAAGATAAGAATGATCCATACATACACTTAAAGTGACATCCGCCTTCACAAGCACATGCTTGTATATATAGAGCTATCACTGAATGGGAGATAATATCTAACTTTGTCATAAAGCATTAGCTACTCAATTAAGGTATGCAAGCCATCAATGCCTTGAAATGCCCATAAGAGGCAGACACAATAATAAAACACTTACTAAGAAAGAAAAACTCTCTATTTTTCTTAAAAATCTATGCTTACCTTGAAGAGAATATGATTTACAAACTCTGATGGATAATGTTGTTAATATGCTCCTCGAGTGATAATGACTCAACGTTCTTGGCTATTGAAGATACGAGATATGATCTACCACATACGTATCCTAGGTGAATAATTTTCATACTTCTGCAGAAGGTTGGGGTGCATTCTTGTTTATGACCCAGTGTGGACTTCTCTCCTGGTTATTGAATTGCCCATGGAGAGATAGAGCCAGTTAGTCATACGAGATATTAAAATACATAACATAGTAAACCCCCGTATGGTCTTAACTAACTCAAAGTTTCTCCTATGAGTACCTACAGTGGGAGTTAAATATCAAAACATAAGTTTATCAGAATCACATTAATACATATATGTTATAACACAAATCAAACTCTTAAGATTCATAAACATTGTATTGTAAATATTAAATATTATGTTTTTTACCTAAAATTGATAAGATACCTACCAGACTGTCACAAGTCTGACCTTATTATTATAAAATTTCAAGTGAGCAATAAACATGTGATAGTGCGAGGCAAGGGTAGCATTCAGAACCCACAACTTTCAGGATCCTAGGACCAACTTATGATACTTTTTGTATTATTTTGAATCTTAAGCCTTCTTGAAGTTGTAAATCCATTTTTGAAACTCTTGATATATATATGCAAATTTTGTCATGAAAATTTTGAATGTATTCTGATCTCTGAAAAATATTTTTTCATCACTTGTAACCTGCCGAAGTTGTTCGACTCAGACATCAAGTTGAAAACTTCGTTTTTCACTGCTTGAGAGTTTGAAACAAAAATTTTCAAATTTTTACATAAAAATCTCGGGTTGGGGGTTTCAGATCTTGACAAGATACACCTATTTGTAATATGGCTATTCAATTGTTCTTCACAAAATTCTTATATTTTATTATTTTGAAAACTTTTTTTAGAAAAATGTATGCCTCTTGGGTTATAAACTTTTAGTGAAAAACTCTAATTTTATTTATTTATTTGTTACATCTGAACCATCCACATAAGATTTACATGTTTGGTTTTAATAGAAAGCTAGTCCTTATATTATGTGGCTATGATACTTGCACGATTTTTTTTTGAAAGGCAAGCTGGGATTACCAGTTATACAAATATACCATTGGATTTTGAACCTGCAATAACCCAACACAAGGTGTCAACTAGCTGCTCCTACCAAGCAAGTGGAGCTCTCATTGGTACTTAACCAAAAATTTTTGAGAGCTGAGTAGTGTTGTGAGAGGCGTACGCCTCAGTACTTGAAGAGTACGCCTTACAGGCGAGGCGCACGCTCAAGGTACTGAGGCGCACACTCAGTACCTTGAAGCGTTGATATTTCTTTTAGCCTTTTTATATTTCATTTGTTCATAAGATGACTTTTATGACCTCCTAATACTTTGAGAATTCTATGTCACAAGGATGAAGACATGACAAGGCCTACAGAGACACTATGTATAATATTTTAGTAGATTTTTATAATAAAAAAGATAAAAAATTATATATTAAATTTAAGAAATATATAATTATATATCATCACTGTGTTTGACCTTGCATAAAAATCATATAATGTACTCATGTCTCAAATCCATATATCACATCCATGTTTGTATACGTATCCATGTGACGTCACCTGAGATATAATAAAAAGAACAAAGTGTACTTGATTACCGATATGCTAGCATGCACCCGTCTGAATGCGTGTGTATTCCATAGTCATAAATCTAATTAGCTATTTTCTTGACAAAGGAAAATGTCATGATAATCTGTAAAATTTATTTTCCTTAGGAAAATCTTAAAAAATTTTGGTATATTTAAAATTTTAATATATATCAGATAAACTATGTAGAAAAATATAGGCAAAAATTATAAAAATGCCAAGATCACATTATAACAAGAAAATATTGTGATAAAAGATGTGATATTTTCAAAATTGGCGATATTTTGAAATATCACATTTTTCTCGAGATTGTGTCAGTTTTTTAAAATCTCACAATAAAATCACGATATTTAAAAAAATGGCCGGTATTTGTGACTATGGTGTGCACTTAGTTTGGCTATCAATGCAAAATTCTCTTGCTGGATCCATATTAAACTCTACCTTTATCAAATTTTGGATATGGATTTGGGTTGGGATCTTGTACACAAAAGTCAGATTTGGATATGAACCTGGTGTGTTCAGTTAATGGCGGACGCAGAGATCGGTGATGAATCTTTATTTTATTTTCTTATGATTTTGTACTAAAATAACTAAAAGCAAATTAGTAGTTCTTATTTAAAATTTTCATTATTTTATTAATATTATATATTTTATTATTCTGATCATGAAGATTACGCTTCAACGCCTCGCTTCATAACATGCTCAACGCCTCTCTTCGCCTCATCACATTTAACAACCTTGGAGCTGAAAAGCCAACTACTAATAAATTATTGAGGTTTAAACCTTCAAAAAATTTATGTCTTTATGTCCTGGAGAGAGGATTGGGTGCAATATGATTGCACAAAAATTGTGCATTAAGCACCTTATCACCATCCACCAGTATCTTGGCCCCACACCCGACAGGCCTGTCCCAAAGATGGAGGGTGATTAGGTGCTTAATGCACAAATATTTGTGCAATCATATTGCACCTGATCTTTCCAGATCGACTCAATTTTTAAAATGATTCAGAGAATTGGCTGATTTCAATTCTAAACTGAATCGAGCTGATTCTGCTAATTTTTAAATAACACATGTAAATAAAATACTAAAGAATATTGTTAATATTATTTAAAAATATTACAAATAGGTTCGATAAGGATTCTGAATTGGCCGGTTCAGATCGATTCGCTATGACATTGACAACAATGATAAAAAAAAAGATGATCCAAACAGTCAATGCCTATTATTTTGATTTGTTAAACACATTCATGGATCAGAGTTAGTCCAAAAACTATTATTTTCAACTAGGATGTTTGAAACCCACGAGGATAACCAATAATTTTCTCCCTTTTTAGGTTTTATATTAATAGTTTTTTTTTCTTTTTTTTGTTCATTAATTACTCTCTCCAAAAGAGGTTCTTAGTTAGTAGATGGAGCAAGACAGAAAAATGCAAACATGTCTTAGTTATCTCCTAATCAACCATAAACTTTTTAGTTAAAAAAGTGAATGATGCTTCATGGAGAACCATGATCACTAGTTTTTTTTTTTTCATATAAGAACGGGAAAATCATCTCAGAGGGGTGTACACACTGTTTCACCTTAGGGAGCCACCGGCTTCGGCTTACACAAGGAGGATAATGCGGTGGGAGTCGAACTCCGACTGCTCGGTTGACCAGAAAAAAATAAAAAAAAAAATTATTAAAAAAAAGAACAATTCACAAAACAAGCAAAGGCTATAAATAAGAGAGGATCGGGTGTAATCTGATTGCACTCAGGTCTTGGGCCCAGTCCCAAAAATGGAGGGTGATCAGGAGATTAATGTACAAATATTTGTGCAATTACATTGCACCTGATCTTTTCATGCTATAAATTGTCACGAGTGTGATTACACAAATATTTGTGCATTAAGTACCTGACCACCCTCCATCTTGGGGACAAGCTTGTCAGTAGTGAGGCCCGAGGGCAATCAGGTGCTTAATGCACAAATTTTGTGCTATGTGATGCAGATCAAGTAACACTCAAGTGATGCCAGACTTCTGACTCGGAGAGAGAACACAAGTGAACTCAGCAAGCAAAAACCAGTTAAGGTGAAAATTTTAATAACTTTTTGTATTTAATTGCAAAATAAGACATAAATTTCAGATAAGCCTCAAGTTTTCTCCAAAGTAGGGGTGGGCAACCGGCCCGACAGATCAATGGGCCAAGCCAACCCAACCCGGCCTGCAATGGGCCGGGTTTGGGCCATGATTTTAAGCCCTGTTAGGTACCGAGCTGAAACCCAGCCTGTTATATATGTGGGTCAGGCTAGGGCCGACTCGATGGACCTGAGTTATTTATTAATTTTTAATAATATAAAAATTTTAAATTTTAACTATTACATTAGCAACACTATTATTATTTACCTAATTAGTTGCATGTGAACTTACTATTTGTTAATTATTATTACTTACCTAATTAGTTATATTTATTAAGAATTAGTTGCATGAAAACTTGATATTCTCTCATTAACCCATAATTTTAAGATTGGACCAGACCGGACCCGGCCCAATGGGCCAGGCCATGGGCTTCTCTTCAAACCCGAGCCAGTTAAGAACCGGGCCAAAACCCAGCCCGATTCATTAGCAGGCTGGGCCGGCCCGATGCCCACTCCTACTGGAAACTGCCAACAAGAGACCTGCCCTTATTACCCAATAACTTTAACCTAAATGTCATCTAAATTGAACCAAATGACAATAACAAAGTTCATAAAATATCAAAACAGTCACAAATCAGTTTCTTTTTTGACGATTTTATCATGAGATTTTGAAATTTGATATATTACTGAAAAAGGTTGATATTTTAAAAATATTGCATAATTTGAAACTATCATGTTTGGTCATGATATTATTTCATTATTAATTTGCTATTTATGTTTTTATATTTTTAATCTTCTTTATATTTTTATATTTTTTAGAATATAAAATGTTCTGTTTTCGGAGATGATGGACGTTAACATGAGGTCTGGGTTCTCTAGTTTCCAGGAAACCCGTGGCTAATATCATGAAATTCCAAAAACATGGGGCTCATTATAGACCCTAAAAGAAACTTTTCAAAATATTAAGGGAGATAGATATTCGTTTGCCCTCGAGAATTTACTGTAACCAATTTCCAGATATTTGTCTGCTTTTGAGAATTTACTGTGAACAATTTCCAGATATTTGTCTCCTTTTGAGAAATTACTGTGACCAATTTCCAGATATTTGTTTGCATTTGATTATTTACTGTGACCAATTTCAGATATATATTTGTTTGCTTTTGAGAGAATTTACTGTGGCTGTTTTCAAGGTTTCATTTTCCCTTTCATGTCTTTTCCTACCTGTGTGCTTTTTCTTGGAGGCTGACATCAAAGTTTGTCCGTACATGGTCACGTTTGCTTGGGAGCGTTTCTTCCATAGATCATAGTTCAGATGGGAACTCTTTTTCTCACTGCTGCTCGCCACTTGGAGACCAAACTCCCCTTCCTTCCTTGGACAATTACAAAAGGGCCATCCCTTGTCAAACCTGTAAGAAATCTTACACTGGGATCAAGGTTTGGCAACCCCCTGGTACTTGCCTGCTGACGTGTAATCCACATTCAAAATATTTTTTTACATTTGATGTGAAAGTGAAAATATTTAAACGATGAAAAGTTTTCCCTGATTCTGACACACTTTTACCTGATATACCTTTCGGATACCAACCTTCCCAAAAAGCCCAAATCGAGACTTGGCGTTTCTCAAAAAGTGTCAAATTAGGACCTGAACCAAATCCAAGCTTAATGTTAGCCGGAGAGTATGAGGTAGGGACCTTGGGTTAACTTCTACCTAGGGGTGGGCATCGGGTGACCGGGCTGGCTCCGTCAATGGCTCGGCCGGCTTATTAACGGGCCGGATTTTGGCTCGGTTCTTAATGGGCTTGGGTTTGAAGAGAAGCCTGTGGCCGGGCTCATTGGTCAAACGGGTCAATGTGAAGCGGGTCGGGTCTGCCCCATCTTAGCCCAAACTCATTTATTTCCTTTTATTTTCATGATATGACATGAAAACCTAATTCTTAATTAATACAATTAATTAGGTAAATAATAATGATTAACAGATAGAAAGCTTTTATACAACTAATTAGGCAAAATAATAATAGTTATCCAAGTTATTATAAAATTGTTATTTTTTTTTAAATCTTATATTATTAAAAAAAATAATAAATAACTAACTCCGTCTGTGTTTAGTTACACACTGCCCGGATAAAGGAGGAGGGTTGCGGTAGGCCAGTGACAGCCAACATAAAAACTTAGTCATACCCTATGAATATGAACTAATATGAGAATTTCGTTGAGGTGTTCCCTACTGAGCGACACATTGTACTCTATAGGCTCGGAGGCAGTGATAAATGGGCAAGGGTTGCTAGGTCGTCGTCCGGAAGCGACGCGTCACACCGGCGCCTGGGTGTGGTGTCAAATAGGCAAGGGTTCCCTCACTTTGTTGGACGGGTGGGGGTAAAGAAGTTAGTCCAAGACCATAAAATTAGGTTAGCCACTTGGAACATAAGGTCTTTAACTAATAAGTTGGTAGAGTTAGTAGATGTTATGTGTAGGAGAAAGATTGATATTTTATGTCTACAAGAGACTAAATGGGTAGGTGAGAAGGCAAAAGTGATAGAACCTTGGAGATATAAGATTTGGTATACAGGAATAAATAGAAATAGGAATGGAGTAAGGATTGTTGTGAGTTTATAGATAATGTAGTTGATGTCCGTAGGAAGGGTGATAGGATTTTACATATTAAATTAGTATTAGGTACAGATATTATTAATATTATTAGTGTTTATGCACCTCAAGTAGGTTTAGATGATTCCATTAAGCGTCAATTTTGAAAAGATTTAGATGGAGTAGTACAAGGGATATCTTATGGAGAAAAGCTTTTCATCGGCGGTAACCTTAATGGACATGTAGGCATTAGTAGGGATGGATTTGAGAGTATCCATAGAGGCTATGGTATAGGAGAAAGAAACGAAAGTAGAAAAAGGATTTTAGATTTTGGTTTATCCTATAATATGATCTTAGCAAACACTTGGTTTAGGAAGAGAGAGTATCACCTAATAACATCTAAAAGTGGGGTTAATACGAGTCAGATAGATTTTTCCTACTTAGAAAGAGAGATAGGGTTTGTTGCATCGATTGTAAGGTTATACCGAGAGAAAGTGTAGCTACACAACATAGATCTTAATTTTAGATCTTAGAATTAGACAATGCCACAAAAGGGATAGACATAGGATAGATCATAGAATTAAGTGGTGGGCACTGAAAGGAGCTAAACAAAGAATGTTTGTAGAGCAGGTAGTTAAGGAAGCTGATTGGTGTCTCGAGGAGGATTCAAAATTAATGTGGAATAAGATAGCAGGTGGCATGAGAAAGGTGGCTAAGGAGGTATTGGGTGAGTCTAAAGGTGGTGCACCGCTAGGTAAGGATACATCATGGTGGAACGAGGATGTCAAATTAGCTATTAAGGTTAAAAGAGAGTGTCATAGAAATCTAAGTAATAGTCGTGATAATGAGAATTTGGAGAAGTATATGATAGCAAATAAGGAAGCTAAAAAAGTAGCTCGAAACACGAGGGATAAGGTATATAAGGAGGTCTATGCCAAGTTGGATACCAAAGAGGGCGAGAAGGATATTTATAGGCTTGCAAAGATGAGAGATAGGAAATCGAGGGATCTGGGTATGGTTAGATGTATCAAAGATGAAACACAAAGGGTTTTAGTCAAAGATGAGGAGATTAATGAGAGATGAAAAGATTATTTTGATAAGCTATTTAATGGAAGTCATGCTCAGGATCTTGGAGACTTGTCCATTCCTTTTCATGAGATGAATCATGACTTCATGTGCAAGATTCAAATGAAAGAAATTACAGAGGCTTTGTAGAAAATGAAATCAAGAAGGCCAGTTGGCCCAAATGGTATACCTATCGAGGCTTGAAAATGCTTGGGAGCGAAAGGTTTAGAATGGTTGACAAATCTTTTTAACAAGATTTGGTGAACAAATAAGATGCCTAATGAGTGGAGGAAGAGTACTTTAGTGCCTTTATATAAAAATAAGGGTGATATACAAGATTGCACAAACTATCATGGTATAAAACTCATGAGTCATACTATGAAACTTTGGGAGAGGGTGATTGAGTCTAGGTTGAGGAAGATTGTCATAATATCAGAGAATCAATTTGGTTTTATGCCTGAAAGATCAACTATGGAAGGTATACATCTTTTTAGACAACTTATTGAGAGAAATAGAGAGAGGAACAAAGATTTGCATATGGTTTTTATTGATTTGGAGAAGGCATACGATAGAGTACCTAGGGACGTTCTCTGGTGGACAATGATGAAGAAGGGTGTTTCTCTCAAGTACATTAGTATAATCAAAGATATGTATGAAGGAGTAGTAACCAATGTCCACACTTGTGGAGGGGTGACAACCAATTTTCCTATAACGGTTGGGTTATATCAAGGATCTGCTTTAAGCCCTTTCCTATAGTGATGGATGAGCTTACGAGATCAATTCAAGAAAATGTGTCGTGGTGTATGTTGTTTGCTGATAATATCGTTTTGATTGATGAGTCTAGAGTTAGGGTTAATGCTAAGTTAGAATTATGGAGACAGACATTGGAAGCAAGAGGTTTTAAGTTGAGTAAGAGTAAGACAAAATATATGGAATGTCGGTTTAGTAAGCAACGAAGTAGTGATGAGAGTGTAGTGAAGCTTGGTGAGCAAGAAATATCGGTGGATGATTATTTCAAATATTTGGGATCTATCATTCAAAAGTATGGAGAAATTGATGGACATGTAAATCATAGGATAAAGGTTGGGTGGATGAAATGAAAAAGTGCAACTGGAGTGTTGTGCGATCGTAGAATGTCATTGCAGTTGAAGAAAAAGTTTTATAGGACGACTATTAGGCCTACTTTACTATATGGTACGGAATGTTGGGCCGCCAAGAGACATCATATTCAAAAAATGAGTGTAGCTGAGATGCGTATGCTTAGATGGATGTGTGAAAATACAATAAAAGATAAGATTTGGAACAAGGAGATACGTAAGAAGGTAGGCATTGCACCCATTGAAAATAAGATGAGAGAGAATCGTTTACGGTGGTTTGGACATATTCGGCGAAGGCCTAATGATGCTCCAGTTAGAATGATGAAGAAATGAAAAAATTATTAGTTAAAAGAGGTCGGGGTAGGCCTAGGAAGACTTGGATGGAGATGATAGGAAAGAATATGAATGCTTTGAACCTCACCGAGGACATGGCATTGGATAGAAATGATTGGAGGAGAAGGATTCATGTGGAAAACCCAGAATGATTTTTTTTGTTGGTTCATATCGCCGACCCCAATTGTTTTGGATGAAGGCGTAGTAGTTGTTGTTGTTGTTGAATAAATAACTCATGCTCATCAAGTCATCCCGATAGCCTCCAGGCCGGCCCACGTATGTAATGGCCTGGGTTTTGACCCGATATGTAACTAGCCCGATCCTAAAATCATGGCCAAACCTGGCCCATGGCGGGCTGGGTTGGCTTGGCTCACCCCTACTTCCACCAAAGCAAAATGGTGAAAAGCTTTAAAAAAGGTTCTTGTTTTACCTTTGTGAAAAAACATGATTGCCTTGTTAAAGAGGTGAGCAGTAAGGTGACATTGCATATAACCAAAGCCACTTCACATCTATAGGGATGTTTATGAATCGGGTTTTATTGAATATTTGACCCAATTCAATTTTGTTTAGTTGTATTTGGTAAGTCAAAGCCATATCCAATTATAATTTGATGCAGATATAGTTTTTGATTTTTTCTACCTAATGTAAATAAATGGATCTTATATGAGCTTTTCACAGCAAATTTGAATCCGTTTAGCCAACATCCAATTAGTTGAATATGGTATTCACCACATCTGATCCCAATCCGAACCTTTTACATCCCTACACATCTAGCTTGGTATAAGTGCGTACGGACCTCACTCTCACACATCCTAAGTTTGCTTGTGTGGTTCTTAAGCAAGATGTGCGATGGAGATTGATTGTGATGGGTGATTTATCATATAGAATATTAAATATAACCAACAATGGATCATATACAATATTACAGTAACTGCTCTCCAGTCCTCAGACACATTATGGGACAATAAGGAAAAAGAGAAGGGTAATTTTGTTATTATAAACAACAATTTTGTTATTATAAACAACACGTGCTCCTTATTTGGCAATAATGGGAAATATTAGGTTGTGTCAAGAAATAAAAAAAAGAGGTGTCGCTTGAAATTGTGGACCCGGGCGGAGACTAGGGACAAGGTCTCCACCTTCGCCCCGTTTCAAAATCTGAACCTTCATCCCGGCCTCCATCCCTGCACTGGGATGGGTTTTAACCTCCACCCTCGCCTCCATCCCCGTTTCATGTCCTCCATCCCCCAAACGGGGTGAGGCGGGACGGGCCCCGTTTTCCCTTAGTCTATAGTCATCCTTTAAAGGATTGGGGATGGGGCGAGGCAGGAAAAAGCGTAAGTCCATCCCCGCCTCTATCCCCGCATGGGGATAGATTTTAACCTTCGTCCCCGCCTCTATCCCCGTTTCATGCCCTTAATCCCCGGTGGTCCAAACAGGCGAGGCAGGGGAGAGCCCCGTTGTCCCCCCGGTCCACTAAATTGTGGGCAGAACAAAGGTACCAAAACTAAAAATGTTTGTAAAATGAATACTGAATCTCGTTTGGCATTTCTTGAGGCCCAACTTACCAAAGTAGGCTCATTTCTTCACTTCGCATTCATCTCATTTAATTTCATTAGGGCATTTAATCCACATGTTAATGAATGCATTCTTTGGATACCTCTCGTAATCTTTTAACGCATGTTGCCCGGGTTTCAATGGGCCTTATTTACTTGGACCCAACCGGACCCAAACCAAACCCTATAGAATCCGGGTATGGTGATAAATAAGAAGACCCAATTAAGACATGGGTCTGGACCCAAAGGTCCAATTAATTAATACATGGACTCAGGTATAGTTTGTGAAATTTTATACCAGACCCAAACTTGACCTGAGTTCCGATTAAGACCCATAATTTTTTAATGTAAAAATGACAAAAAATATGGTTTTACAAGGTATGGTCCGGGTTTGGTTCATGTAGTTTTTATTGAGTACGAGTATGGTTTTTCTTATACAGAACTTGATTAAACCTAGGTCTGAACCTGATACCATACTCGAAAATCTGGTCCAAGTCTGGTTTCACTTGTGTCCGAACCAAACCAAACTGTTGACACCCCCCTACCCACAGTGGTCAAATAGAAAAAATGAAGTTCAAATTTATGTTTTTCGTGTGTAGGGGTGAAATCCCAAGATCTACGAAGGAACGACAAAAGTGTAGGCAACTCTGACGCTGGGGTGCGAAAGCATGATGAGCGAACAAGATTAGATACCCTAGTCTAGTAGTCCAAAGCGCCTCTTCACGCTCAGCGAACAGTCAATGTGGTCATTCTCTTGTCTGTCCTGTTCCTGGGACTATTTTTGTGAACCAACTAGCTTAAAAACCGACATTTAGACTTAATCGGGTCGGGTTTTATTAGGGTTTCGAGTTTTGTCAGATTCAGGTTAGGTTTTGAATGCTAAACTCAATACCAAACCTGTATCCTATTATTAATAGGTTCCTAAGTTTCCTACCAGACCCGAACGGGTGGCACTACCGTAATGTACCTACTTTAGATGTCCAAATCCGTCAAAAGATGATATTGTTTAGGTCATCTTTAATCCACAAGGATTTACCTCAAAGTAGGGGATTTACACGGACAAATCACAAAAAAACAAAAACACTCTCAAAGAACGAGCAATTTTTTTTATTCAGATTTTTGTTACTACTAAACTTACTCCCTCTTTCCCTTACTTTCCATATGAGTGTGAGTGGGAAGGAAAAAAAGAGAGCTAAGATGGTGACCATGTTCTTCCTTCTCCTCTTCCTCTCTTCATCCCTTTTCTTCCCCACAGCCAACTGCATCACCTACGCCACTGACAGAGAAGCCCTCAAGCAAATCAAGAGAGCCATCGACCCCTCCTCCATTCCCCAGGGCTCCTGCCTCAGTTCCTGGGACTTCACCATCGATCCCTGCGACAACCTCTACGGCCAACGCTTCACCTGCGGATTCGCATGCGGCCAACCGTCTTCCTCCAGCCAGAAAAGGGTCACCCAGATAACCCTCGACAGCGCCGGCTACGCCGGAACGCTCTCTCCCGCAGTCGGAAACCTTCAGTTCCTCACCACCCTCCAGCTTCCTGGAAACTACTTTCAGGGCTCCATCCCTTCTTCCGTTGCCAACCTTCCGTACCTCCAACACCTAACTCTCTCTCGAAATTACTTTTTCGGCGCCATCCCTTCAGAACTGGGCCACATTGTCACTATTGAAGAACTTTATCTCGATAACAACCATCTTACCGGAGCTGTTCCAGACACTTTTTCCGGGCTCAGGTCTCTTCAGAGACTCGAGCTCCAAGGAAACAATCTCTCCGGCCAGTTCCCCGATCTGAGCAGTTTACAAAACCTCATTTTTTTAGACGTGAGCGATAATCAGTTGTCAGGAGCCTTTCCGGAAAGCCTACCAGCTTCGTTATTAGAGATTTCAATGCGAAACAATCTACTAGAAGGCAACCTCCCGCAGACGGTCGGCGACCTGAAGTACCTCCAGGTGATGGATCTCAGCCAGAACCGACTGTCTGGGTGGGTGCCGTCGGTCCTGTTCGATCACCCATCGCTGCAGCAGCTCACCCTCTCCTTCAACCAATTCTGGGGAGTGCAGACTCCGACGAGCTTCGGCACCAAGAGCGAGTTGATAGCGTTGGACCTGAAGAATAACCGGCTGGTAGGGTTCCTGCCGCTGTTCCTGGCGATGATGCCGAAGCTCTCGGCGGTGTCGCTGGAGAACAACATGCTCACGGGGATGATACCTCCGGCGTACGCCGTGAGGGTGGTGATGGTGTCGCCGGGGGAGCTGGGGGTGCAGCCGTTCGCCCGGCTGATGCTGGCCGGAAACTATCTGTTCGGGCCCATCCCCATGGGGTTGCTCGGCCTGAAGCCGGGGATGGTCGCCGTGAGCCTGGCCAATAATTGCCTCTTCCGGTGTCCCAGCATGTTCTTCTTCTGCCAGGGTGCCCGCCAGAAACCCCTCTCAACGTGCCGGAGCTTCAACCCTGGCATTCCCTCGGTATAACGAGTGCCGCCTCTGTAATTTTTTTTTTATTTCTTTAATCTGCTTAGTGAATCTTGTAC
This sequence comes from Nuphar pumila, assembly GCF_984573655.1. Classification (NCBI taxonomy): domain Eukaryota; kingdom Viridiplantae; phylum Streptophyta; class Magnoliopsida; order Nymphaeales; family Nymphaeaceae; genus Nuphar; species Nuphar pumila. The sequence continues at coordinate 10,940,049 of NC_143261.1, read as the reverse complement.
ATGGTTGTTAACAATGCCAAGGATACCGGTTAGCTTTTGTCTTTCTTCTTTTGGCCGGAAGGTTTTTCCTTTTTTTTTTTTTGAAAATATTGGCATGCGTGGTTGCTCCATAGTGAAATATCCTGACTTATCCCGGTTTTGTAAGATAAGTGGGTGCATCCAAATGGCCAGTGAAAACTGATAATGGGGTCAGGTCAGACTAGTGTTGTGACCATTTTTTGAGGAATAATGTTGGTCTCTTTGACTAACGGGGCTGGCAGGAGCAGCTAGTTCACGTCACCTTGTGTTTGGACGTTGCAAGTTCAAATCCCAACGTTTGTTGTATCACTGGTAAGGGTCTGCCTAACCCAGCTTGCCTTAAAAAAATTGTTGGTGACTCTTTGGATTTGCATTGGTGACAATGGTGGCTCAAGACGTATTAGTGCTACCAGTTGTTTTTTTTTAAATGGGGACAGATGTTTGATTAGCCGAGAAGAACTCAGCACATCTGACTAGGTGAGTTGGCTTAAAGCTTTCAAATTGAAGGAGGTCGATAGTTCGAAACTTGGGGTGCTGCAAGTTTAAGCCAATTGATATACCATCTCTAGTGGGCATTAACACCAACTCTGGTTCACAGACAACGTGACACCTCTCGGACTGTAACGAGGCTTCCAAACTGTAGCGCTGCTTATCCATGATCGGAAAAAAATGAGATTGATGAGTTACCTTTGGTGGTTTTTACTTTTTACACATCTGTTGAATCACATTGAGCCAAGGTTGACCCACCTGAGTTCTGTGGGCTCGACGAGGTTTTTACAAAGATTTCCTTTTAGCGGGAGTAGTGGTGAAGTCATCTTAAAACTGGAACGTTGGGTTATTTTGGACTGTTTTTAGTGCTGGGCTCGATAAAGCTGAACCAGATGAATCTTATGGAAGTCTGATTGGGCAAAGTGGGCCGGTTCTGTCAGCCATAAAGCATTGGAATTCAAAATATTCCTAATCTTTGATGAAGACAAAGCCATAATGTTGATGAGAGTGGCCATTGGGGTTTGATGGTGATCTGGATTGGATGATATTTGTGGGACGAGTGGTGGAGGGATGAGAATCGAGGTATCATGAAATCCAAGCTTTTAATGGTACGGTTTTGGGACCGCAGTGGGACAGTTTTCACAATGAAGCAGCCAAAAGCAGAAAAAAAGTTGTGGTTGTTTCTTGAAGGTTGCTAACCCTAGAGCTTGCAAAACCTCATGAGTTTTGTGGCCTCTCTCTCTCTCTCTCTTCTGCCTTTGTTTCCGTGACAAGTTTCATAAGATTTGGCTTGTCCTCAATCTTGATTTTATTTCTCAATGATGAACTGATATGGTTGGGAGCAGCAAAGGGGTTTGCCTTAGTGTGGGATGGGGCTTAGGCCGCTAGGCATGTGGTCTAGGTTCATGGGCATGGCCCCTTCGGCAAGCCGAAGTGTGGTGACTTCTTGAGAGCAAAGGGTAAGCTCACAGAGTTTTACGCTGCTAGAACAGTGGACCATAAATATGGCAGACAGAGCTAGGTTTCTATCCTGTGGGTTTGTTCTCCGTGTAAATATAAAAAAAAAAAACTGATATGGTTGAACAATTTTCAAATGTATCAAGAGGGTTAAGCTTGCAAGTAGGGTTGGTAAAAGAGCCGAACGAATCAAACAGAGGGTGTTCAAGCCCCGCTCATTCTTGTAGAGAGCCAAACCGAGTTCAAGCTCATCGCAAACCTGAGTTAAATGAACAGAGTTTGAGCTAGCTTGTGTACCAAAAAAGCACAAACTGACTCATTACAAAACAAATGCATTGTTTCAAAGTTATATGCAATTAAATTTGAAATCTAAACCTATTGCTTACAAGCCAAACACTTCAAAGATCTACACTCCATGATATATATATATATTTATTACTAGCCAACGAGCCTATATGATCGTAAGCCAAAAGCTTGCTAATGATGTTCAGCTTGCCAAGCCTATGTCACGACTTCGAACGAGCTCTTTACAAGGCAAACCAAGAGCAGGTGGCCTTGTTTCCCAGCTCTAATTGCAAGTCAAATACACTAACAACCCTGATATCTTTGTAGGACCCACTAGGCAAATCTGGGTTTGGTATTGTGAGATCATACTCTGCCTTGGCCCAGGTTAAGATCTGACCATTTTCAGCCATAGATTCAGACTGTTGAGTAAAATATAGCCAAGTCTGAGCCGTCAGCTTTTAATGAAGCAGCAGTATGAACACGTTCCTTTGCAAATAGTGTCGCTTGGAATTGCAGGTGGGATGGAGATGATAAAAGCTGGTAAAAATGGATTGTTGGCAAAAACTATGTGCAGCGCTCCATAATGATATTCACTAAGTGGACTATGTAGATCGCATCTGTGGCCGGGGACAAATTTGATCAAAACAACTCATTTCAGTGAGATCCCAGGATGGGGTATGACACAGGGATGACATAGGGAATGAGTGGAACCCAATTGAGACACCATCATGCACTGCTAAGGCCGTGTTTGTTTCACCCATTTTACACATGAAAATGCAGGATCATACGTATGAAACCCTTCATTTTCGTATGCAGGTAAACAAACATGCTAACTCCATTTTTCCTTCTGACCATGCATTTAATAAGTAAATCCATTCTCAGCACTCCATAAGAATGAATTTACGTATGGATTTTTTCACACATGGGATGGCCTTCCCATCATGGGATACCTTTTCCATGGGGGTCCTTTTTCTTATGTGTGGGAATGAAACAATCCAAGCCTAAGAGTGACACCAAGCCGATTCTACTGCTGCATGCGTAAGACTAAATGTTTTCGTCTCCGCCTGGGCTCCGAACATAACCTGAATCCACCTGGATTGTGCGCTTAAACTGAAATCCTTGTGAATCCTGGAGAGAATTGCTCAAAAACTATTTTCAGTTTCCTCAAAGATTCATCTATCTCGTTCCCACCAAACTTCTCTCCAGGTATGTATAAACCAGACTGGAGGTTTATTTTTGCCTGATTTACTCATATCCAGCAACTATATCAATTATTTCTTAGCAAAATAACCTCACTACTTGATCATCTTTTATATATTCCATATATTTTTGTTTTTTTTCTCATCCAAGTAGATTCTTGTCTGGCACTCTATATGACACTTAAGGGGCGTTTGTTTCATGCCCTTTCCCATGAAAGAGTCTCTCTCTCTCTCTCTCTCTCTCTCTCTCTCTCTCATAGGAAATAGGGCATTTTTCCTACAAAAGGTAAAACAAATATGCCTACAAGAAATACATGATGTGACCCATGCAAAAAAACAAGTTTTCTTTCAAAATCAGTTCATACCTACCCCTAGATAAGCAAAGCACTTTCTCTTTAAACTAGCTCTTTAAAAGGAAAGAGGCTTCCCTTGAGCTCCTTTGCTTCCCCATGGGAGGAAGTGTGACCTCGATGGCTTTTATAATTAGAACTAGAATGATAAGCCGCCCGTCCACATGGCCGGGTTCTAGATAGGTAATATTTACGTAAAAAAAATATTATAACAACAAATAAATTTTAGTAAAAATAAACATATAACTAAATTAAAATGATTTAACCTGATATTCTCCAATCTCAGCACCTCAAATGAGCCCGACCAAAAACCCATTTTCTCAAATCTCATATTCACATTCGCAATAAACAGAACTGTTTCATACATAAACCAAAGGCTGTCAATAGTTCAGGTATTACTTGATTCCAAGAGGATTGAATATGATAGGATCTGGTTTCATACTTAATCGAACAGGTGAATTAGTTAATCAGGTCAGATTCATGGAATCCAAATGATCTATAGACTTGGATCTGATGTTTTGGTTTGTATTCTACAATCACAACCAGGTATGGTTGTACTTAACAGAAGGCCTGATAAATTCAGGATTTAGATCCAATAGTAACATCTCAAAGTTGGGTCCAAATCTAGACATTTGTCTAGTGCAGATCCAATCAGCCTGTCCACAAGAACGGGCCTACATACATTATGCTTTATTTAATATTTTATGATAAATAGATGAATAAAGAATAAAAATATGTATATGTTTAAAACAAATTATATTAATTTAGTTTAAAACATACAGCTAAAAAAAGTGAAGCAAATAAAACATTTTTTTATGTTGCTTACTATATGTTTAATAAAAATAGAAAATAATAAATTTTATTCGTCACATTAAAAGGTGAAACAGAAACGTTGATATATGTCACATAAAGTTTAAAAAGCACAAAGAAAGAGTATACTCACCATGAGAATTAATGACCTGCTTTTAGTTTACAACAAAAATTCTAATGAGAGAAAGAAGAAAAGAAAAAAAAGATAGATAGGTAATCTAAATATACTTGGCATGATGTTTATCCAAAAAATATACATAGCATAACAAGGGGAAAAAATGCTTACCATGGTTAAAAGGTGAACGTAAACAGCAACAATGTAGAAGGAAGTTGAGAAATTCTTGGCAAATTTATAGTCGGGAGGAGTGGCGTGCTCTTTAAAAAGGGGGGGAGAGTGGTGTCTGTTGGATTTTAGACGTTTCCAATTAGGATAAGAAAGAAAAAAGAAATGGGCCATATATATATATATATATATATATATATATATATATATATATATATATAGAGAGAGAGAGAGAGAGAGAGAGAGAGAGAGAGAGGTGGAATATGGAAAGTTGCTTGTTTAATTCAATGCACATTTAATTTAAAAAATGACATGGTTGCCATGTAACACATTCTATTTTTGAAAAAAAAATCAATCAATGCGCAAACAAATTTATATTTTCATTCTTTGAACACAACAAAACAGTCATTTAGAAAAAAAGTTACAAAGAGCCAAATATTTTGCTTCAACTGCCTTTGCTTCAACATAAGGTTTATGATAGGAAACATGGATTTGACATTAAATATGTGAGACCACCTACATTTTTCTCTGAGGGATGTTCATTTGGCCCCTGTGGGAAGGAGACCCTCTTTTGTATGGAAAAGGGCCTCTTAAGGGGTTAAACAAAAAACCCCTTAATGATCTTATGAAGTGCTACATCAAATCATGAGGGTTCCCTTTTGGTAATTATGTCATGCTTTAAATATTGGCTATTGTCAAACAAGTCACCTGTTCTGTTAATGCTCATGAACCAACAAACATCTTTATCAAACATCAAGATTGATTTTTCTTTTTGCTACTAGACTATTCTTTGACATATTTGATATCTTGTTTGGTTTGGAGCTTAACAAGTTTTTTTTTTAATGACTCGAAGAAGCCCAATATAAGATCAAAGGCCTGATCATGTTGGCTCAGCCTGCCATACCTACGATTGTTGTCCAAAAGGCATAAAACTCCGAGACTAGAGCCCTCGGTCCCAGGGCCTATGCTGGATGTCGGCTTGCGCAAGGCTGATATCCACAGAAATTAAACCTCGGCCGCCTGTCTGACCCTAGCCCATTATACCAAACATCCTCAGGGTGTTTAGAGCAGTATCGGCCCTGTATTGTTTGGCCAACAGTTCAGGTGAATCGGTCAAGTGAATCGTTCTGAATTGGCAAAAAAAAATTAATTTGAAACTATTACATGTCATTCAAAACGTGACATGTGTTAAAGAATTAAAATAGTATTAGAACAATATTAAAAATAATTCAAGTATTCTTATATTTATTAAAAAATAACCGATTCAGGAGTGAAGCATATCGATACACACTGATACTGACAACATTGGTTTAGAGTCTAATAAGTTTCTAAAAGCCAAAAAATAACTCAGCTTTTTAATGTGCTAATTGGTTCAAGTAGTCTAGACCCCAAACTACTAGAGTACAAGGCCCCGGCTCTACCCTAATTGGAATTAGAGTCTGTCTGTTTCCAAGCCAGTCATTTTATGTGTTTGGTAGGAATTTCTTTTTGTTTTTTATCTAGGAATTAATATCCTACTTCTATACAAATACATCCAAAGGAAAATCTAGATATCCCCATGTAGCCATCTGCTCTTTCTGAGGTATCTTAGCATTAAAAGATGGAATTAATCTAGACAATAAATGTGGCACTGGTGTTCATGGCCCTCACTATAATGCATGAGAGGGAGCTCTCATTGCCAGATGGAAATATGGTGACATGACCTTGAACTTGATGATGCCCCCTTCACTATACAAATTTGGGATTAAAGCATGAGCAGACAAAGCTTCTCCTCTTTTTAATTATGGCCGACCTGCCCTGCTCAGTATATTCTCCTACCACACTTTACCTTTATCTAAAGTTTGAAGGTGACCAAGTTCATGAACTACTTTTCAGCTTTTTAAACAATGGTAGAATGTGTTCTAGCTCTACCAAATCAATGAATTCAAAGTCTCTTGGCCCACGATCAGATGTTGCACTAAATCTGACCAAGTTCACGAACTTGAAGAAATAGAGAGGTTGGAGTTCATGAACACGTAATCTCATTTGTTGATCTCATATTCGAAATCTTCACAGGTCACTTAATTGCACCATCCACTTCAGTTATGACCATTGAGGTTCCCTCTTTTCACTGGAGAAGTATATCGAGCTTCGACCTTACAGCAAGGGATGCCACCATGAGTTTTGAATCGTGGTCATCTCATGTCAGGTAACAAACGATGCTCGCCGCTATCCGGAAAGGCAGAACAATTGTGATCCATAATGCATGTGATAAGTTGGTATTTGGCATCATGATCCATAATACAATTTCCCAACTTCTCCAGGATAAGTGAGAACACCAAAACACCACCTTAATAATACTATGATTTATTACCCAAATGTAGGGCCGTGCATGCAATTTTTTTGTCTATAGACCCAAACGAGACATATGAACCTGTCCGGCCAACTCAGGTCTACTATAACATTCTAGATATGGACCATAGTTATCAAAATTTCACTTAAAACACATCTTTTTTTTTTATATAGACAAGCTGGGGTTAGGCAGACCCCCACCAGTTATACAAAAACACATCTTTTCAACAAAACTTAGAAAATAAAAAAGTTGATTCTTCATCTTTTTCAAAAAATCTACCAAAGAACTTGTTCTCCTGAGAGGAATGTTTAGAACATAAACAATTATATTTAGAAAAAGGGAAATTTTCAAGAGCTCACCTGAACTTCTGGCGATAATAAAAATTGCAACCAAGTTTTTGATATTGTAAAAAGCGAACCTAAATTTATGCTCCATTAAGTTGAGCTATCATTAACCCAAGTTGTGTTACTGTTAGTAGGATAAGATTTTTTTTTTCAAAAAAATAAAAGACTAGAATTTTTTTTTTCGAATTTTTATTCAAAAACAAACTAAAAGTTTTGGTGATAATATAGAAACACACCCAAGTTTCGCTAACTGTATCACCTATTTTGATGGCAACTTTGACATAAGTCACACTTGGATCTTTTAATTAACCATAAAAAAGTTTAGGTGTGTTTTAAAGTGTACTAGAAGTGCTTTCATTATCGCCAAAAGTTTAGGTGTATTTTTGAAAAATTTTCTTAGAAAAAACACTATAAAAGGCTCAAATATGGATCCTGCCAGTTTTGTTGGATCCCAGGTTTGGATCACATTGTGTCTTATTCTCGAATCCCCTAGTTCCTATACCTTAATTTTAATGAAAAAAAAACTCATATACATGTCCATTTTCGTATCACGCTTTATAAAATTAAAATAGAATTAAACTTTCATGAGTGGATTACACCATTTTTTCGTCAGCCTTTATGGGCATAAAATCCTTTTTAATCATATATATATATATATATATATTAATGAATTTTTGCAGTTTCATGTATTGCTACCTTTATATGGACATCGACTCTGTTAAGAAATCAAATAACGTGGTTGTCAGCTCTAGCAAAGAAACTCTTGTTTCCAAACATGAATCATATTCAATATCTTCCAGGTCCAAGCTTATCTCTAGTCAAGAATCACCAATGTGAAGGAAAAATTAAATCCTCTTTTAACAAGGCATTCTCAAGCAGTGTTGTGAGAGGCGTACGCCTCAGTACCTGAAGCGTACACCTCAGAGGCGAGGCGCACGCTCAAGGTACGGAGGCGTTGCTGTGATGCGCAAATTGCCCCTCATCAACCTCCGACCAGTTGTGACCACCGACCACCGGAGTTGCTGTGCTGCTCAGTCTTCTCCGACCACCGGACGACCGGCATATCCCTCACTTCCGTACCAGCTGGGCGTGTGGTCCTTCTCCTACTCAGTGTTGTGAGAGGTGTACGCCTCAGTACCTGAAGCGTACGCCTCAGAGGCGAGGCGCACGCTCAAGGTACTGAGGCGTTGCTGTGATGCGCAAATTGCCCCTCATCAACCTCTGACCAGTTGTGACCACCGACCACCGGAGTTGCTGTGCTGCTCAGTCTTCTCCGACCACCGGACGACCGGCATATCCCTCACTTCCGTACCAGCTGGGCGTGTGGTCCTTCTCTTACTGCCTCCCCTCCCACCGCTTCACTTCCATACCAGTTGTGAGAGGCGTACGCCTCAGCGCTTCGCCTCATCGCATTTAACAACCTTGCTCCTACTGCCTCCCCTCCCACGGCTTCACTTCCACACCAGTTGTGAGAGGTGTACGCCTTAACAACCTTGCTCCTACTGCCTCCCCTCCCACCGCTTCACTTCCATACTAGTTGTGAGAGGCGTACGCCTCAGAGGCGAAGCGCAGACTCAACGCCTCGCTTCGCCTCATCACATTTAACAACCTTGTTCTCAAGGAAACTCAGCAGCTAACAATGATCTAATTACCAAAAGGGGCTCCCGTTGTCTGGCAAGAGCAGATAGTGTACGTCACCTTGTGTTAGGACGTTGAAATTTCAAATCCCAATGGTATCGTTGTAAAACTGGTGGGGTCCGCCTAACCCTAGCTTGCCTATAAAACAACATTGATCTAGTTTTCAAAATTAAGGAGAAAAGTAATAATTGTAATCAACATATTTGTAAAGAAATTGGTGCAAGTTGCAAGTCTCCAGGAGATTCTCAAGTCTATCCCATTATAAATAAGAACTCCTTATCGAAGTGTATTAATATGAGACACCAAAAGGAATCATCTTTCAAGTCAATGAGTTGAGAGAAAGAGGGATAATGGACCTAGGCTTCACAGATGAACCAAGTTAATAAGTCTTATCTTTTCTTTTATGGTACTGGAGCAAATCCCTGAAAAAGGCTTAGCAGACCAGACCAGCTCGTTGGAACCCGGATTGGCATGGCCCAAGAGCTACAGTAAAGGTTCAGGCTCAACCCGTGAACCGTGTAATGGGCTGTGTCGGTTTCACACCCGGCCCAAAAACCCATTACGACCTGAACCATGTAACTCGTGAACAGGACCGGACCAACCCGCAAACCCGCCTCAACCCGTCCAGTAAATCCTATCGGTTCTAAAAACGGCTAGTTTCAGTTTTTTCTAAAAAATCCCGTCCCAACAGCTATAAATGGCTAGTTTGAGGGGTTTTTTTTTTTAGTTGTAGTATTTATAGTTTTAGATTTTTTTCTTTCTAATTTTAATTTGTAATCTACTTGTAACTTTTTTTTCATAGTGAAATTTGGGACTTTGGTAAAAATCATGGGGTCCATTTTTATTTATTTATTTTTTTTTCTGTTTTTTTTTCAATTCTGCCGGTTAGGCCGGTTCAACCCATGAACCGGCCCGCCTAAGCCCGGCCCAACTGTGCCAGTTCCACTGGCTGGTGCGGTTTGGCGTTCTCACAAACGGTCCAGTTCAAGAACTGGCCAGTTAATGTGCCTGAACCGGCGGACATCATGTCGGGCCGTGCCGATTCAAGCCTGTCTGCCACCTCTAGTGAAGCTTATGACCAGCGGAGACACAGTCTCAAGACGTGTCCTAAGTTTCAGCTTCTCCAAAACAATGCACTTGTTCAACCCTTTGCCGCATTCTCTGTGGACTCTATGGTTTGTTGATACAGGTGCAGCAAATCATATGACCAACAATGATCCTAGCTAAGAATTTGGCAGGATCATCAGCCTATTCGAGTACAGACCAGGTAATAGTTGGTAAAGATAAAAGACTTTTAACGTGATTCGGCTGTGAAGCCTACGTCCACGATCCCTCTATCCATGGTTGTTAAATGCGATAAGGCGAAGCCAGGCGTTGAGCCTGTTATGAAGTGAGGCGTACGCCTCGAGGCGTTGAAGTGTAAGCTTCATGATCAAAATAATAAAATAAAATATTTTGATCGTAGGTGGAAATACGACCAGTAATAAAAGGGGGCTTTACATTTTACACGGAACAAAAGAAAGAAAGGGGAGGAGACGGGATTGCCAGTGGCGCCGGATTGCTCCACCCATTTCGGGGGCATCAAGGGAGAGATCGAATCCCGGGGGGCTGAATTGGGTGAGGCAATCGAAGGATTTGCAGGAGAAGGGCGACCACCGGATGGCGGCGGCGGGGAGGGAGGAGGGAAAGGGGGTGGTGGGTAGGGCGGCGGGGGGTTTGGGGGACGTGAGGGAGAAGCAGCGGCGGCGGGGAAAAGGGAAGCTACGTGGACGATGAGGCGCTCGGCGAGATCGGCGTCGTCGGGACATGGCTTGAAGAGGGTGTAGCTCATGAAGCGGTGGAGGAGCTCTCGCTGGCTCTGGCAGGCCATGCCGATCGGGGAGGGAAACTCGTCTTGCTCAGTGGTGGGTGATCGGCCGAGCGGGAGGCGGCGGGCGATGGTGAAGCAGATGAGCTCCGAGGGGATGGTGACATTGACGGTGGTGGAGGTGGCGGAAGATCGGCGGCGGGCAAGGTGTGTGATGGTGACATGGATGGTGGCGAGCTCTCTGAGGAGGTGGTCGGCGACGGGGGAGGGAAGCGGGTTCGCAGGGTTGCGTATGGAGGAGAGGTGGTAGAGAGAAAAGATGTTGGTGCCCACCATCGCCACTAGTAGCAACAAGTTCATCCCCATCCCCATCCCCATCCCCATCCCCATCCCCATCTCTCTCTCAGTTCATATAGTTCTGGACCAGTGATATCTCTCTCACTCTTCTATTGATTTTTTCTGTAACTTACCCTTCAATTACAGGTGTCAACAAGGTTCAGAGACTTATTTTCAACTTGATTAGCAGGTGAGACAGTTTATTGTGGGGATTCGTTTGTTTTGAGAATTTTTAAAGCGCCGAGAAAGGGGATGCTGCGGGTGAAGGTCATCGGCTGCAGAGAAAGGGGAGGAGACGGGATGCGTACGCCTTAGAGGTGAAGCACGCCTCGATGAGAGGCGTGCGCTTCACCCATGTGAAGCGTACGCATCAAGACTCAAACGCCTCGGTACAACGCCTCAGTACCTTGAGCGTGCGCTTCGCCTCTGAGGCGTACGCTTCAGGTACTGAGGCATACGCCTCTCACAACATTGCCTCTATCTCTCAACTCACGACTTGAGTTATTTATAAATACCATGACTACAACTAGGTCTTTCCTTCTCAATTTTAGAAAATAAATCATTGTTTGCTGCCGAGTTTCCTTGAGAACATATTGTCAAAAGAGAATTCTTAATCTTTATATATATATATATATATATATATATATATATATATATATATATATATATATATATATATATATATATATATATATATATATATATATATATTTTTTTTTTATGTATTAAAATTAGTGTTTCATATTTTACATGTATATTTTTCACGCATCCTTCTCTTTATACATTACATAAAAAATATTTTTTTCTTATCTATACCATCTCACTTGAGCCGAATACCCTGTGTTTGGGCTTGACTTGTTTAAACTAATCGAGCTGCTTGTGGCTTGGCTCACCAGCTGCATGAACTGATCACAAATGAACTCATGAAGAGCCAAACGGACACGAGTCACAAGGTTACGAAGTGGTTTATGGGTTCGACCCAGGGTCCAGTACGTCTTAACTGGATCAATATCCAACCAGAAACTGTGCTCAAATATAGATGCATTCCTTTTATAGATTTTTAGAGAGATCTTGAACAGGTCAGAGTGGGTCCTCACCACCAATAGTTTTCTTCCAATCATCATTGACTGCGAACTCACATTGGGTATTTATATAGAAGAATGGAAAATGCACAGAAAATCAAAGATTATACAATATCTACAAATGTGATCACATTAGTAGGGATTGTCATAATGTTCGATCGGGTCACACCCATTGCCCAGCAATAATTATATTTTCTGCTGGGAAAATGTACATCATTTGCTACAGGAAAATTGAACAACCAGAAACTCCCATATTTTTAGGGGTGTCAATGGGTCATATATTCACTGGACGCAGGTAGGTTGACCCAGATAGGACTTTGAGGTACTGTTGCTGGGTCTATTTTGAAAAAGAAATAGTCAAAGGAGAAGAATCACACAATGAGATAACGTGGTTCGGCGATTTGCCTACATCCACGGTGAAATACTGCTCTCTCTGTTTCTTATTTTTCTATATACAAAAGAAGAGGAGATACATAAATAAAGATGGGCGACTATCCCTTTCCACATTGGGATAGTATCCATCCAAAAAGAAAAAATGATAAACAAAGGAAGGTATCCCTCAACAGATTGTCAATCCTTTCTAAAAACCCGTAACTGAAAGATATGGATAACAATCTCCCCCTCAAAGTTGGTGCGCAAATGTTAGTTTGCCCCAACTTGTTATACATATCAATGTGTTTATCAGGATGCAGAGGTTTCGTAAGTATGTCAGCCAGTTGTTCGTTGCTTTCAACATGAGAGGTGCAAATAACTTTGTTTTGAATTTTTTCTCTCACGAAGTGACAGTCAACTTCAACGTGCTTTGTTCTCTCATGAAAAATAGGATTTGCTCCAATATAAATAGCTGCCATATTATCGCACTTTAGCTCCATCGGTTCATTCACATCAATTCACATATCATGAAGAAGGGATTTAATCCAAACAAGCTCACACGATCAAGTGGCCATGGCCCTATATTCGGCTTCAGCACTGGATCTAGCCACTACATTTTGTTTCTTACTTTTCCAAGTCACTAGGTTTCCACCAACGAACGTACAAAAACCCGTAGTAGACCTTCGATCATTTGGGTCTCCCGCCCAATCAGCATCGCAGTATCCCATTACACTGAGATCCTGATTCCTTTTAATGATAATTCACTTGCCTGGACTTCCTTTCAAATACCTCAAAATACGGTGAGCCGCTTCAACGTGCGTAGATCTTGGCTTGTGCATAAACTGACTTATTATACTGACTGTGTAGGTTATGTCAGGTCGAGTAATAGTCAAGTAAATCAATTTTCCAACTAACCTTTGAAAGCTTCCAACTTCACTTACTATTTTTCCATCATCTATTCTCAGTTTGGTATTGGCCTCAAGGGGATTATCCACTGCTTTGCTTCCCATCATACCTGTGTCTTTTAGAAGATCTAGAATATATTTCCTTTGGCATAGAAAGATACCCTTGTTAGAGTGCGCCACCTCAATTCCCAAGAAGTATTGAAGCTTCCAGAGGTCTTTGATCTCAAACTTAGTGTGAAGAATGGTTTTCGCCTTCTGCATCATCTGCTCATTGTTACCTGTCATAATAATGTCATCTACATAGACTAAGAGGATAAAAGTACCTTGAGGCATACACGAGATAAACAGTGTAATCAACAGTGCTACGTTGAAATCCAATATCAGTATAAGAACAAAACTTAGCTTAGAGAACCAGGCATGTCGAGACTGCTTCAAGCCATATATGGATTTTTTAAGTCTACATACCTTGCCTGGTTTGTGGTCATATCCCAAGGGAGGGTCCATATACACTTCATCTTCCAAATCACCATGAAGAAAGGCGTTTTTTACATCAAGTTGAAATACTCCCCATTTTTTGTTGGCAACAACTGAGAGAAGAATCCGGATGTAGTTCATTTTTGCAACAGGTGCAACAGTCTCGGTAAAATCAATTCCTTCTTTTGGGTATACCCTTTTGCCACTAACCGAGCTTTATACCTTTCTATTGTTGCATCACTATTATATTTGATCTTGTAGACCCATTTGCACCCCAATGTCATTTTCCCTTCAGGTAGATTTACCATGGTCCAGGTATTATTCTTCAGCAACGCTTCCAATTCTTCTTTCATAGCAGATTTTCATTTGTAATCTTGCATAGATTCTTTGAAAGACGTTGGTTCTTGATGACTATAAGTTCTGGCTAAAAAAGCGAGGTAATTCTCAGATAGTTTTGTCAAATCAAACAGATTTTTTATAGAATGCTTTCTGGGCGTTTGATCTGAACAGTAATAATAATAGTCTCTCAATCTGACTGGCGGTTTAGATACATGTTCTGATCGGCTTACACTCTCTTGAATTTGCACATTAGATTGAACAACCTCACCGGGCTCAGCAACATCATTGGGACCGGTACTTGTACTTTCTTGAATATCTTCATATGCCGATTCAGAATTGTGAGGTATGGGAAATATGGTGCTTGGCTCATGCATCTCTCTTTCATTGTGATGTCGACTATCATAGGAAGGATCACTAAAGAATGGCTTATTTTAAAAAAACTTGACATCTCGAGATATATATAATCTCTTATTTATCGGATCAAAGCATTTAAAACCTTTTTTTGAGATAGAATATCCAACAAATATGCACTTAACTGCTCTTCTTTCAAGTTTGTTCCCGAATTTTTCTTGAATATGTATAAAACACTTACACCCAAACACTTTCAAATGCTTTATGAAAATATCTTTTTTCCGAAGTAGTTCCATGGGAATTTGATTGCTTAGACTGGAGCTAGGAATGTGATTAATAACATAGCAAGCAACAGATATAGCATCAGACCAAAAAATAAGAGGAACATTCATATGGAACATGATGGACTGGGCAACATTAAGTAAGTGACAATTTTTTCGCTCAGCAACCCCGTTTTGTTGAGAGGTACCAGCACAAGTGTTTTGGGGAATTGTGGTTTTATCATCCAAGAAGGATTTTAATTCTTCATTAACATATTTTCCCCTATTATCAGATCTAAGATGCTTAATTTTGGCATTATATTGTGTAACCACCATATTGTAAAATATTTTGAAGACTTTAGCTACTTCACTCTTTTGTTTAAGAAAGTAAACCCAAGTGACACGAGATTTATCTTCAATAAAAGTAACATAATATCTAAATTCAAACACAGACTCGACAGAGGCAGGTCCACACACATCAGAGTGAACCAAATTAAACAAAACATTGCTTCTAGTAGCTGACTTAGAGAAAGGTAACTGAGTAGCCTTGGCACACTCGCAAGCATCACAAGAGGTATTTTCAGAAGGTAAGTCAGGAATCAAAAATTTTAGAACACTATGAGGAGCATGATCAAGATGAGAATGCCATACATTAAAGTTATTAAGAGCATGCACACGACTAAGCAAGGCTTTTCTAGATGAGTTAAGATAATATAATCCACTTTGTTCGATGCCTCTACCAATCTCCTTCTTCGTCGTCCGGTCCTGGAACACAACATTCTTAGGGGGAAAAATTGCCAAGCAGTTGTGAGTCTTAGTGATCTTGCTAACAAAAATAAGATTAACAACCAAATTAGGAATAACCAAAACTTCATAATCATCAGGCTTATTGAGAAGTTTCATTTTTTGTGACCCTTTCACCATTATGATAGATCCATCAACCGTATACACAGATTTAGCATGTGTATGCTGGTCGATAGGTATATCCTTGCTTAGGATATGATCGGAGGCCCCAAAGTCAACTACCCACTCAATTTCAGAAGTGTAAGAGGCATAAGCACAAGCATTCTTACCTTTGTCGTCAGAGCATCCGGGGGTAATGGGAGTGGATGACACTAGATTTGTTTTACCCATTTGCTAAAAAAAATACTCTAATTCTTCCCTGGTGACAAAATTTGCAGCCTCACGATTTGATCCAGTATTTTTCCCTTGGTCTTTCTCATGAATCGGTTTGCCAACAAGATCCCAACATCTTTCTTTTGTATGACCATTTTTTTTGCAATATGTACACTTGAATCTAGATCTGAATTTCTGACGATCGTGATTAGAAAGGAAACTAGTATTATTATCAGTTACCTTCTTATTGCTCACTTGAAGTGTCATTTGTTCTGGCTGCTCTTCTTTATTTTTTTGAGTCGGTGGGTTTATAACCTTTCTTCTAGACTCCTCTCGCTGGATCATAGAACATACCATATTGAAGGACGGTAGAAGAGTAGTCATTAGAACTTGACTACAAAATTGTTCGTAGTCGGGACCGAGGTTGGCTAGAACTTTAAAAACTTTGTCCTCTTCAAATCGTTTCTGGTTTATCCCAACATCCCCGCATGGTGGCCGATATTGAAGAAGCTCATATCCCACATTCCTCTCAGCGTACCAACATATGAGTTGAAGGATTTGTTTTCTCTAGTGAATTTAGTAATCTCCATCTGCAGCTCATATACTCGATCAAGATTATACCTTTCACCATATATTTCATTTACAGCATCCCACACATCTTTTGTTGTATTCATAAATAAAAAACTTTTTGCGATTTCTGATTCCATGGAATTTAGAAGCCAACCCATAACTGTGTCATTTTCTGATTCTCATTTTTCATAGGTCAAATCAGACACATCAGGTTTACTTATTTTACCTGTGATATAGCCCACCTTCGATTTACTCAAAAAAAGTTTCACCGATTTTGCCCAGCTAATATAGTTATTACCTAAGAACAATGATGTGGTGATTTGAAGAAGGTGGCCTGACTCCGAGTAGCCGGATATGGGCTCGCCATTAGGATACGGTGAAGCAGATTCATAAGCTGCACCCGAGATTCGAGATGATTCTGCTATTGTAGATGGAAGATGACTACGCCAAAGACCACCAATGCTAGGAATCAGCAGCACTACTTGAACAAGACTAGCAGAAGCAAAACTTAGCAACACACAGTTCGTCAGGCTGCAGTGCCCAAGTACAGCTTTGATACCATATTTTGAAAAAGAAATACTCAGAGGAGAAGAATCACACAACAAGATAATGTGGTTCGGAGATTTGCCTACATCCATGGTGAAACACTGCTCTCTTTGTTTCTTATTTTTCTATATACAGAAGAAGAGAAGAGATACATAAATAAAGATGAGCGATTATCCCTTTCCACATTGGGATAGTACTCATCCAAAAAGAAAAAATGATAAACAAAGGAAGGTATCCCTCAACAAATTGTCAATCCTTCCTAAAAACCCGTAACTAAAAGATACAGATAACAGGGTCTGGATCTGAATCCAACCAAACCTAACCTCGAAGGAGATAACATGAGCTAGATCTAGTCCATACCCAATAAAATATCTTTTTAACTTAATTAGAACTCGGGTTGCACCTAAGTCTGATATGAAATTTCATAAAGTGTACCTGACTCCATATATTAATCAGACCTTATGAGTCTTACCCAGATTGTTGATCGAACCTCTTTCTTTAGTACCAAACCTGGATCCAGTATAGGTCTGGATCAGTTTATACCTGATCCATTGACACCCCTAAATATTTTTACTTGTTCTTTCGGCCACCCTACAAGCCTCAAGTTGCCAACCTAATCACATGTCCTGGTATCCATAATTGGACATTGATGTAGTACTACCAGCCACCCTAGTGCAAATTATACAATCCAGGCAACCCCACAGTCATGTGCTTCTCTGTTTCACCATCCTCAATAATCATGAATTGATTATCGCCTGAGCTCCGAACTTAAAGAGATGAAGAAGGGTATGAATGCCATGTCCCAGTAGTTCCCATTTCACCATCCTTAATGATTATTAATAGAATAACAATATCTTTAGGAGTGCCAATGGGTCGGGTTTGGTTAGGTGAAACCAAACCTAGATCTGATTTGAGATGCAAGTATAGGGTCCGGATTCGGGTCCAATTGAACTCATCGTAAGAAAAATCATACCCAGACCCTATAAGGATTACATGAAGCAGACCTGGACCAAACCCAGTAAAATCATATTTTTTTATCTTTTTTACATTGAAAATTTGAGGATCTTAGTCAAAACTAAGGTTGGGCCTGGATCTGGTATGAAATTTCACATTCCATACCCAGTTCCATATATTAATTGGTCCCTTTGAGTCTGACCTGAATTCTAATCGGACCTCCTTGTTTATCACCAAACACTCACCCTATAGGGTTTGGTGCGGATTGGGTCTCAATCAAACCACTCAAATCTGCCCCATTGACACCCCTAACTATGTTCCAAACACAAAGAGATGGAGGACATCCTTGGTGTGTTTTATGCAATAAGTTTAGAGCTCAAATCCTATTGCTTACATGTTCGGAACAATGTATTTATTTTACAAATGAGCAAGTTTGAGCTTTGGTCAATAGGTCTAGAGTCTAAATTCTATTATTTTCAATTTCGAAATGCATTTTTTGTAACTCAGACTTTCCATGAGCTCGAGCTCGGCTGGTTCACCACAATAATGTGCCCAGCTTGAACACTCTTTGTTCAGTTTGTAATGCTCGTTTATCAGTCATGGCTCTCTTCTAGTCCATTCGAGTTATGGAACCAATAATCAAATCCTAACAGTCTAGCAAAGTGAGGGTAATACAAGCTGCAACTCTGAATCAAAAAATGTCAACTAAAATGGCATATCTATATATACAGATCGTGCTTGCAAACTATACAATTAAAATAAACGCAACTAGACCTCAGAAAATTAAATACTACATGATAATGGCATAGATAAGCTAAAGAAAAATGTTCATAGTACAAGTACAAAGCAAATTCCATTGCTTTCTGATATAAATATATAATGATAATAGCTTTACAACAATTTGGAAAGGTGCCAGCTATTTCATGTCAACGTGTTCTCAAGAGTGCCTATTCACTCTACCAACCGGGGCTCAGCTTGTCTGGTAGGAGCAGTGAGTGCATGTCACCTTGTGTTGGGACCTGTGTTATTAAAAACGTGTCTCAAGGTGCAAAAATCATGCCTCGCCTCAAGGTGAGTTGCTTTATACCTTCAAGCGCATATATAAAGCGTAAAATCCTTGAGGTCGTGCGCCTCATATGCCTTGAGGCGCATTCCTCGAGGCGAGGCACGCCTCAAACTAAGGCATGTACGCTTGGGATTTTTGGTCAAATGAAAGTCAAAGCCCTCATTTGACCAAAAATTAAGGTTTTAAGTTTAAACAAGCCCTAATCTTTTATGTTTTCACGCCAAAAAATTATTGTACTAGATACAGTTGAAGCCAGACTGGATGCAGAAGAAAAGGAGGAAGTCTTTGCCTCTTTCGCAATTTTGTTTTGGGCTTATTTGTATTTCACCTGGAGCCACAATCCATATATCTAAAAATCTCTGGCTTTGTAACTTTATATTGATTGTCATTCTTCAGTAAAGATGATCTCGAGCATCTTTGACCAAGAAATTGTTCTTTGGGATTGCAGCTACTACACCATTTCAGAAATTGATCTTGTAATGACTGTTGGTAAACCAGATCTTTGTTAGTGACATGAATCAGGCATTATAAGAATGCTATACCCAATGAGGCATTTATGGTTTATTATTGAAGATATTGTTACTTTTTATCTTCAAAATTTGTGTTTGATATGTGATGGTATTTGTTTCAGTTTGAACCAGATCTGCTTCCACTTGATTGTTTTTAAATTTCAAATGTTGTTTTGTCAGAATTTAACTTTAAGTAGTTATATGATACATGCAGTTGTTTTAGTATGTATTGTATGCTTGAATGGCAATCCATTTTGCTATCAGCACTTTTCACTTATTAGTTTTTGACTGCTTGATTTGATGATACTTCAACTATTAGGAAAACCCTAAAACTAAACAAATCGGGTCTGATCCATAAAAAAACTGGTCTCAAACATAAGCCCCAAAATCGAAGTGAGAATCTGCGAGACCCGCGCCGGGGGGAGCCCCCGGACCCCCTTTCTGCACGGGCAAAAACTTTGAATCAAGCTCCACAACTCATCACCAACTTGTTATGTCCATTTTGTCCATAGCTAAATCCTTCTCAATCATGTCTTCTTGAAATAACTATACTGAATTCTAATTTTGAATAAACTTGCTTGGGTAATTAAACTAGTCAACTTTGAAAGAGCAATAACTGGAATGGGAAAGGATCAATAAACCGAAAAATATTGGATGCAAATAAAATTCAAACTGTAAATTATGACTACAAGCCAAGATCATTAGGTGTTGTTTGACTGCCATGACAATTTCATACTAGAAGAAACAAATCCTAGTGACAAATTTATGTAGTAGAAGTTTGTCCAAGAAAAAATTTACTATAATTGATTTAGAGTCAAAATATCACACTTTCTGCATAAAGAAGTCTGATGTCCCCAACTCAAAGTCTTGTCTTCGAAAGAAAGAGTATCCAAAAAAAAATTCTCCATGTTGGGGATTGGAGAAGCTAGTGTGCCACGTCTTTCTTGGACAACCTTCTGTAGGGTTATATGGCCATAAGACAACTGTTGATGCATTCTCCAAGTATGTTTGGATTTATTGAATGAATGCTCATATTTTATTTCTTAGATACTTACATAGATCAAGTTGTTGCATTAATGTTATTTTTACATGTTAATCTCATATTTTTCAGTATTTATTTGAGATTTTTTATTTCTTGTTGGTTGTTGCTTCATTAATAAAGCATTTTTTATTTATTTATAATTTTAGATATTTTTTTATAGTTTGTTTAAGTTTAAAAAAAATTGAAGCTTACGCCTCGCCTTAGATTTTGGTGGAGCGCCTCGCTACGCCTCAACGCTTTTCACAACACTGGTTGGGACATTGCAAGTTCAAATCCTAATGGTATGGTTGTATAAATGGTAGGGGTTTGCCTAACCCCAACTTGCTTAAAGAGTGCCTATTCACTCGTGAAGGCAAAAAATCATATATTTAATTACCTTAGGAACTTTAAGACCGTGCTTTTCTTTCCCCTGTTTTTTTTAAAGAGAGATGCATCCATGGATTGGCCGATAAAATGTTATTGATGAGAAGATGAAATCAGAGTATTCTCATTCTGTATTTGAAAAAAATATATATAGGTAAATATATACTACATGATATTGGGTAATTCCTTGAATCAAGGTGATTAGTTTCATGGATCACTCTTGACGCGGTTACAACCTGATCAAGGAAAGATATATGATCACAACATAAAATCAGGTTGGTGAGTGGAGATTCTGTGAATGTATGAGATGGAAGCAACGGGGTAAGGCTTATTAGCTTAAGTTGGAGGAAACAAACTCCCACTATTTTCACCAATGTGCCTCCTCAAGTGGGAGGGTCAATGATATTACTTCTCTTGTCATTAATGGGGAGAAAATTGAAGGATCACATGTTCTTTTGTGCATTGCCCAATACTTCAAGGATGGTTTTTCAAAGGTGGTAGTTGCGGACTATGATTTATCCCCCTTGACTTTTAAATCTTTAAATGAATCGGAGTGGGAATCTCATGTGTCTTCTCGTTAGAAGAAATTAAAAAAGCTATTTGGACCCTTCCAAATGAAAAAACACTAGGTTTTGATGGCTTACCTATCGAATTCTATAAGCTTACGTGGGACACCTTGAAAGGGGAGTTGCTATAAATGATGCCAGACTTTTATGTGAATGCAAAAAACCCGATGTCCTTGGGGAAGTCTTTGATTATTTTAATCCCTAAGGAACCACATCCCAATGACTTAAATAGGTTTAAACCTATTTCTTATGTGGGCACCCTATCCAAGCTTATTTCAAAAGTGTTGACCTCAAGAATGAAAAGTATTATTGGGTGGCTCATATCCGAATCACAAAGTGCAATTATTCCAAGATAAAAACTTTATGATGCATGTGTTATAGCTCACAAAACCATCCACTCCATCAATCTTCAAGGTATACATTCATTCATCCTAAAAATTAAAGCCTTTGATTCTCTTGATTGGAGGTTCTTGTTGAGTTGTTTGCAATGCATGGGGTTTGGGGACAAATGGTTGCATTGGATTTATGGGTTGTTGTCCGTCATCTTGATTGCAATGACTATTAATGGCGAAATGGGTGAATTCTTTAAACCTAAGAGGGGTTTGAGGCAAGTTTATCCCATCTCTCTTTGTGTCTTCATTATTGCCATGGAAGCATTGTCGGTTATGATCACCAATGCGGAGAGGGATGGAATTTTGAAATGTTGTAGGGTGTCGGATTCGGTCTCGATCTCACACCTTTTTGTGGATGACTTTTAATTTTTGGAGAGGCATCGAAGACTAACATGTGGAACTTATGAGTCATCCTTAAGTGTTTTTCAGAAATCTCAAGCCTATGTACAAATGATGGGAAGTCTCAAATCTTGGTACTCAATGACCCTAACCGGTGACTCTTGGCTTTCTCTGTCTTTAATTGTGAAAAGGATGCTTTACCTATGACATACTTGGGTCTTTCACTCCACTTGGGGTCTTTAGGGCGCATCATTGGAGTGTGGTTAAAGACCGAATTAGGCAAAAGATTCAATCATATGCATCCCGGTCTCTTTCAAGAATGTGTAGAATCGGTCTAGTGTGGTTCAACATCTTTTGCTCGACTATTTATTTTCTACAAATCTTTAAGATTCTTAAAAAGGTAAAAAAAATGATTAACTCTCTATTTCAAAAGTTCATTTGGCATGGGTACGTGGAAAGTAAGGCCAAGGTCGGAAGTTAATTGAGCCTCTATTTCTCAACCTCTAACTTGTGAGGGATTGGGAATACATAATTTGGAAAGATTTAATAAAGCCCTTTTGGCAAAATGGCTATGGAGAAACTATTTGCCTTATCTTTGTGGAGAAATATGCCTTGAAAGGGTGGTCTTGGTGTTGGTCCTAAAATCATAAATGGGTTAGAGGATCTGGTATTTAGAAGGGTCGGCTTTCAGTGTTAAAATCATTCAATGAGGGGGTTAAAGTTAAAATGGGATGTGGTGATCAAACTCTTTTTTGGCAAGAACCTTGGCATGAGAATATCATGCTAAGGGACTTGCACCCTCTTGTAAATGAGCTTGCTCGTGCCAAATACAGTAGGGTGTGTGATTTTTTGTCCTCCGCCATGGGAGAGTGGGAAATTGTATTGCGTAGAGACCCTTCGGAATTGGCATTTCAACAATGGTGTGCTCTCATGGAATCCTTACGGGGACTATCACTTTCACATGGGAAGACTTGGTCTCTTAGTCTCTCTCCAATGATGGTTCTTTCGCCACTTTCTCTATGAATTTGTTACCTTCGTCAACCTCATGGCTCCCCAAGCATGCTCTTTGGGGGCTTCACCTTCCTCCAAGAGCCTCTCTCATGGGTTGGATGATCCTTCAAGATGCGGTGAATACGGATGCTAAGCTTAAGAGACAGGGTTTTGCACTAGCTAGTCGCTGCCCGTTATGGGATGTGCTTGTATTCTCTTTTGTCCAACTTAAGGGTGCTTGTAATTGCAATTATGTTGAATATAGTATTGTCAAAGATTTTTGTGCTTTTCTGCTTATTCAGCAGTTCATGACTGTGGCCATACTTTGGTTGCTTTTCTGCTTATATTCAGTGAATTGTTCACTTAATAGTCCATAACCGTCTGAAATGAGTGACTTTGTATTTGGGATAAATCACTTCCCTAATAAAGTTGGTGACTGCATTCCTATTGTTGAATGAATTGGAAGAAGGGGGTCTGAAGAGTGCAGAGCATTCAACAATTTTGATGGCTATTGATGTTTTGAAATGCAGCTCACTCTTCCCAAGCAAATTTCAAGTATTCTGCTCAGAGGTAACTTCAGGAATTACTGTTTCCTAGAGTTCATGGCAATCGAGGTTAGTGATTCCAGACTTAACAGAATGACTTTCGATCCTTTGTGGAGATGGTAAAGTTCCACCTCTGAGATAAAAAGTTTTGTAGCATTGCAATTTCCTTGGGCATGTCAATAACTTCACGTGATCTTCTCTACTTCATCTAGTTTATGCAGAAATATCTTTGATAATGAGTATTGTCTTGCATTCTTCTTGCAAGTTCATGGATCTGATTTCATAAGTGCTTCATGGGATTAATTTCATTCATCCAAGATATAAGCTTTACAGATTTTACATTATGGTCATTGCAATCAAGGATATTGCCGAGTCAGCTCAAAAATTTGGTGCATAGGCTGGAGGAATAGTGACTCATCTAATTGAGGGCCACGGGGAAGCAACATTGACGAATGGTGAGGATAGTATTTGCTTGAAGATACGGTGAGAAGGATGAAAGATCCTTGTGTTATTGGCTATTGACTAAATTAATTCAATGCCTTGTGAAGATTCTAGTTTCAATGTCCTGTATCGATTTTATTCAATTTCTAGCAACTCTGTTTCTATGTTTTAGCAGTTCAAATTCAACGCCTTGTGAAGATTCTAGTTCCAATGTCCTGTATCGATTTTATTCAATTTCTAGCAACTCTGTTTCTATGTTTTAGCAGTTCAAATTCAACGCCTTGTGAAGATTCTAGTTCCAATGTACTGTATCGATTTTATTTAATTGCTAGCAACTTTGTTTCTATGTTTTAGCAGTTCAAATTGGCCATACATCATCAAGCATATAAAAGGGCCATCAGTCAGCCCTAATTACAGCTATGCAAGGCGAAATTTTGAACTCTTAATCAACCGATTCGTACACATTATATATGTTAATATAATATCCCATAAAGGATATGTATCCAACCTCAAAATGAAGTTCTAAGAGAGACTTTTGGTAATTACTTTTGAAAATAACGAGACCCATGCCAGATAAATACAATAAACGACATCACCAGTATTTTGAATTTATCATGGTTTTATTGCAAGAAATTCACAAAATCATGAATGCTCACCAAGATCTTGAATTAAGCATCCATCAACAAAAACTACTGTGAAAAATAGTGAAATCCGGGTGTAAATCTCACCCAATTGAGGATTGCCAAGTACCCATCGATCAAACCAACAAAAAAATTAAAAAAAGAAGGCAAAATGAGATGTTATAATTTCACATTCTCCACAACAACAACAAACCTTCGGAATGCTCTGACAATTAAAAAGTCTACAATAATAGCTATTACCAATACTGAATTTTTAATAAATGATAAAAAACACAAGAAATAAAATAATAAACATACAAGTGTTCATTAGCACTTAATTGTGCCTTCAACATCTCATTTTCCATAAGCAAAATTTGTAACTTCGTGCTTGCATCACACTAACATATTGAGTTTCAATACTCATCACACCATTCAAAATTATCACATCATTTCGCCTTGTCCATGAAAACAATATATTAGATGTTCAATATTCCAACATCACTACTTAATAAAATGAATAGTTAAATTTTTACCTAGCACTGGACATCTATAATATTGTCTTAATGCTCTTTTTGAGGACGATGTTGTTTCAATCAAGCAATCGCCATCCCCACAATGACAAGGAATCTTTGGATATTTATTTTTGTAATCCATATGGACAATACATTAATATGCACAAGCAACAAAACACAAATTAAAAGGGAAAAAAACTTCCAAACCACAGAACCCCTGTTAGGATTCAGCATAATACAATAAAGATAAGTCCTATATGTTCTATGGACTATAGATAAGTCCTATATGTTCTATGGACTATAGATAAGTCCTATAAGTTCTATGGACTATGCATTAAAGCATGTTCTATGGACTGATACATTAAGGCATTAAAGCATGTTCTATGGACTGATACATTAAGGCATTAAAGCATGTTCTATGAACTGATGCATTCAGTGGATAACCATAGAACCCCTGGCACTATATGATAACAGGACCTAGGAACCAATTATAAGATCTAAATCTGGTCCACCAGGCTCACTCTACAAGAATATGATCCAATATTGAGTCAACCATGACCCAACGCCATAACAAGGTCAGATGATCCCCATACTTGCATCAAAGATGGGTGGTGGATGTGATAATTGGCATCTGGCAATGAGTATGGGGTTACAGGTCTTCCTTTGGGCAAGGAGAAGTGTTGAATCATTGGAGAACCATGCCCTTTTACAGTCAATCTTTCTCAACCAGTGTGTGTGTGTGTGTGTGTGAGAGAGAGAGAGAGAGAGCTTTACCTAGTTCTTTGTATAAAAAGAGAAACAGAGGCGAGAAGCAATCCCTAAGAGAAGTCAAGCATCCATGAGAGTTTGAATCTCTTCAACTCTCCACAGACTCATAAGGGTTTGAAAGTAAGAACTTACACTTTTCCTTTTCCAATTAAACGAGAGCTGAGTAATGAAAATACAAAATACAAGAGCACCCACCAAAAGAGAAACTGATTCAGGCAAAGACTACACTTCAAGAAGCACTACACATCACAAATAGGTCTAGTAATAACGTGGGCATGCCTAAAATTGTTAAAAAAGAGGGGTTTTGCTTCAAATTCAGGGTTGTCCTAGTAAATATATTGTTAATTATTGGAGGTAGTGTGGCAGAAGTGTTGCAGTGTTTCTCTTAACACCTATCGCAGCAAGTAAAATCCAATTGGCTTTGCTTCACACTTAGGTTACCAGTCGAGGAAGCGATACGGGAAGCAGGAGCGGAAAGCGAGGCACTTTCAAAAATTTAGGAAGCGGGGAAGCGTGGGACTACTTAGAAGAAAATTCTGAACCGTCTCGGAAGCGACCTAGAAAGCGAGGGAAAAACGAAAAAATGAAAAAAAATGAAGAAGCATGCTTCCCATAAAAGGGAAATGCGCTTACCATAAAAGGGAAGCGCACTTCCCAAAAAAGGGGACGCTTCCCCTCACGCTTCGGAGAAACGCGCTTCCCCTTTTACCTAGGCGCTTCCGATAACTCTTTGAACCCAGAAAGCTGGGGATTCAGCATTTCTCTCGCCATGAAAGAGACGCTGCAGCAACATGAGTGAGTCCAATACAGATGGTGGGTATCCCATGAAAACGCTGGATGGTGTAGAGTTTCTCAAACCTTACAGGAAGTAATACTAATCCCCATACCAAAACTGAATCCTGATCCAAACTCAAAAACCTTACAGGAAACAACCTCGACTACGTACCAGGAGTAATACTACCAAAACTCAACCCTAATGTGAAGTCAAAAAGTGTGAAAAAAAAGAAGGCAAATACAAGGAAATCACACAAGTTAGCTGTTATTGGAACATCTAAAAAAATGGAAAACACGCCCACCTGAAAAAGGGAAAAAACGCCCATGAAAAAATAGGAAAAATACTCCCAAAAAACTGAAAACATGTTGGAATTACTTGCATCGACATACACAGAAGCGTACCTGAAAGTGTATCCGCTGATGCCACAGAATGTGTGTGCGGGTGTTCGGCGTTCTCCTCATTTGGTCGACGCTCACGATGAGCCCAGACCTTATGTCGACGGTGAGCAAGTCCCTATACCACGTAAACCTGCATGTAGAATTTGGGTAGGCTATGTCTCATCATTTTCGTAGAAGTCAACTCCCTTATATAATGGGAAAGAGGCAGTTACGTAACTGCCACCCACTATCTCCCTTAATGGTGTCAAACTGGGTCACTTAAATGGGTTGGATCCAGATCGGTTATGTACAACAAAACACACTCAAGAATCAAGGTTTACGAAAATCACATCCATGACGATGGTGGACGGAGAGAGGGCCTGCGATGGAGGTGTCCGATGGTGGGTCTTGCTTTGGTTGATGGTCATCAATGGTTGCCAGATAGCATGAGATGGAGGTCATCGGGTAGCCTGAGATGGAGGTCGCCGGTGATGGTTGAATAAAAAATGGAGGTCGCCGGCGATGGTGAACGGAGCGCAACCCAGCGAACGTGGTGGAGGGAGCAACGAGGGTTTGAGAGGGAGAGTGGTGAAAAGCAATGCTAAAATCGTGACCGTTTGATTATAAGTTCCAGATGAATGCGACGTGGCCCCTAACCCTTCCGCTAAGTTTCTGCTTTTCCCTCAATTAATTTTGAATGAAAACATGAAAATAATAAAAAATCGGGTCTCTATTTCATTAACGAAGGAACCAGGTCGCGTCTCTAGCTTTCATCTTATCTCTCTCTCGTCCGCCATCAACCACAAGAACATCTTTGTGGGATGCCATTTTAGGGTTGCAGAGGGACTTTCTCTGGAATGGGTTGTTTTATTCATGGCTTTTAATTTTTTATATCACCTCTTAATTTACTTTTTTGATGTTTTTATTTAAAATTTTATTACTTTTTTTATAATAAAAATAATATTTTCAGAGAAATTCTGAGCAAGAAATTTAAAACCCTAAAATCGAGATCAATTTCTTTTTCGTATTCCACAAAAAGGTTGACTTTGTTTCTTTCATTGGAGTTCCCATGTTTTGAAAGAATTTTTATTGAAGTGCCTCAGCATTTTTTTCCTTTTTTTTTTAAAGTCACCCAAGTCTTAATTAAATTAAGGTAGTCTGTACAGCCATCAATAGGGATGGCAGTGGGGGTGGGGCGGGACGGGACGGGGGAACAAGGTCTCCACCCCGGCCCCGCCTCAAAATTTTATCCTCCACCCCCGCCCCGCCTCCGCGGCGGGGATGGATTTTATCCTCCACCCCCGCCTCCATCCCCGTTTCATACCCTTCATCCCCGGTCCAAACGGGGATGGGGCGGGGCGGGGATATTGCGGGGAAAAGTGGTCGGGGTGGGGTTGGGGCGGGGATGTGGCGGGGACGGGGAAAAGTGCACGTCCACCCCCGCCCCGCCTCCACGGCGGGGATGGATTTTATCCTCCACCCCCGCCTCCATCCCCGTTTCATACCTTTCATCCCTGATCCAAACGGGGCGAGGCGGGGCCCGCTTTCCCCCGGTCCACTGCCATCCCTGGCCATCAACACTCCAAAGCGTTTTCATGTTTACATACTTCAAGGATCATATATATATATATATATATATATATTATTTATTTTTTGTACTGTTGACAAATATTATTTAATAAATTAATGTTTTTGAGTGCCTATGCTCATGAGTTTTTTTTTTTTTTAAGATTGTGAACCCTACTCTTTTTCTTTAAACTTTGAGAATAAGGTTAACATGTCAAGTGAGATTTAGCATTGAATGCATCAGTTAATGCCAGATTTAGCATGAGTTCCTAAATTGTTAGCACCACCCTAAATCAGCAGCCGGCATCAGAAAGTTGTTGGGCTAGTGGAATTTGGGAGTCTGTGCTGTATGGAGGTCCTCATGGGATATTGAAGTGTTACTGCATTGGTGGCATTGCTGTATTAAAAAGCTATAAAAAGAAACTCAAGCTCTGTTCTCTCTCTCTCTCATGATTTAGTTAAATTTCCTATATAGGTAAAGATCCATTTTCAATTTTTATATTTGACCAAACTTTAAGAATCTTAATACATATTAACTTTCAACCTAACGGTTCTTAATTCAAATAAATTTATACGTATATAGCGTTAAAAATGAAGCTAGATAATCGGCAATTCTGGATTGATCCATCTCATGAATTAAAATGAAGTTTTTAACTTTGTACACTACAATCATTACACCATAGGGAAATATGAAATGGATAGCTTTTACAGGTAAAAGATTTAGATCTTTGGCTATAGGGAAAAAGTAGAGTAAGGTGATTAGCACAATTGCACAAGCCTAAGCCAAGCAACTCAAGGAGTAAGCCCACGGAGTTTTAAGCTACTAGCATAGCAACTGTAAGTACGACAAGCAAAGTCAGCGCGGCTAAGTCTCTGATCCTAAAGGTAGGGGTGGCAATTTCTGACACGACCCGCCAACCCACCTCTTAGGCGGGTTCGGGTTGGGCTTAAGCCAACCCGTTTAATAAACGGGTCGACCCGCGTAACCTGTTTATTAAACAGGTTGGGTTCGGGTTGGGGGTATGCCAACCCGGCTGACCCGTTTAATAAACGGGTTAGGCGGGTGGGTCAACCCGCCAACCCATCTGCCCGACCCGTCAACCCACCAACCCGACCCGCCAACCCGACCCGATTGCCACCCCTACCTAAAGGTGGTTTCTCGGTGCAAATGTAAAAAAAAAAATGTGATAATCACAAAACCTCAAGCATGCATAATCCCTAATAACTTTTCACACCTGATCCCTGGAACGTGCAATTACATGTAGGGTGGTCCTCATTCTCAATCTGAAAGATATGGAATTTGGTAAATCCACAGGCTCAGTAAAGTTAATATGGAGTTACAACCTACCTAATAGCGAGTCCGGATCCAGTGCAATATGATTGCACAAAATTTGTGTGCATTAAGTACTGGGTCGTCCTCCATCAGGTCTTAGGTCTCACATCTGACAGGCCCTGTCCCAAGATGGAGGGTGATGAGGTGCTTAATGCACAAATATTTGTACAATCATATTGCACCTGAACTTTTTGTCCCAATGGCTGGCCGACTTGGACTCATCAGTTCATGACTCTTGGACACAATTGACCACATTATGTTGTCTAATCTGAGTCCACTAACAATTATAACCCAAATTAATAAAACATATATGGTTACCAAAGTGGTCATGAAAATCACATTGGTTCATATTTCAACCAAAGGCTGGTTAGGCTGATCGTGACCAATTATGCCTTTTGCCTCAATAATGAATTCAATTGAGGTGGGGGCACACGTATTAGAATAATATACCGGGGTCCTCAGCTAGAACCGTAAGTGCAAGCATCTATGATTAGGGGTGGCAATAGGGTCGGGTTGGCGGGTCGGGTTGGTGGGTTGGCGGGTCAGCATACCTCAACCCGAACCCGACCCGTTTATTAAACGGGTCGGCTGTGGCAAACACGAACCTGACCCGTTTAATAAACGGGTAACCGGACACGACCCGCCAACCCATTCAATAAATGGGTTGGGTTGGGTAAACGGGTTTTCAGGTTGGCGGGTCGGGTTGGCGGGTTGACGGATCGGGTTGGCAGGTAGGCAGGTTGGCGGGTCGGTTTGACGGGTCGGGTTGGCGGGTTGACGGGTTGGCGGGTCGGGTTGGGTTGGCAGGTTGGAGGGTTGACCCACCCGCCTAACCCGTTTATTAAACGGGTCAGCCGGGTTGGCGGGTTGGCATACCCCCAACCCGAACCCGACCTGTTTAATAAACGGATTACACGGGTCGACCCGTTTATTAAACGGGTTGGCTTAAGCCCAACCCGAACCCGCCTAAGAGGCGGGTTGGCGGGTCGTGTCAGATGATGCTATCAATGACGCATATTAGAACGGAACAAAAAAGTGTTCAAAGCCGTTGTCCGAGTGAATAGGCACCACTTATCAAGCTTTGCCTTGATGCAAAAAAACATGAAACAAAAAACAAACTCAAGATCAAGAAAAGTCTAAAGCTCTGTTTGGATGATACCATAAACTTTGTTGGGTGGCATCAGTTACTCCATTTTTCGGCAGGCAGCGGACCAAAAAAATGGTCAGACTATTTTTTTATAATTTTCGATATTTTTTAAAGTTTTTTTTTTGTTTTTTGATCATTTACTACTGATAAGAATAAGAGGCAATCGAAACTGATAAGGCAATCAAGAAGAAATCTTTCTCAACAAGTAAGTCCAGCGTCAAACGTAAAACAAAGTTGGACTCCTTCCATGTTGGTTGATCTTACCATTTGGATAAGTCAAAGGAGTTAACTTGAGATTAGAAAACAATTATCATTTTTTATAATTTTTGTTATGTATTTTAAATTAGCGGTTTTGATAATTATTGTCGTTATCGTTTTTATATAGTTGTTATCATGTTTATCAAAAACATGTAAACATCTGAAAAGTTTTCATATTTATTGTAACCAATAATTTTATATAATAGAATGCTCGAGATCTCTCAGTGGACGAGAATGATTATCGAGATTATTCATCGTGTTTATAGCACCAAGCTGGCCATTTTCCGATCGGTGGCTAACTGCAAAATGGTTCAGCCATTTTTATTTTTATTTTTTAGGTTGTTTTTACCTTGTTTTATGTTTTGGCCAAAGAAATGGCCTAGCCATATTTTTTTACTCTACATTTCTTAACATCTTTTATATTCTTTATTTTTTTTTCAAGATTTGGAAAACCCAATACCTCTTTTTTAGAGGTTTTGGCTCAACCAAACACCAACAAATCCTTGTTAAACTAGGTTGCAAAGCAGATCTAGATATTTAAAAAACTTGGTTTTTCTCTATCTTCATCCAAATGGGGCTTAAGTTGGCTCATAACTCTTATCTCAAACAATATCCTACTCTTCAAGGGGTTGGGTTCTGACATGAACTACTCAGTTCTTGTGTTGTCCCATAGTAAGTCATTCTCAAATACTTGTGCACTTGGATGTGACTCAATCCATTTGGTGAGTATCCATCAACTTGATCAAATCAACCAAGCATGCATGGTGCAATTAACCACGGTTTCAAACCTAACTCACTGCAGCTAATGCTTGTGCTAGAATGAGACAAGACTGATGCCTGTATTGTACCATGTGATTGCACAAAAAAGAGGGCGGCCTACCTCTCTGCATAACACATGTTGCTGAATCTCATGAAACATGTCAGAAAACAATCTGACATTTGTGGGGCCCATCTCAATAGAACACATGTTGGGCAGCTAGCAGGGTAGCACTTTTTTTGTGCAATCACATTGCAAAATGGATTCCAGTATCGGTATCGACCCTGTATCCTTTGGCCACCAACGATTCAGGTGAATGATCAGCTGATCCCGATACTCAAGTGAATCGTTCTGAATCGGCCAAAAAATAACTAAAAAATATTAAGTGTCAATCAAAACGTGACACGTGTTAGAGCCATTAAAATAAAATTAAATATTAAATTTTTTTATATTTATTAAAAAATAGCCTATTCAGGAGTGAAGGATATCGATTTTATGCCGATACGATAAGTATCAACTGATATAGGCCGATATGCAAAAAATACTGACAACATTGCTTAAAACACTCACCAAAGTTCTAGAAACTACAGAAGCTCTCTTCAAAAGCTCAAGACCGCATGCTTCATTTAAGGTTTTCATATTTTGTGTAAAATTTATTTCCTCTAATATGAAATCAAATTTTGTTAGTATTGAAAGCATACCTTTTTTCATATTTCGTGTAAAATTTATAATTTTGTTAGTATTGAAAACATACCTTTTGTATTTATTCTAAAAGAAAGGTTTTTGTTTTTTTTTTTTGTAAACCCTATATTTTTGGATAGAAGTCACAAAAATGCACTTAGCTAAAAAGCATATTTTAGTTTACCATTTGTTTTCAAGTCATAAAAATCCAAAAAGCACTTGCTTCAATTATTGTTTTTTGCTCAGGGTTAATATTTGGTGTTATTGAAGGCACAAAACTAGTGAATTAGAAATCATAGATTCAAGCTTTATTGATTCAAACTGACCACATAGATATGTTTAGCATAGTTTATTTTGCTAAGGATCAAACTTTGGTTTGTGTTATTTCATATGAAAATATGAAATTTTGAGTCTTGAAATTTTAGTGTGTTGTGGGCTATTGATTTTTGAAGCCCTTAAAAAACCTTCTTACACGTCACAAACACATGATTCAAAAATATTTTATGCTAAACAAACCTTGTAGATTGCGTCCATAATGTTCAAACCACAAAAAGAATCCAAAAAAATATAAAAAGTGATTTATACTCAATAGTTTTGTGCGTTCAATGGCACCAATATTAACCCTTTTTCTCATTTTCCTATTGATCTTCCTAAATGTTTCACCATCACTCACTACAAGAAAAATGTTAATTAGCGACGGAAATTTGCGACAGATTTTTTCCGTCGCAAATTAGCGACAGATTAGCTAGAGAAAACTTTCTGAATGAATCCTTCGCTAAGTAGCGACGGATTAGCGATGAAAGTTGTTTCATCGCTAATCCGTCGCTAATTAGCGACGAATTAACGACAACAATTATTTCGTCGTTAATTCTCAATACAAGAAAAACATTTTAGCG
Source organism: Nuphar pumila (assembly GCF_984573655.1). Lineage (NCBI taxonomy): Eukaryota > Viridiplantae > Streptophyta > Magnoliopsida > Nymphaeales > Nymphaeaceae > Nuphar > Nuphar pumila. The sequence continues at coordinate 10,906,289 of NC_143261.1, read as the reverse complement.
AGGGAATTTTTCCGTCGCTAATCCGTCGCTAATTAGCGACGAAAAAATTCTGTTGTTAATCCGTCGCTAATTTTTGATTTAAACCGAGCGCGAAATTTTCCCTCTCTCTCCGTTCGAGCGACGTCGGAGAACGCGTTGGAGAGCATGTACATGAGAGTGGAGAACGGCGACGCCGGAGGACAGCCGGCGATCGCTGGAGGACGTCGGCGCCGGTTCACGGAGGACGACAATGCCGATTCACGGAGGACGGCGACGCCGGAGGACAGCGACGCCGGAGGACGGTCGACAATCGCTGGATGATGTCGGCGCCGGTTCACGGAGGACAACAACGTCGGTTCACGGAGGACGGTGACGGCGGAGGACGGTCGACGATCGCTGGAGGACGTCGGCGCCGGTTCACGGAGGACGGTGACGGCGAAGGACGGTCGACGATCGTTGGAGGACGTCGCCGCCGGTTCACGGAGGACGATGACGCCGGTCCACGGAGGATGACGGCGACGTCGGTTCACGGAAGATGACGGTTCCAGTTCATGGAGGACGGCGACGCCGGAGAGCATCGGTTCATGGAGGACGGCGACGCCGGTTCGCGATGAGGCAGAGCGATCGTTCTGTGCATGCAATGCCTGTCGGGTGCGGTATAAGTCCGGCTTAGTGCTGCCGGAATACCGCCCGACAAGGATCAATTTTTTTATTTTTATTTTAAATTTAGCGACAGATTAGCGACGGATAATATCCGTCGCTAATCTGTCGCAAATTAGCGACGGAATTAACGACAGATAATTTTTTCCGCTAATTAGCGAGCAAAAATTCGCGATGGCTTCTATCCATCGCTAATCCGTCACTAAACAGTTTAGCGACGACTTAGCGACGGATTAGCGATGGATAGAGGCCGTTGCTAATCCACGGTTTTCTTGTAGTGACTTTTCAAATACTTGCTTCTTGCTTCATTCTTCATGCATTATTTCTTACACCCACTTCTAGGGATGGCAGTGGACCGGGACGGGGGACAAGATTTCCATCTCTGCCCCATCTCAAAATTCGGATCTCCATCCCTGCCTCTATTCTTGCACGGGTTTGGTTTTTAACCTCCATCCCCGGTTCAAATAGGTGCGAGGAGGGGTGGGGCTCTATTTCCCCTTGATCCATTGCCATCCCTTAGAAGGATTGGGGAGGGGGTGGGGCGGGGCACGACAGGGATCGGGATGGGGCGGGGTAGGGGAAAGCGTAAGTCCATCCCCGCCTTCAACCCCCATGGGTTTCGATTTTAACCTTCATCCCCGCCTCCAACCCCCATGGGTTTCGATTTTAACCTTCATCCCCGCCTCCATCCCCGTTTCATGTCCTCCATCCCTGGTCCAAATGGGGCGAGGCATGGCGGAGCCCTGTTCCCCCCCCCCCCCCCCCCCCCCAGCCATTCCTACCCACTTCTCACTCTAGCAACTATATCTCTATTTATAATCAAGTTAGCAAAACCCATGTTTTTTTTTTGGTAAATCTAACTTGATAGATATGATCTATATGTGTTTTTTAGTAGGAGTCTGCTTCGGATTGTCAGAATCTACATGTGCAGTTTTTTCAGTGATGAAAAAATCTATTTTTTTGTCAAAAAAGTATGATTCAAAGGTTCATTTCCACTAAATTGGCCATACTAAGCACATCTATGAGCTTAGATTGAGTCTAAACAATTTGCATCCTGAATTCTGTTGGAAAAAGTTTCAAAATAGATATATTTCTATTATGAGAAACTGTAAAATCACATGTTCTTAATAAAGCTTATACGATATTTATTTTCCTCTTAAATTCCTTAGAAAAGTGTTCAGGCCCTGTTTGGAAACTCAGCGTCCGTGGCAGCTAAGAATGCAAATATGGAATTCATAGTTCTCATGGTTTTGGCAAATTCATGCACATGTTTGGGGCCATTGGCATAACTATCATGGGGATTTACCACTTCCAACTGGTTGCTTATTTGGAATGTCATTTTAATGTTGCATTTACAACATTGCAAGGGCATCGGAAAAAGAACTGGAGCAATCGGAACTGCCGGAACCAGGGTGATATTTGGCAAATACTGCCTCATTAAGGTGGTAGCTGAAATGAGGAACTGAAAGTGCCAATTGCCACCCCAGTTCCCTCTTTTCCCTTTTTCCATCCTCTCCAAACAATCCCTGACGCTGGATATATATTGTATCGTTCCACTCCGGCGCCCTCCGATCCCGAGTTTCCAAACAGGGCCTTGGTATCATATCTAAGAGAGAGATTTTTGAAGATTTAAATAGAAATCTTTTCTGTTTTCTTATAGTGTGGAAACCCATGTGTTTTAGGGCCTGTTTGGAATCTGTAGCTGGGATGGGCGTTTATGGAGTTTATGCATTTGAAGAAGTTGCAGCTGCCAAATCCATGATTTAATGTAAATACAAAGGAGAAAGTGCCTCACTTCCCATCCCAAATGCATAAACGCCCATCCCAGCGCCGAGATTCCAAACAGGCCATTAGGATAGTTACCATCGACTGTAGCAAATATATATCCTAAGAAGAATTAAATGTCGTCTGTGACTCTCCCAACACCTCGGTTGTACAAATCTCGTGCCAAGTGAAGCATTGGCTGCCCAAAATTCTAGGCCACCTTTTGTTGAGTGATAATAGTCTGTATTTCCTCACTCATTATTTACCTTCCTTTATAACTTGCATGGGGAAATCACTTCATGAATATTATATTTACTCACGGGTTGAAAAGAGTTAGTGTGATGTTACCCCCATGCAGACAGCCCTCAATTGGCTGACTGCAAAAATACAAATGGATGAATAATCAAATAGGTGGTGGACAGGACAAGCATGGCCATTTCCTGCATTCAGTGGTTCTTCATGTGCAATCACAGAATATTACTTTAAAAAAAAAGACGTATAAAATTATATAAATACCCTTCTTGAATTGTGTTGGAGTGGCCCGGATTGGTCAACAGACTACTTTTCAGTTAGGGCACGCGCTAATCATAGAACTACCTCTGTTTTTTTTTTTGCAAACCTAGTAAGAAGCAAGGCCTGAACTTTTGAATATATATATATATATATATATAGAGAGAGAGAGAGAGAGAGATATTATTGGCTACACTCATGGGTTCCAAACCTCTTAGCTGAAACTCATAGGGGCAGGTCGTATTGATCAAATCTGATCTCCATAAATGTGTTTAACATGGTCCACATGGTAGAAATCCACCCTTGAATTAGATTTTTTGAAAGGTGAAAGTTGGTAAAATTAAAGCTGTTGATTTTTTAAACTCATGTGTACTCTACTATGGCATATACGTCCGAAGGTCATGACTTGATAGCTGATCGTTACTAAACTAAACATGTAGATCACATCTACAAAACAATTTTAAAAAATGGTGTTCTTCATTTATAGATTTTATATACATAGGAATCTTAGGTGAATTTATAAGCAGTTCAGTGGGTTAAAGTCTTCTGTAAGAAATGGCCCACTAAAAGTCACGCCATTGACTAGGGCTGGTAAACTAATGGAGGAGCTGCTGGTTCAGCTTGCGCAGAGCTCGTTCATGTTGACCATGTGAACTCGGCGAGTTCCAAAAGCAGCTTCTAAGTATAACCGAGTCGAGCTCGAACAAGCCGAGTTTCGCTCCGCTGCCCATGTGCAAGCTCAAGCATATAAAATGTATAATGTGTAACATGTGATGAAAAAAAAGACCTGTGTACAGCAGCTATGGTAGGTAGCAAGCAAAACAGAAACCAACTTTTTCAATGCTATTGTTTTCACATTACAACACACACGAGGGAGCCCAGGTTCTGTTCAGACTCGAGTTCACCCCGAGCTCGAGATGGTCTTATAAGTAAACGAGCTGAGCCCCAACACCCTCTGTTCTGTTCTGTTCTGTTCGTTCAGATCGTTGAGGGGGCGCTTGATTGGCAAACAGCCCTAGACAAGGATGCCATGTTCGTAGACCAATTGAGTTGTGAGTTTCAACTGGGTGCGACGCTCAAATTCGTTTTGTTTTCAGTATAACAGCATAACATGGTGATGGGAGGGCAACATTGTCTTTTCCGTATCAGAGGAAAAAAAACTGGTTGGCTGAAGACATAAATCCCCTCTCGCTGGATTCAGCTGATGATGGCGGTGCCTGCTGTTTTTTGTGTTGCATTAACCCCTCTCTCTCTATATAGACGAATACAGATGCCCACTGTTCTTTTATCTATTTTCTGCTGAACTGCAATAACAAAGAAGACCACCATCTTGATATCCTCATTTGAATCAATATATCCATACACAGCAGAGCAGAGAGGGAGAGAGATAAAAGGGGTCAAACATGAAGATCCAGTGTGATGTGTGCAACAAGGAGGCGGCCTACCTGTTCTGCTGCGCGGACGAGGCTGCCCTCTGCCAGTCCTGCGACCACCGCGTCCACCACGCTAACAAGCTCGCAGGGAAGCACCAACGCCTCCCTCTCCAACAATTCTCCTCATCCAAGCAATCCCCACTCTGCGATATCTGCAAGGTCTCTCTCTCTCTCTCTCTCTCTCTCTCTCTCTCTCTCTCTCTCTCTCTCTCTCTCTCTCTCTCTCTCTCTCTCTCTCGAATGGAGAAGCCAAAGTAAAAAGAAACAGAGTTGATCAAGACCAACCGTTCAAAAATTGATGAGGAACCCAAACTCGCTAGTCAGGCTTGATAGATCTCGTTCGAATGGCATTCATTCAGAGTTGGCCCTGTTTTAGCTCTGTTTTTTGCTCATTGACTAAATGGAGAAAAGAAGGCCTAAGGAAGCCATAGTAAAATCATCACCCTCTTGTGCCAAACTCTCTGTCTATTGGTTTACCAGAAAAGGGTCACTTTTTTTCCTTTCTGGTCATTTGAAGGAAATATCAAAATAAGGAAGTTGAACCACTACCATACATCCTTTGATGAAAGAAGCAATATTGTTTGGTTCCCCACAAACGGGTTTACTACTTTAGTTTCTTGCTTCTTATGTTCTTTTCTCCCCAATCTGCAGGAGAGGCGAGCCTTCCTTTTCTGCCAAGAGGATAGAGCAATTCTCTGTCGAGATTGCGACGTCCCCATTCATACCGCCAACGACTTTACTGCTAATCACAACAGGTTTCTCCTCACCGGCATCAAGCTCCTCGCCCCATTAACCTCCGAGGCCCCTGTTATTGAATCGGCTGTGAAGAAGCCCATCGTTGCGGACACTCCTCCTGTAAAAGGCTCTCTTTCAGTGGTGCCACGGGCGAACGGCAACGAAAAGAGCGAAATTGGTTGTGCAACCAGCATTTCAGACTACTTGATCAAGACCATACCTGGCTGGCACGTTGAAGAATTGCTTGACAACGTGGGGACCGGGTTTGCGGACTCCATTGATTTCTCTTCCATTGAGGGTTTGTGTAAGGTTCGGGAATGTCGCCGATTTGTGAAATCTCAGAATTCAGTTCTGCTGCAACTCTTTTATCTTAATATGTTTCTTGCAAACTTTCTGTTCTGTGTAGGCCTGTTTTTTCTGTTTCCACCTTAACTGCTCTTTAGGTTTTACAATATTATGATTGGATAACGAAATCATATTCGGTCCAATCAATTGATGCTATATTTTGATCTGCAATCTGCATCCATTTCTTGATTTGTACTGGAGTACCTTGGACCAACAGAGTCAACTACGGCCTTGGAACCAAGTTGATAATGGGTTAAAGCTCAGTTTTATTGGCTTGATTGGGTACATAAAAGTTTAATATGGTGGATCAAAACCATCTGTTTTGTTACGGATGGTTGTTGCAGAACATGATCTCCATATCATAGTCCAGCCATGACAGCAAAAGGCATGTCAAACTGGGGTCTAGTTCAGCTTTTTGGTGTTTGATAGGCATAGAAAACTGTTTGATGTGGTGGACCAAAACCATCTCTTTGCTACTGATACTTGCAGTACATGATCTTCATGTCATAGTCCAGCCATGATATCAAAAGACATTGTCAAACATGTTGCATCAACTTCCTGGTATGCCCATGTTCTGATTTATCTTTAAAAAGTTCAGAGAACATGAATTGTGGGTTTCAAATTGCGTGCCTGTGGACAGGTTCACTTACTACCTTGTCAGATCATGGGTAGTGTTCATTTTCACATCTTTTAGTGCATTACTTCCTGAGTATACATCAATATTACACATTATAGCTGTTCCGCAGATCATGGTTTTCTTATGTTGCACATATATATTTTTGTAAACATGGAAATTTTCTCAGGCTTGATCTGTGTATGTGTATTATTTGGAATTCAGACGGAGGAGATGTTGAAACATATGGAGCCAAATTTCGCTGGTGACTTTGGGTATGGTGGTCCTGTCCCTCATGCTCAAGTTTTCCAAGTTCCGGATATTCCAGTTCCTGCTCAGAGTTTCAATGAATATGTGCATGGATTCAAGCCGGGAACGAACATAAAATCGGTAAAGGATTTGAGGGAGGTGAACCATTTGAAGGCTCATATGTTGTATACGAATGCTGGGTTTACTGTTCCTCAGATCAGTCCACCCTCAAAGAGGGCAAGATGGGGTTGACTTCTTTCTCTCTCTCCTCCTCTATGAGGGGTTGCAACTGTGCAAGTGGGGTTGGTGTACTCTCTCTCTCAAGTGAGGTTTTACTAGTTTTTTGCCTCTCAGATGAGGTTTTACTAGTTTTTTCCTCTCTCTCTCTCTCTCTCTCTCTCTCTCTCTCTCTCTCTCTCTCCTGCGTCTTGTTGTTTTCTTCTTTGTGAAGCAGCGGACCGTTGTAAACATATATGCTTCTGCTAGTGGACTGCTTGATTAAGATGTATTTGAGTTGTAGGGAACATAGGATATTTTTTTTACTTAATAAGGGTTCCCATCGAATTTTGCTTGTGTGCTTATACTTTTACGCTAATTGGGTTATGACCGATGGTTTGAAGAGAGCTGATCCGGTGAACGTAGCACCAATGTGTTTTTTTTTTTAATGATGATGAGGAACCTCGCTGAAGCCAGGAAAACCGCAGGTGAAGAAGCCCCATGATCACCCTGCCTTACATGGCCCACCTCTGGAAGCTAAGGACACACTCATTCCTCAAGAGTTTGATCGGGTGCCACCGAGGTGGTATCCCTTGTGGTTAGCGGGGTCCTGTCTCAAGCTGAAGGCCCCAAGATCGAATCCCTTTGCCACATGGAGGCTGTTATTGTTCTGGTAGGGGTCCGCCTAACCCTAGCTTGCCTTAAAGAAAAAACTCACAACAGCCTCGCTAGTCATCCCTGAAGGTACCAGTGATTTTTTGAAGTCATTGGTATGTTTAAAGGTTTTCATGAGAAAAAGTGATTTTTTGAAGTCATTGCTATGTTCAAAGATTTTCGTGAGAAAAAAGTTGTTATGTAAGCGATGCGAGTCTAAAATCTCTTGTTATGTCCACCGATTTTCTAATGTTGGTCATTTTCTATGCAGCGGCGCTCCGCTGCTGGTGACCATCCATCTCAGCATTTCTCGAGATGGGCAGCACACCCATATCAAGAAATGTCACGATGGGTGGCTGTCAAGCAGGTCACTGCATGCCCACCAGGCAGCTGCGGTGCATATAATGTGAAGTCTAATGTTTAATTGCATTTTTGGGGCCTGAGTAAACTTTGCTATGTACTGAGCCTGATCACAAGTAGCCAACTTGAGGAAATTGAGTTCGTGCTAAACAAGTTTGGTGCTAAACTGAGTTTTTCGGACTTCTCCAGTGCTTTTTATGCGGTTTCAGCCCCATAAATGTGTTGGGCATGGTCGATTTACTAAGAATTCAAACCTGGATCATGTGTTTTTGATGGAAAAAATGATGTTTGGAGCCTCTAAAATTTACAAAGATTTTGTACCGTTGATTTTTCGAACTTTATAAAAAAACCCACTAATGTGTTGGAATCAAATGCTTCAAGAGCTGATCCCTCTAAAATCAAGTACATAGATCACATTTGTATGGACAGAATTTAAAAATAAAATGAAAAAAACCCGAATAAAACCCATTTAGCATGCGGTTTTAGCACCAAATTGGTTTAGCACGGACCCATTACTCAACTGGCTACTTGTTAAACATAATTGGCTCTGGTTCAAACCTGAGGATATGAACATGGTTAATCTAATGAAAAATCCTAGTTGTTTAAGCTCAGTGCTATCATAAGGGGCTCCGCTTGTCTGATAGGATCCGTTAGTGCAAGTCACCTTGTGTTGGGAAGTTGCAAGTTCAAAACCCAATGGTATCGGCTGTATAACTGGTGGGGGTCTGCCTAACCCTAGCTTGCCTATCAAAAAAAAGAGAGCTGCCGATGCTCTGATCTTCTTGATCATTTGGGATTTTTAATTATTCATTATAAAATTTGTGGAATCTTTAAGAACTAATGCAGGATATGTTCCAGGGATCAATTCCCTTGTTGCTTTAAGAAAAAGTATTTTTCCACTAAACTAATGGTAATTATTGATCTTCAAGAATATTTTATGTCCACAAAGTGATACATTTGATTAAACAAATTAGGGTTAGCTGTAAATGTGATACACAAGGGTTGGTGATCCAAAGCAATGTTGTCAGTATCGGTAGATAGGTATCGTATCGGAATAAAATTGATGCGATACTAACTTGAATCGGATATTTGTAATAAATGTCAAGATTGCAAATATATATATTATTTTAATAATTTTAACACTTGTCGCATTCTGATTGACAAAAAATATTTTAAAATTATTTTTAGCAGAAGTTTGTGTCTAGGCATGGGACCTCGATGTGATGGGATTGCAGTGGCTCAAGGAAAAAGGCATGTTCATACAGGGAAGGGAATATTGGATAACTACTGAATACTGATTGAGTGGATAGTTTTTAATGGATACATCCAAACTGGTCATTCCATTCAAAGTGATTTGAGTTCTTACCAATCACAATGATACGGGTACAATCACAAAGATTTATAGACACAAGGACACGGGATGCGAGTTTGACTCGGAAGTTCAAGTCTTTGTAGTGGAAGGCGAGGACACAGAATTTGTTTATTTTCTAATCACTAAAAATTAGTACTTTACTATTTAAAAATGCTTTATTATTGAAATACTGTTCAAAAGTAATAAAGATTATTAAATTACTAGAATAATGGCCATATGTATCCATGTTCGAATCAATGGGTCCATGCATGTCTGCTCGGGTCACCAATGACACTTGACCAAATGGTGTATCGATGTGACATGGCTCCCAAGTTCAAAAGATTTATTGGAAAATAGGTCTCAAGAACACAAATTTTTAATTTTTTTCAAGTATAAGAAACTATTATTTGGTATTTTAATATGTAAAATACTTTTCTTTTCTTTTTTGAGATATCATTAAAAGTATTAAAATAAAATATTTGTACGAGCCAATGTCCATGTCACCAGAAACACACAGCCAAAATGGCGTGTCCCTGTGTCACGGGGATTCTCAGTACCCCTGTAAATCTGTGATGGGTCCACTTGTATACTGTACTAGGTCGACACAAGAATGGCTTGTGCCGTATCCACTAATATGCATCGCTGTGAGACAGAAACTAAAAATAGAGAGATTAATTATGCTCTCTCTCTCTCTCTCTCTCTCTCTCTCTCATGCCTCTTATAAAGAAAATAAGAGCCCACTAAGGAGGAGATGCTCCTTCTCTGAAATAGAAAGACTTTTATTTTATTAAGAAAGAAACGTCTTTTCCTATTCAAACTTTAAAATATATTATTATCATAGTTATCATTATTATAATAATAAAAAATTTTGACTTATTTATCTTAACATAGATGGATCATGGATCTCGGCCAATGAGTCTATGATCCATATCAGCATCTAAAGTTGTGACATCCCCTATTATCTATATTATATATTATTTTAACTCAAATAACTAAAAATATATTTAGTTAAGTAAAAATTATATTTATAAAATTTTAAAACCCATGATTTTTATGAAATATTATATCCCTACTCCTTTAAAAGAATTTTGCCCACAAAATTATAATGTACTCAATAAATATAGGTAATGCATGCACATATCATTTTAAGGCTCCAAGGTATATTTGTTTAATCCATGATGTTGCCACCGTACTTTCACCAATATAATCATCTTACTTCAAAGCACTTGTTCCTGACAATTTATAATTTTTACCGGTCTCTCTTCTGTCGTCAAGTCCGATTATACTTCGAGTGTCTCAAACTGAATAACATGTAAAGGGTCTAGTACGTACTTCATGAAAGACATTATGGATCTAAAAAAAATGAGGTGGAAGTGTCACTCGATACGCTGACTTACCAATTCACTCAAGGATCTCAAAAGATCTGACATGTCGAGGTCTAAGCTTCTTATTTTTTCCAAACCGAAAAACACTCTTCACCGATGATATCTGTACAAAAATATGCTCTCCCACTGTGAAACTGACCCTCTTTCACCACTTATCGGCATAACACTTCTGTTGACTTTGTATTGCGATCAATCATTGGCGAATCAATTGCACCTGATCAGAATAATGTTGGATCACCTTTGGAGACTCAATTGCTCTAACATTGACCTCATCCCAACACACGGGGATCTGCAAAGCCTACCATACAAAGTTTCATATGTGGTCATACCAATACTAGTATGAAAGCTATTGTTGTATGAAAACTCTGCAAGTTTCACATATTTATCCCAATCTCCTGCCCAATCCAATCTACATGCTCTCAGCATATCCATGAGAGTCTGAATCGTTCTCTTGGACTGTCCATCGAACTACGAAAAAAAAAAAGTTATGTTGAACTTCGATCTAGTACCCAAAGTCTTCTGCAATTATCGCTAGAAATATAACGCAAAGCGAGGATCTCGATCTAACATGTTCAAAAGTGGTACATCATATGACCTAATGATTTCATCGATATACAAGTTTGCCAAACTCTCCAGAGTCTGACTCACCTTAATTGACAGAAAGTATGCGCTTTTCATCAGTCAATCCACTACTACCTAGATAGCATCATGTTGGCGATGTGTCCTCAGTAATCCCACGCTGAAGTCCATCGAGATGTCATTTTACTTTCACTATGGGATGTCCAACGGCTGTAGCATCCTACCAAGCCTCTGGTGCTCAATCTTAACTTACTGGCAAATAAGATAGCGAGACAAAATTTGCCATATCCTATTTCATTATGTTCCACCAAAAGTTCTTTATAAGTCTTTTAATATCTTGGTGCTACCAGGATAAACGAAATACTCTGATTTGTAGGCTTCACTCATCAGCTCTTCTCTGAGAGCCTTCAAAATCCATCATCCATCTCTGAACATAATGGTCATGACTTTCTTATGATAAAACTGCACATTTGGCTTCTGAGCACTCTCACACATCTTCTCGAAGTCTAGATCAATAGACTGTAATGCCTCAATATGATCTATGATCTCGGGTCACACTCTTAACCCAGCATAATATATACTCACGACTACATTCACAAATGGCCGCCACTTGCTGAATTTCTCAAGTAAATCTCAACTTTGCCCAATCAGATTAGAGGTTGAAATTGAAATCTTACTAATAAGTGCATATGTCATCACATCCACTTTACCTAGATGGTAAGCAATGGGGAAATCATACATTTTGAGGAATTCTAGTCACCTGAGTTGTCTCAAGTTCAGATTCTTTTGCATAAAGATATATTTGAGTCTTGTGTGATCAGAGAGAACCTCAAACTACTCTACATACAAGTAATAGCAGTGAATCTTCAGTGCAAAAACAAGCACGCCTTTTTACCCCTATACTAAAGAGTAGTGTTATGCCGAGATAGTCAATCCATACCTAAAAATGACATCATAAAATGTTATATCAAGTAAAATCATATTGACAAACAACTCATATCCTTCAATAACTACTCTAACTACAGAAAAATACTTGGTACATTGAGTCGATACTCCCAAAGGAGATATAACTACTAATGCAGTCTCTAAGTTAAATGATGAAATGTCAAGCAATCCAAAAAAAGAAGAAGAAATAAAAGAATGGGTTACACCCGAATCGAACATAACACATGCAAGGTGATCGACAACAATGATAATACCATTGATCAGATCGCTCTGATTGTTCTGCTCTACAGTTATAGCGGCATACATGCACTTGTTGGTCTTCCTTTGCTCCCGCTATTGTGGAGGCCTCTGCTGTTGTTGCAACTGCTATGAAGGCCTCTGCTATTGTTGCGATTATTGTTGGTTGCCCTGAGCTCCTAGCTTGTTCGGACAATATTGTGCAATGTTCCCTAACTACTTACACTGATAGCAGATCCCAATAAAAAGTGGGCACACACCGACAGGATGACTCTTGTTTTATTGTCAACACATCTACTAAGCCTTCGCCTACTATGGTTGTTTCTGTTGATGGCGATTCTAGTGGTTCCTATATTGGGCCTTCTTCTTCTTAGCATGCGCCCCCTATACCTTACCACCAGTAGGTAGATGCTCATAGATCAAACCTACTCACTTAGGCTTGATATGGATATCACAAAGAGATAATCATATCTACCATAAAATTTAATCATCATGCACAAGTTTAATTTTTTAACAGTTCACATTACATTCAACATAATAACAATTTCTATAATTGTAGAAAAATAAAGAAATAAGAATTTACAAAATACTTCTTACCAGTTATGTGGAGACTGCTTCTAGAGTTCGAGTTTATAATTTATTATGTTGATTCTAACTTACTCTAATACCAATTGTATAGAGACCCCAAACTGACCCTCAGAAAAATATAGAAACTTTTTTAACAAATAAGTTATTTTAAAATAATATAAAAAGATGTCCTAGGGACCTTACAGATTTCATATCCTCAATCCAACATTTATACTAAACATAGGATTATTTAAACCATAAATTTAAATTTAATCGAATAGTCATTATTTTGGGTTTCAAAAGTTCTCTAAAAATAATAACTCCTAAAATGGTCAGAATCCAGTCAACCAAATCATAAACTATCTCTCCCTCCAGTCAGACGATCTCAGTATTACTGAGCCTCAGTACTTGAAAATAATTTTTTTAAACAAAGTAAGAACTAAAGTTCTCGTATGAGACCCTCTCAAAATCCAATAGTAAGAAATATAAAAAAAATCAATCAAATATAAGTTTTAAGAGGCCCTTAATATTCAATTCACACTTAAAACAGGCTTGCAACATAAACCAATTTAATTTAAAGCAACCAAAAACTACATGCTTCATAACATTTAGGGATGCATGAATTAATGCAAGTTTCATGAATGATTTTTAAATTTAATTATCTAGTATTATATTTTAATGCATGACTCTATTTAGTGTAGCACATTTAAGTTTCATCTTGCATAAAACTCGTGGATACTAAAAATGGGTCAAATCTTGAGTTCCAAGGCAATCCCCAGTGGTATATTATCACACAATTATATTTTATTAACTGGGTCTCACATAAGTCCCTCGATCGACGTCGAGAATCATCGCTCTCAATTAGAACATTATGAATCATCACCTAAAGCCGAGACGATATGGGCATCATCACCCTTCGACATCACGTTTCTTAGTATACCAATAACTGCACCTGAGTCAAACAACACCTCCTCGAGGCAAAGTGGTGAAAGTTTTTTATAACTGTTGCTAAGAACACGAACTACTCATTGGGTTCCTGGAGAAAGCAATGCACATGATGTCCAGTATCCTCACGGTACCCCCATGATCGCCATCTAAGGATCTCACTATTTTAGAGAGCAACCAAGAAAGAATTATTATTACACAATTTGATCTCTTTTACCATTCTTAATTCATTAAAAGTTCTTCACAAGATCAATTGTGCAAATCAACATGCATTATCTAATTGAGTCATTGCCCTGTTAATTTCAATAGTATAATACATATGCTACAATTAACTTAAAAGCATAATGAAATAATATTGCAATACATTCAAAACTTATTATTTCAAGAACACAAACATCTGACCTCCAAAGGCCTATTATTCGTTCATATATAACCACTACACAATTTACTATAATTAATTAACATTGCAAAAGTTAAGTGAACAACAATCATACACAAATATAGCAACACCAATTCGTATTCATGGTACCTTCACCTGAGATATAACATTGATGCACATTCATGGCTAAAACTGCATGCATATCATAACCAAAATCATATTTATAATGTCAGCCAAAAATCCACTTAATAACTTAACTAAAACCAAACATCTATAACCGACCAAAATTAGTTTTTTACTTTAATTAAATTCAAATTTAATTAAATAACCAAAATAAATTAGATTTAACAATTCCAAGTAAGACTCAAATTTAGTCAAACTAAATAAATTCATATTATAATCAAATTCCAGAAGAACTAGATTTTAAACACAAAATTTGCAGCTTAGTTAATTAAGTTGGAGCTAAAATAGTTTTGGATTCATCATAAAATAAAGGGTTTTATTTCTTCAAAAAATTTAAATTTCAGTACACACTAATAGGTTCATATTCACATGTTAAACTTCAAGTTAAATAATATTTACATGAAATTCAGGTTCTTTTTCTTCAAACTGTATGTTTAATTCGATTAGACAAACTTAGATTTAGTTAAAATCATCAAATCGGATTTTATAGCTTAAGTTTCAACTCAGTTTTAATAAAAATTCAAGTTTGTTCAATTCTAACAAAATTCTGAGTATTAAAAATCTTCTTGTATTCATAAATTCAAAGCCCTATTTTGTTTAGTTAAATTCAGATTTTATCATGAACCAAAACTACTAAATTTAACCAAAACCAAATTACCATTTCAACATCAACCTAAAGTACCGATTCTTGAATCAACATTGTTATTCCAAAGTACAGACTTTTAAATCAAAGCACACACATGTGAGTTATATAATTCTGACTCACATACATTCGTATGATTTATAAAATCTGATTTAATATGGTTAAAAGTATACGAATTAGATTCATATGAAAAGAAACACATAATAATGCATATGGCTATAATCTCATATTCATGGCATAGCCAAAGAAATCTGACCAAGAACTAAATTGAAAAACTGGGTTCATGGTCCATGCTATAAAAATAGGATTTAGTAATAGAGAACAAAAGAAAAATCCTGGCAGGCTAATTTTTTGTTTCAGGTTTAACTTCTTAAATAAAACTTAAGACTAATAGGTTTTTGGATACAGACAGTACATGCACTTGACAATAAGAATCGTGGAACTAACAAGTCAAAATAAAAAACTGAGCATGCCATTAATCAGAACATGCAACTAATTTAAACGAGTTAATCTGAACATATAACTTATCACCAGAATTTAAGTCAACTAGAAAGAAACTATATAGGCCATTTAAAACCCAAGATGCATAAACCTTTTCAAGATAATAAAACCCTAGACCACATAAATGTGTTACTGCTATAAGAAGCATAATCGGATGGACAAAAACCTGTAATGCATAATATTAGGATGTAACTCTCTTATTGCACCCAAACCTCTTCACAAGGTAATAAATCCTCCAAAAATCCTAAACAAAACATGTTTTCCCTTATTTTTCAAGCATGCGACTAGGGATATATTGGAAAACTGATTTAATTATTCTCTTAAACCTTTTGCTTGGGTCTATTCATGATATTTTCCTAGCATACCGAATCAAGAAGGGGGCTTGTACCTTATTTGTTGTGGACTGAACCTCAAAGAAGAAGATGACGTTGATAAACATGTATCACCTCTCTCTCTCTCTCTCTCTCTCTCTCTCTCTCTCTCTCTATATATATATATATATATATATATATATATAATTCAATCCACTCTCTCCTAAGGTCGTGACTTGAGAGAAGGAAATCATGCTTCTTATATAAGAGTCCCCACTAAGGAGGGGACATCCTTTCTCTAAAATAGAAAGACTTCTATTTCATTAAGGAACATCCCTTCCTATCTAAACTCTAAAATAATATATATATATATATATAATTTTCTTATTATAGTTATTATTATTATTATAATAATAACTTCTTTTGAATTATTTATTTTAACATAGATGGATCATGGATCTCGGCCAACAAGTCCACAATCTATATCAGAATCCAAAGTTGGGTCAGTCCCTATTATCTATATTATATATTATTTTAACCCAAGCAACTAAAAATATATTTGTGTGAGTAAAAATTACATTTATAAAATTTTAAAAGCCATAATTTTTATGAGATATTACATCCCAAGTATATCTACTAAAATCATCAATAAATGCCACCATATATTACAATCGGGTGTGTGTATATTTCTAAATACAATGTTGTGCATCAATTCAAGTTGTTGAGGAGTCCTGGTGTCACTCTTATTGAAAGAAAATGTGTAACTTTTCATGCTGACAATTGGCACAAATTGTGTTTGATTTGATTTCCAACAATGACAAACTGTGTATCAAACCATGATATTGCATATGTCGGAGCCAATCATAACTCACATGTGTATCAAGCCATGATATTGCACAAGGTGTGTGAGTGCCTTTAACTAGTGGGCTCTATAAGGGTTTAGGTGTTGCCTAAGGTTTACCTCAACAAGGGGCGGGCACATTAAGTGACCTGGTTCTTGACAAAGATTAATTTCTCGTCAGTGTTGTGAGAGGCGTACACCTCAGTACCTGAAGCGTACGCCTCAGAGGCGAGGCGCACGCTCAAGGTAGGCGTTGCTGTGATGCGCCCCTCATCAACCTCCGACCAGTTGTGACCACCGACCACCGGAGTTGCTGTGCTGCAGCTGCTGCTAAGTCTTCTCCGACCACCGGATGACCGGCATATCCCTCGCTTCCGTACCAGCTGGGCGGGTGGTCCTTCTCTTACTGCCTCCCCTCCCACCGCTTCACTTCTATTCCAGTTGTGAGAGGCGTACGCCTCAGTACCTGAGGCGTACGCCTCAGAGGCGAAGCGCAGGCTCAACGCCTCGCTTCGCCTCATCGCATTTAACAACCTTGTTTCTCGTCGTCGAAAAATGAGAAAAACATTTGCAGAGAAGCACATCAAGTGGAAAAAACTCTCAATTCTCCACTAGGAATTCCTAGTTGTTTGCAGGCATGAAGAGGAAATGCTCTGTTTGGGAGCTGCGAGTATGTGGGAATTTATGGATTCAGAAGGTGGAAGCCAACATACTTGGAACATGCAGCCACTCACTCCAGGAGGTCGTAGTTACCAAACCTAGTTTTGGATGAAAATACAAAGGAGAGACTGTGTGTCGCTACCTTTCTCACTTCCATAAACTCCTGTCTCAATGTCATTCTCCCAAACAACCACCATTATAATACTTTGGCCCAATTCAAACCCATATAGGCCTTATTTCTTATAGCTCATTACACGAACAAACTTTACTTTTATATTTTAGTTTATTCTTTCATTGTTAATAAATTTTCTAGAAAGAAACCCGTTTGAATTTAGGTAGTGACCAATGTAATAATTATCATTCTCTAGAAGACTTCAATGTAAAAATGATAAAAAAGAATATGATTGGTTCGGGTATGGTTCCCGTATAGTTCGTGTATGGTTCATGTAATTCTTATCGGGTCTGGGTATGGTTTTTCTTATAGTGAACTCAATTAGACCCGGGTTTGGACCCGATATCATACCCAAAAATCAAGTCCAAGTCTGGTTCCACCTGGGTCCGAACCAAGCCTGACCCGTTGACAACCCTACATTATATGACCCATCATCCATTGTATTAGATCCCCACCCCACGTCTCAACTTTGGGAGAACCGTAGAATTAAGGGTGGCCATCCGGCCGGGTTGCCCATTGGGCTTCGGGTACCTAGCCCTAATCAGGTTGGGCTAGTACAAAATGCATAGGGCCTGACAAGTTCGACCCATTAACTGGGTTGAGCTTAAAGGGGCCGGCCCAACCCAAGCCCGATTATAATTGAGTCGGCTGACTCGATGTCCACCCCTAGGTGGAATACATGACAGTGGGCTCGCTTAGTTCTGCCGCATTAGATCCACACGATAGTGACAAAATAAAAATGCAAAATCTCACCAGCTAAAAACTCGTGAAAATAACCCTTTTTTTTGTAAATCTTGTATTTTTGGGGGCAAAATCTTGGCAATAAAAATAAAAAACACACGTTTTTTACGTTAAATAGCCAATAATAACATAAATATCTTGTTTAAAAAGTGATATTTATGTTTCTGATGAAAATATTGCAAGAAATTTTTGTTTAAAAATTTCAGGTAATCTCTGGCAATATTTGTCACTATGGTCCACGGTACAACCCAAATCCACATATGTGCACAATCATCAATTATGACCTATCCACATATATGAGCACAGGAGGATCTAGTTATTGCATGTGACCGCCCTTTTTTCTAATGGAAAAATATTTCCTACCGTTGAGTGTAGCGTACTCTAAAAGCAATATGACTTAATTATATGTGGTTTACTTAGTCAAACCAGTGTTGTCATTATCGGTGTGTATCAGCCTGTATCGGCCAATACATATAGTATAGCTAGAAAATCGATATGATACTAACCTGAATCGACTATTTTTAAATAAATATAAAAAATAGTTTCAAATTTGGCTATTTTAATATTATTGTAATAGTGACTTGTTGAGTGATTGTCAGTGAAGCATCGAGATGATGCTATGCTGGTGAAGCAAGAGCTTTCAACCGTTATGTTGGTAGAGCTATCGACTGCCGAAATGCTGAGCAGAACGATCTTTCAGAATAGGATATGTGCAGTGCAGAGTTTTACTCAGTAGAAAATGCATCAAGTATAGGAACGTACGATATGTGTTCATTTGATCGGTGATGTGCGATGGTAGCATGAGATGCAATAGGTATCGGTATCATCGTTAGTGCATTGATATGTGACATCATAGACGTAAAGCATTGTTTGGTTAAGCGGTGTCAGCATATTAGAGGATGTTGTGGGGATTTGGTTAAGAACCTCTCAACTTGCAAGAGTATCTCACTCGTAGCGATTGAACGCATGAGAGTGCATGTGGGTTAGAGCTAATTCCTTCAGGGATCACATTAGGTAATTCCAACCGAGTATAGTGACTCGGGACTAGGCGAGTGAATGCCTAGGCACCGACGAATGAGTCTGAGTGGTGCTCTTCGCTATGGTGTTCAATCATCAACTGGTCTTCGGACTGAGGGCTACAAGGTCTTTGTTTCTTCGGTGACGAGGTTTTGGGATGTCGTGCGCATAAAGTTGCAATACCCTTCATGGCACGCAAGGCAAAGGCAAAGTTTGTGCATCTTTCGAAAGTGATAAATGGTATGGGACGGCTATGCACTAAGCGGCAAACTACATGAAATGCGAATTTTAAAATATGATTGATCAGCTTCCGCTAAGCAGTTGCGCATGAAGCAGTGGCGCAGGGCTAATAAAAATGATTCAACACTTGAAAAGGCGTTGGTACGCGGCCTTTGACCGTTAGGCTCGCCAGATATAAGTAGATGGTACAATAATTGATGGTGTTCTTGTGCTTTACTAAAGAAACAATTTTACTTGGTTGAGTCATAGTTAATTCAACAAGTCTGTTACCAAAGCTTCTTCTAAAAATTTATTTATTTATTTTCCTCAAAAAATAAAAGGTTTGTTACCTTGCACGAAAACAAAAAAACTCTAAGGAAAATTTAGTTACATTTTTATACATTTTCCCAATAACAAAAAATTAAAAAACAACAACAATAAGACTCCTAAAATTAGGCGTAGATCCGATTATATACCTTAATCAGATTCGGGTTTAGTATCAGATATATTATAATCTAAGAGTGTCAACGGGCACCACAACAAAGCAGTAGATTAGCGACGACCACATTTCGTCGCTAATCCATTGCTAACAGGCGTAGCGACAGATTAGCGACGACAAGGCGACGGTATGCTTACGTCGCGAATTTTTCGACGCTAACTGGCGACGGAATAAATCTGTCACCAGGTCTGTCGCTAATTGTGACGAACTAATGAGTGCTTTATTCTGTCGCCAATCCGCCGGTACTAAACGGCGACCTCGGTTTGGCGACGGATTTACGTCCATCGCTAAGACGTCGCTAGATATATATACATACCGACGGATGTTTCTGTCGCAAAAACGAAAAAAAATAAAAAAAAAAATATTTGAAAATTAAATACCGAGAACGGTACAATTTATATTTCCTGTACAATTTATATTTCCTAAAAATAAAAAACAAACTACACTACAAAATTCCATATAAAAGGAATCTACAACAATTAATCGTTCCACCTTAAAATTAACAAGTTTAATTATTTATAATTCAACAATTATAATTAGGAAACATAAAAAAATAAAACTTCTTCAATACAGTTCTCTAATCATTGCCAAGATTTTGTGTGTCTTCTTGTTCATTGCCTTTATCTGTCCCTTCAGCTCCGCTACGCTGATTATCGCTAGCAGCCTATACAAGAAAAGAACAGTCAGTATTGATAAACAAAATATAATAAAATAAATTACACACTATATGTGATTATATCATGTGCTCATGTGTGTTCTAAGGCAATAAAAAAACTCTATATGTGATTCTATCATGCTCATATGTGCTCTAAGGCAGGCAAAAAGTTATATATGTGATTCTATCATGCTCATATGTGTGCTAAGGCAGTCAAAAAATTGAATATGTGATTATAGCATGTTCATATGTGTTCTAAGGCAGCTAGAAAAACTCTATATGTGATTTTACCATGCTCAGATGTGCTTTAAGGCAGGCAAAAACTATATATGTGATTCGATCATGCTCGTATGTGTGCTAAGGCAGTCAAAAAATTGAATATGTGATTATAGCATGCTTATATGTGCTCTAAGGCAGGCAAAGCAAAAAAATTTATATGTGATTCCATCATAAATGATATATGTTCTAAGGCAGTAAAAAAACTCTATATGTGATTTTGGCATGCTCATATGTGTTTTAAGGTAGTAAAAAAACTGAATATGTGATTATAACATGCTCATATGTGTTCTTAGGCAGTCAAAAAACTGAATATGTGATTATAGCATGCTCATATGTGTTCTAAGGCAGTCAAAAAAACTTTATATGTGATTCTATCATGCTCATATGTGTTCTTAGGCAGTCAAAAAACTGAATATGGGATTATAGCATGCTCATATGTGCTCTAAGGCAGGCAAAAAAGTTTATATATGATTATAGCATGCTCATATGTGCTCTAAGGCAATAAAAAAACTCTATATGTGATTATAACATGCTCATATGTGCTCTAAGGCAATAAAAAAACTCTATATGTGATTCTATCATGCTCATATGTGCTCTAAGGCAGGCAAAAAGTTATATATGTGATTCTATCATGCTTATATGTGTGCTAAGGCAGTCAAAAAACAGAATATGTGATTATACTTGAGAGGGACCTGGAATCGAAGATCCTTTATTCAGCACAATACTGGTGATCTCATCTCGGAGAAAGGGGGTGACGGTGTCATGGAAGTAGTCATTCATTATGTCCTTAATGATCTAGCGTACATCATCACCGGAAAGAATAGGCTGCTGCTTGGAGCATATGTCGGCGAAAGTAGCCTATGAGCCGTAACTAGAAGAAGCAATAACTGGTGAAGTGTTCAAATTACTCTCAAACATGAACACGCGACCTTTTTTGGGTTCACCTGCTGCAGTCACCCATGCTGCATGATCAAATGATGGATGCTGAGTAGCGTCATCACCATATCGCTCTACCATCTGTTGCTCATATGCCTTCTACAAAATAATGTTTAAAGTATGCATTAATAATTAATGATAACATTATGATAACTTGCATATTACAATGATCATTAATAGAATAAATACATACTGTTGTCGTTCTCGCCTTGTCTGATACGAAGACTCCCGTGGTCTTCCGTTTATGTGTTTCAACAAACACATCCTTATATGGTACAATGCCTCTTTTTTCTGCTTCCTGTGAAGTTAAAGGACAAAAGATTTAGTACACAAGTTTGCAACAATACTTATAAAATTAATATTATATATTGATGAGTTACCATTTTCTTCAGGTGGCTCCCAAATGTCTTAGATTCACCTCTGTATAGATGGGCTTCGGGCATTTTCGCTCGATTTTGTGCAGCCTTCGCAGAGCGATTTCTAAATGCATCTCCCGCCCCCTTATCGCACATTTCATTCCAGTAATCTCTCCTGATAGTAATAAGGTCATGGCCCTTCCACTGTAGTGGATCATCTACTACGCCAGATGTTTTTTTTGCTGCAGTCTTCATAGTGTGAAGCATGTCTGCAAATCGATTGGCAGCCACCTTCTGTCACACCTTCCTTGCATCATTTTCTTCTACCGTAGTTGCGAAGCGATTCGAAGCCTACAAATATTTTCAGAAAGTTAGTAGACATTACTTAAAAAAATTAAATATGAAACACATTAACTATGAGGAACAACTATATACCGTGAATGAGGACCACAATCTGTCTAACACCTCCTTTGGGTACTCTTTCCATTGAGCAACCGGTCCTAGTAGATGTTGAAGAAGTGAATTCCTAATCTCCTGTACTACTTCTTGTGGCTCAAACCTCATGTTGCACATGAATTGTTACACAGTAAATATCAATATAAAATATTTATAAGATATGCAATAATTGAAAACGAAATACTTACGGTCGATTATCGATGTACACTATTTGAATGAGTCTTCTTGTGCCAGACTGAGAAGACCCTGCTTCCTGTGTTGGCTCCTGACTTGTGTGATCAACTGGTGTAGGTGGGTCGTGTATAGGCGAAACATCATCTGTAAAAAAATACGTTAGAAGTTCTTAGAATGCACATTTGAACTAATCAAGCATCCAATTAGTTAATCAATATACCTATCACAGGAGCCCGTGAAGATGAAGGTTGGGTCTGGCTACTACTGGATGAGCGATTGTAACCTCCACGAACCATATTCTAACAAATAACATATGTCATACAATACAATCAAATAATTCACATCAAGTATTACAATACATTCAAGTCATTCGCATCAAGTATTACAATAATTCAAATCATTCATATCAGGTACTGCAATGCATTCAAGTCATTCACATCAAGCATTGCAATGCATTCAAATCATTTGCATCAAGTATTACAATGCATTCAAATAATTCAAATCATTCACATCAAGTATTGCAATAATTCAAATCATTCGTTGCATAAATTACAATACATTCAAATAATTTAAATCATTCACATCAAGTATTGCAATGCATTTGAATCATTCGTATCAAGTATTACAATACATTCAAATAATTCAAATCATTCACATCAAGTATTACAATGCATTCAAATAATTCGTATCAAGTATTACAATACATTCAAATAAAAATTTTAATCATTCACATCAAGTGTTGCAATACAACTCATGCATTCGCATCAAGTATTACAATACATTCAAATAATTTAAATCATTCACATCAAGTATTGCAATGCATTCGAATCATTCGTGTCAAGTATTACAATATATTCAAATAAAAATTTTAATCATTCACACCAAGTATTGCAATACAACTCATTCATTCGCATCAAGTATTACAATACATTCAAATAATTCAAATCATTCACATCAAGTACTGCAATGCATTTAAATAGAGGTTTGTAGTACAAGATTTTGCTCACTAGCTTGAGAATTCTTCCTCGTCATCAGTTTGACTTTCTTCTTCTTCTTCTTCTTCTTCTTCTTCTTCTTCATTGTTTGCCCATTTACTTGGTACATCATTTGGATCACATTCCTCTATGAATGTTTCATCGGCCAATGGAGATATGACATGCATATCATGCGCAACATCGTGACCATAAGCGAAGTCATAGACATCATCTGATTGATAGTAATCGTTGTCTTCGACTAACTCATCTTCCTGTAATTGATCATACTCGGGGTATAGTTTAGACTTCACCTTGCAAACTGCCCACCATTCATTTCTATCTGACTTTTTTATACTCGGATATGAAGTATAATAAACTTGTTGAGATTGCGAGGCTAATATGAATGGTTCATATGTTCCAAACCTGGATTTATGATTCACTTCCACAATGCTTGAAGCTTTGTCGAGTCTTGTTGCAGTTGGATCAAACCAATGACACTTGAATAAAGTTACCCTGTTATTTATGCCTAAGTAAGTCAACTCCATTATTTCATCTATAACACCGTAGTAATCATGTTCATTTTCACCGTAGCTGCTACCCTTGACACACACACCACTATTTATCATTGATTTGTTTATACTGTAATCTTTTGTATGGAATCGATAACCATTTACGATGTACCCGTTGTATCATTGCACAACTTTGGTCGGACCATTTTCTAAATCACATATTCCTTGATCTTTAACATCACCATGGCGGACCTACGCACAGACATAAACAATGATTGTGATCACGATCAATTAAGTAACTTAGTGTTGTTTATAAGTACAAAATTTATGTTAGCTTCTTTACCAACTGTTTCAACCACTCCACAAACTTAGTTTCATGTTCTTTTTGTACTTCTGCATCAGTGAGATGTGAAACTTCTCTTTGCAACTTTAGATCAAATCGTCTGCAAACCACAAATACCTATATTACTGAGCCATGTATCCATATATAGAACATAAAAGGATTTATAATTGTGTTGCATCTACATATACTTACTCGATGTATGGATCGATCGCTGAGCAATTAAAAAGAATATAGATGTGTGTTGCATCTTGCTCTCGATCTGTCAATAGCCTTGATCGGCAACTACCAAATGCATGCCCAAGTGGTTGAAATATCGACAGCTTGTCAGCTACAGTTACTTGTTCTCTATCATCGTTACGGGGCGGACATGTGTAACGTGTTGGAATATGAGGTTCGAAGTACATAGATGAGAAATTTGAAATCTCTTCTAAAGTGTACGTCTCACAAATAGAGCCTTTTACTCTTGCTTTATTACGAACCTTTTTTTTTAGGTCGAACATGCATCTGACAAGAATATACATTTCAAATTTTAAATATCTATCATTAAAAAGACAAATATAAAAAAACATATACCTTTCAAATGGGTACATCCATCGATATTGCACAGGGCCACCAACCCTTAGTTCATATGGCAGATGTATGATCAAATGTTCCATAACATCGAAAAATGCTGGCGAAAATATCTTTTCTAGCAGACAAACAGTGGTGATGACAGAGTCCTCGAGATTCTTTATATCTGATACTACGACCTCCGATGCGCACAATGTTCTGAAAAATCCGCTCAACTCAGACAATACCCCCCATATAGGTTTGTCTAACATATCATGGAATGCTAGAGGTATCAATCGTTGCATAAAGATATGACAATCATGGCTCTTCAACCCATATAACTGTCCATCGTCAATCTTCACAGCCCGAGCAATGTTAGAGACATATCCATCTGAAAATCTCAGTTGTCTCAACCATTGACATATATGTTTTATTTGATCAGGTCCGAGCACGTACTTTGCCTTTGGTTTCTGTACTTTGCCATTATACTCTTTGAGTTCCAATTCTGGTCTTTTACATATTAATTTTAAATCCATACGGGCCTTCGGATTATCCTTCGTTTTTCCTTTAGCATTCATTACTGTATTGAACACATTATCAAACACATTTTTCTCCACATGCATCACATCCAAATTATGTCGTATCAATAGGGTCGGCCAATACGGTAGTTCCCAAAAAATAGATTTCTTCATCCAATTGTGATCCTTCCCAAATCCACGGAAGGGTGTAGGACATCGGGCATCTGTTAATACATCTGGAAAATATCGCAATCTTTTAGAATCTCTATGTCAGACAATCTTGAGGATGGACCTTCTGTTTCAGTTGTGCCCGCTTTAAACGCATTCTTTTGTCGTCGGAATGGATGGTCGCTGGGTAGAAATCAACGATGGCACTCAAACCAGCAAGGCTTCCTTCCATGCCTTAATCTAAAAGCTTTGGAATCCTCCATGCAGTACGGACAAGCCAACCTCCCATGTGTGCTCCAACCAGATAGCATACCATATGCAGGGAAGTCACTGATTGTTCATAGAACAGCAGCCTTTATGTTGAAATTTTGTTTTTTGTGGGCATCATACGTGGTAACACCGTCATCCCACAGTACTTTTAGTTCATCAATTAATGGCCTTAGATATACATCAAGATTTTGGCCAGGTGAGGTCGGACCAGGGATCAACACAGACAAGAAAAGATTTAGACGTTTCATACAAAAGCTTGGTGGAAGGTTGTATAGAGTTACAAATACTGGCCAGCATGAGTATGGAGTTGATCTACCCCCAAATGGATTAAATCCATCTGTACATAGACCGAGTCTAACATTTCGCACTTTCATTGCGAAGTTCTGATGAGTACGATCAAAGTGCTTCCAAGCTTCAGCGTCAACAAGATGCGTGATCTTGTTTTCATCATGTCGAACTTTATTTGCATGCCATCTCATGTGTTTAGTTGTCATTGAAGACATATACAATTGCTGCAATCTAGGAGTGATAGGAAAGTAGCGGAGCGACTTGTATGAAACTTCCTTTGATCTCGTGCTACCATTGCCTCTTGTCTTTGGCTTGAACCGAGGATGCCCACATGACGGGCATGATATGTTGTTTTCCTGCTCCTTGAAATACAACATGCAGTGATTTGGACAAGCATCAATATTTTTGTAACCCATACCTAGAGCGTTGACCATAACTTTCGCACGATAGAAATTTTGTGGCAATTTCTCATCTTTGGGCAACATACTCTTCACAATCATGCACAAACGGTCAAAACATGATTGACTCAAATTATACTCGGACTTCAAATTCATTAGTTGAAGAACTGCAGACAAGATAGTGTGACTCTCACAACCGTTCCAAAGTGGCTCATCAGCATCTCTAAGTAAATCATAAAATCTACTAGCTGCATCGTTTGGTGATTCTTCATCTACGGCAGTTCTTACATCACTAGAACTCATAGCAGAACTCAGTTCTGTTCCTGCGGCATCAAATATCAAATCCGTATATGGATTATCGTGCACCACATTCACCCGTGCATCAAAATCGTTTCTAAATTCTTCTCCATGAAACATCCAGTTCTGATAATCACTCACAAAACCCTTCCTGTATAGGTGATGTCTAACGCTATGAGGTTCTACAAATCGATTATTCTTACAAATCTTGCAGGGAAACCTAATCTGACCTGTGGGATCCACTGTACTGACACTTGCCGTTGCAAATTCAATAAAATTGTCAACACCATCCATATATTCATGCGATAACTCATTGTCCACTATCCTACGGTACATTCATTCATGGTTTGCAGTCATTTTTTTATGATGTTACGAATAATAGTCTAATGAATTAAAAGAGAACAATCAGAATGCTACGATGAAGAACATATCAAATTTATCATGCAATATATGATGTCATACAATAACAATAATTTTGATGTATGTATTGATAACTTAATATTTTCATGTGCAAACTATTAATGACACGATACAATCATTTGAAACATGCTTTCATTATACAATTTCACATGGAAGTCATAATCAAATTGAAAGTTATATGCAAGCATGGATACAATTACATCAAACATTGTAATACATTGTAATCATTCATATCAAACAAATGGCAAACATGTACCTGCAGAAAACACACTTCAATATCTCACTAACTACTACCATGCCTAGCATGGACTCCGTACTCCAAAAATAAGAACACTTCAATATTCATACATTAAAATCATGCTCAAAATGATCTCCGAACTCCAACGAAGCAACCCTAAATATCAACAACTAAGTGAGTGTGTAAACAATAAAGTGTTATATCTAATAAATTAAATAACATGTGATACGCTTGCATCACTTACTCACCACAGGTATTTACCCGATTTGCATTATTTTTTATACTTACTTACCACAGGTGGCTGAGCACGAGCTGGTTCCGTTGAAAAATCTGCACAAAAAAACACTGTTTTAAAATGAAGTCACCACGGAAAAAAAAAACTGTTCTGGCAAGGGGTCGACTCCCCTGCTGTTCCGGCAGGGGGTCGACCCCCTTACGGAACATAGGGGTTAACCCCCTTACGAAACGTAGGGAGTTAACTGACCCCCTGTTCGGGCATGGGGTCGACCCCCAGCCTTTCCGCCAGTGAGTCGACCCCCTGCCGAAACAGGGGGGGTCGCCCCCCTGCCTAAGCAGGAAAGGCTTGACCCCCTGCCTGTTACGGCAGGTGGTTAAACCCCCTGCCGGAAAGGCAGGGGGTTAACCCCCTGCCCGGGTCGACCCCCTGCCGGAAAGGCAGGGGGTTAACCCCCTACCGGAAAACGCAGGGGGTTAACCCCCTGTCGGAAAACGCAGGGGGTTAACCCCCTGCGTTTCCGGCAGGGGGGTCAACCCCCGGCCGGAACAGCAGGGGGTTAACCCCCTGACTTTCCGGCAGGGGGTCGACCCCATGCGTTTCCGGCAGGGGGTCGACCCCTGCCGGAAAATGCGGGGGGGGGGGGGGGGGGTCCTTTACCTTTCTCCGGGCGGCGGGGCCGGTGGACGGTGGGACCGGCGAACGGCGGGAGTGGGACCGGCGAACGGCGGGAGCAGCGAAAGAAGAAAAGGAAAAACTGTCTGGGATTAGGGTTAGTCGAAACTTAGTGACGACTTAGCGATGGATTTAATCCGTCGCTAAGCCCACGTAAATCAAATTTACGAAACCAGCGACGGACGATACGCCGTCGCCAAGTCTGTCGCTACTTAGCGACGGACTAAAGTTTGTCGCAAGAGTCGTCGGTAAATCATGCGAACGTAACGACAAAATAGTATGTCGCAAAATCCGTCGCAAAATAGCGACGGACTGGACGACGGACTATATTCCGTCGCTGGTTTTGTATGCTTCATGGATTATAACAACGGATGTTTTTCGCTCGTTAATCTGTCGCTAACTAGCGACGGAAATATTCTGTCGCTACCGTCCGTCGCTAACAACGTGTTTTCTTGTAGTGGGGTTGGGTTTACCGGGACAAAACCCTGTAGGCTCAAGGTATGGTGACAAATAAGAAAACTCGATTAAGATCTGGGTCTGGACCCAAAGGTCCAATTAATACATGGATACGGGTATAGTTTATGAAATTTTATACCACACCCAGTTTCGATTAAGACCCACAGTTTTTCAATGTAAAAATGATAAAAAAAATATTATTTTACCTGGTCTGGGTCTGGTTCACGTAGTTCTTATTTGGTCTGGGTCTGGTTTCTCTTATAGTAGACACGATTAGACTTAGGTCCGGACCCCATACCATAGCCAAAAATTTGGTCCAAGTCTGGTTTAACCTGGTTTTGAACCAAACCCAATCCGTTGCGACCCCTAATTATATCCATCCGACTATATTCTGACTTGTGCGAGGAATAGCTGTTAAGACCAAAGACCTACCGTCATATATGAGTCACCCATCATCCGCTGTATTGGATCCCTGGCCATCGGGCTTCGGGTGCCCAGCCCGAATCTGGTTGGGCTCATGTACAAACTGCATATAGAGCCCGACAAGTCCAACCCATGAATTGGGTCTGGCTTAAAGGGCCTGGCCCGACCCGAGACCGATTATAACTGAGTCGAATACATGATAGTGGAGCCCTCTTTCCACGCCGCCACGGTACAACCCACAAAACACCAAACGGTTTGAATTCAAATGCCAATATCCGATCGTTGGAGCCGTTGAAAAGAAAGGTACAAGAAAGAAAGAAGACAAAAAGAGACGGAACAGAGGAAGTTAGGGTTTTGTGTGTGCTATGGCGGTCCTCGGTTGCAGGGTGGCAATGGCGATCCACAGAGGGCACGGTTTCCCCTGAAGCCTCTTGCAGGAAAGCTGCCGTTGTGGGCAGGTATCCTCCCGCTCAGCCTGTTCTCCGACACGTCGATCTCCCTCAGGTTCCCCAGACCCATCACCTTCCTCGGTATCCTCCCGCTCAACCCGTTCCTGGACAGGTCGATCGCAACCAGCTCCCTCGCGTCCCCCAGATATTCCGGGATCATCCCCACCAGCCCGTTTCCAGAAAGCTCTAGAACCTGCAGCCGGCTCATGTTGCCGATGGACGGTGGGATCGTCCCCCCAAGAGGGTTTCCAGAGAGGACCAGCTTCTCGATCATGTCCGTCGTCCCCAGGTTCCCGATCTCGGCGTCGATCTGGCCGGAGAACCGGTTATCCGAGACGTCGATCGAGTTGAACCGCCCCAGCGGGTCGGCGAACGACTTCCGGAAGACGGCGTCCAGCTTTCCGGCGAGGCTGTTCGACCGGAGGTCGAGGTCCATCAGCAACGAGAGGTTGCGGAAGGACTCCGGGATCGACGAGCGGAAGGAGTTGCGCGAGAGGTTGAGGAGCGCCAGGTTGCTCATGTTCCCGATCCAATCCGGCAGCTCGCCGTCCAATCGGTTGCTCGAGAGATCGAGCGTCGAGACGGAGGACGACGACAGCCACGCCGGCATCTGGCCTGAGAGCCCGGTTCCGGCCAGGAGCAGACGGAAGAGCCCGAGTCGAGCGACCCACTCGGGGATCGCCCGTAGCCCGAGAGGGTTGTACGATAGATCGAGCGTCTGGAGCGCCGCGAGCTCCGATAGCTCCGGGGGAATGGGACCGGCGAGCCAGTTCCTCGACAGATCCAGCGTCTGGAGGCCCGTCAGATTGCCGAGGCTCGCCGGAATATGCCCCTCGAAGCGGTTGTTGGAGAGGTAGAGTTCGGACAGCGCGCTGGCGCGGCCGAGCGCCTCCGGGAGCGCGCCGGAGAGGCGATTATTCTCGAGGATGAGGCGCTCGAGCTTCTGCAGCGAGCCTATGGATTTCGGCAACTGGCCGGAGAGTCGGTTCTCCGATAACCGTAAGAACCGGAGCTCGGTCAGGCCGGAAATAGACGACGGGAGGCTCCCGGTCAGCCGGTTGCCATTGAGATAGACGAGACTCAGCCTGGAGAGGAAACCAATTTCCGGCGGGATTCCTCCCGCGAGCCGATTGTCTGACAGGTCCAGGTATGCCAGGGCCGTCATATCGCCTATTTCCGGTGGGATTCCGCCGGAGAGGTTGTTCCGATGGAGGTCGAGCTTCGTCACGGAGGCCAGATTGCCGAAGCTCGCCGGGATCCCGCCGGAAAGGAGGTTTTCCGAGAAGTCCAGCTCGGTGAGATTGCGGAGGTCGCCGACCGCCGGCGGGATCTTGCCGGCCAACCGGTTGGAGCCCAGGTAGAGTTGTCGGAGCCGTACGAGCCGGCCGATTGAGTCGGGGATCGAACCGGTCAGGCGGTTGGCGCCGAGGCTGAGGAAAGTGAGCCGGGTGAGATCGCCGAGTCGGGGTGGGATGGGCCCGGCGAGGTCCTTGAGGTCGCTGAGGTCGAGGCGAGCCAGGTGGACGAGGTGGGCAATGGCCGGGGAGATGGTGCCGGACATGGAGGTGTCGAGGATGAAGTCGTCGCCGGAGACGAGTCCAGGGCGTGCGAGTCCCACCACGCGTCCGGCGCGGTCACAGGAGACGCCCTCCCACGACTCGCAGCAGTCGGTAGATGGGTCCCACGTCCCGAGCAGATTGGACGGGTCCGATACGATCCCGGACTTGAAGCCCAACAGGGCCTCCTTGTCCCCCACATTGCATGATGCTGCTGCTGCTGCTGCTAACAGGAGGGGTTGGACAAGCCACAGCAGGAGCAGGAGCAGGAGGAGAGAGAGTGGTGCTGGTGCTCCGACCATGGTTGGCTAGAGAGAGAGAGCGAAGGTTTGGGTTTAGGATTGGTGGTGGTGGTGATGGTATAAGAAGAGTGGAGGTATTTAATCATAAAGGGTTTAGGGGAGTCATGATATAGTTTGGAGGAGGGAATGAGAAAAAGGATGAGAACGCATGGACTACTTTTTCTCCAGCTTTGGACAGTCATTAGTGTTCCCACTCATTCCCATCAAGTGCGGTTGTCGATGAAGTCAAGATGAGAAGTCGGACTGAACCTTGACTTATATGGGTATGGGCCTATTGGAGTTTAATTTTTCCAAGGGTGAAGTCATGCGACTTATATGGGTATGGGCCTATTGGAGTTTGAACCTGCTCAAGTTTCTAGTGGTGCTATGCTTTTGCTTCCTAGTGCTTAAAGCAGAGATATGCAGCTAGTTCACGTCACCTTGTGTTGGGACGTTGCAGGTTCAAAACCCAATGCTATAGTTAGGAGTCTTCTGCCTAAGTGCAAAAAAATAAACAAATAAAAGCTGGAGTTTTTCATGGTGAGTTCCTCGTCCACCAGAGCAACAAGGGAAATAATTGGATGGTTAGGTTAACCAAGGAGTCTTCGGTTCAAACCTCATGGTGTTATCCCCACGGCAAATCAGGTTATACCGTATATCTACTAACCTTTCAACGGTTATGATCAATCCCCACTTGAGAACCGTCAGAATGGTGGTGGCCCACATCTCCATCAAGCGAGATGCGTGGCGGGATTATATGAAAAAGTTGTTTTAGATGAGAGGCATTATTCCAAAAGGAAACAAAGTTTGTTAAACTTCCAATCCATGAATGCAAAGTCTTGTCATACTCGGGATATGGAGGACGTTGAAACTCCAAACTTAGACAGCAGCAGCAGCAAGCGTTTTGAATATTTTGCTATTATTATAAGGCGAGAAATTCACAAGATAATATTTTCTTTGAAAATGTTGAGATAAGTTGAAAATATCAGCCATTTTTTCATGGGATGGGTTTTTTAGTGTATTTTGCTGTTTTCCAATTTTTATTTGGTTGTGTTTTAGTTTTTAAAATTATATATATTGAGTTTTCTTTTCTACTTTCCCCAAAAGAAAAAGATACCATCACTACAAATAGATTCTCTTGGCAATTAAGTTGGACACTTGATCGTGTGTGGTTTGTTGTTTTTTCAGGGCTTTTTACTTTAATACATATTTGTCAGCTCACTTAGGTTAGGTATAAAATTTACCCTTAGTTTTAGTTTCCTTATAATTAAGGGTGATCTCGAGCACCTGCTTCCACCTAATAGAAGCTTTAGATTTATCTAAATTTTCAAACTTTTTTTTGTTGATCAGGCTCTATAGATATGATTTACAAGCATTATTTAGTAAAAAAAAATAATGGTACAGTTGTATAACTGATAGGGGTCTGCCAAACCCCCAGCTTGTCTTTCGAAAAAAAGTGTTTGGAACATGTTATTATAGCATCATACATGTAGGTTTTTTAAGACTTTTAGAAATCAACGGCTTACAATGTATCAAAATTTCATGACTTACAAAACTCTTATTTTTATGTCCAAAAAACATGATTCCTATCAAATAAGTTATGTTGAGTACATCTATAAAGTCTGATTCAGCAGATGCAACCTACAACTGTGATTTCTAGTATGTGAGAGTAGGTGCTCTCGGAGCACCTAGCCTTGCCCATTGTCTTCCTTTGGTTTTTAACATTATGAAATTTCACATTTACAAGGTCAGAGTTGGGTGTACTCTCTAATGGGCCAAATAATTCTAGTAGGGGTGTCAATAGGTTGGGTTTGGTTCTAACCCAGTTGAAACCAGACTTGGATCAGATTTTTGGGTATGGTATTGGGTCTAATCGGGTTCACTATAGGAAAAACCATATCTAGACACGAAAAGAATTACATGAACCAAACTCGGACCATACTCGAGTAAACCATATTTTTTATCATTTTTACATTGAAAATTTGCAGGTCTTAATCGGAACTCGGGTCGGGTCCGGGTCTGGTATAAAAATTCACAAACTATACTCGGGCCCATGTATTAATCGGATCTTCGGGTTTGAGCCCGGGTCTTAATCAGGTCTTCTTATTTATCACCATACCCGAACCCTATAGGATTTGATTCGGGTCGGGCCCGTGTAAACCAGGCCCGTTGACACCCCTAGGTTAAGTTAGGTTCTACCAATCGATGCATGATCCATGATGAAAGGTTTTCCTTGACATAAACATAAAAAAAAAAATGGCGAGAGAGGGGAAACATGAGCTAGGAGCCACCAGTATGAAGTCTGAAGTTGCGGCCTTTTATCATGTCAATTACAATAAATAAAAAACAACCATGAACTCAATATACAAACAAGAACAAGCAAGAGAAAGAGAGCATCTCATGACGCAAATTCACAAGTGGACAAGCATAATAAAGACTGCACCAAAGTCACGCTTCAAATTTTTCAAAGAGAGGATTTCCGGTTAGGTTAAAAGTTTGAAAAGTTTTCACATGGGAGAGTAGACTGGTTGTCCTTGTTTCTCATTTTCCCATTTATTTACAGGAAGAACTGCCACTGACTGAATATGGGAAACCATGATGGGCATTCTCCGGACTCCGGTTCAGATCCATCATGCCTGACTAGAAAATATAGCTGAGTCATGGTTTTTAATTTAATTTATTAAAATTAATAATAAACATATATTTTAAAATACAAAAACTTTTGTGTATATTCAGTTGAAATGAAAATTTTATAAAAGAAGAAAAAGAAAAAAAATGACTAGGCTGACTGAGCTGAGTTTAGTCCTTAACCAAGTCATGCTGTTTTTTGACAAGGTTAGATAGAACAACAACGGGTTGAGGAAACCCTGGTCATATTGCATCAATGACACCAAACCAGCATAACTGCATATTTTGGAGTACAATGAAATTCCAGCAAGAGAAGTGGTGCACCCAAATTTCAGATAAGTCAAGGTCGGCGAGAGTCCAAGTAGCAGGGAGCCATAGTCATTGCCCAACATGGTGCCATAATCCTTGCCTAGTTGCCCGCCCTCAAGATCAGCACCTACTTGCATAGCCAGTAATAACGCAGACAAAATCACATTTTATGTAACTGAGGTTGAGGGTTCAAGTCCCTCCTTCCGCTTCTCCATCCCCTTCGTCGTTTCGCTGTGACTGACGCGTAGGTGGCGAGTAGAGCTTGAACAAAAAGTGAAAGGATGTTGATGAGAAGGCCTACGAGCTACAAGTGACGAATCTTCGTCGAGCCTACCGTGTGCTATGCAAGCCACATTCAAAGATGGTTGAGCGTAGGCAAGGGAGTGACGCGTCTTAGGAAAACATCGCATTGTGTTTGTTCGTTGTTCATTTTTTTTATAGTCCAAAGTCACTATAAAATGAAAGTGAGCCTTCTCTTTGATCAGTTATGTTCAACCCCCATTGCACATCTCATGTAAATCAAAGGAACTCAAATTATGAGAAAATCATTACGTTAC
Source organism: Nuphar pumila (assembly GCF_984573655.1). Classification (NCBI taxonomy): domain Eukaryota; kingdom Viridiplantae; phylum Streptophyta; class Magnoliopsida; order Nymphaeales; family Nymphaeaceae; genus Nuphar; species Nuphar pumila. The sequence continues at coordinate 10,871,199 of NC_143261.1, read as the reverse complement.
GCCACTCCTACCAAAATTACACTATAAAATCTAGAATAATGGAAAATCAAGGAAAATAATGCATAAACTCAAGAAAAACAATAATTTTCATTCATCAACTCTCTACCCCCCCCCCCCCCCCTTAGAAATCTCTATATTGAGTATTTATAGGAAAACACGAAAAACCCTTGCTCTACTTTGGATATGAGATAGATCCATTACATAAAAAGATTCAATTAAAAAAACAACAAATAAAAACCTAAACTAAATTGGATCCAAATGGATCTTTATGGACCCAGGTCTTGTGCTTCACTCTTGCATCATTCTCTCTGAGTTAGAGAAGACTTGCCCTCAAGTCTGAATCTTGCTTGTTCTTCTTCCCGTTGTGTTCTATCTGCAGAAAATAATGAACCATTCGGACCTCTAAACATCATAGATTCGCTAATTCTGGTGCGATCCGATCTGGAGATCATTCAAGAAAATGCATAATGAAGAATTGATCGTCTAATGGTTGGTGTAGCATGTAACCAAATGGATCTACATGTAGAACATCAATCAAGCTAGAAAAATCCATCTTAAAATGCACTTGGATCCAAATAAAATCAACCGGATAAAAGTGAATAATAGCAGGTCCATGGTCAAATGGATAGGTTATATTGGGAATGTGGGTTGGCTTCAAAAAGTGTCTATGTTGGACTGAGTTAAATGAGATTGGGAAGGAAATTGTATCTAAAATGGATTTTGGGGATTCATTTGAGGTTAAATCTGTTGGTTTAAGATGATGGGCTTGGTGATGATCTGGTTGGATCGCGACCGGATCGGGAACATACTTATTCGTCGAATCCAGAATGGGATGGGTCAGGTATTGGATCGAGCTTTTAGGATAAAAGGTTTGGTTAAGACTCGATCCATACATTAATTTATGTTGGGTTTGGTTTTGACCCAGGCCAACTTGAAATTAGACCTTCATCTAGGTCTGATTAGGTATGTTTTGTGTTTGGGTATTCATATCATGACTAAAAACAGGTGGTGAGACCCAACTAGGTGGACCTCGATAACAGGTCCACCCAACATGGAACTAGTAGACTAGGGCCCAAAATCGATGTGTTTTGGGTTATATTCGGGCCTAGAATGCCTAAGAACCAACCTGAATCCCATTTATGGGGACTGGTTCCCCCAGTAGTTCCAATGGGTGGGACTCCACCCATGTTGGGAAACGTCAGGTGAAGTTCCTTACCCGCACCTCGATCCCCCACTGTCGTTGTTGGCGGAGGGGTCATGTTGTCGGCAGGTGGAGGAGTTTGCATAACCAAATATGTGAACTTTTTATAATTGAAACATATAATAACTACACAAATATTTTGCTAAATTTGTATATATAGTATGAATTGTACGAAGAGTCAATGATCCTCCGAAATAGTTGTTCTGCAAACGTAGATAGCCAACATATATCAATAGATGTGTTGCATGAGGATGACATAGAATTGATGTTATTTAGTGGTGATATTTACTTAATTGCTCACAAATCTAAAGAAAAAGTTGTTGCTTGCGAAGTTAAACAAGCATTTGTAAGTGGATTTACAAGAAAAAGTTGATAAATAGAATGATGAGAATCTTGTGCAGAATGTGCATATATTTCAAGCACTATCTATTTATCTCAGTCCTTTGTTGAGCATATAACTGTGACAAACAATGATTGATATTGATGTTTCAAACATTCAACTCAGGCACGCAGAGGGCATGCAGTTTCCAAAATTGATTAGGGATATAGATGTTTGACGTGTAGGCAATGAAGAACTTTCGCAAATAATTGATCTTCTACATTATCAGAAAATCACTGTAGACAATATAAAACCACGTGGGCAAACTAGTATCAAAGATCTTCATCGCAATAATGTGGATAACATCCAACCTTGACAAAGCTAAGTATAAGTTGTCAGACTTTGTAATTTATACTTGAGATGTAGGTGTGATGATGGATGTGATATTTTTATGGTTAATCTTGAAAGTTATAAATATATGAATATTGAATGCATTAAAACAAAGGAAGCACTAGATACGATAAATTTTGATTTATTTTATGCTATAAAATAATTAATTAGTGGTACCAGCAATGACATAGATAGTGGAGAATCGAATGACATCGATGATGATGATGATGATGATTTTGTGTTTGTTGAGTCAGACATAGAAATGATAAGAGAGAACCAAGACATTGATGACATTGGACAAATAAGGGCAGTTGAAAATGATATACAAATGGCAATTGAAAAGTCAAACCCTTGGTTTGTTGTATAAGATATATGACCTGTCGCCTATCGTCGTCTGATAGAGGGCCAGTGGATGGCAATGGTGGGCGTGGGACTCCACCCATGTTGGAAAACGTCAAGTGGAGTTCCCCACCCGCGTAAAAAGCCCACTAACCCCCTATCATTGGCGGTCGAGGGGGTTGTGCCACCGGCAAGTGGAGTGTAATACCCAAGGATTTTTTAATATCTATTTGAGATTTTTACATAAGATTACGTAAGTTCAAATCTAACAAACTAAACCAAATATCCAGTCCAAACCAAGTATGGAGCGACACAGACACTATAGGATTGATTTGTATGAGATTCAGATTGACCAGGAATCCAAAAAACTCGTCTAATGAAGTGAGTAATGTTCGTAGTGGGTTGGATCAAGATCCAGAGAACCTAAAGTTTAAAGGGGCAACTACGAAAGATTTTTGGCTTTGCAGGGTGCATAGAAGGATTTTGGATTAGAGGGGCAATCCCACAACTGCAGCCATTGTCGTGTTACCTCCGGGCCTTATGGGCTCCGGTAACGACAGTCACTTTCACTGTTGACTCACCAAGTTTCACCCCCTCTCCCGCTCTACTCTCTTTCTCTCTCTACTCTCTCTCCCCTCTCTCTCTCTCTCTCTCTCTCTCTCTCTCTCTCTCTCTATATATATATATATATATATATATATATATATATATATATATATATATATATATATATATATATATCTCTAATCTTCCCTTCTCTCTCTTCTTCACATGTTCCTCTCTCCTTCCTTACCTTCACTCTCTCTCAATCTTCCTCCCTCTTATTCTCTCTCTTCTCCTTCCTCTCGCCTATGTTCCTCTCTTTCATGGGGTCAAATCACCCACCACTGTCGGATCACCTGTTGGCAGAGAGCACCAAACCATAATTGAGGCCCCCTTTTCATCGACCACCACTTGTCCAACCGAAACCCCTCCCATCGAGGTCCCCTACCTACTGAGGTCATCCATGCCAACCAAGCTTTCCACCTCCGCTAGGGCTTCTACCCAGCCGGCCACCGTTTGTCGACTGCCACCTCCTTGCCATCGTTCGTCGAACCATCACCACCAGCCCTAACTATCGGTCGTCACTCAAGCCAACAGAGCCCCCACTACTGGGGTTGCTTTCCAGTCAAAGCCACCCTTTGCAGATCACCACCCTACCGGTCGAGGCCATCCCTACTATCGGCCACCTAAGCTCCAACCGACCACCACTCTCTCTCTACTCGTCTGCTCTCTCTCTCCCTTCCTACGATCCGTATATGGAGGAGGAGAAGAAAGGGAGAGGAAGAGAAAAGAGAAGAAAGGAAGAAGAGGAGGAAAGAAGAAAAAGTAAAAGGAAAGAAAAAGTAAAAAGAAAGAAATGGGCTGCTACAGCGCGCACCACTAGGTCGGGTGGGCCTCGTTGATGCCGACAACTGATCTCTCCCATAGTCACAGTTACCTTGGGATTCATGCACTACATTGGGATTCATGCATGTTGCCTCAAGAATCATGCCATTGCCATATACACATGTGTGGCCTCGTGAGCTGCATCGCACTTGCCTTGTGTCACCTTTGATCGCTCACATGGTCGATGCACCACCAAAGTTCATGCTGAGTTCAAAAAACTTCTTGAAACAAAGGACACAACTATAAAGGTATGGTTCTTTAGTTCCTTACTGCATCTTTAGGACAACCGTGAAGAAATAGGGTAAGTTTTGCCCTGAATTTCGGTGAGCTATGTAGACCATGAAAGAAGCATCTTGGGGTTTGTAATATATAATTGTTTTATTAAACTAACCAGAATTGAGTTTTTGACAGACGATAGATGATAATTAGAGAACCGGGTAATCCAGAATGTTAGAAGTGTTCTGTTTTGTAGGATGATTCTTAAAAATTAAAAGATAAAATCAAATTGGAAACTGTGTATTTTGCAGGTTAGACGAGTAAAAGTATATGTTTGTTTGTGCGTTAGTACATATATCACAATGACATATGTATGGATGAAAGATTGTACGTGTATGCAAGTAAAGCATATGCATAGGAGTATATAATATGATGTGTTTATGCAATTATGTTATACACATAAGATTGGGGTGACTTGCGTTTAACTGATTATCAATACACGATATATGCATATCTATCATAAAATATATGTAAAAGTTTGATGTGATATATATGTATGTATATGTGGCATACGTACTATTGTTTGATATGTTTGCATGTGTATGCCAGTGTTGCATGCGTGTGAATGTTTGATAGGTTTGCATGTGTATGCCAGTATAGCAAACGTATGATTGTTAAGGTAATATGTCTCTATACAAGTTTGACATATATATAAATGAGTGTTAAGATAGGTATATATACAATTGTGCATACAAAAAAATATATGTCGATATGAACTGTATGTATACAATTATGTCATACGTACGAATGTATAATTGAGTATCAATATGTGACATGTACATATGCAAGTGTGCCATATATATAAATATTTATGCATTATTTGGCGTGCATATACAATTAAGGCATGCATGTAAATGCATTTATTATGCATATTTATGCTCATATGCAATAGAGGCATACACATGAGCGCTAGTGAATGATATGTACATATGTGATTATGGTAGACATATGTAAAATATGTTGTTATTTGTGTGTATATGTTGAAACATTATACTAATGATAGTTTTTTGTATGCGTATGCAATAGAGGCATAAGTCTGATTTTTTTGATACAATGTTTGCGTATGTAACTAATATACGTATACTTGAATGTAATGTATTTGAGATGATCTACTCCATACAGTAGAATTAAACTGAATAGGATGTGTTATATGCATTAGAAGATAATTGTATATAATAGGTTGCTTAAGGATGTGTGGATGTATACCTATGAATGTATTGTGATGAATGCTACGAATTAGGGGTATTAACCTCATATGATCCATGCGAAGGAGAAGTTTCGGCTTTCATGATTGACATTTATAAATGTGGCAAATGATGGATCATAAAAGAGGCATGTGTATCTTTGTTGCACTTTTGAATGTTAAAAGTGATGGGTATTCACCCAATTGATTGCATTGAATGCAAAGTTTTAACTATTTATGTGGTCTCATGCATTTGTATACTTTTGAATGTGAACATGATGAGCACTAACCCAGATGATTCCTTTGAATGCAAGGTTGCACTGTTCGAGTTAGAAATTTAAAATTATATCAAATAATGTATGATGTGTGTTTGAATATAATTAATATGTTGGGTATTGACCCAAATGATTTATTCGAATGCAAGTATTTCGCCATTCGTTCTTGATATTCATAAGTTTGGATAATACATAGAGTGCATGATAGTATAAAATAGTCTTTATGCGTATTGACCCAAATGTTTGCTTACTAAAATAAATTTGTGCAATTCACGTTTTAATTTGCAATTATGAAAAATATAATATTCATGTGATACATGATTGAATAGCATGAGATGTATGGTTGTTAGCCCGAATGCAACTATTAGTGGTGACATATTTCTTCGCTTTGTGAAATGACATATTTCGAGAAAAAGGCTCTCGTAAAAGAAGAAAGGTTGAAAAAGGTGATAAACTAAAGTCTTTCCAAGGTTGCACGAAATTCTTATAATAGTGTATTAAAATGCATTCGAGTTAGAGTTTTGTTGTAGCAACAGTAGTGCATTGAAATGTGAATAGGTTAAAGTTTTATCGTAGTTGCACTAGTGTCAATCAGATAAAAGTTTTGTAATAGTGCATTAAATTTCGATCACGTTAGAGTCATATTGTAGTTGCACTAACTACGTATGATTGGGTAAAAGTCCAGCAACAATGCATTGAATTGTGGTCAAATTAAAGTCTTGTCATACCTGCACTAGTGTCAATTGGGTAAAAGTTTTGTTAGTGTGCATTGAATTTCAATCAAGTTAGAGTTTTGTCATAGCTACACTTGTGCATTGAATTTTGATTGGGTTAAAGTTATATCGTAGCTACACTGACTACGATAAGGTTAAAGTCTTGTAGTAGTAATGTCCTAAAATATGGGATGACATTAGCTCATACTATTAAGGTTGAGCAAGTAAGTCAAATGTGAACCTATGCAGTTCTGGCCACGTGGTAAATGAGATAATGTATACAAAAGTCATTCTATTACGTCGATTATGAAAATTCATCTTCCTTCTCTTTTCTTCACATTTTCCTTCCTTATTATGAAACTCTTTATCGACTTGGTTGTAAACCTGATCGTGGCATGTATGGGTTGCTTGTGAGTATGGTTGTATACCTAAATAAAATTTATACAGGATTTTATGCATGAATTATTTATGAGCATAACGACAATCTTGAATGGAATAGGAGATAAATGTATATTGAATTCAATGTGAACATGATTAAATGTTTGAATTGCATATTAGTGTAATTGTATGCATAACAGAATGTTATTGTGATTGTATCTTATTTGAGATTAATTGAATAAGAGAATAATGTATATTTTATATAGGTTACACCATAACCACCTTTCTCTTATGCTTTATGGAGTTACAAGTTGAGATAAATGTGTGTAATGGGATGCACGGATTACTGGGAGAATAGAATGGTATACCTGTATGAATTTCATGCATAATTATATGCTTGAGTTGTGTGTGAGCCTAATGGTAGACTTGACTGAATAAAAGTATAATTTTATGCATGAATTGTATGAGTGTAAGAGTACACTTGAATGACCTTTGTGCATAAGTATATGTGTAAGTACATGTAAGTATGATTATATGTTAAAAAAAAATTGTGTACAAAAGTATACATGATGTGTATCTTTACTTATACATAGCGATATGCATAAGTTGTGTGTCTCGTATTTATGTATAAAGGGTATGCATATATTGTTTGGTTATCCATGCATAATAATATTTGTGTCTCATATTTTTTACATCATCACGGGATAATGTAAAGGTTACATAGTTATATTGTAATCATTGAATGTTTGTGTTGCTTGTGTACAAGTGAGACCTAGAAAGGGTACGTGAAATTATACTAGAAATATTGTGTCTCACTATATATACTTTACACTTTTCAGATCCACGTGCATAAATGGATGGGTGCCACAACACAGGGACTTGGTGCGTGGAATGGATTGAATTGAACTCGACTATTGTCTTTTGTCTTTTTGGATTGTAAACCTTGAACTTAATTTTATGAAATAAATGGTTTGATTTTAACTTGTGATGTGCTCGAGTCTTTAGGTTGTTTTTATAAGTCTTCCACTATGTTTAATAATAATAATAACAATATATTCATTCTAGTTTTTTAAAGTCAGGGTGTTACATGGAGGGCTCATTGCCCATCGCCCCTAGTCATCTGGCAGGGGGTCACCCGATGGCAGTGGGGCAGTAAAGGACCTCCCTGCTTGGTAGTCGTCTCCCACCAAGCTAGGGTTAGAGGGAAAAAATATAAGAAGAGGGAGCTCACCTTCAGTGTTTCCAGACTGGAGGAGGGGCGCCTATCAACCTCCTCTTCCTAGCTCTGGATGGCCAGAAAGTGCATGGCCAAGGGCAGCATCTTCCCCTACCTTAAAACATTAAAAGAAAAGGAGGTCTATGATGGTGACCTCATCACCCGAGTCACCTAAACGTGTTAGTTCTTGTCGGACCCTCCTCTATTTTGCGTGACCAGTAATGGTATAGTGATGACGCTAGAGGTATTGTGTTAGCTCATAGAGGATGGTGGTTGTGAGGTGCTACTAAGAGTAACAACTTTGCTTCGCACTCATTGATGGGTGTCTTCCCACGAATCTCATCTTATCATCGTATGAGTGCTTCAAGTATATGTTTCAATCAATCAAGCCATTGATCAAACATAGAGAGTCGTTGATCAAATGCTGCAAGCTTTCAATTTGAATCTATCATCGTCGTTCTCAAGCTATACAGATCGACCTTCACATTAGTTGCCTTTGCAGGAAATTCCATCATAGAATCTTTCGCTTCAACCATGATTTCTATTACATTCTCCTTCTGACATCATCACAAGATCATGATCTTGTTCTGATAGCCCTTACTAACGTTGGTGGTGAGGGGTGGGCTATCCCAATCCAACTCTTCCAGGTGGGAGACGGGAGACCCGTCGAAAGGCATGGGCCGATAGGGTCCCTTTTTGTCACCGACAAGAACTGTGTCATCACCGATGGAAGGGGCTCTACACCCTACCCAGGCAGCCAGGGAACTCCACGCGGAGTTTCTCGGCACATGTAGGGTCCCACCTGATAGGGATTGCGGAAGAACGTGTTCTCTGAACCGATTCACACCCCAAACTGGGTTTCATCCTGGTTTGCAGACCAAAAACTCGGGTTTGGTTATTTTAGGCCTGAGTCTGACCCTAGATCCAATAGGTTCAAGCCTTACTCCATCGGTTCCATGTTGGGTGGACATTGTCCAATACCTAGGGCCATCTTGTTGGGCCCCCCCACCAGTTTTTGCTCTTAATATGAATACTCAAATAAAACAAACCTAATCGGACCCTAATGGAGCTTCGATTCCAATTCAAACCAGGTCAAAACCAAACACAACATAATTTTTTATATGGATCGGGTCTCAGTCTGACCTTTTCCCCTTAGAGCTCGATTTAATATCCGACCCCACCCATTTTGGGTCCAACGAATTAATATATCCTTGATCCGATCACGAACCAACCGGATCTTTACCAAGACTATTATCTTGGCCACCCAAACTCAAACTCGATCCATGAACTGAACTCCACTCACACCCATCATCAGCCTAAGCAACCCCTAGCCTATCCGCAACCACCCATGTGTCCTAGTTATCCCCAACCTAGGCCTTCCCAACACAACCCAAACCCTCTTTTTGGACCTTACCAGAACCAAGGTCCCCTTCAAGGCCCAAGCCCATAACCCATTCTAGTAGGCACTCAACTTGGGCAAGATCCACGAGTACCAAAAGTAGCACAACGAGATCAAAGGTCTTGTCCTAGGCACACAACTCGAGGAGATCTATTTTTGGATCTCAATAATGATGCAAAGTTTCAACATGATTACCCTCTAGGACCGATCGTACCTCATCAGGGGCAACAGACAGAGCCTATGAAGACATATGGTGTCAAGTTGGACCTCCCAGAATTTGAAGGACAACTTGATGCTAACATCTTCCTGGATTTGAGGCTGGCGATAGACACATACTTCACTTTTCAGTAGGTCCCAAAGCACTGTCATGTGGCATTGGCTGCATACCATTTATGAGGGCTTGCATTGCTGTGGTGGAATGACTTATGCCAGATTTGTGAGGGTCAAAGGACCTATAAAGACATGGGCTAAGATGCAACAAGTCATGGAGGCCAAGTTAGTACCCTTCAGTTATGCTTAGCAAGCTCATCAGTTATGTCTTTTGCTTTGGCAAGGCTCGAAGTTAGTAGTTGAATATACTAAGAAGTTTCATCGCCTAAACCTTCAAAGTCAGCTTCAGGAAACTGAGGAACAACAAGCTATCAAGTACATCATGGATCTTCATTCTGCTATTTGTGATGAGATGATTTGACTTGTAGTGTCAAATGTGGATCAAGCAACCCAATATGTCATGTCTGTTAAGGAGAAGCTTAAGTCAACGAGTGATTTACGAGCATCATCTTCACAGCCCAATGACGCTTTCCCAACTCGAGGAGCAAGTTCATACCAACATGACACTAAGGCCACCAATCAAAAGGACTCTATGTCATCAATGCTATGTGAGGATTTAGGGTCTGCACACAACGCCAGGTCCCGTATAGAGGCGTCTGAGGATGAACCAAGGTGTTTTCATTGCAATGAATTTGGGCATCTAGCAGCCCAATGCTCGACAGTCCATAAGCAGGTTCAGTTGATTGGACATGAGGAACATGAAAAAATAGATCTATATACTGCATATGAGAATCAAGAATCATGATGGTGAGACCATTTTTTATGATGGCATGAGTCTTATGTGCGGACTCATATTAAGTTATGTTGATGACACTATGACGAATCCTTTCCAACCTGAGCCGGTTGATGCAACCGTAGATCCAGAGCCAGATCCAACTCCATCGAAATGCAAGAAAAAGAAGAAAAGGATCAAAGGGTGATTGGATCCAATAGATCCAACGAGATAGAATCCAATGGGACTCGTAGTTACATTTTGGATTTGGGTTCTTTTTTGTGTATTTGGGTATTCAGATCTTACCCAAAATCCAACATAGGGTAGCTTCATGTTTTACTATAAATAGTTGTTATGAGGCTCCCAAGGGGGAGGTTGAATGATTAATTTGTTATTTTCTTAAATTCTATGCAATTTGCTCTTGTTTTTCTTGGGTTTTTTTATTTCTGCACATAGGAGCAGCATAATGTTGTTTTCTCGTAAATTGAGCATAACATTAGGGTGTGTTTGAATACAACCAATGGTTGTTTTATATAAAACATGACCTGATCTTTTACCGAGGGTGCTTTGCCCGTCACTTCATCAGAAAAAAAATCAAAGGTGACTTTATTCTTGTGAGACCTCGACACATCACAAACAATTAAGATTGACATCTAAATCACTGAAATTCGACTTTGCAAGATTTTTTGGTGATTCAAAACTCAATTGTTGACAAACCACAAATTATGTGATTTAACAATTTATATTTTTTTGTTGAGTAAATACTATCCAAGGGTCAATTCCTATTAAATCAACCATGCCCAATTTATCTACGGGTCAGAATTGATAAAAAGAAAGAAACCTTTTCTCTTATATTTACATGGAGAAACTTCTTGTCATACTTACTATCACTGTCTTGGCAGCGTAAAACTCTATAGGCTTATCCCTTACCTCGCAGAAACTCACCACGCTTCGGCTTGTACAAAGGGTGACACCCATGCGATTTGAACCTAGACCGCCTGCCTAGCAGCTTAGGCCTCATTCCACTATGCCAAACCCCTTTAGGCCAAAAGAAAGAAATATCATAGGGCATGAAGATGGGGATGAGTGGAACCAAACTATTACATGTCAACCAAGTTTGACATTTACTCGGGTTCATGTAAAAGCATGATCCATGATCAGATAGACTCTCCAATATGCAACAGCTCATGCACCATGGAAGTCGTTAATCAAGTTTTTAAAGTCACTCAACATAGTAGGTGATTTTGAAATTCCCAAAAATCGTTCATATCACTAAACATAATATTGCTTTCCTTCTAAAATTCTATAAACATAGTAGCGGTTTTAAATTTTCTTGGTATTTTTAGACTCTAAAAACATAAGGGTGTGTTGAAATACTTTGGATAGTAGGTCTGAGGTTTTCTAACTAGAAATTCAAGGATTTTTAGTCCAATTGGATAAAGGTGTGGGCCTCATGCCTCGATCCACAAGAGCTCAGTTCACCTTAGAGATATGATGTAATCAAACACACTCTAATGTTAGCAAAGTTTTTTTTTGCATTTCCAACACTTTTCTTTGCAAATCCAACCATGTCGATGTGCTTGGCATAGTGAATTTGCTAAGAATCACCATTGGATTGTGTTTTCCATGAAAAATGCAATTTTTGAATGCTCCAGTATTTATGAATATTATGAGCCATTGATTTATAAACCTTAAAAAAATCTCGCTTATGCATCAAAATCGAATGATTCAAGAGCTGGTTCATATAAAACCAAACATGTAGGTTAGATTCAAGAGCAAAGAACACAAATTCCATGAAAATTGAGGTTCACACATTAGTTCCCACATCTCGGGTCATCATATTCTAGTAACTATACAACAACAACAACAACAATGCCTTCATCCCAAAACAATTGGGGTCGGCGATATGAACCAAAAAAAGAAAATCATTCAGGGTCTTCCACATGAATCCTTCTCCTCCAATCATTTCTATCTAATGCCATGTCCTTGGTGAGGTTCAAAGCATTCATATCCTTTCCTATCATCTTCATCCAAGTCTTCTTAGGCCTACCCCGACCTCTTTTAACTAATATATTTTCCCATTTCTCCATCCTTCTAATTGGAGCATCATTAGGCCTTCGCCGAATATGTCCAAACCACCCTAAACGATTCTCTCTCATCTTATTTCCAATGGGTGCAACTCCTACCTTCTTACCTATCTTCTCGTTTCAAATCTTGTCTTTTATTGTATTTTCACACATCCACCTAAGCATACGCATCTCAGCTACACTCATTTTTTGAATATGATGTCTCTTGGCAGCCCAACATTCCGTACCATATATTAAAGTGGGCCTAATAGTCATCCTATAAAACTTTCCCTTCAACCACAAGGGCATTCTACGATCGCATAACACTCCAGTTGCACTTTTTCATTTCATCCACCCAACCTTTATCCTATGATTTACATCTCCATCAATTTCTCCATGCTTTTGAATGATGGATCCCAAATATTTGAAACAATCATCCATCGGTATTCTTGCTCACCAAGCCTCACTACACTCCCATCACTACTTCGTTGGTTACTAAACCGACATTCCATATATTTTGTCTTACTCTTACTCAACTTAAAACCTCTTGCTTCCAATGTTTGTCTCCATAATTCTAACTTAGCATTAACCCCAGCTCTAGACTCATCAATGAAAACAATATCATCAGCAAACAATATACACCACGGCACATTTTCTTGAATTGATCTCGTAAGCTCATCCATCACTATAGAAAATAGGAAAGGGCTTAAAGCAGATCCTTGATGTAACCCAACCGTTATCGGAAAATTGGTTGTCACCCCTCCATAATTGCGGACATTGGTTACTACTCCATACATATCTTTAATTATATTAATGTACTTGAGAGAAACACTTTTCTTCATCATTGTCCACCAGAGAACGTTCCTAGGTACTCTATCGTATGCCTTCTCCAAATCAATAAAAACCATGTTCAAATCTTTGTTCCTCTCTCTATATCTCTCAATAAGTTGTCTAAGAAGATGTATAGCTTCCATAGTTGATCTTTCAGGCATAAAACCAAATTGATTCTCCGATATCATGACAACCTTCCTCAACCTAGACTCAATCACCCTCTCCCAAAGTTTCATAGTATGACTCATGAGTTTTATACCACGATAGTTTGTGCAATCTTGTATATCACCATTATTCTTATATAGAGGCACCAAAGTACTTTTCCTCCACTAATTAGGCATCTTATTTGTCCGCCAAATCTTGTTAAAAAGATTTGTCAACCATTCTAAACCTTTCTCTCCCAAGCATTTCCAAGCCTCGATAGGTATACCATTTGGGTTAACTGCCCTTCTTGATTTCATTTTCTTTAAAGCCTCTGCAATTTCTTTCTTTTGAATCTTGCGCATGAAGTCACGATTCATCTCATGAAAAGGAATAAAGAAGTCTCCAAGATCTTGAGCATGACTTTCATTAAATAGCTTATCAAAATAATCTTTTCATCTCTCCTTAATCTCCTCATCTTTGACTAAAACCCTTTGCGTTTCATCTTTGATACATCTAACCATACCCAGATGCCTCGATTTTCTATCTCTCATCTTTGCAAGCCTATAAATATCCTTCTCGCTTTCTTTGGTATTCAACTTGTCATAAACCTCCTTATATACCTTATCCCTCGCGTTTCAAACTACCTTTTTAGTTTTCTTCTTTGCTATCATATACTTCTCCAAATTCTCATTATCACGACTCTTACTTAGATTTCTATAACACTCTCTTTTAACCTTAATAGCTAATTTGACATCCTCGTTCCACCATGATGTATCCTTATCTGGCGGTGCATCGCTTTTAGACTCACCCAATACCTCCTTAGCCACCTTTCTCATGCCACCTGCTATCTTATTCCATATTGATTTTAAATCCTCCTCGAGACACCAATCAACTTCCTTAACTACTTGCTCTACAAACATTCCTTGTTTAGCTCATTTCAGTACCCACAACTTAATTCTAGGATTTGTCATATGTCTATCCTTTTTGCGGCATTGTCTAATTCTAAGATCTAAAATTAAGACTCTATGTTGTGTAGCTACACTTTCTCCCGATATAACCTTACAATCGATGCAACGACCCCTATCTCTCTTTATAAGTAGGAAAAAATCTATGTGACTCGTATTAACCCCACTTTTAAATGTTACTAGGTGAGACTCACTCTTCCTAAACCAAGTGTTTGCTAAGATCATATCATAGGACAAACCAAAATCTAAAATCCTTTCTCCACTATCGTTTCTTTCTCCTATACCATAGCCTCCATGGATACTCTCAAATTCATCCTTACTAATGCCTACATGTCCATTAAGGTTACCGCCGATGATATTCTAGTAACTATACTTATATTTATATAAGGTAACTGAAATATATTTATTGGTATCAACCAAGATTTTTATAGGTTTTTTTACTTGTTTTAAAAAATTTCACCATACAGATGTGATCTAAACATTTGGTTTTATAGAAAATCTAATTACAATGTATAAGAAAGATCTTTTAAGGGTTGAAAATCAATGGTTTAAAATTTTCATAAATATTCAAGCATAAAAAAATCACATTTCTTGATCCGATTACGATGATCCAACAGTCTATTATTAGCAAATGGACCACGCCGAATGCATCTAGAGGGTTCGATTTGCAAAAAAAACTATGAAAATCTTGATTCATACCAGCAAACATATGTGGTTGGTATATATATATATATATATAAAGAAAGAGAAAGAGAGATGTGTAGCTTACCGACCATTTATCTCTGAGACCACCTCCAACCTCTTTAAAAAACATAATTGCATGTATTTCTTGTTTAATCTAAACCCATGTGAAACCATGTATTAGTTTAAACATATTTCATAATTAGATGTGTTTTAAGCACAACAAAAAAATATATCAATGGTACATATTATACCAAAAAAATAATTAATTAAAAATCAAGAATGTTTGTAAAATTAATTTGATCCAAATCATGAAAATTTGCAAATAAATAATGATAAACATACCTATAGGTTTGGATTAAGAAAATTAAAAACAGATAAAAATAGGTTTTTAGAGGGGTAAGGGACAGTCAGGGAGATAAATGGTCTCTAGACAGGTATGTGTGTGTGCAGACCATGGAGATTACATCGGTATAGTTAGATTTGCCAAAAAAAATTTCTGTAAACACGACATTTGAAAGTAAGGACAGATGGATGGACCATCTAGTGGTGTCTCTCTCTATCTGAGAGCCGTTTATCTGGCTGGTGTGGCAGCACTGTCTGTGTCCCAAGCTTGAACCAAGGTTCTGGATCTGCCTGTCCATGATAGACTCCAATAGTATGTTCACGGTTGGCCCAAAAGAGGTTGGTGTAGTGGGGTGGAGACTTGGCTGCTAGACGGTCAGTCTAGGTTCGATTCCCATGGGTGTCGCCCTTCTGTGCAAGCCAATGCGTTGCATAGACGCCAAGGACAGGAGTCCTATCCTCGGAGTTTTACGCTGCCGGCACGACGACCGTAGGTATGGCAGGCTGAGCCAGTGCGACCAGGTTTTTTTGCCGTGTGTGATTTCTTCGGGTTATAAATCCAAAAAAAAATGTTCAGGGTTGGGCCGGATAAAAGGTTCTGTTCCATTTGGGTGCATATGTTTGGATCCAAATCAAGGCCATATTGGGGTCGAGGCTTGAGTTAGACCAGCTTAATTCCCTCATTCACCACTATATAAATATTGGACTAGATTCAAATTCTATCTTATGTTCATGTTTGGGCATGACACCTTGTTTGTATCCGGACCAATATCTGGATCCATATTTCAGTCTACAGGTTGGATTCAAGAACAAACAGAACCAACTCCAAACTCTGGCCCATAGTCTGAGTTACACGTCCTTGTTGAATACAAATACAAATCCAAATCCAGCCAAAGTTGAAGCATTTTAAATTTTCACAGATTTAAGTATATACACATCTGGATTTAGATGGTCCAAGTTTGGATTCTGGTACTTCTCGTTCATTTCCTGATTCTTAACACGCTTTAGGTACAGAAAAAATAACTTAATCTGGAAATCTGGATCTCGAGGTGCTTTTGGTTATAGATCTCAACCATGTTTTCTATGATCAGGAGATGGGTATGATTACTTTGTATAGATAAAGATCCATGCATACATACATATATTTTTATGTGGTAAATATTGACTGCTATAAGGAACTAATGAGTAGAAATCACTCTTTTCATAAAAAAAAAAATCATTTTTTTGTTGATCAAGTATTACTTATTTGATCTAGATGGTTTGTTTAGTAGAAACTTGATTTGAACCATGTGATTATGATAAATAATTAGGTTTTTAAAAAGTTTAAAAGTCAATGGCCCACGATGTATATAGGAAAAGTGGTAGCTGCCTACCACTTTTTTAGCCTACAGCCAGCCAAAAGTGTTTTCCGGTTGTTTTCGCAAATATGATCCTGCAGATCTGTCCAGCATGGTTGATTTGCCAAAAACGGTACTTGGATCATGCTTTTTTGATAAAAATTTATGATTTGTAAGCCTTGAATATTTATGTAAATCTTACCTGTGTACCCAAATCAGATGATCCAAGAGTCGGATTTTATAAAATCAGGCATGGAGAACACATTGGCAGTCAGATTTAAGGAAAACATAAAAAAAAACTTCAAAAGCTCGGTAAGCTAGAAAAGTGGTATATATATATATATATATATATATATATATATATATATATAAAGAGAGAGAGAACCGAACATATTAGGCCCTCTTTTCTCGTTCTGCGCCATTAAGCCCCATAGTTTGAAGTGTTTTATTATAGATCCGATCCATTATATGTGTTTAGCATGCTCTATTTAGTGAAAATTGACTCTTGGATCATGTTTTTTGATAAAAAAACATATTTTTATGAGCCGGAAA
Organism: Nuphar pumila; assembly: GCF_984573655.1. NCBI lineage: Eukaryota > Viridiplantae > Streptophyta > Magnoliopsida > Nymphaeales > Nymphaeaceae > Nuphar > Nuphar pumila. The sequence continues at coordinate 10,854,119 of NC_143261.1, read as the reverse complement.
AAATTGATGCCTTCGTAACCATTAATTTTGGATCACCATTAAAACCTGTATACAGGTCAAATTCCGGAGATCCAAAAGCCGGTTCTCACTAAACAAAACTTATAAATCACATCTTTGGTGTTAGATGCGAGAAAATATACCAAAAACTATGAATTTTTAATGGGCCTAACGGGTAGAACCAGCCCATTACTCTCTCTCTCTCTCATATATATATATATATATATATATATGTGTGTGTGTGTGTTTGCGCGCGCGCTTGTGTGTGTGTGCCTGAACATGTCTAATCCTTCCAAGTATCAATTTATTGAATAGATGGTGTTTGTCCATATGGTTGCTGTGATCATGACAAATACTGTTTGTGCTTAAACTAATGTAACAGGAAAGTTCCACTAATCCTTATTCCCTACTCTTCAACCTATATCGTTATGAAACATTGCACTCTAAGCTGAGAGTGAGGCAAGAAAAAATGGATTTGTTATTTTGATTGAAACTTTAAATTCAAAAAGTTCACCAACCAGGATCTCTACAATTAGTCCGCCAGGCTCGAGTTATAGCTTCTTCTTTAAACTTCCATACATTGTTGCCTCTTACTCAGATAACGTTATATTGTATATAACCGATTCATCGGTTATATTCAATTCCCACCGCACATCTCACTTGATGAAGATTTGTGTGGGACCCACTCTCATTTCAAAGTGAGATGTGAGGTGGAGATTGAATTTAATATAACAGTTAATTATGTACAATCTGTCCTGATCTGCCCTCAAAGAAGCTACCGCTCTAGTAGGAAACCACCTATTTTCAGAATCTTCTCGATTTTCTTATGAAACCCTACCAAATATAATCCCCTAAAAAAGCAGCATAATTTTCTCAGGCCATCAGTTTTCCTTACTTTTGAAGCTAAACATGTTCTACCGGTCTTCAAGAATCGATAGAAACTTTGAAATCTATGATGATTCGGTAACTTTAGCCTCAATACTTAGGAAGTTTGTTGCACACCCACCCACGAGAAGACACTTTCCTGGAAAAGGAATGCCCACAGGAGAAAGTGCCTCCCCATAACGGAAGGTGTGACTCAGTTTTCTTAAGAAAATGGGGGTTTTTGCAATAAAACATTTATAAAGGGGAGCATTAAAATATACAGTTTAACTTGCAATAGCATATATTTTTCTCAAGCAGGTCCTAAATTCTAATCTCTAGGCATGTATTGGCTGGACCAACTCTTACCAGGACTGTCTCCTAATCTGTTCACCAAACTAACGGTCGAATCCTCTTCGGCCCCTATCTTATTAATAAAATCAGTTTTTCCTTTTCCTCGAAAAAAAAAAAACTCTTACTAGGACTGTCGATGGGTTGCGTTTGTCCGGTACCCGATCTGACCCAAACTCAGATATACAAGTATGAGCATGAAAAATGCCGACCCAATTGCAATTCAGGACTGACCCAAGTACGTGGGTCAGGGTTGGGCTATGTTTTTACTGGAAATTAGAAGTGACATGCTAATGTGGGTGGCAATTCATGAAAATAAGGGTGGTTTAAAAATGTTATAAAACATCATATTTGAGTCAACTTTAACAAATAAAAACAATAAATATAATATGCTAAACGTGGTCCAACCGTTAGATTTTGTATTTGGAGCTTAGATTTATCAAAATCAAGTGTGTACTACCATAGCTATACCTCCACAAGAGTGCCCAATACTAAATACCCTCTAAATTATGTGGGTTGGGTTTAGGTTTTTACTTTTCTTTTTTGAAAGACAAGCTGGGGTTAGGCAGACCCACCAGTTACACAACATACCATTGGGTTTTGAACTTGCAACATCCCAACACATGGTGACGCGCACTAACAGCTCCTGCCAAACAAGCGGAGCCCCCGTTGGTTGGATTTAGGCTTCTATTTTCTCAACCCAACATAACCCGAACCCAAATGCCTTTTAGTTGTGTGGGTTTGGGTGCACCATGGGTCAGACGCCTGACCGATGGACATCCCAAACTCTTGCCATCACACTAGCTCCTACAAGTGGACTCGACTGAACTTGAACCGGTTCAGCAGGGTCTGTCCAACCACTAGATGTAAATATTATCTGAGCGCTATGGTAGACGAGGGTGAGGTTCATAAGCCTTGATGAGCTATGTTTGCTTAAAATTATGTCCCTATACATATAATACTATTGCCGGGAAATCACATAAAAATAGCACATCCAATGTTTTCTTTACTTTTTAGCGTGTCCATGTGACATGGGTACGTACTTCCTAAGAAAAAGAAGAAGAAAATGGAAAGAACTTACTTTTTCAAGTTTTTAGTTGATAAAATTAAAACCAAAAACAAAATGAATTAAACAACAAAATATTGACATTTTCCGGCTAGACACCAGCCGGAAATGGCTGGGCTGCCGGATGGTATCAACCCAGCCATTTTGGGGTGCACAGTAGCCAAAAAATAGCCAGGAATTGATCTTTTAAAAAGATAAACGATACCACCACCTAGCCTTAACGGCTAGCCTCAATGTCCTTAGAGACGTTGGGACGTTAGTGGGCATATGAAGCCTGCTGTGGGTGGTCGTTTGGATTTTGATGTGACTTTGGATTTGAACTTGGACTTGGATTCAAATTTGGATTTAGCCCGGCTTAGCTCGGCTTGATCTCAGTCTTTGTTTTATTTTGACCAATCTTTTATCACTTTTTTTTAGACCATTTTGTACGTCTTAAAACTGCATAAAAAAAAACATTTATTAAACCTTGAGTTTTTTTATGTTTGACAAAGGTCATTTTTTACATGGGTGACTATTTAGGTAATTATAAATGCATGTTTTCTGTTTGAGCATTAACAAGGGAATGCTACCCATTTGGCCTCAATGGCCTCATGCAAACGGTCATCTAAACCATTTTGCTGGAGTTCATATAAACTCCAGCTACCTTTGGTCCTTCAACCAACAAGCTTTAGTTCTCCTCCCTCTTCTTCATGTTCTATCTCCCTCTCTTTGCCTTCTTTCTGAAGTTGCTCATGGTAGTTGTGTTGTGGTGGTTAGCCTTCTCACTAAAAGTTGACATTGCATGTGAGGAGCAGGCTTGGTTATATTTCAAAAGCAAGGTTGTATCCAACCTTTCTGCACCCCAGTTATATTTAGTAGGGCAATTGGTGTTTTTAAGAAAGCATCATTGTTGTACACCTTCAAGCTTTTGGTCCCACCTACCGTAAAAAAAAAAAAAAACTCCAATACTCACACCACCATCTTGGTCTATAACCAAGTTTTAGGTGTCATCCAAATAGGTCCTTGAGTCTTCACCACCCAGAGAAAAAGAATCCATTCTTATTCAAATATCATGAAAAGATTGTTATATTAAGAAATGAACCATATATTTGTCCACACTCCATGCTCATGGTCCAAGAGTAGATCAGGTCCAAACCAGTGGCGGAGCCAGGGGTGGGCATGGGTGGGCGGTCGCTCACCCCAGAATTAGAAACCGAGTCAAAATATGATACGACTCGGGTCTTCTTCTTCATTCCCCACGATTTGGAGGTTGCATTCTTTCCTTGTGAATGCTTGTCGAAGAATATCAGTGCAGGGTCGTGCAGGAGTGGAGATCACGCCTCCCTGCGATACATAGTTGCTCTGCCTCGATGTTGTGGCAAGGACCGTCCCCTCCGAGAGAGAGCTGAGGAGGCACCTCAGTTGGAAGACCTTCGGCTTGTTGCTGGATCACCACCGAGAAGGAGGTGGCTCAACTACCGAAACAGGCTTTTGATCTCGATGTATGATCTTCACCACCATGGAAGCTTCGTGCCACTGCGCCACCCACAGAGGTCGATGATCACCACCCGAAGTCTGCCCACCCAACAAAAAACTTCTGGCTCCGCCACTGGTCCAAACCATCTACTCTTGAGTTGAGTTGAATTGAGTTGCATTTTGCCACTTAGTTCTTGACCAAACCATCTCCAAGACATCGTTATAGAGACTACAATATAGGACGTATGTATTGCATATTCAATATCATTAATTTTCGATCATATCAAGCATGACTCTATCAACTCGCACCACATGGTAGGGCAAGATCTTGGATTAGCGTCCAAGAGCTACCATCACAACAGATTGGTTGTTTTATCATTATTAATGGTGCTTTAAGTGAGAGGTATCACATAGTATTAGTTAAAAATAGTAAAAAATGTCATCCCTTTTGTGGTGGGCACCATTGTTGCAGAATTTTTTAAAGTAGAAGCATGTGTGAAGTTGATAGATTGGCATGAAAAGAAATCTCACATGGGATGGTGCTTGGCTTGGCTCCTTAGCAAATGGATGGTTCAACATCTTTTTATCGAGAAGAACGTAACTCATTAAAGTTAGGCAAGAAGAATCATGATAAACTGATCTGTTTATTAGTATACTAAGGGGTTAACATCGGGCCGGCCCATCCGGACCTGACCTAAGGACCGGTACCTGTTGCCGACGAAAACGCCCATTCCATGACCTACCAAAAATTCTACATGACTTTCAGGAGGGTTTACCAGGCCGGGTTTTGGGGTGGGTCAGGTTGGATCATTCCTTTATTGCTGATGGAAGCAACATTCTTGGGGCTATTCTTTCACCATGGTTGCCCCCTACTTGGACCGAGATTGGCCAGGTTTGGGCTGTAACTGCAGGCCCAACCCGACAGGATGAAAAAACGGGTCTGGGTAGTGATAAGTGATCCTGGTCCAGCCCAGCCTGTTTATTACTTGTGTCACCCGATCTGCCGTCATCGAATATTTCTTTCTTTCTTTCTCATAGTTGTCTTTTCTTTTCTATTGACCCTCAAAGACATGCATGTATATATGAAAGTGTGGTATATCTCATTTTCAAATTAAAATATGATTACTTACTTTCTAGGTTAATTTTTTGTATATTGACCCCACCTATGGAACTGGCATGAAAGAGTTCTCGTGTCCTGACTCTTGATCATGTATCTGTATTGATTGTTTATTGGTTAATATAAGATCAATTCTCAGTTTGGACCTTACCAGATAAAGTAAATCGTACGTGTGAAATTAATTTTATGTCCATGTGCAGTCACATGGCACACTTTGGTGCATACGCCAACCAGAATTATACTACACGAGCTCGTGCATGTCTGTGGCAGTTTTCACGTTTCCCATTTAACATGAAAAAAAAAACTTACGATGCCGGTTTCACTCGGAACCCATTCCGAGTCAAACCGGTTTAGTCCGAGTTTTAACCGAGTAATGGTCAACGGTGAGTAAAACCCAAACTGTCACTAGGTTGGGACTCCATTTAGTTGCCCGGTTCAAACCCATGAGTTTGCCAACCTTGATTTAGTACACCGCTATGCCTGATCTGCCCTCTATCTTCTGTTGGGTCATAAAGAGATCACTACAAGAAATAAGGCTTTTGCTCGCCATCTTCTATTGGGTCTTAACATGTTGGATATTTTATATGGCATTACATAACTTTTGATGAAATTCATGGATATTCAAATATGATCATAATTATATTCATGAACTATTATTTTGGTATTGCATGCAACTATGAATAAAAACTTATATGGTTTTACCAGTTTTGGTTATAGGATGATCTCATTTGAAAACTTATATAAATTGTATCAATTTAGACACGAGCAAAAAACTCATCTCAGAACTTTGGATACACTATCTTTGTTGTCTTAAAAAACAGGTTAGGAGTATAAGCATGAGTGAGTTGGGGTGACACAGTATATCTCTTTCTTTTTTCTGTTGTAAGGTCTCTTGAATATGAGGCATTCAAGAGATAGACCTACTCACGATACTAATATGGAGAAATCTTCTGAGGACCCGAAAGAGACCACGGAGCATGTAATACACATGAGTTATGTGGACACAACATTATCTCTCTATCAATTAAACAATTTGATATGCACGGGGGGAAATAGCTTTATTGATCAAAGACAATTGTTAATAACCATACTTTTTAGAAGTCGAGATATGATTGGATATGTGAACTTTGGTCTTTGACAATCACCGTATCCTATATTGGTATCATATGTATATGTACCGGATGTTTTCCTGATGCTCATAATAGTAACTAGCTTAAGCACACTTTATTAAGGTCACACCTCTAGTACGCATTTCAATATGGTTTCAATTAATATACTAGTACATATGCATATATTGAGTTAAAGTTATGATTTTTCAAATAAGTTTTTTGTAAATATTATTTTTTATATCTTTAAAATCTCTATAATTTTTAGAGTTATATGTTATTTAAAAATATTATCTAATAAGGAATGATCTTGTCTATTAAGAAAGTGTGGTTGGAGGTTAGCACCAATTGAAACTCATTTTCTTAATGAAAAAGTGAAGTTTTGATACTCTATAAATAGAGAGTATCACATTAAGGATGAGCAATAGAGAAATCATTTTGGGTAGCTTTGTGTTATGTAGCCAAGGGGTAAACCCATGTTTGCCTCATTCAGTGTGCTCATAAACCTAAGGTGGACACAAGATTGATCCCTATTCCATTTTGATGGTAGCTCAAGTTACAATAACTTGATATTGTCTTGTGCCTTTTTTTTTCAATCATTATGGATTTAAGAGCTTTGACTTGTGAAATGTGTGTTTTATCTTTCTCTCTTCCTTAATGTCATTATTGATTTATATATACTATTTATTCAAATTTGTATTCTAATCTTATACATATATTTGGGTTGGATTATACTCAAAATCTGGTAGTACTTGACTTAGTCAGATTGTGAAAGTTATAACTTTATAATCGTATATCAGAATTCAATGATTTTTGCTGCATTCAAAAACATATTCAAGTAACTAAATTCTGTACTTTTAGGCCAAAAGATTTTTTTCCTTTTTCATGTCCAAAGTTTTCCAAATAATAACTAGCTTAAGAACATTTTATTAAGGTTAGACCTCTAGTACGTATTTCAATATGGTTTCATTTAGTATACTAGTAAATATGCATATATTGAGTTAAATTTATGATTTTCTAAATAAGTTTTTTGTAAATAAGTCGAGATATGATTGGATATGTAAACTTTGGTCTTAGACAATCACAGTATCCTATATATATATATATATATATATATATATATATTGGGTGAGCAATGCTTTTCTGATGCTTGTAATAGTGACTAGCTTAAGCACATTTTATTAAGGTTAGACCATTAGTACTTAGTTCAATATGGTTTCAGTTAGTATACTAGTAAATATGCATATATTTAGTTAAAATTGTGATTTTCCAATATTATATTTTTTCTAGCAGAAATTTGCGCCAAAAAAATGATATTTTTTGGCAGTGTAAGGTTGCTTCAGGAAATGCATTATCGACGATACCTTTCCTGTTGGCGTATTTTTGTGCCAGCAAAGGTTTTTACTGGTGCTATTGTTGCACTAGTAAAACCTTTATTTCTTGTAATGGATGGAAGGCAATTTGGTGCAGGGGCTCACTCAAAGTGTGATATGTGATTGCACCTGATTTGCCTTCATATTGGACGGTCTTCAAAGATATGGATGTCTGAGAAAGAGTGTCCAAAGTCAACATAGAGTTATTTTATTCATTATGGATCATGTCACAAAGATAAGTACGAGGATGTGTAATGTGGGTTTCACTTGCAAGATCCATTGCCTACGTGTCCACATATATCCGGTCGTGTCACCAGAGACACAATGCCAAAATGGTAGCTCTAAGCCCCAAGAAGTTTGGTGTAGTAAGATGAGACTGAGGGCGCTAGGTGGGTGGTCTAGGTTCAAATCTTCTGAGCATCATCTCCTGCACAAGCCGAAGCGTAAGGACCTCAGGGATGAGACGTAAGCCCCCAAAATTCTACACTGCCAAGACAGTGATTGTAACTACGACAAACAGAGCAAGCGTGAAAAGGGGGTGACATAGATTATGGAAAGGCATAAAGAGTACAACATATATAGAATGAAAAAAAGTAAATGACATGTTGGATTAATGTGTTAGATTAATTTGTGACATTGCCTGTAAAAAAAAATTATGAAAAAGTGCATTGAATTAAATTATCATTTATGAGTAATACTATTCTAATTTGTCTCACTAGAGTTGGTCAAGTATGAATGGTAATCATCGTTTCTGATATTTTAGACTAATACAATAACATGTATGTTATAAAAAAAAATGATCATGCAATTCTAATCAGTCTAGCACTTTATCTACACATTGGCATATGATATAATTAACATGTTGGATATTTTATATGGCCTTACATAACTTTTGATAAAACTCATGGATACTCAAATATGATCATAATTATGTTCATGAATCATTGTTTTGGTACTGCATGAAACTATGACTTATGCAAGATTTTATTATGGTTTTCTAGTTTTGGTTGTAGGATGATCTCATCTGAAAACTTATATAAATTGTGTCAATTTAGACATAAGAAAAAACTTCTCTCAAAACTTTGAATACACTATCTTTGAAGTCTTATAAATAAGGTTGTGGGTATATGCCTGAGTGAGTTGGGGTGATACAATATAACTCTTTCTTTTTATGTTGTAGGGTCTTTTGAATACAAGGCATTCAAGAGATAAACCTACTTACGAAACTAACATGGAGAAATCTTTTGAGAATCCAACATAGACTATGGAGCATGTGACACACATGATTGCAGTGAACATGACATTGTCTCTTTGCAAATTAGACAATTTGATATGTGCAAGGTTTTATTGATCAAAGGCAATTGTTAATAGCTACACTTGTTAGAAGTCGTCGAGATATAATTAGATATGTGAACTTTGGTCTTAGACGGCCAACATATCCTATATTAGTATCATATGCATATGTATTAGGTGAGCAACACTTTTCTGATGCTCGTAATAGTAACTAACGTATGCACATTTTATTAAGGTCGAACCTCTAGTACCTATTTCAATATGGTTTCAATTAGTATACTAGTAAATATGCATATATTGGGTCAAAGTTATAATTTTTAAAATAAGTTTTTTGTAAATATTGGTTTTGCGACATTTTTGCAATTATTTTGTTTGTTAAACTTTTTTTTTATTTCTAAAATCTCTACACCTTTTTAGAGTTATATGTTATTTTAAAATATTACCTAATTAGGGATGATCTTATCAATTAAGAAAGTGTGGTTGGAGGTTGGTATCAATTAAAACTCTTTTTCTTAATGGGAAAGTAGAGTTCTCATACTATATAAGTAGAGAGTATCACCTTAAAGATGAGCAATCGAGAAATCATTTTGGGTAGCCTTATGCCATATAGAGAATAGGCAAACCAAGGTTTGCATTATTTAGGTGTGTTCATAAACCTAAGGTGGACACAAGGTTGAGCCTGATTCCTTTTTTATGGTAGCTCAAGTTAAAATAAGTTTATATAGTCTTGTGTATTTTTTTTCAATCATTATGGATTTGAGAGCTTTGATTAGTGAGTTGTATTTTTTATCTTTCTCTCTTTATTAATGTCATTATTGATTTATGTATATTATTTATTCAAAATTGTGTTATGATTTTATACATATATTTGGGTTCGATCATACTCGAAATTGGGTAGTACTTGACTTAGTAAGCTTGAAAAAACTATAGCTTTGCAATCATATATCAAAATTCAATGATTTTTTTTTTGCATTGAAAAACTTATTCAATTAACTAAATTTTGTATTTTTAGGCTAAAAGAAAATTTCTCCTTTTCATGTCCAAAATTGCATAAAAATCTAATTATTTTTATTTTAGCAGGATTAGAAACCTAGTCGCGTTGACTCTGCCTACCGTATTTACGATCACTGTCCTGACAACATAGAACTATGTGGGCTTACCACTTGCCCCTAGGGAGTCACAACACTTTGGCTTATGCAAGGAATGATGCCCATGGGATTTGAACCTAGAGTGTCTGCCTACAAACCCCTTTGGGCATCCGTTTAACTCAAGTTAATAATGAAATAAAAGAGTAAAATTGCCAAGATAGCTTTTGGGTTAAAAATAGCAAGCCAATTAGTCTCATTTAAGTTATAAGATATAAAAAAATGTTTCCTTTATAACTTGAAAATGATGAAGGTAACTTGGGTATTTTATTGAGCCTTATGTCCAAAGGGTTGAGAAGCTTGAAGAATGGGACATATGATGGAGTCCATTCTACATTTTGTCCTTGCCAATGATGTTAAAATCAGTTCGCTAGGTGAATCAGTTCTTAAAAAAATGAAAATGAAAATCAAATCAATCTTGAATCAACCCCTTTTTACCATCATATGATACTTGTCATTAAGAAGTAAAAAATGTTAAAAAATTAACTCCTTCAAAAACATTAAAAAATGAATTAAATTGACCATGAATAAGCCACTTTTTAAATCATCTTTGGGGTGATTTGATCTGAATCTGCCAACTCAATTTCATTTTCACAACATTTGTCCCAGTCATCCAACATATTAGTCCACATTTTGAGAGAGATTTGTACTAATACTACCCATACAGACGCAGTGGGATGCTTGGGCTCAACATAATCTTCTTACATATGACACCAGAGGATAAGGTCCTTTTTTAGACGCTTATGGTATGTTTGATGGCTTGTCCAGGATTGAACGAAATAAACAAAAAAGACATAACAGAACACCGATTTTGTTTGTTCCGTAACAATTGTATAAAGTCCAATGTTTGTTTGGACCGTACTCGAATGTTGTAGTCCAAATGTTTGTTGTTTGATGATGATGTGCAGACAACTTGGATAGTCATGGATAATGAGTAACATTACTTCGTTATGGATTGTATGACCTAATTCGTTCACTATTTTATATGTTTCAACAAGTTTATTGTGGATTTTTGGCCCAAATATGAATCCAATTACGATTGTTTGTTTAAAACCATGATTTTTTATCTGAATATGAATATTGAATTGGATCCAAGTACCAAAACATATAAAAATGTATGTAAAACAACTATGCAACAACTTTTTTGATATCCTGAGATTATAATTGTCATCATATATGGATTCAAATATGAATGTATGTCTAAAATCATGAATTTAAGTCATCAACTATAGATCTCGAATGAGATAGAATTACCAAAACATACAAAAACTTATGTAAAACAACTACGCAACAATCAACCTGCTCATAAATATATTCATTTCAATTAATAAAAAATCAACATATGTTCCCAAATACATTCATCCGATAATCACCAATTGAATCTCAAATATATTCATTAAAAAAATCACTTGTGTTCCCATACATACATTCATTATATTTTTTTGAATAAAAAGTTCACAAGAGGTGTACTCCATTGCATTTTATACTTCTTGTACTTCACTCGTTACCGTCATTGTACACCTATGTTCATTTCATTAGTAAGACTTTCTAGTATAATTTTCATGCCCCAGACTTTTTTTTTTTTAGAGAGAGAGCATTGATGGCATCGTTGCATTTTTTTTTTAAATGCATTCTCACTGTTCCCTTGCGACTTACAGTGTACAGTTGCGCTTTGAGTCTGTTTTGCTTTTGTTGAGTTTGATGTAAGCTGCCCGGTTCAGGTGAATCAATACCCCGAAAGGGCAGCCCGTATACTTGAACTGTAATAGCCTGCGGGCAAAATTGTGAATGAAGTAAATGCGTTGAGCTTTCTTTTTTTCACCCTCGTTGTGATTGCTTCTTGTGATTGCAATTTTTTTCCCTCTATTCTCTCTTGCTCTCTTGAACTCTGATTACAAGCTTTCGCGACCGGCAAGCGAGCTGACAAGTAGGCTTGCGGCGGTGAGGAAGGACCGTCGCGCCGCGCTGACCCATTGAAGAAAATAGGCCTGTGACAAGTGGTACCAGAGCCCGTTCTCGTGCTGGGGAAGAGACTCTGGAGTCGGTGTCGACAGACACGCCGACAAGCTGCGATTTGTGAGCAAGACATCGTGGCGCCTTATCAAAACTTGCGCAACACCAAAGGCAAGGCAGTTGCTGAAGCTGAGGAGATGGGTTCACCTCGAGGCCAAGAAGAGTTGGTTGCAACTGTTAACAAGCTAGTGGAAGAGGTGACTTCACATGATGAACCAATTTCACGCGCATGTAAATCATTCAATAGACTGAATGATGTGGTGGCGAGCCTGCAAGAGCAGGTAACCTTATTAATGGGGCAGGTCACTTCGTTGACGACTACAGTGGCCGACTTGCAGACTGAAGTAGGGGAGCTTCAGTTGAAGAACTGTACGTTGCAGCGGACAGTGACCCTAAATGGCGAAAATGGTGAGAGACCATCAATGATTGATGTACCAAGACCCGCAAAATTCAATGGTTCTCGCGACAGCAAGGCCATTGAGAACTTCTTGTTCCAAGTAAAAGACTACTTGGATATCCAGAATGTGACCCTTGAAGATCTGATGATCAAGGCTGCAACGACATTACTTGATGGGGATGCTATCGCTTAGTGGAGGCGGAAGCGCAATGACATGGAGAGGGGTCAATATGTGATAGACACCTTTGATGACTTCAAAAAGGAGTTGCACAACTACTTCATGCCAAGAAATGCGTAGAGGCAGGCTTATCGGATGGTCTGTGAGCTCAAACATACTGGTTCATTGCAAGACTATGTCAGAATGTTCCAGAAGCTTATGCTGGAGATACCTAACATGCCAGAAGACGACATGCTCAACTGGTTCATTGTGGGACTTCAGCCATGGGCACAGTCTGAAGTGGAAAGGAGCAACCTCCGTATTTTGGAAGATGCATATGTGGCGGCTAAACGCTTAGTTGACACTCAACGCAGGCCTTTCACCCCATCAACCAAAGTTGGGAAGAAGCCTGACTACAGAGGCAAGAAGAATGAGCAGCGCATTGATAAAGGTAAGGCGTCGACACGCCATCAATCCGAAAAGAAACAGAACTTCACAAAGCATAACAACAACAACAAGGGTGTGGTTGTGACATGTTGGTTCTGCGATGATAGACATATCGCCAGGCAGTGCCCAAAGCGCCTTGTAAAGGACGACGAGCAAGCCAATGCTGCACAACAAGAATGCAGTGACACTGAGACCATGCAAACAAGGATGAAGGTCATGCGATCGATTAACGCAGCTAGAAGTTGCGTAGCTAAGAACATGCAGGTCAGTAAGGAACTTATGTACGTAGAAGTCATTATGAATGGAAAGTCTACTTCAGCAATGGTAGACTCGGGGGCCACACAAAACTTTGTCTCGCGGGAAGAGACAGAGCGGTTGGGCTTGAAAACTGGGCCAAAGCAGAGGACTATTAAAAAGTAAACTCTGAGGCCAAGCTCATCCTTGGTGAAGCAAGAGATGTGGCTACTCAAGTGGGGAGTTGGGTCGGCAAAGCCAACTTCTCTGTGGTGCCCCTGGAGGATTTCAATGTGATTATGGGTATGGAGTTTCTGCGAAGCCAGAATGTTATGATGCTGCCAAAGTTTAACACGTTGACGATCATGGGGTCAGATTTGCCACACACAGTGCAGTGCCTTACGCAGAAAGGCAAGTCTTATGTGTTATCGGTAATGCAACTGAAGAAGAGTGTCAAGCATGGGGAGCATACATTCTTAGTTGCAGTGCGTGCAGATGAAGGAAAGGTAGAAGCAGCAGTGCCGCCGACCCTAGCCCCACTATTGGAGAAGTTTCGGGGGGTGATGCCCCCGGAATTGCCAAAGCGTCTTCCGCCAAGACGCGAGGTCGACCACAAGATTGAGTTGACCCCGGGAGCGAAGCCTCCTGCAATGGTTCCATACCGTATGGGGCCAACTGAGCTGAAGAAGCTGCGCAGGCAGCTAGACGAGATGTTGGACGCAAGCATTGTTCATCCATCAAAAGCCCCATTTGGTGCCCCGATCATTTTCCAGATGAAACATGATGGCTCTAAACGGTTATGTGTGCATTACCGTGCCTTGAACAAGGTCACAGTGAAGAACAAGTACCCATTGTCATTGATAGCAGACTTGTTCGATCAGCTAGGCAGTGCCCGTATCTTTTCTAAGCTAGATCTGCAATCGGGTTACTGGCAGGTGAGGATTGCCGAAGGTGATGAGCCGAAAACAACTTGCATCACCCGCTATGGTGCTTACGAATTTCTAGTAATGCCATTCGGTTTGACAAATGCTCCAGCCATGTTCACGACTTTAATGAACCAGATCTTCTACCCTTACTTAGACAAGTTTGTGGTAGTCTACCTGGATGATATCGTGATCTACAGCAGCAACATGGAGGAACATGTTGAGCACTTGCGAACAGTGTTTCAGGTGCTGAAGGAGAATGACCTCTATGTCAAACACGAGAAGTGTCTCTTCGGGCAGGAGGAGATCAACTTCCTTGGCCACATTGTGGGGCGTGGTGTGCTGCGTATGGATGGGCAGAAGATAAGGGTCATCCAGGAATGGGTTCCGCCAAGCAAAGTGTCAAAATTGCGATCATTCCTCGGTTTGGCAAACTATTATCGGTGTTTTATCGAAGGTTATTCCCTCATTGTTGCGCCCCTCACAGATTTGTTAAAGAAGAATCGGGTATGGTTCTGGACAGGAGCGTGCCAAGATGCCTTCGATGGCTTGAAGAAAGCCTTAGTGAGGGAGTCAGTGCTGTGACTGCCTGATCATTCGAGACCCTTTGAAGTCCACACTTATGCCTCAGACTTTTCCATTGGCGGAGTTATTATGCAAGATGGTCATCCGATCGCATATGAGAGTCGCAAGCTGAAGGATGCAGAGAGGTGTTACACAGTGCACGAACGTGAGATGACTGCCATTGTGTATTGCCTCAGGACCTGGCGGCACTACCTTTTGGGTGCTGAGTTCGTCGTCAAGACGGACAATGTGGCCATGAGCTATTTTCAGACACAAAAGAAGTTGACGTTTAAACAAGCTCGATGGCAGGTGTTTTTGTTGAGTTCGACTTTGCCTTGGAGTACAAGGTTATAAAGACCAATGTTGTGGCGGATGCCCTGAGCCATAAGGCTGAACTGACAGATGCGCGCGCAGAGTCTTCTGAAGTGCATTTGGAGGGTGTGTTGTTGAGCCGCATCCGCGAGGGTACGCAGCAGGATTCGACCGCACAACACCTTGTTTCTCTGGCGCAGGCAGGGAAGACTCGGTGATTTTGGCTACAGGATGACCTCCTTGTAACAAAAAAGGGACACATCTTTGTACCACGGTGGGGAAGCCTTCGCTGAGAGCTACTCAAGGAGTGCCATGATACACTATGGGTTGGCCATACTGGTCAGGAGCGGACCTTAGCACTCCTTGAGCGCGGCTACTATTGGCCGCAGATGAGAGGCGACGTTGAGGGGTATGTGCGGACATGCCTCATCTGCCAACAAGATAAGGGGACAAACCAGAAGGCTGTCGGTCTCCTTGAGCCTCTACCAATTCCAGAATGTCCTTGGGATAGCATCTCCATGGACTTTATTGTTAGTCTGCCGAAGGTAGAGGGCCTCAGTTCTATTTTGGTTATGGTGGATAGTTTCTCAAAGTATGCCACCTTCATCCCAGCTTTCAAGGAGTGCCCTGCAGAGTAGTTCGTAAAGCATGTGGTGAAGCACTGAGGCATACCAAAGAGTATTGTGAGTGATCGCGATGCTCGCTTCACGGACAAGTTCTGGCGTGAAGTATTTCGGCTACTTGGCTCTGAGTTGCTGTTTTCAACAAGCTTCCATCCGCAGACAGATGGGCAGACAGAGCGTATCAACGGGATACTGGAGCAGTACCTTAGGCACTTTGTTAGTGTCAATCAGAAAAATTGGGTAAAGCTTTTTGATGTGTCACAGTTTTGTTATAATCTGCAGAAGAGCGAGTCTTCAGGCCACAGTCCATTCGAGATAGCCACGGTGCAGCAGCCATTGACCCCGCACACTCTTGCCACACAAGAAAAGGGAAGGCCATCATTCGCCTATCAGTTTGTTCGCGACTGGCACGAGCAAAATGAGTTGGCGAAAGCATTCTTACACAAAGCGACAAAGAGAATGAAGAAGTGGGCGGACAAACACCATCGGCTCGCAGGGTTCCAAGTTGGGGACCAAGTGTTGGTGAAGTTATATCCTGGTCGCACAGGCATCTTCCGCGGGCGGCACCGCAGACTACTCAGAAACTATGAGGGACCCTTCACCATCACAAAGAAGGTGGGCAAGCTGTCATACAAGCTGGAGTTGCCCCCAGAGTTCAAGGTGCACCCGGTGTTCCACGTGTGCAACCTCAAGCAGTTCCATCCAGATGATGGAGACCCGGAACGCAATGTGCCGCAACGCGCTCCCATCATGCAGAGGGCCCTGGCAGCACAACGGGCCGAGAAGCATCTCAGTCAGATCCTTCGCCACAAGGTCAACTACTTGAGACAAATGAAGAAATACTTGGTGCAGTGGGAGGAAACAACGGAACCAACGTGGGAGCCTGCATTTCGAATGAACAACTGCTACCCGGCTGAAGTCAGGGCTTACCACGAAACAGATGGCGTCAAGGACGGCGCATGATTTGAAGGGGGGAGAATGTTCCCTTGCGACTTACAATGTACGGTTGCGCTTAGAGTCTGTTTTGCTTTTGTTGAGTCTGATATAAGCTGCCCGGTTCAGGTGAATCAATACCCCGAAGGGGCAACCCATATACTTGAACTGTAATAGCCTGCGGGCAAAATTGTGAATGAAGTAAATGCGTTGAGCTTTCTTTTGTTCACCCTCATTGTGATTGCTTATTGTGATTGCAATTTCTCTCCCTCTATTCTCTCTTGCTTTCTTGCACTCTGATTACAAGCTTCCGCGACCGGCAAGCGAGCTGACGAGTAGGCTTGCGGCGGTGAGGAAGGACCGTCGCGCCGCGCTGGCCCATTGAAGAAAATAGGCCCGTGACATCCACTGTCCCTATTCTTTTTGTAACACAGGGGTGAAACATAAATAACAATGTATGGCATCCCACGTTTGTTAAAAAAAAAAGTGAAAAGAGGCTTTTTGTCCCCCGCAATGTGCGGGACGTGCCATCAAACGTACCCTTATGGTCTACAAGCTAATTAAGTGGCCTAATGCCTAACAGGACACCCGTAGTTTATTTGGGTTTTTCATAATAGTCGGCTATATTTTAGGATATAGGATAACAAGATTAAAGATTCCTCCCTATCTGATCGGATAAAGCTTTTCATAAATATCATCGTTATCCTTTAACTTTGCACTTGCCCAATGCATTAATGCCTTGATTTTATGATTTTATGTGTAATGACCACACTGCTTCCGGATACTTTCTTAAATAATTACACAAACTAACTGTCATAAATGTTAAAATGTTGAAATGATAATGACTGGGGTTGTCAACGGGTCGGGTTTGTATAGGGCGTTAAAATGGATCTGAACCTGCATTTCTTGGTATGGGCATAAAAATGCCGACCCAAATATTATTAAGTCCAACGAAACCTGACCCAAGTCAAATGTGAACTGGGTTTGAGTTATGATTTTTGCCTGATATCTCACCCGACACTTGAATGTTTTATATATGTTTTTAGTAAAAGTAAGCTTCTGAAATTATACGGATGCTGTTTTAAGATTTCATTTTATTGACCGGACAAAACCCAATTATGACAACTTGTTATTTATAAGGCAGGTGCGGGTACACCTTGATGGGTCGGATCTATTGCCCGCCCTTAGTCAAATGACTAGGGAGAGTGTTTGAATGCCATGTACCTAGTGTTCAAGGAGAATCTGTCAAGGGACTCATACCAGATCCAATCTTTATGCAAATAGGGGTTCTATATCCCTGATTTGTGATCCTCAAAACCACCCTAAAGATTTCAGTCCTTACCATGGTGAAACCATTGTTTAGAGCTGGACCTCTAATTTGATTCAAGTTCAATTTGTGTTATGCTGCCATTTAGAAACTTGGTTTAGTTTTTTTTTTTTTTACTGGTGAGGAACCCTTACCAAGAACTAGGTCACTTAATGGTCTCACTCTCACCTCCTGCGAGGTAAACCTTGGTTGGGGTCCCCGTCACCCAAGCCCTTACGACGCCCACTAATTGAAGATTCTCGCACACCCGGTGGGAGTCAAACCAGGGACAAAGGGGTCAACACCTTCTTCCCAAGCCCGCTGCCACTTGGGCAACCCTAGCCGGTGTAGAAACTGGCTTTAGCTTTGTACTGCATCCTTAACTCAAGGTTTTCACCTGTTTTATCTTTGGCTTATAGTTAACCAAGTAATGATAATTGCCTCCCATGATTTGGGTTGGAAAAAGAATTGCTGAAACTCTCTTTTTACCATCTAGTGCATGGTCTTTTTCATTGGTCTTTCATCAACTTTAAAAACTAGCTTATTGGAGGGCCCCAAGTCTGGATCGGGTGCAATATGATTGCACAAAAAATTGTGCATTAAGCACTCTATAGCCGTTCATCAGGTTTTGTGTCCCACACCTTACAGGCCTTGTCCCAAGATGGAGGGTGATGAGGTACTTAATGCACAAATATTTGTGCAATCATATTGCACCTGATCTTTTCACCCCTAGACAACAGAGGGCTCAAGGTTTTATGTCCACTTTTGCAAAGCAGGTTATATGTTCCCCCCCCCCCCCCCCCCCCCCGAACAGGGGAGTTAGCTACATCTCATGTTTGGGGGTCCCAAAGAGCACCACGTATGTAAGCATGTGTGTCTCGTATCCCCATGTTTGTCAGCATTAATTAGCATTGGAGTTTGATGTGATTGCAAAGACTTAAGTACCCTCTCCTCCATTGGTGCAAAAAAAAACGACGATTCTTGAAAAGGAGTGGTTGTAAAGACTTAAGTGCCCCGAAGATGATTATTTAAGACAGTATCTGCACTGCAGGATTATCCGAGAAAGAAATCTCCCCTGGAGGAGGCCATGAACATCAACCCTCTCACTCTCTCTCTCCCTTCTCTTTCTGATTCTATGCACATCCAGCAGAAGATCCTACATTGCTCCAACAAGCACCGACTGACCTGCACATTGACTGTTGTGGAGCCTGATTCAGAGTTTTTACCCTTACAGAAGAAGGGTTTGGGGGCTCCTCCCAGCGTGTGTAGCATCATTCAACAAAATGAGTTGTAGATCCCGATTCAGAGTTTTTACCCTTACAGGAGAGGGGTCTGGGGGCTCCTCCCAACGTGGGTAACATCATTCAACTTGAAGAGTTGTGGAGTCTGATTCAGAGTTTTTACCCTTACAGAAAGGGGGGTCTGAGGGCTCCTCCCAGCGTGGGTAGCATCATTCAACTTGATGAGTTGTGGAGTCTGATTCAGAGTTTTTGCCTTTATAGGAGGAGGGTTTGGGGGCTCCTTCCAGCGTGGATAGCATCGTTCGACTTGATTCATTGTGGAGCTTGATTTAGAGTTTTTGCTCTTATAGGAGGAGGGTTTGGGGGCTCCTCCCAACGTGAGTAGCATCGTTCAACTTGATTCGTTGTGGAGCCTGATTTAGAGTTTTTGCCCTTACAGGAGGGGGGTCCGGGGGTTCCCCCCGGCACGGGTCCCGGGTGTCGTGGTAAAAAAATACACATGGTATCGTGGTGAGAAAGACATATTTTTGTTCCAAGAAAGGTTGGAAGAAATCAATGGAAAATCCAACAAGGAGCATGCTAGAATCAAGATGTGAATGTCAAACGAGAATGGTGTTGTGCAACTCAAATAACACAAAATAATAGGGGTTTGGTTTTTAGTTAAAATGAGGAATGAAATGACGATAGAAATTGCTTAAAATTTACAAAAATATACTAGACTCAATAACGAATACACCACTTTTTACGGATTTGGAATATGACATTCGGTTAGGGAGATATGACACTGACAAGTTGGTCCTAATTCGGGTAGCGATTTACAGCGATTTGCTAACTGAATAACACTACAAATCGCTATAGTGATTTGCAGAAGACACTACAAATCGCTATAGCGATTTGCGGAAGAATCTACAAATCGCTATAGCGATTTGCGGAAGACACTACAAATCGCTATAGCGATTTACGAAATACACTACAAATCACTATAGCGATTTGCGATTTGTAGTGTCTTCCGCAAATCACTATAGTGTTTCATTGGAGACCCGAAAACACTACAAAATGATGTAGAAAAACCCGATAATACTACAAATTGTTGTTGGAAGGCCCAAAAAAAATTTGGTTTGGAGGGCGCTGCCTCCCGCCAGGGGTGGCCCCCCCTGGACCCTCGCCCACTGACCGCGCAACGGGATCCGCACCAGGGGGGAGCCCCCGAACCCCCCTCATGTAAGGGAAAAAGCTTTAAATCATACATAGAAGTAGAGAGAGAAGGGAGAGAGAGTGAGAGGGTTGATGTTCATGGCCTTCTGCAGCGGGAACTCTTTACCTCCCTCGATTTCTTCTTTAGAGAGAGAGAGAGTTTTACAGTGTTTTACGGAGAAGGAAGAAGAAGAAGATGGCGATGAAAAGTTCAAACGAACATTTTTGATGGCTCAGGTTTGTTTCATCGGATGACCATCAGATCGTCGACTCACCATCAGATCGTCGGCTCACCATCGTTTCGCCGAATTACCATCGACGAAACGATTAAGGTTCATTTCGCTGGGTAGACTTTGAAGAGTCAACATCATCCTTGACTTTCTAGATGAAGGACATGTTTGTCCTTTTTTGAACTGTTTGTTTTTTCTTTTTTGAATGAAGGGCATTTTTGTTATTTTCTCAAACGATTAAGGTTCGTTTCGCTTGGTAGACTTTGAAGAGTCAACATCATCCATGACTTTATGGATGGAGGACATGTTTGTCCTTTTTTTGAATTGTTTGTTTTTTCTTTTTTGAATAAAGGGCATTTTTGTCATTTTCTCAAACCATCGCTTTATGAGAATAATAGCAAGAAAGGGTACTTAAGTCTTTACAACCGCACCACACTCCAATGCTAAGTGATGTCAACATACATAGGAATACGAGCCCCATGTGCTTGTATACGTGGTGCTCCTTTAGACCCCCGAACACAGACCTGGGATTCAGTGAATCATCGGGGGCGAACATACACCACCCTCTCCCACTTTTGGTTTGAGAGCAAACTAACCTTGGGTTTGTCTCTTAGCACATTTGCATTTAGCTATTTAGAAGTACTTTTCAATACTTTTCTCAAGGGTGAGATACTTATTTATAGTGTTGAGACCTCTTCTCCCATTAAGAGGGGAGTCTCAAATAGCCTTATCTTCAGCCACACTTTCCTAAACCATGCCAAACTCTCATTAATTAATTTTAATTAATAATTTATAACTCTTTTAAGAAGTGGTTGTATAGATTTTAGAGGTACCAAAATAATATCGAATAATTTAGGTTTTTACAAAACACATTCCCAAAACTTGATTTTATGAAAACTTGTTTGAAAAATCATTGATTATGACTCAATAAACTTATTTATTATTATATATTAATATAACTCATCACATGTGAAATAACAATTGAAACTTTAATTATCTAAAACTAAAGTTCGCTTAGCCAATTCTAACTCGAAGGTCACCAACGAGTTTGATTGTTAACCATAAGGGCTATATGCCTATCACACCAAATATGTCTAATCACAACTTCAAGATTTATGTGATTCACCTATAAGGGCTACATGGATGGGCAAAGTAGGCAAACAATATTCTATTATCAATAAAAAAGATTATAAAAAAATATAAGACTAAAGATCAAGAACCATACCTCCTCAATCATATGAATGCAAAACCCTCTTGCCTCAACTTCTACAATTTAAAAAGTCACCCTTATCCTTAAGCATAAGGACACCCTACCATTTTTTATTGTTAATATGACTCAACTAACCAAAATATCCTCACACAAAATGAAAAAAAAGGATTTACTAAAAAAAAAAGGTGATTGATACCTAACCCAAAAGTTTCTTCTTATAGCACAAAGATACGAGTAAGGACCCAAAACATATGATTTTGAAATAATATTGAGAAACAGAACACAAGTACATGGATTTAAAAGTTTTCAATCAATAAGTAATTATTTTTGGATGTTTCAATATATAAAAATGTATTTTTATTAAAATACTATAAAAAGTATTAAAATTTATATCATGATCGTGGCGTCCAACTCGTGTCACCCATGACATTTATTCTCAATGGCATGTCACTGTAACATATTTCTTTTTCTAAAAAATAAAATTGTTGTTTTTTCTCTCAATATAAATGAATTTAGACATACTTAATGCCAGCAATGTGCTTTTCATATTGGATTGTTTATGGAGCAAACCTTTCCAAGCATAAGCACAAGTTTTTTCTACTTTTATACATAACTTCCTGCTTGCGAGTTTGCACTTATGCTTCCTAATCGTGTACCAAGTCACTTTAAACATTTGCTCAATTAAATTAGATGGATAGATCGGTTAGATTAGACCTTTTTATTTATTTTTTAACTTGTTTTTTCAATAGATCACTTAAATTAGATTCGATTCGAATTCAGTTTTTTTTTTTTGAAAATCAAATTCGATTGAAAAACCGGTTCAAACAACAGTGGACACTACAAGTTTGAAATCCAGGACCGGGTAACTTATGACTCCATTTGATCGGAATCAAACTTATAGGATGGTTAGCATTCAGATCCAACAAGATCCGACCCATTTACACCCGAAAGTGTCCCATCATTGGCAAATTTGCATTGGGTCAACCTCCCTTTTTTCATTAGGTAATTGATTCAAGAACCGAATAGGACATTCACGATGGTAGCAGGGCAAGCGGATGGTTGATGATTAAGATATCAAAATCAAACCATAATTTCCTCCCTTTCAACCCGAACCCAATTAATCAACCCATTAGTACTAATCAAGGATCCAATTAAAAAAAGGCTATCTCACACGGGAGAGACGCAAAAGGCAAGCGACAGGGCGAGAGCAGATCAGGTGATCCGTTTGACATCTTCACCGTCGATTGCTTCATCCCTCGAGGACCTCACAGTCTTTATGCAATTTGTGGACGGTGAAGATGCCTGATTTGCTCTCCGACAGAGCGCGGGAGTGAAGAGAAGACTTTGACCGTCCACCTGTCCGTTGATCGCATTCTTAATACCCCCAGGAAACCGCGACCGGATTTACCTGATTCCCAAACTACCCTCAAATCTTTTAACGTCCGACTGCCATTTTGAGTGTAATCGATGGCGTAGTTTCAAGATATACGAAGGGCAATCATTTTCCGAACCTACTCTTCTACCGCAGTTATTCCCGCTCGAGTCAGTTTAGGCGCGCGGTCTTCAAACTTCAAACTTGAAACTCCGCGCGTGCGGGGCCCGCACACCACGTCAGTGCAATCGCCACGTCACCATTGTCCACCTGCCGACCGGCGAGGCGAGCCGTTACCCCAGTGCGTCCCCTTCTAGCAGCGCGATACCGTAGGCGTCGCACTCGCATAGCTCCGTCTGCGAGTGGACTGCGAAGTCGCACATTTTCAATTTAAAGGCAGCAGTCCGGGACCCACAATTGATCCCGGATGGGCACATCTTCAAGATCGGACGGCGAGGGGTTTACTGGCTGGACTGGGAAGGAAGTAGGTGAGCCACGAGCGCATGTGGAAACGATTCGACCCATCGCTTGATTCCGATTCTTTAGGGAGAGCTGGGTGAGCCACTAGCTCCTGCAACCTCTCTTTCCTTCTTCTTCTTCGTCTTCCATCTTTCTCTCTCTCATTTTTTCCTATTATTTTCTTTCTCCAATAGCGAGAGAGAGAGAAAAGGAAGGAAGGAGGAAGCATGGCGGCTTTTTCATCAAGGGCGAGGAGTAGCTCTCCCTTCGGATCCAGGAAGCCCTCCTACTCGTCCTATTCGTCCTCGTCCTCCTCCTCGTCGCTCATGAACGGGAAGCTCATCCCTCGCTCCTGTGCCTCCTCCGCCTCCTCGCATTTCTTCGGGGGCAGATCCGTCACGCCAAGCCGCGGCAGGAGCGCGCGAACGCCCACGCCGCCGCCGTTCCTTTCGTCGTCGTCGGACGCGCTCGTCGCCAAGCCGGTGGAGTCCGGGAAGGCCGGCGATAGCATATCGGTGACGGTGAGGTTTCGGCCTCTGAGGTGAGGGATCGAGCTCGGTTTCGGGCGGATCTGCGGGTTTCTTGGGATATCGTATTGAGATCGTTTTTTTTTTTTTTTTGGTTTCTGTGTGCAGTGAGCGGGAGATTCAGCGTGGAGATGAGGTCGCTTGGTACGCGGACGGGGACAAGATCGTGCGGAATGAGTATAATCCGGTGACAGCATACGCTTTCGGTACTTTTATGCGAATATCTTGCAAATCCCAAATTCACATATGAATGATGTTTTGTTGTCTTGGACTATGTTTAATTTGAGTGATTGATGAGAAACAGAAAAGAAGATTTCGACCATTGCAGTCCGTGCCTGCATTTGCTTGAGAACGCCGCTTTCTTGAATTCTATTAATCCTGTTTCTTACCATGTTTTGTTGCTTCTGGATGGAGTTTATTGCGTAAAACAATGAGAGCTGTAATGTGCATAGCAATTCCCGAACAGAGAGATTGAACAGGTTGAGAATTTGTTAGATTCTATTACATCAGGTTGATTCTTAAGTACGGTGTTGCTGTATAACATGGATAGAAGTGTAAGACATATTGAACGTGTAAATCTGGACGGATCGCCTGTTAATACGGTAGTTTGTTGCAATGACTCTGAGATGTCCATTTTCATTAGGAATACATATGATACGAAATAGGTTTACTGTTCATATTTCGTAATTGCACCACCTTCGTCATTCTGGAGTCTCACTAGATCTTAAATCCTTGGACTGGGAATTCTCATTGCTATTCCGGAAATTGGATGTTTGTATATATATTTGTAATCATTCAATATTCAAGTGAAAGAAAGTGAAACTTTTGGGAATACATGGATGCAAATCATGCTACTGGAATCGTTAAGCATATCCAATTATCAGACGTTCTTGATTTGTATTCTAGCAATGTCCTGTGTTTCGACATTGTGTAATCATGTAGAGGCTGTTTGTTGATTCCTCATCACTAGTTCTTCTGCAGCCAAAATGGTTAGATGGAAGGCATATAAATGGAAAGAATAGGAGATTAAATTCTGTGCAGAAGGATGGCATATTAAGCATAGCTTCTAGGAGATAATATAAAATGGTTGCGTTTAATTTTCAATATGTCATCTTTTGGATGCTACTTCTATGTGTGATGTTTGCAACTTCCTGCCTTTTATGGAGCTTAGATTCTTCTATTGTCAGTTTGCATGCATTTGGTGCCCTTTGACTTGGTGGACTCTGCACTTGAGGACTTCTGGTTTTGGAAATGCACTGGTGCTAACATGTTGACTTTGTTATTGCAGATAGAGTGTTTGGACCTTCCTCAGCTTCTAAGGCGGTTTATGAAGTAGCTGCTAGGCCAGTGGTTAAGGCTGCGATGGAAGGTGTTAATGGTATGTGTTCTCTTAATCTAGTCATTCACTATCCTCACCTTCTTCTCTTTTCTTTTTTATGTAATATCAGGATAACCAGTATGTGATGTTACTGTAAAGGAACTTGAGTGAACACAGGCAACCGAATAAACAACTACTACGCCCATGCTTTTCACCTCGGTGAAGTTATAGGAAATGCACATAGAAGAGAGAGAAGGTCACTGTGACATGGGGAATCACTTAAGGACATTTGTCTGCTTATTCTGTTGCTTTTGTATTGCAGGTGCCTTGATATGGTGACACATTGATGTCTTATTTGCTTTTGAATTTTTTTTCTTTTCACTGTTGAACACTTATATCACATTGATACTCTTTTAGCATAGAAAATATAGCTGCTTCTCCAAAAGAATGGTTTATAGAAGGATATGATGCTGGAATAAAAATGGATGCATCCAGTAACATGAGTGCTGATAAATTTAGTGTTTTGTTTTTCCACTTTTCTGTTCCATGCAACAATTACATATTAAGGAACCAAGGAAATTACAACAGTGAAGGTTTGAAAAAACAACTCCACTATTTATTGGAAAAACATTCTAATGCAGACTATTTTGATTCTTAGGCTTTATTCTAATTTCTGTCTAGTGTTGTGGGTTCAACTATGTGAATTCTCAACTTTTTGTTATTCCAAATCCATGTACTAAATTTTGATGGGGTTGGAAATGATGTTTGGGGTCCCTTTTCCCCCCTCACTGGTACCTTTTTCAGCGGCCTAGAATAATGTCAATTTTGTTATAATTGAATATCATAACAATTTTGTCTCATCATTGTTGACTGCTTGGAGCAGTAAAACATGTGTGTGTTGCGTGAATGAATGCTTTATTGTTGTTCAAGTGCTATAGTGCAATCAATTCCTTCACATGCAAGTTTGCAATCATTATCATTTTGTTGTTGCCTTCAGCATTGACGATTGGAATTCTTGTCTTTTGTACTTGGTTATTCATATTGATTCAATGTTTGAGATTAGTATCACATTGAAACTAACTGGAAGTATGTTTATTTGAATTCTAGGGACGGTGTTTGCATATGGTGTTACAAGTAGTGGAAAGACACATACAATGCATGTAAGTTTTGTTAGTTGTTATTACATTGTGGTATGATTCTTTTTTGTTTAATGCAAGAAGCTGCCAAAGATTGAATGGACTATTATGTATGTCTTTTGAAGCATATGTTAGGTGATTGGTATTGTTTTGAATGCTAAATGCTAGCGTGTCACTTTCTTTATTTAAGTGATTTATGCTTTTTGTATGTTTTATATCCTTCCTTTTAATGGTGTAGGTAGGGATGGCAGTGGACCGGGGCGGGTGCAGGGGGCAAGATCTCTATCCCCACCCTATCTCAAAATATTGCCCTCTATCCCCGGTCCATCCCCGTGGCGGGGAACTATGGACCTCCACCCCTTTCCCGTCCTTATCCTCGCTCTGGGTAGTTTAATAAACAATGAAATTTCAAATTTATTTTGAAACACACACACACACACATCTATCTATCTATATCTATATATATATATATATTATAAAGGATTTGCATATAATTTTATAGAATAAACAAGAGTATTCTAGTCATTTTGTTAACGGGCATCAAGGGTGGGGTGAGGCGGTGTGGAGTGGGGTGGGAAAAAACATAAGTACATCCCCGCCTCTATCCTCACATGGGTCTTGACTTTCACCTCCATCCCCACCCTAAATGGGGCCTGTTCAGACGGATACTCGTTCTCCCCTGGTCCACTGCCATCCCTAGGTGTAAGTGGTAATTTGCGAATATATTAATCATTTTTAAGTTGTCATTTTGGATATTGTATATACCATTGAGGCCATTTATGATTGTTTGTTACAAACCCTTTCCTGCTTCGGGTTTAACCAACCTAATTTGTCCAAGCCAAGACTCGCCTAGCTAGGGCTGGGCATCGGGCTGCCCCGGCTCGTCCTACCCTGTGCCGGGTTTTGGCCCAATTCTTAACGAGCTCGGCTTTGAAGAGAAGCCCATGGCCCAGCCCAACAGGGCAATGTGAAGTGTGCCGGGTCCGGCCCGACCCAGCCCAGCCTGACCCAATCCTAAAACGCATAAATGTTGAAATTATGGGTTAATGAGAGAATAGCAAGTTCCATTGCAACTAATTCCTAATTAGTACAACTAGTTAGGTAATTAATAATAATTAACAAATAGCAAGTTCTCGTGCAACTAATTCGGTAAATAATAATAGTTATCCAAGTTACTATATAATAGTTAATTTTTAAAAATTTTATATTATTAAAAAAATTAATAAATAACTCATGCTCATCGTCCTGGTCCAAGCCCAACCCACGTATATAACGAAACCAGGTTTCGGCCCGGTACCTAACAGGTTTTGGCCTAAATTCATGGCCCAAACCCAGCCCATGGCAGGCCTGGTCGGCTTGGCCCATCGGGCTGCCGGGCCGGTTGTCCACTCATACGCTCAGTTGGGATTGCGCAGAGGGGAGTTTCCCTTTCTCCCAAGACTGCCATTCATTGTTATCAGCATTAGTACGGTCTTTCCTATTTTTGTATTTTTTTTATGATAATTGGAGTTTTTTTCTACTGTTTTGTTCAGATTCTTCATATATTAACTTAAAGTTCTGTTCTGTTCATATTCCTAATTTATTTCTTTCAAATTCAGGGTGACCAAAATTCCCCAGGAATCATACCATTGGCAATCAAGGATGTCTTTAGTATTATACAAGATGTAAGAATCACAGCATATTTGATAGTCTTGATTTCCTGATTTCATTTGAAAAACTAGTGTGTGCTTGATTTTGATTCAAAGCATGGAAACATGCATGATTTTTCTGACTTATGGTATGGAATGGTGCTGTTCACAGACACCTGGAAGAGAGTTTTTGCTTCGTGTCTCCTATCTTGAAATCTACAATGAGGTCGGTTTTGTTTTACTTAATATTTATTTTATTTTTTATTTTCAGTGTTATTGTCTTTAATTTTTAGTGGTCATTAAATGTTTACTAATTTTCATAACTGTTAAGGTCATTCCTATCTGGTTTTCTATATGGGATGACAGCTTGTGGCCTGCAATCTAGTGCTGTCTCGGTTGGAATGATCCAACATGAGAACATTGGGGTCCAAGGTCATCTGCAACCTGCACATGGTCCTGATGACTTTTGTTAAAGTATCATTCCACATGTTGGTCTGCTGAAAGTTAGGCTATATTCTTGAAGCTAATCACTGTCATGTTGCCTTATTTAGATTTTCCCTACCCAATAATTCTCCTCAAATTCTTTTGATGTTTTCATGTTTCCAACAATTGGCTAATATAATATTCGGCATTCGCCTTTTTGCTTCAGGTTATCAATGATCTGCTTGATCCTACAGGGCAAAACTTGAGGATCAGGGAGGATACTCAGGTGTGAAGCGAAGTGAAATCTGTTGTCAATTTGTTCTTATGTTTTTTTGTTAACAATGCTTTAGTTTCCAATGATTTCTTGGCCTTCTTTTTGCATTTTCAAATTGCTGTGGATAATCCCTCTAAAAAAAAAATCTGCGGATAATCATCTTGTTGCAATTTGAGATTTTCAGCGGATTAAGTTAAAAGATATCTGAAATGTTCAGATTGTTTTTTATTCAGTCGTATGTCTAGGCTTTTTTTAGATATCATCTGCTCATTCAGTTTTTTAGTTTTTATCATTCCTTTGTGTAGTCCCTTGCTTTCCATCCTTGCTAAAGTTTGTTACCTATTGTTGTCATGTCATTTATTGCCACTGAACAAAAGTTTGGGAATTATTTTCCCTGTTGAACACTTGGTTTTTCATTTGTTGATTATGTGTTTCTTAGATATAATTCAAGAATTTTGTGCTTGGGTGAAGCATGCTTGTTGCTTCTTCTTTCTTGTGGTTTGACATACGCTGTTGCTCATCTTTGTTATTTTAATAATGTTCAAGATGAGTTCTTAGTTCTGTATCTAATCTTGTGTAGGGAACATATATTGAAGGAATAAAAGAAGAAGTTGTCCTGTCTCCTGGACATGCACTTTCCTTTATTGCTGCTGGTGAAGGTATTTTATGTGTCATTATGTTAGCACTGCCTGCCTTATAGATGGTCTGCAGACTCTGCACAATTCTGACCAATGAAGCCCTTATCATTCCTTTTTCTTTAGATTGTTGGATGTGCTTGTGCCTCAATCATTTTCATGTGTTAGGCAACTGGATGTCTTATATACAGAAAATGTTGACGATTGTGAAAAAGGCCACAATTATAAGTGTCATGCTAATATGCTATTGTCGCTTTCATATTCTCCTTTTGGATTCTTTATTGTGTTCAAATTTTAAAGATTGAAATCTGTGATCTTCTTTTAAGAGTAACTCTGAGTCTGAATAGATGTATGCTTGGGCAAATCTTGATAGAAAAAAAAATGAAGCCTGTTCCACAGTTCAGACCTAATAGCTTTTCATAGGTTTTTCTAACATATGTACTTCATGCCCGTTTATGATCTTGTGTTGCCTTTCCTTATGGTATTGGTGGGATTGATTTCTTGCTATGCTTTTTCAGAAGGCAATTTTTTCATGCCGTTACTATCATGTTGGGCTGTGGAGAATCCCGGTTTAATTAGTTGGTCTTTCTTGTGTGCAGCTCTAATTGTTTTTTTGTTGCATTCTCCTTATTACATGCAGAGCACCGCCATGTTGGCTCAAATAACTTTAACTTACTGAGTAGCCGAAGTCACACAATTTTCACCCTGGTATGCAATTGCTTCTGCGAATATGTATTTTTTTCTGTTTGCTTTTGCATTATTATTGTTGGTACATTTTTATTGCATTTTTTTTCTTTCTATTTCCATTCACTGATCTCAGCACTTTTTATTTGCTCAATATTCTTCTCTTGTTCACTTTTAAGATGGAAATCTTTCGGGGGAAAAGCATCTTAGTTTATATTTTCTTTATGGTCTTATGAGATAATGGTTTAGCCACTTTTGTTTAGTAATTTTCACTCGTAATATTAAAGGTCAGTCATCAAGAGTTCTGAAAGTAAATCTTCTAGCAGAATGCTGCCTTGTACATAGGGATGTCTATGGACGGGTGGGTTTTGGGACAAGCTCTCCAACCCTGCCTTGTCTCAAAATTTTACCCTCCATCCCCGTGACGGGGGGGGGGGACTGTAATATCGCATATTTTTTTCATTATTTTTAAAATTTTAAATTATGATTTTTAAATTAAATACTAAAATTAAATTGTTAAAAATCATGGAATATATATTAAAATATAGGTGACGTCAAATGGGTCTGGGCGTGGCTCAGAGTCCACTGACAAGACCTAGATGAGCCAATTATAATTTGAGAAACTTTTCGTTTTTAACCTTTAAATGCAAGAAAAAATCGAGCGAAATTCGGAAGCGAAAATCAGGTATGTATACCGTTAGATGTGCCTTGTAATTCTGAGCATGTTGATGACCTGTTTTTCTGAATTTGGGTTTTGGTTGGCTTGAAAATCGCATTTCTCAAAAATGACGCGGCTCTATTTTTGGTTTTTTCTGGATTGGATCAAACTGGATTTGCCTCGTTTGATCAAAGTTAATATGAATTTGGACCCAGTCCATGGTCCAATTGGGATTTGGTCCAGGTAGGATCCATATGGATTTGGATATTGGATCCAAATATGAATTCAAAATCTATACATGGCCAATTTAAAACTTTAAAATCAATTTAAATTTTAAATTGGATAGGTAGATTTCTACCTGGGGTAGAACTCTACTCTATGGAGACTTCCAGAGAGGGGGGTGACACCCTCTAGAATATTCTTAGTACGTTGATTAAATAAATTAATAAAAAAAAATTATCTAGAAGAGGTAGAGTTCTACATTGAGTAGAACTATACTCTCTAACCCCTTCTCTAAAGGGGACGTCACCTTCTAGATAGAATGAAAATAGAAAAAAAAGAGATAAAGTAAAATATTAAAAACAAGTTATAATAGGGGTTAGTATCCCCCTCTTTCTAGAAAATCATATTCTAGAGAGAGAGGGAGAGAGTTAGAGAGAGAGTTATAGAGAACCCCAAACTCGCGTGGGGAGAGAGAGAAGGAAAAAGAGAGAAAAGAAAAAAAGAGAGAGAAGGAAGAAATAAAGGAAAGAAAAGTAGAAAAAATCAAATTTTCACACACATCCATCAATTTTTTGGTCTTTTTCTACGCTACGGGGTTCTCTCTAGCTTCTTACGAGAAGAAATATGTTTAAATTTGATTCATGTATAGGTATTAGAGGGAAGAAGGGAAATCTGATTCCAAAACCACATATATATAATGTTGATTTTAGGCATGTGTGCATGTATTTACATAGATGTTGATTTTCCCTACTCCATGTGTTTAAAAATATATATTCAGACCATTAATTTAATTGATTGTTGTGCATGCATATTATTATGTTCATGATTCATGCATAAAAAATGTATTCATGCCATAGATTTAGCTGGTTTATTGTTGTATTTAAGATATGCATGAAATTTTAGACTGTTGATTTTAGTATTCATATAGCTAAATATACATGCTTGTCGATTTCCCTTTGTGTTGACCATTAATGTTGAATATATATATATATATATATATATATATATATATATATATATATATATATATATATATATATATATATATATATATATATATATATATATATATATATATATAGCCCTGTCGGCCTTGCTATGTGATGAAATTTTTTAGCATGATTTGGAAATATTTATTGAATTGGGTTTGTTAGTATGAAAATCTAATCAAACTTGCCTATTTTCTGTTGTGTGCAAATTTGATCAGACTTGTCGATTAATCTTGTGTGTCTGATCAGGTTTACCGATTTTTGAATATAAGCAAATCTGATCAGACTTGTCGATGTTCTTGCATGTGTAATCTGATCAGCTTTGCCGATTTCAACATATAAGCAAACCTGACCAGATCTGCTGCAATCTGATCTGATCTGCCAATATACTGTGTTTGTGCAATCTAATGAGACTGGTCGATATACTGTGCATGTGCAAATTTTATCAGATCTGCCCCATGTTATGCAGTGTAAATTTGATCAGATCTGCCCTATTTTATGTTGCGCAAATCTGATAGGATCTGCCCAGTTGTTTTGATTTTTGCAGCCTGATCAGACCTGTCGATTTATACATATGCATACGATGCTTTATGACGATAATATTTCAACATATTCTAATACTATATCGTATGATTCAGATTTTTTTTTGCTCGTTCATGCATATATATACATATATACACTTTTGTTCAGATTTGATTGTGTGCAACTCTGATGAGACTTGTTGGATTTCAGAAATCAGCAAATCTGATCAAACTTGCCGAGTTACACAGGTGTGCAAATCTGAACAGACTTGCCTTGTTGCATGTGTGAGCAAATCTGATCAGACTTGTCGAGTTTTACTGTGCAATCTGATCAAACTCGCAGAGGTTCATGTATATACAAGTCTGACCAGATTTATTGAGTTGCATTGATATGCAAATCTGATCTGGTTTGCTGACTTTTATTAGTAAGCAAATCTGATTAGACTTGCCAAGTTTCTCTTATGTGCAAATCTAATAAGACTTGCCGACTTTCACAGTAGGCTAATCTGATCAAGTTTTGCCTAGTTTAATAGTGTGTGAATCTGATTTGAAATGCTAAGTTTAGGAAGTATGTAAATCTTAACAAAATTGTCAGGTACAAGTTCACATTCAAGTTGGCTGCATGCTTATCTATTTGATTACATATTTGATTGGTTATGCATGCAGTCAAATATCATGTTGCAAATGTGCATATCATTCGTATGAAACTAAAGTTTATTTTGATGTTTGCATAAATATGATCATATGCATGTTTGGGTTTTTATGCACGGAATTGGTCATGATAATGTGTGTTGCAAGCATTTGTTCGCATGCATGTGTTGGGCTTTATGTGCATTTATGTTATGTGTTTGAAATTTTGAATGTGTATTGTGAACATGTTCTGAAACAGTGAGTGTGTTGTATGTTCATTGAAATTTTGCAAAGATGCATAAATTACGAGTGAGATGGGTTGGTGGTCAGATATAGGCCAGGAGCGCATGTTGCTCTACTTGTTGATTTCAAATATGCATTGCAAACTTTATTTTTGAAAATTGTTGTTTTTTTCAAAATTATTTGCACTGTTAAATTGTGTTGGCCAGAGCTCGAAGTTACTTTTGCATGTGGATTTGCAAAATGGTTCTTGTGTAAAGAACTTTAAATTTGTTTAAAAGGTAAAAGAGACCAAACAGTGTAATTAATCTCTTCCTTGATGTCCCTTACATAGTGTGAAAATTTTGGATGTTGGTCTTGAGGGACCATGAGGATACTAAAACTTCGTGTGTGATTATGCCCCTGAACCAGATGATGTGGTTTACCTTTCGGCCATGGTTTTAGGGAAATTTCAATCACTTTGCCTGGGGGTGTTGTTCTTGACTCACCTGTAGTTATTAAAATACTAAGTTTGTGGTCAATGGATGTTGATTTCCCTGATATCCTGACATTAGATATTGATTTCTAATGTTTCGATGGATGGTGTTATTTCCTGATATTGGTCGAAGAACGAGTGTGAAACTTAGTAATAAAATACAATTTGTATGTTAAGCTACAATTAGGAACCTAACTTGGATTTTGGGAATTTGTGCTCATTTTGAGTATCCGCGGGTTTAAGAAAAAGTGAAAATTAAACTTGTGTCCTTTTAATAAGGACATGAATGCAAAAATAATTCTGATAAATAACTTAATAAGTTATTTATGCATGTTTATTGAATCATGCATATTTACTATTCATCATTAGTTCATGTATTTATGCTTATTTTGTTCTGCATGATATTTGTCATTGTATGGTATTTGGTTAAATGCTTGAATGATAAGTTGAGATTGATAAATTGCTTTTGTGATATTCTTTTGAAATGTATGCATGAATTTGGTTTATGCTTTTTCCTTTACTGTTTTAATTTTTAGAGGAATTCGTACAAAGGACTTTGGTTCTTACCCATTTTCGTAAAACTGTTTTAGAGGTCCGTATGCTTAGTGTTGTCTTCACTTGCTGGATGGAGACTGCGAGCCTTGTGTGATTGGTTGCTGGTTCTCATTTTGAGATAGACGATTTTTGGTGTTTGGGACTATTTTGACATTATCATTAAATTTAATAAAGTTTGAATTCTTCTTCTTTAGATTCAATACCCAATTTAGTTTGTAGTTTGGTATATTAAATCTGTGAGGCCCTGGATCCTTGGGATTGTTTTCACAATTGTTTGAAAAAGAAAAAAGAATTTTTTGCTATTTTTACGAGGGTCTTTTGGGGTCGTTAGAGGGACTTTGGACCTCCACCTCTGCCCTGTCTTAAAATTACCGCCCTTGTCCCCATCCCCATCCTCAGAGTTATGATATTTAGCTAGAGAGCACCGTACGTGCACAGAGAACAAAGAGGGAGAGAGAGGTTGTATAGAAAAATCAATTAATAATGCAAAAATTAACCCCAATAGAACGGACAAGAAATAAATGAATTGGGGTTGAAGAAGCAAGGAGATTCTTTGTATTCGACTACACATCCAAAAGGCATGATGATGATGAAAATTTAGGCATAAAATGGTTGCCTACACAATTAGAATCCATGGAAATATGCATGTTGCAACAATCACATTGCAGCAAAAAAATTGCCAGAGGGGGTCTAAAATGCATGCGAGCACGGGACCTTGACAAGAGCAATATACTACCAAGACTACCTTAATCAACTCCAAAATATTGACAATAGTAAAATGATGATAGTTGTTTGGTTATGAGAAGGAATAGATTCATGAACACACACCACCATTAGAGGATGGAGAGAAAGGATTTTAAGGTTCAAAATCACAAGCATGCCCTAAGAAAAGGGAAAACATACCTTCTATACCGGGGCTCAAATGAAAAAAATGCTACCAACCTTTTTCGACCCGAAATCGATCGATAAAGGAGAGAAAGGAGAGGGTCCTTTTGCTATTGCTGCCTTTTGTCGTTGTTGCCTTCAAAGAGGGCCGTTGTAGCCTTCCGCCGTTAGAGACAGGCGATGAAGGAGAGAGGAGAGAAAAGGTTTTAGGTAGAGTTTGAAATCACAAGCATGCCCCAAGAAAAAAATGCTACCAACCTATTTCAAACAGAAATTGACCGTCTTCCGCCACTGCCGCCTTCTACTATTAGATGAAGTAGTGGAAGGAGAGAGGAGTCCGCTGATAGAGGAAGGTGAGGGAGGAGAGAGGAGTCCGCCGTTAGCGGAAGGAGAGAAAAGGTTTTAGGGTTAGGAATATATATAGGAGTTATATGTATTTTTAATAAATAACTAAGGGTATTTTAGTCATTTTACTAACATGGATCGGGGTAGGGCGAGGCGGGGTGGGGGAAAGCCTAAGTCCATCCCCGCACGAGTTTTGATTTTCACCTCCATGCCCAGTCCATTACCCGTTTCATGTCTTCCATCGCCGCCCCAAACGGGGCAGGTTCGGATGGATCCCCGTTTCCCTTCAGTCCACTGCCATCCCTACTTGTACAAAATCTTGTAGCACCTTTACTAAAGAAGAGGTATGGTACACTTTGGAGGAACCTGCTTTTCCTCTGCCTAAGTAGTGCACCACTGAGACCGGATTCTGAAATGCAAGACAGTCGGGATATATATATATATATATATATATATATATTCTTCTGGTTATATTTAATAATCAAAACTCGAGCATAGGTTTGAAAACTAAGAAATACTTTCTTGGCTCCGTACGTTTAAATTTTTTGGCATTTTTTGAAATTTTAGTTTATACGTAGTCAATATGTTTTGTCCTAAACTTCCCTTATTTTATTATGCTGGCATTTGCTACCTTCATTAGCAAACATCTTCTTTTTTTTACCATCTTTCCATCTGGTTCTTCATGCACATTTGGTAAAACACACCATATATGAGATACAAGAAGGGATGAAAGAATGGTGCACATGCAATTTATTCCACATTATATATTGTTTCATTTTATTTTTTCAACTCTAGAAACCTTTAATTATGACAACATATTTGAATAGATTAACTGAAAAGAAAAAAGAAAAAAGGAAAAGGAAAAAGGAAAAAGGAAAAAGGAAAAAGGAAAAAGGAAAAAGGAGATGTCCCTCTTGATCATAACCATATTATCGTGTTAAAAGTTAGTGGAAGCTCCAAGAAGCAATCAAGACTCAAGAGTCATGTAACTGTGGCTGCTATTTCTAGGTGTTAATGTTTGCAAATCAGGTGGTCTGGCCATCCCAATGTCGTGAAAAGTGTTAAATCGTAGCGAGGCGCTCCATCAAAAACCAAATCGAGGCGTAAGTTTCAATTTTTTTTAAACTTAAAGAAAACTTTAAAAAATATCTAAAAATACAAATAAATAGAAGATGTTTTTTTGATGAAGCAACAACCAATAAGAAATAAAAAATCTCAAATAAATATTGAAAAATATGAGATTAACATGGAAAAGTAACATGAATGCAACAACTTGATCTATGTAGTATCTAAGAAATAAAATGTCATCATTCAATAAAAAATAGGAATAAAATCTCTAACAATCAAATTTCTCAACATCATGTCATCATCAGAAAATGCATATACGCATTTACAATTTAACTGCCAAATGGTAATGTATTTGTCCAAAACTCTCCAAAATGAGAGTGTTACAACATTCACAAGTACAAATGAAGGACCCAAAAAACATATAAATGCCCATAGTCCTAGGATATGAATTAAGGCCTAGTCTCTTCTTGTATTTCGTCATCATGAATATTTAAGCTTTCAATGTCATAAGCTAAGGAATCCATATAAGCTTGTTCTGCTTCATTCTCATTCTCTATCTCTTCACCATATGCACTTTCTTCCTCAACATCCTCAATCACTTCTTTTTCTTTTCATTTTTCTTCAATAAAAATTATATATTAAATACTTATTGTATATAATTAAAAAATACATTTATATTCATAGCAACTTGAACAGAATATAGTTTTACCTATAGTTCTTGATGACCTATTTTGCCTAAAACAACTTTATGAACCATGATGTAAAGTGAGTTCTTCAATAGGCACATGCTCAATGGCGTTTACGTTGAAGTTCGTGTCTAACCATGAATCCTCCAATCAATTGGTACCGCTAGGCAATATTGGATTTTTTTCTCCACAATCCACTTATCATCTGAATCTATATGATCTAGACATATAGGGTCTTTGGTAGCCTTCCTCTTCATATTTCTCTCCCTTAACTTTATATTGTACATAACAAAAACCAATGCATTCATCTTCTCTTGGTCAAGTCTATTTCTTCGTTTTGAATGCACCTATAATTCCAAATAATTGATAATCAATTATAAAATAATTTAACTTATAGAAATGTATTTCAAAAATAAAATACAAAGTCACATACCAATGAAAAGGTTCTCCAATTTCTCTCACACCCTGATGCACTACATGTCGATTTTTTTTTTGTATATTCTAAGTATTTGTTTCTTTTATATTTTAAATTTTTTTTTTAATTGTTTATATTTTTGTAAGAAAAATATATAAAATCTATTATTTCTTAATTCTTATCTTTATTGTAATTTATATTGCCGAATTATTGCCTTTGTATAAATGTGCATGTAGGGAGAAGAAAATGCAATCTTATCTATTCAAAAGAGAGTATGGAATCTGTATTGATAGTAATAAAAAATGTCTAACATTAAAAAAAGAATGACAAACATAAAAAATGCAAAAAGAAAAGAAAAGAAAACTAGAACCAAGAGAGAGAGAATGAGAGGGAGAGAATAATCTTCTTCTTACTCCTTGTGTTGGCAGAAATCCAAAAAAAAGTGGCTAACGTTAAAACAAATGACTAAAAAGAAATCGAAAAAAAGAACCAAAAGATAGAGAGTACCTCTCGGCAGAGAGAGAGAGAGAGAACAACCTTCTTCTTCTTCTTCCTATCGGCAGAGAGAGACAAAGAGAGGAGAGAGAGTGAGGGAGAGCAAGGGAGAGCGAGAGAGAGTGAGTGGGAGAGATAGAAAGAGAGGGGGAGCGGGAGATGAGAGTTTAAGAGGGGAGAGGCCCTACCCTAATTAAGGCCTCTCCCCTCATACGGGTCAAATGGGTGCTTTGACCCCCATTTGACTGGGGCACGACTTACCATGAGGTGTGCGCCTCATAGCCCCCATGTTACGCCTTGCCATGAGGCGTGAGCCTCGGGGATTTTACACAATATTGATGCACCTCATTGCGCAAAGTGTCTCGCCATAAGGCGAGGCATGCCTTTTGCGCCTTGGGGCGTGTTTTTAATAACATTGGGCCATTCAGTCTTCGACATTTCAATCATGGCTTGGTAGAGGTCTCTAAGTGCTGTTGCATCATTTCTTGTGCTTGTGTTTAGAAATCTGTTAAAACCTTTGTTTTTTTGTTAATGGATAATGTGATATTTTCTTGATGGTTACAGGTTTTCTGCTTGGAATATCTTGGGCTTTTATTACACAAAAATCTTAATTGAGTTTCAAAATTTCCAACTTTTCTAAGCTTGTGTGAGGAATTTCTATATGCCTATGGTTCGGTATCCATGGTCATGAGGGTCTTATTCTATCGAAAAAAGTGGATCCCTGGAAGCAGCAACACTGATTGATTGTTGTTCCTACCGGGATTAAGACCTTTTTTTTTTGTCTTTATCCTCCTCTGCATGCTTGGCTTTTGGCAGCATGTTCATGAAAACAGTCCAAAGGTACTTTATCTGGGCAAATAAGCTACAATGATTGAACTCAGCATATACTTGTTGCATGCTTCATGGTTTATCAACTACTGAAGGTTATAGTTCATGCTCTTGGTTCTATTTCCCTTTGTGCTCATATGGTTGGTGGTAGAATGTTGGCCTTTGCTTATGGCGGTTTAAAGTTGAAACTGTCATGGTCGTTGATAAATATTCACTGGCAAATACTATCCAATGGTGCATAAATGCAGCGTGGGATTTGCAATGTAAGACAATAAATATCTGGTTTAGCATTGGTGGTCCTGTTGTACCGTCTATGGGTACTTCTGCTTAACAAATATGTTTTCAAGACTTGTCATCCTTAATCAGTAACAATGAATCGGTGATAATGTAGATAGGAAACATATTATTTTTGCTCAAAATTGAAATTAGTTGGAAGGGAGTGTAAGGTCACAAAGTTGTACACTAATCTATAGCTTGAATCAGAGTGATTACCTTTTCTTCTAGGAAAAATTTATACTGATAACATTTATCCTGGTGCGTGTCTTTCATTGTAGATGATTGAAAGCAGTGCCCACGGTGATGACTATGATGGGGTTATTTTCTCTCAACTTGTAAGTTTTTTGCTTCTGATTTTAATGCAAATTGTTATATATCACCGGTACTGATACATCATTTTTCCATAGAATTTGATTGATTTGGCTGGTTCTGAGAGCTCAAAAACAGAGACAACTGGACTGCGTAGAAAGGAAGGTTCCTACATAAACAAAAGCTTGTTAACACTAGGAACGGTATGCAGTTCTTATTTCTAGGCTATGACCTTCTCATCACATTGCTGTCCAAATGATCTGTAGTTTGTTTTCCTGCTTTACTAAGATTGCTCTTTGTTTCTTATCATGTTTGAGGTCCAATTTTTAATTCCTTGGTCCAAACATTTTTACACGATCATTCTTACCAAGTCTTATTATGGTACTTGTAGTGAATCATGCTCTATTGCTGAATTCTGTCAGTCATTACACATTGTTCCTTATAGTTCAGTTTGGAAATATATACTGCTAAAGCTTGGAAGTTTTTTCATACTTGTGCCCTTTCTTTTATTAATAATTTGGGATTGTCTGTCTATCATTTGAGGACTATGATTTTGTTTTTGTGAGCATTTTTATTTGATTTATGTTTCTTGCTTCCTGGCAAATTTTCAATGTCTGTTTTATTTTCTTGAACGTGATCTAAATGCTCTCCATCTGATGTGTTCATATTATGCTCATTAAAAATGGAGTTTCATGTTTCACCCTTAACTATTAGGTCTATAGTGACTGTTTGCCAATCTCTTTGTTGCAGTTCTATTGATGCTGATATCTGTTCCTCATTTACAATTGGTCTGACTGGTAAAAAATAAATTGTGTTGTTAAGGTTATTGGAAAGCTTAGTGAGGGAAAGGCTTCCCATATTCCTTATCGTGATTCAAAGCTTACTCGCCTTCTTCAGTCATCTCTAAGTGGCCATGGTCATGTATCGGTGAGTTTGTGTTTGCAGATGGTTCTGTTCTATATTGATTAGTAAGCTGTTTTTTTATTTTTATTTTTTGACAAAAATACAGAATTCATGATTCTTCCTTGAGCTAATAAGCTGCTTTGATTATTTCATATGGTGCATTTTACATTTATGATACAATTAATATGTGGGCTGTTTGCAGCTCATTTCCACCATTACCCCTGCATCAAGTAACATGGAGGAGACACATAATACTCTGAAATTTGCTAGCAGGGCAAAAAGAGTTGAAATTTATGCTTCTCGAAATAGGGTAAAGACACTGGTTTCCTGTTAGAATAAATTCTCAATGTGCCTTTGTTTATTTTCTTCTTCTTCCTCCCCTCTTCATTTTCTGGGTTGGCAAAGTCACGTTCCATGATGACATTGGATGATTTTTTTTTTTGTTTTTCCAGATCATTGATGAAAAGTCTCTTATTAAGAAATACCAAAACGAAATATCTTGTCTTAAGAAGGAGCTTGAGCATCTTAGAAAAGGCATGCTAGTTGGTGTTAGTCAGGACGAGATACTGAGCTTAAGGCAACAGGTGCTTCTAAGATGCTTATTCATATCTTGTAAAATACTTGTCATTGAGTGTTTTCACTTCTGAGCTTTGTATTGCTTTTCTTTTCACTTGTGTCTATTACAAGTTTGTGATCAAGTGCTATGAAATATATGTTCGTAAAATTTGATGCTAATCTTGCTTGTAAAACAGTTGGAAGAAGGTCAAGTTAAGATGCAGTCACGATTGGAGGAGGAAGAGGATGCTAAGGCTGCACTCATGAGTAGGATTCAACGTTTAACAAAGCTTATACTTGTTTCCACAAAGAACTCAATTCCAGGTTGTTTGAATGATATATCTGGCCATCAACGCCGTCATTCTTTTGGAAAAGATGATGTACGTTATTCCTTTTTTATTTGGGTTCCAAATTATGTAATGGTTAGAAATAGTAACATGAACAAGCTACAAATATTTGTTATGTTCTCTATTTCGTGTACAAGAAAGGCATCATTAAGGTGAAGTAAAGGGAAGGCCTATAATGATAGAATGGTGGAAGTGTTGGAAATTTCTCAATATAAATCCTTAAAGTGTGATAATTTTCATGTGTGGAGGTGATTGAATTTGTTTTGCATTTTCATAAAATATCCTTGTCCTGTTAACGATTTCTGGGTGACGAAGAGATCTGTATCATTTGCGATTAGGATCGGTCAAATAAAAACAGCAATAAAAGGGACTTCCCTTTAGTACAGAAACATAGGAAAACACCCAATATGCCACGAGTAGATCATCACGTCATTAATCAAATTTTTTTCTTAGTGATTTTGTCTGGCAAGTCATTGTGTATGTTGGGTAATTATCATTTAGGCATGCAAATCTGCTTATTCCAGAGCACTATACATGCCCCTTACTAAAAGTGCACTTTCTGGTACTTGACATGCTTATGATATATGTAGCTTTTTTACTGCTCTTGTGCTATACTGTTACTTATATTAGTGCTTTTTTGCATCAGATACACTTAAACTGTTTTTTTTTTTTCAGAAGCTGGATGTGTTACGTGAGAGTTCTCCACTACTTGAAGGTGAAATCTCCCAAAAGGACTTTCTAACTTCTGGTGCACTGGGTCTTACAGATCCAGCTAGTGATTTGAAGAACAGAAGATCTTTAAGCAGGTGGAATGATGATCAGTTATCTATTGGAAGTTCAATTACTGAATCCAATCAAGCTGGTGAAATTTTTAGTGGGTCTGTCAATGGTTGCAGGCCTTCATCTGTAAGTTCTTCACTCTTTTTGTTGCTGCTAACTGTAGAATTTGTTACTTTTCTGTTCAACTATTCCACTTGGCGTTCATAAAATGTTGAAGATACAAAAAAAGAAAAGAAAAATGAAAAAGGTTGGTGATTGTCTACAAATGCTTCTTACTCAAAAGCTATGTCACATGGGTACGGGTACGGGTGCAGGTACGTAGGGTACAACACCACGATTTCAAAATTTGTGGTTACGGGGACATGATTATATATTTATATATATATATTGTTTGGATTTTGGATCGGGTTGGACCGAATCCATCTTGTGTGTGTGTGTGTATATATATATATATATATAGAGAGAGAGAGAGAGAGAGAGAGAGACCCTCTTTCTCTCTCTCCCTCTCTCTCGCTCCAGCACTGACAGAAGAAGGAGAAGCCAAGTCCCTACTCTCTCTTTCTCTCTCTCTCCACCACTTTCTTCCTCCTCCGATTCTTCTTCCTCTCTCTCTCTCTCATGCTCATTCGTTTGTCCTTCTTCCCTCTCTCTCTCTCCTCCCTCATTTCTTCTCCTTTTTCTCCCCTCTCTTTCTCTCTCATATAGAGAGAGAGCGGGGGACATGGCGATAGATTTCACTAGGAGCTATCACACGTGAAAGAGAGATGAAAGAGAAAGAGGAGCTGCGTCTGTCACGATTTTCAATAATGAAATCGTGACCTAAAATACGTATATATATCATTTGTTTAGAGTATGGGTCGGGTCTGATATATTATCCAGACCCAAAATACAAAATAATAAATACATATATAGACAAATAGACTTTTTCACCCCCCGCCTCAAGTTGATCATGGTGTTGAACCATGAACAACTTGCCTTTAAGTGTCCAAAAACGATCCTTGGTCAAGCCTTTTGTGAATATGTCTGCAACTTGTCTTTTAGTGTTACCAAATTCGGGCTCGATCTCCTTTTCTTCAACCTTTTGTCTAACAAAATGTTGATCGATCTTAATGTGCTTGGCACGACTGTGATGAACCAGATTGAATGACATGTTGAGAGCACTTTGATTGTCGCACAACAAGACAAACCGAGATATCACTTCTCCCACTTCAGTTAGCAAATGTCTGACTCATGTGACTTCAGCAGTAGTGGCAACCATAGATCTGTACTCAGCCTCAGTACTTGATCTAGCAATGACCTTTTGTTTTCTACTGCTCCAGGATACTAAATTTCTTCCAATGAAGATGCAATATCTTGATATAGACTTTCTTTCATCTGGATCTCGTACCCAGTCTGCATCACAATATACAGTAATCTCGCGTATGTCCTTGTCAGATGGTTTTGGAGAATATATCAATTCATCCTCAACTGTTCCTTTCAGATATTTGAGTATCCTTTTAACAGCCTCCATATGCCCAGTACACGGTTCATGCATGAACTGAGAGACCTGATTGACTGAATAAACAATATCAGGTCGAGTGAATGTGAGATACTGTAACATCCCTATTAGACTGTGGTACCTGGTGGGATCCTCACACAAGTCTCCATCATGAGCGCTCAGTTTTTGGTGAAGAATACTTGGAGTCCCTAGAGGTTTACAATCCTTCATACTTGCTTTGGTTAGAACGTCCATCGTGTACTTGTGTTGGGTGAGAGTCAACCCGTTAGCTCGACTATCAACTTCAACTCCAAGAAAATAATGCAGGGCACCATGGTCTTTCATTTTGAATCTCTGACTCAGTAGTTTCTTTACTTCTTTGATATGATCCTCAGAGTTTCATGTGATGACAATGTCATCAACATAAATTAGCAATAAGGTGATCACATTTTGCCCTCTAAAGATGAACAATGAGTGATCTAGTAGGGAGTGAGCAAAGTCATGCTTCTGAATCTCAAGAGAAAAGCTATCAAGCCAAGAGTGAGATGCTTGCTTTAGGCTATAGATAACCCTTTTTAGTCTGCATACATTTGTCTTACAATCTTTCTCGTAGTATCCAGGTGGTTGTTCCATGTAAACTTCCTCCTTCAAATCTCCATGCAAAAATTCATTCTTAACATCAAGCTGACTCAGTGTCGATTCATGTTCAACAACTAAGGAAAGAATGATTTGAATCGTTCCCATTCTCACCACTGGACTAAAGGTTTCATCATAGTCTTGTCCTGCTTCTTGTGTGAAACCCTTTGCCACGAGTCTTGCCTTGTATCGTTCAATGGTCCTATCTGGTTTATACGTTATTTTGTAGACCCATTTGTATCCTACCACATTTCTGTCAAGCGGTCTGAGAACAAATTCTCAGGTTTCACATTCATGTAAGGCTTGCATCTCATCATTCATAGCTTCTACCCATTTCTTAAAAGTGGCTGCCTGGTAGTACATAATAGGTTTATCCTCCTTGTTGAGAGCAGTAAAAAAGAGTTGAAAATCCATGGAGAAATTGTTGTAGCTGACCTACCTATCAATAGGATGTCGCATGCGAGTGGATCTCCTGACGTCAAGGGTGTGTGAGGAGGTAGGTGAAACCTCTTGAGTCTGATTTAGGAGTCCT
Organism: Nuphar pumila; assembly: GCF_984573655.1. Classification (NCBI taxonomy): domain Eukaryota; kingdom Viridiplantae; phylum Streptophyta; class Magnoliopsida; order Nymphaeales; family Nymphaeaceae; genus Nuphar; species Nuphar pumila. The sequence goes on along the minus strand of NC_143261.1, from coordinate 10,809,288 downwards.
GAAGCAGTCGTTCTCTGTCTAGTGTAGGAAATGCCCTTATATCTTCCCGATTCCAATGGTGGTGCTCCTTCACAGTTCTGCGATTCCGATATACCAACGATCTTGGGACTCTCTTCTTCGTGTTGCACACAGTCCGAATGACATTCTTCATTCGAACTATCAAAGAACTCTAAATTCAACCACGGGTAATAAACTTCAACTGAGGAAGAGGACATGTCACCTGTGCCAATTTTATGATTGAAGTTTAGCTCGTCAAAAACAACATTTCTCGAGATTTTGATGCGTCTGCTAATGGGATCATAACATCTGTATCCTTCGTAGACATCTGCATATCCCACAAATCTACACTTCTGAGCCTTATCATGAAACTTGTTTCTCAAGGACTAATCAATGTGCACATAACAAACACATCCAAAAACCCGTAAGTCATGATAATGAGAATTGATTTTTTACTAAGGACAGAAAGTTCTGAAACAAAAGGAAAGCTTCTGACCTACTTTTCATGAAGTATATCCAGGTGTATCGATGGTTCCTGTACCAGCCCAACCGAACCTGCTTCGGCTGGGCTGCCTGCCAACCCAACCAAAAGGGTTTATATAGATTTTTTTTTCTTACAACTATATTATTATTATTTTTTTGTCAATATTCCAGCCCAACCGATGGGTTGGCAGGGTCTGGAATATACCAGATTCCAGTCCAGCCGAGTGGCTGGCCTGGCAGGGACTGCCAAACCTGCACCAGCTAGCCACTCAAATTCCAGAAATATATATGAAAACTTTGTCAAATATACATGCATGTACAGGTTTTGGAAATTCTGGTACAAAATCAATCATGCATCTATCAACAGATTCACCATCATGAACTGTGCATAAACTGTTTTCTTTTGCATTCATATTTCACATGAATCTAAAGGACTAAATTGACATGAAACATGCGACAATACATGCTGTTCTAATATGAACAATAATCAATGCAGAATTTCTTTTCTAACGTGACTATAAGCATACACAGAAATTTTTCCAGCTATATGCAGATCACATTATATTATTCTTTTTCAAAACTTACTGGACCAGATCTGCGCTTGTTAAATACATGGCAGATCGGTCCAGCTCCATGGATCTACAACACATTAAAATGTACACACTCACACACACTCACACACACACACACACACATATATATATATATATATATATATATATATATATAAGACAGATTCATATTCCAAAATAGATTTCGAAAAGGGAAACTACGTATATCTCATACATTTATCTTTGAGTAAATATTCGGATTTACTATTTTCTTATAGGACGACTATTAGGCCCACTTTACTATATGGTACGGAATGTTGGGCTGCCAAGAGACATCATATTCAAAAAATGAGTGTAGCTGAGATGCGTATGCTTAGATGGATGTGTAGAAATACAATAAAAGATAAGATTCGGAACCAGGAGATACGTAAGAAGGTAGGCGTTGCACCCATTGAAAATAAGATGAGAGAGAATCGTTTACGGTGGTTTGGACATATTCGGCGAAGGCCTAATGATGCTCCAGTTAGAAGGATGGAGAAATGAAAAAATATATTAGTTAAAAGAGGTCGGGGTAGGCCTAGGAAGATATGGATGAATATGATAGGAAAGGATATGAATGCTCTGAACCTCACCGATGACATGACATTGGATAGAAATGATTGGAGGAGAAGGATTCATGTGGAAGACCCAGAATGATTTTCTTTTTTGGTTCATATTGCCGACACCAATTGTTTTGGGATGAAGGCATAATTGTTGTTGTTGTTGTACTATTTTCTTATTGTGTCTCCACTAAAATTTTACATAGAACCCATCTATGCTCTCTTTTTCATTCGAATCAAGAGAAAGAACCTGTACCTTAACCGAAAATCGAAAGAAAGACAAACAGATGGTTGAAAGCACCAGACGGCTGGAGATGAAGAGATCTCCTTCTTGTTGTTCTCTTTTCGTCTCTTTCTTTCTCTCTTTCTCCCTTTCCCTCTTTCTCTCTCTCTTGGAGTCCATGAATTTTTCTTTTTAACATTATATAGAGAATAGGGGGGTGACGCCCCCCCCCCCCTTTTTCTCTCTCTCTCCAGCCCCTTCTTGATGGGCTGGAGAGGGAGCTCTCCTAATTGGGAGTCTCTACTCTACTTTCCAAAATTTTTAAAACTCTATTTTGTTGACTTTTCAAATTTTTTTTTTTTAATTCCGTGAAACTTTCTCAAACCTTCTTTAGCCTAATACACCTATATAAGGACTCTTCTAAGGAGTCCTAAACAATTTAACAAAAATAAATTTCAGAATTAATTAATTATTAATATTTAAATATCCAAAGACTTCTAGAGGGTACCTCATTCTTCTGGGAGTCTTTTTAACTCTAATTAACTTCAATTTAAATATGAAAGTTGAATTTAAAGTTGTGATTTCATTGAGTATGTTTTTGATCTAGATCCATATCCAAACCCAAATTGAATCCTGGGTTGGATATAATGCTAATTAATATGGGTCTTGGACAAAGTCCAGATTCATGTTATTTTGGATCAAAAGCATTGGGTCTAGTCCGATCCAAATCCTAACTCGACCCTTCGAGGCGGTCATTTTTTGAAAAATTATGATTTTTGAGCCAACCGTAGCCCGAATTCAAAAAAGTAAAATATCAATTGGGTCCTGGGCTGGATCAATTCCTAATTAATAGGGGCCTGGGCAAAGTCCAGATCCATATTAATTTGGATCAAATTCATTGGATCCAACCCGATCTAAATTCGGACCTGGCCCGTTGAGGCATTCCTTTTTTGAAAAAATTACGATTTTTGGGCCAATCGTAGCCCGAATTCGAAAAAGTAAAATATCATTATGCTCAGAATTTCGAGACGCGTCCAACAATATACAACTCGAGTTTCGCTTCTTAAATTCATCCTAATTTAACCTGAATTTCGCTTGAATTTAAAGGTCAAAAAAACAAAACCTTTATCATCTTTTGAATGGATCGTCTAGACCTTGTCGATGAGACCTGGGCCAAGCCCAGACTCAAAGAACATCGGCCTAATATCGAGTTTCTACCGATTTTTCTTCTATACTTAGCCAAAATTTTGAAAGTTTCAAATTTAACTAAGTGTGAAAATGCATGATATTACAGAGACGGTATGCCGACCATTTTCGCATCTGTGTTGCGTTGCTCAAAAGGCGCTATCAAAGTGCTGCTGATCGGGGCTGTATTTTTTTTTGTTGAAGTTTTTCATCGCTATTGAAATCCTTCATGGGTCACTTCTTTTTAGGGGAAATCTCTACTATCTTGTCTGATTAGAAATTTAGTCTTTACAAGTTTCGTTTTTTTATAAATTCTTAGCGACTTGTTTCATTATATCAACCTCATCATCATCATCATCATCATCATCATCATCCGGAAGCCATGTACCGTCTGATCTGGCATAACCTTTTGAGATTGATTTCTTCATCTGTTCAAGCCTTAGGGTGCAGCATGTGTCACGCCATGGTCATCCATGTCCTATTCGTTGCTTCCTTTTGTCTTGATTGGTCACTCTTCTTTTCAACACAACTAATCTAGGCTATTTCAAGGGACATTTCTTTCATTATATTTTTCTGATGCTTGTTGTAAGTTTGTATTAATTTTTATAATTCATATTTCCTTGTTATCCATTTCTTTCGTTAACGTACATGTCTTCTTGCATATCACTCATCACAATTCTAGGTCCTATTGTAGTGCTATGAAATAATTGATTTTATTAGAAATGCACTTGCTGTTTGCAGAAGATCATAACTCGTATGTGTTTCCCAATATTTGGCCAACTTTTCTGGCTGTCTTTTGGCCATCATTCTTTTAATGGAGCCTTAGTTTATTGTACCTCAACTTTACAAGTTTTCTATCTTAAACCTTTTCTCTTCCTTGCTTCCCTCTCCAGTTTTTCAACTTTTTACTGATACTTTGCTACAGTTGTTTATAATATCGTCTTCAAAATTGTAAGAAAATATATGTCCATCTTCAAACAGTGCAGACAAAAGCACCACAAAATTTTGTATAGGTGTTCATCTACTGGTAATACAGCCAAGCGCTAGACCAAATCAGATCCTTCATATGGCCCAAGTATAACTGGCACAGTTAAGTCTAACATCAAAGTGGCAGTTTAGATACTTGTTACTGTTCCTTTTTCCATATTGTACTGGAGGTGTTCATGATAGGTAATAACAAGTAGCATACAAATTTAAGGAGAGTTTCACAAGTTTAAAGTATGTCAAAAGTGTTGAATAAGCAAAAAATTATTTGGGAAAGTTGTTACATTGAGTTTGCTTTGAGAAGAACACCTTTCTCATAGTTTTATGCATAATGAATGGCTATGTCACAAAAGTGCGGGTGCAGATGCGACATTTTAAAAAAACTTGGGTGTGGGGGTGCGGGGATGCGGGGAGGGTATATATATATAATTTTTAACAATTTCAAGTTAACACTAATGAAATAAAGACAATTATTATATCATCAATTCATCATGCAATAAATCAAATTAACAATCCACCATTCATCTTGCAGAAATTCACCATTTTTGTCCTTAAAACCAAAAAAATAATTCTTTATTAAAATAAAATTTATTAAAAACACTGGCCGAATGTAGAACCCAACTCAAGCTTGGGTTTAGTTCTGCTGAACCGAGACTTGAGTTCAACCTTAGTTGTCAAAGGCACTAGGCGAAGCCTAGGTGGTGAGCCCCTAAAAAGACTTGACGGGGTCTAGGCAGGGCCTAGTTGGACTAGGCGCTGCCCCAAATAATTTTTTTTAAAAAAAAACACACATAATACGTAAACAAACTGTTAAAATTAATAAGAAACATGTATTCAACATAAAATCAATCAACAATAAGCAATAGACAAAAGATAACATGTCGTCGAACACTGTAAAGAAATTATATTGAATGATCTTATAAAAAAATAATGAGTAAACAAACCATACAACTAACAATATACAAAAAATAAAATCTTGTATACAAAAAAATTAACAAGTCAACAATTGACATAATATAATCAATAGACAAATAATAAGAAAATATGAACAATTGAATTTGAATAAACAAACCATGCAACTAATAACGTGCTCAAAAAAATTAAGAATAAATGTACAATTGAATAGCCAAACCATAGAACTAACAATGTGAATAAACAATATACAAAAAATAAAATCATTTATACAATAAAATTAACAACAATAGGCATATTATAAGCAATACACAAATAAGAAGAAATGTACAATTGAATAAACAAACCATACAACTGAAATACCTTTAACATGTGTCTCGCCATCTAAAATGTAGGATGCTTTATTTTATCCAAAAGAAAACATTCAGGTTAATGAGACCCCTACCAATGAAGCAAAAGGCAAAGCTGTAAATTTGTATCTTAGTTCAACATTTGAAATGAAAAAGAAAACTAGGTGGTTGAATATAATAACCCGTAAGTTGTGTGTTCTTTTCAAATAGCTGATAAGTTGGTGGCCTTTTGCAATTTGCTACAAGCACCCTTACTTACTCCAGGTTGGTCATCATTGTTGCATTTAATCGAGTCCCAAGCAAACCCATTGGGAAGGCAAGGGTGCCCACTCCATGAAAATAGTTGTTGGTAGCTATCTTGTAACATCTTCGATCCATTTACTAAGCAAATTCCCAGAAACCCAACAATTAACTCACTGAAAATAGGAGAGAGAGAGAGAGCACATGTGGCCTACCATCGATAGTGGTTGTTCCAGCAGTGAGGCCATGCTTGATGATGAAGAACTCTATTGCGTTGATGAGTGGAGGAAGGGTTTCATTTTGCTCGCTCCGCCATGAGAAGACGTTGCTTGCAGATATGCTCCGATTTGCAAAGTAGCGCTCGTCTAGGAAGGAATTATGGGATCACTGGTTTGCTCCCCATCGACATAAGGACTGAAGGATCTGCTATTTTTTGTTGCAGCAACTTGAGACACTTCAACATTGTATCTGTTGAGTAGGGAGGTAGATTGGATGGGGTTTAGATCTTAGATATGGTTGTGTTTAAATCCACCGAATCTCATATATGAGGATCTCAAACAAAAAAGGTGAGGTTCTCTTCTTTTTATTGCAAAAAACAAAAATAGAGAGGGAGAGAGAGAGAGAGAGAGAGCATACCTTGGTTGGGTCGTCCTCTTCTTCTTGCAAAAACCGAGAGGGAGAGAGTGCGAAAAGGGGGCAATTGGGGCCCCCTTTTTCCCTTTTATATGACCCATATGGGTCAAAAAAGAAACAAGACCGATTTAGGCTTATGCCTAGTCGGTCCCAGCCTAAACGCCTCCTTGGTGCTAAATTAGGGACCCACCACCCGGTGGGTGGGCTTCGACTAGGCGCCGCTTTTAACAATTGAGGGTTTAGGATTATCGAGGAGAAGGAAGAAAAAAGAGAGGAGGTGGCGACGGAGGGAGGAGGAGAAGGAAGAAGAAGAAAGACATGAGAAAGAAGAAGAAGAAAGACAGGAGAAAGAAGAAGAAGAAGAAAGCGAGGAGTAGGGGTCGGTGGGGAGGGTTAGAGTCGTGCTCTAAACACTCACACACACCGATAGTTTTTTTTTTAAAAAGGTGAAGAGGAGGAGAGGAGTCGGGGAGGGCAAGCATGAGGAGGAGGGGTCGGTGGGGAGGGTTAGAGTGTGCCCTAAACACTCACACACACCGATAAATTTTTTTCTTCAAAAGGTGGACCAAAATGGAATCGGTTAAAGTTGATCGAGTCCATTTTGGACATATATAATCCTGGTTGTGGGTTGATTGCACCCAAACTTCATTGACCGCACCTGCACATGCACCCGCATTTATGCGGGTGCGGCGGTCTCTTTGGCGAGTCCCTGTGACATAGATGAACAGCAATGGCGGTGCAAAAGGGGAATTTTTCGTTGCTTTCAAAAGTTCAGTGTTTTTACTTTGTACTCCATAATGACAAGCTTAATTTTATAAAATTTAATTGGCTTCTTGTGTATCAAACTAAAGCGGTTTTGGTTGTCAGCATTTGATCTGCATTTGCTAAGAGCTACTTTGTACAGGAAGTTAATTCTTGTTTTCTTTCTTTCCTTTTTCCATTCATCTTGCATAGAAGGAAATCTCTTCTTACCAGGGGTGGTTTATTCTACAGGCCATGATAACAGCGGATCAGATGGATTTGCTTGTTGAACAAGTGAAGATGCTTGCTGGGGAGGTTGCATTTAGCACCAGTACCCTGAAGCGTTTGTTTGAGCAGTCTGTCAATGATCCACATGATACTCAAATTCTGGTAGGTGTTATTCTCTTCTGTTTTAGCGTTATTGTCTTTCTGTGCTATCTAAGGTGTTGTACTCTGTGCTGCTTGAGTGTAGAACTTTTATTGTTTTACATCATGTGCCACCACAACTTTTTTCTCAGTTTTGTGGTCGTTTCTTCCATTGGTTGTCATGCCTAGAAAATGCATATGAGAAACAATATCCTTTTATCATCATTTTCCTGTTCTTATCCTTTTTCTCTCTTTTAAAAATTTCAATATCATTAAGTCGTCGCTGCTTTTTCAGCCCATTTTTATTGAAGAAAATGTTTTGATTTTATGTTGTATCCACTACGCCTGATGACACTGGCCACTTGATCCGGTTTGTTTAATAGTTGTTTAACTTGTCAACAAGAATATTTATCTCATTTCAATTGATTAAATGTTACTTATATTCTTCTATCCGAGCTTCTTTTTTAAATACTGTTGGCCATGTCTGCTTGGTATCTTGGCAGTCACAGATACAAAAATTGGAAGGAGAAATCCAGGAGAAACGACGGCAAATGAGAATTCTTGAACAGCGTATTATTGAAACTGGTGAGGCTTCGATGGCAAATGCATCAATGGTCGACATGCAGCAGGTATTTTAATTCCTTAAATGATAATCTGTCTTAGCATTTACATGGTTGACACACATTTATTGCTTGAAAATGTTATCTATTTTTATTTATGTGTATCACAAGCTAACTTTTGGCTCCATACGGAGTAGACTCTTACCAGATTGATGACTCAATGCAATGAGAAGGCCTTCGAGTTGGAGGTAGCTTCTTGATTCTGTTGATTTCGTCTGTGGGTCACTAAGTGTGGTCATGGTTATGAAATAATCTGGTTTAGTTAATGGTTGCTGTTCTTTTTGGAGCATTTTTCTGAACATGCTTCTCTGATTGCATAATGTTGTAAAATTTTAGGATGCCATCATAGTTAATCATACAACTTTGTGCAGATTAAATCAGCTGACAATCGTGTCCTTCAGGAGCAACTTCTTCAAAAGGTATGCTTTGGAAATTTGTGGATTATGTAGGAAATTTTGATATTGTTTGGATGATTGTCCTGTTTCATTGAAAACTCATAATATAATTTTTTTCTTACACGGCATGAGATCTTTTATCTATAGTGTTTTTTTCTACGTTTTTGACAATTGTCTCCTTCTGCGCCAGTCTTCAGAAAACAATGAACTACATGAGAAAATTGCTCTTCTGCAGCAGGAGCTGAATGCAGCATTGGAGAGTAAAGTTTCATTATCCACTGGACAGTGTGTCTCAGTGCCTTTTGCGGTTGACTTGAAAAAGAAACTTCAGTTTCAGGTAATTGCATGAGCCTACTGTTTCAGTTTTTGGTTGTGGCTGCATGGTTTCTTGTAATTGATGTATTATTTGTTTTAGTTTTTGGATGTATTGCAATGTCTTTGGTTGCTCAGTCATAATGGACATCTTGTCTGCAAAAAACAAAAAATGCTGCAGACCAGTGGCTGTTTCCCTTTGTAAACTGACAAACTGATGATATGATCTTCTATTGATACTCTTTTTTTGTAACACTGCTATCATCACTAGCCCTTTGTAGATATGGCCATATGTAACCTGAGATTCAATGTTTTTTTTGCTTGATTTAGTGCAAAGCCCGTTAAAAAAAAACCGTGTCGGACACGTGTCAGACGTGTGCCCTGCACGCGTCGGACATGTGTCAAGGTTGGTCCGTTGTGTCGGACCCGGATCCGAGCTGGACCGGAGCCCGAACCCGGACCTGGCTTCTCGAACGATCGAGAAGCCTGTGACTTTAAAAAGTCACAGGCGTCTCGGGCGAGGGGATGAAACCCTCGCCCCTTCTCTCTCCTCTCCCGTTCTCTCGTTCTTCCTTGCGGCCAACGGCGACTCATCGTCGGCCACCACCTTTGTCCCAGCTGCTGCAGACATCGACGGCAGCCGTCGACGACCTTCGACAACCGACGACCGACGCAGACGACAAGATCCGAGCCCCAACAATGCATTGCTCATCCTGTCTGGCTATCGGCTGCGCCAGGGACCCCGACGCCGGTGACTTGCCACCGGCCACCACCTTCGTCCTGGGTGCTGCAGCCGCCGACGATCGTGCCTCCGACCACCACCTCTCTGCCTCCCGTCTTCGATAGCCTGTTGGCAGACGCCATCGATCAGAGCCACGATGACTTCCGTGCATCGACGACCTCCCCGTCGCCAGCGATCGCAGCCATTGGCCATCTCCCCCTTCGAGCTCCGGTGACCCCCCCTCTCCGTCCCCTGTGTCGCAAGACGTTGACGATCGAAGCCAACAACGACCTCCGAGCGTCGACGACTCTTCTGTCTCCGACCCTTCCTTGCAGACGTCGGCAATCAGAGCTGCCACCGACCTTCGTGCGCCGACAACCTTCGGACTTCAGCAACCCTTGTCCCCGACGCCTCTTCTCTCTCTGGCTCCTCTTGTTTTCCTCTAGTCATCGACCTACTGCTGCCGCTTCCGACCTCCTGTCGACAACCAACCCTGAGAGCCTCCTCTCCTTCATTCATCCCTTTTTGCATGCCGAAGGAGTTTTTGATGCCGTCACCATCGTCTTCCTTGATCTCATTAGAGCCTGTGCTGACTATCTCCACCTGCAGCACCGACGAGCTACCCCTGTCACCGTCTCGTCTCGCGACAGTAGCCTCCGTCGACACCCTGTGTTCCCGACCATCGCCACCCTTGCGGAGGCAGCTCAACCGACAGTGGCCCTAGAGTTTCGGCGACCTCCGACTGTCGGCGATCGTCTCCATCTTCTCTCTTCTCCGGCCTCCTGACGGCGGCACTCGAGAGCTCCGTTGACGACCTTCCAGCCATCGACGACTTGCTCCTCACCGCGGTCTTCTGAGGTAAACCCTCCTCTCTTTTCCTTTCTCCTTTGTAAGGGGTTGGTCCCTGTCGTCACCTCCTGTCGGCAGGGGGTTACCCCCCTGCCTTTTTGTAGTCGGTGACAGGGGCTTTAACCCCCCCCCCCCCCCCACCATATCCTGTGTTCGGCAGGGGGCGAAGCCCCCTACCTCATATTTCTCGGTAGGGGGCGAGGTCCCCCTGCCTTCTCTTGTTTCTCGGCAGGGGGCGAGGTCTCCCCTGCCTTTGTTTTGCTTCTCAGCAGGGGGCTTCGCCCCCTTCCTTCTTTTGTTTGCCGGGCAGGGGGCAAGGCCCCCCTGCCTTCAGTCGTTTTCCCTACAGGGGGCGAAGCCCCCCCTGCACTCTTGTTGCTTCTCGGCAGGGGGTTCTGCCCCCTGCACCTTGCTTGTTCTCCGAGAAGGGGCTTTGCCCCCTTGCCTTGTTCTTGCTGCCAGGTGTTTCGTTCCCAGCAGGGGGTTGCGCCCCCTGTCTTGATTCATGTTCTGATAGGGGTGTTCCCCTCTGTCTTGTTATGGCAAGTGTGGCAGGGAGCCTCTGCTCCCTTCCCTGCCTTTCTCTGTTCTGGCAAACAGGGAGCCCCTGCTCCCTGCCTCTGCTGTTGTTGCCAAGCAGGGTTGAGGCCCCTTCCTCTGCCACCCTTGTCTGCAGGATGCAGAGTTCCTGCATCTGCCTCCTGCAAGCAGGAGGCCTTGCTGCCTCTGTCCCTCTCCTGTAGGGAGCTGAGCTCCCTGCCTGCTCTCGTGTTTGGGGTCCGGTACCGCTGCTGGTCTCACCGGACCCGATTTTCGTTTATATTACGACATATACTAACGTTTCAAGCTTTTCAGGTTGAACGGTGGATCCAGCTCACCCTCTGTTGCTCGAGCTCTTGTTTGCTTACGCCGCTAGCGTACGAGGACCCGCAACCCCTCAAGGTAGGGGATTCTTGCGTGAAAGGACAATGAACGGATAAATGATAAAACAAAGAAAGATAACTAAAAGAGGATGATATATGTATACGTATAATATATATACGTATGTCTTTACCTTCAAGGACGCGGTTTCACGATCCTTGTCCTCTTTACTTTCTCGCACTTTCCTTTCTGTTGTTCCCTCGCTATATGTGCCCAGGCTTTTCATTCCTGTCTTTACATTTCATGTCTTTTAACTCAAGGACGTGGTTTCACGATCCTTGTCCTCTTTACTTTCCTGCTGCCCCGCGCTTTGCGCCATGACATTTACTTGTATATGTCTGCCTTTTTACTCTAGGACATCCTGGTCCTCCTTTATGTTATCGTACTTTACTTTCTGCATTTACTTATTGCCCCGCGCTTTATGCGCCATGGCCTTGCTACATACTTTGCTCTTCGTACCTTACTTTCCTGTTGTTGTCATGCTTGCTCTTGCACTTTTGTATGTATTGTTCGCACTTCGCGCATATGTTTTTCTTATCTCTGTCGTATGCTCTTTTACTTGCTTACGCTTATCGATCTATTGAAGTGCAACCCCATGCCTCGTGAGTCGTCCTTTATACTTGCTTAATCAGTATAGGATCTCATGCCTTGTGTGTAGCTCTAGCATTGTACCCTCGCGGTGCAGCTTCGCATATCGAGTCTTGCCCCTTGATTTGTCATTGTATTAGTATGTGCACAGGTTTGCCGCTTGTCAGCTTGCACTCCCTGAGTGCAGCTTCGAGTGTATAGTGTATATCGTTTCACTTGTCTTAAAGGCCATGACATACACTTATGCACTTCGATTCTCCAAAGGTGATGGTCTTAGGTTTAAACCTATTTTCAAAGATGGATAGCTTTGTGAAGCAGAGATAGCGGCTGGATCTATCAAATCGATTGGGTCTTTGTTTGCCTATCCGATACGACTCAGATAACCTTGTTTAGGAGCCTGTGCACGAGTATGGCGAGAATCCTATTGAGGTACTTGCGCTATCGCTAGATCGCCGTTACATCACCTCTGATACGAGACCTAGTTTCTAGGCTTTTTAGTCAAACCAAGATAGTTGGTGCACTTCCTTCTCTTACGAGATTATTGTTGAATTTCTTACGAGGAATCCGTGCTCCTCCTCTTGTCGTTGTACTCTTAGTCACGTATGATATCTTTAAACTACAAAGAGCAGGACGAGAGGTCTGTAGTAACCTCTAGACGTGTACTGACACAATAAGCTAAATCCTGTTATGTTGATATTCGCCTAATAGGCAGAATGTTTGCGATTATCGAAAGGACCCGAGCACGATAAGTTGGAACTTGAATGAGTTTACTGTGGACTTTTGTAAAGCAGATGTGTTGGGATTTTCCTGTGAGAGATCTTTACCCCTCTCATCGTGGTTGTACTTTTGAACAGGTACGTTGTGTACTACGATGAGTAGGATGAGAGGTCTATGTCTACCTCGAACGTGCAATGGCACGTGTTTGAGATCACAAGAGATGTTTCTACCCTCGCTATGAGTTGACCCCTCTCATCGTGGTTGTACTTTTGAACAGGTACGTTGTGTACTGCGGTGAGTAGGATGAGAGGTGTGTGGTTGCCTCGAACGCGCAATGGCGCGTATAATTCACCTAAATAATAATCATGCGCCTTCACAGGCAAGATGCTCGAGTGGGTCGAAAGACCAGAGCATGTAGAATGGGACGACGGTTAAAAAAACCCTCCGTCGTGCTCATTTGGGACGGTTCATCAAGAGAGAGGATGGATGATACAAAACTCTGATGGACAGTCATTAATGGCAATCTCGGGCAATGATCCGACTTCCCCAGTCATCGGAGGTTAGGGGAAATCCTTTAGGTCACTTATGCAGAAGTTCGGATGCGCATCCATTGGGCCTTTGTTTGCCTTTGGGGATTTACTCTCTTGGTCACTAGCCGTCCCCTTAAGAGCGGACTCAGTCAGTCATTCGGGATATAATAAAATACATAGCATAATAAACCCCCGAATCGATTCCGACTGTTTCTACGTTTTGCCTTGTGCGTACCCACAACGGCAGACTCATAATGATACAAGATATAACTTATACACATGATCATGAGATATGCGTGTTGTAACGTGAATTGATTGCTTTCTTGTTAGCTCGGTAGTTTGGTATGCTACTCGTTAAGCTATGCACGTCTATCGAGGCATTACTTTAGTTGGTTATACTGCTTACGCAGTTCTCTGTTATGTAATAACTAGCTTCTCATACTAGTCAATTACTTATAATATTAACATTATGCTAGTTGTTACATCTTTGTTATAAACGCTACCGTATGATTGCTTATCATGTGTAGCTTATGAATTGCTTGTGATGCAATAGCTTGTGCCTTACGATTAATGCAGTTATTTGCCGATAGACTGAGCCATCTAATGGTACTTGTATGTATTGCGAGCATTATTATGAATGCTTGTCTTATTTAGTTGCTTTGCTTGACTGTTGGATAGAGTTAATTACTCTTCACCTTTAGTATCTGTTGGATTGCTATAGTTGCTTGTTTAGCACTATGATCCTTACTGCTCTTGTATGTAGCTGTTTGCTTTACTAGAGCTTTGCTTACTCAAGGCACATTTTGTCAGATCTGTTAGTCTTGCTTTTCCTGCTTGATCTAGCGATTATCTTGCTTATTGTAGCCTTTGTCCTTTCTTGTCTTTTGCACCCCTACTAGTCTGTTGTGGGACTGACCCATTTCATGGCCAGGTGGTGAACAAGCTATACAGTTTGCGATGGCACGATCACGTGATGCGTTCAAGGCAAGGCCACTTTCCTGACGTTGCACTCCTGGGGACACTTTTGATAGATGTGGTATAAAGTTTCTTTGAAAACATCTCTTCTGATTAAAACTCTGGATTACTAAAACTGTATTACCAAAACGTGGTTCTTCTTTTCATTTCAATAAAATATATATATATTCGAGTTGCAAATTGGTTTATAAGGGAAAGATTGCATTTGTGTTGTAATGCGCCCAAAGTCTAGGGATTTGCCATCTTAAACCTGATCTTCCGCTGAACTTCTGTTTCAAACTTTGATAAATAATTGATTTCAAAGCTTTCAACCTTTCTCATAAAAAGGTTTCAAGTCCACGATTTTGGGGCGTTACATTTAGTGTTTATTCTCTACCAATATGACTAAATAATGTTGTATCTTAACTGGTTGCATTATGCAAGATGCCTTCTTTGTCTTCTAAGTCTTGTTAGGAGCCCTTGAAATTATGATTGATGATTTTTTTGAGTGTTTGTTTGGTTAGTGAGAGTGCATCATGGTTGGTGCATGCGTTTGTTCAAGAAATGGATCTGCATTCGCTCTTAGGGTAAGTTTGGTTTGCTGGGCCACATGTGATTCCAAATCAAATTTGATTTTGAGTTATATGAAATTAGAATCACATGAGGCGCCTTGTGATTATGATTCTCATTTAAATGAAAAAGCAATTCAAATTTGTAAATGCAAATGAGGGTCCATTTCTGACCATTCATTCTAATGTTTGTTTAGCCAATGCCAATGAGATTCATTCTCTCATTTGCATGAGTCCAAGTCTCATGGGGCTCAATCAAACATACCACCATTGTTTCTAATTTCTTCTGACTTGTGATGATATTGAAGTCAGGATGGATGGATATGAAGTTTGTGTAATGAAGTATGCGAAAAACAAATACAAAGTGCACATACACTAATACAAGTCCAATAAAGGACAATATAAAAGCACTAAGGCACTACACAAGCACAAAGTGCGTATACAAGACTTCAAAGAGTCAAAAGAACACACAACAAACAACAACAACAACAACTACGCCTTCATCCCAAAACAATTGGGGTCGGCGATATGAACCAAAAAAAAAAATCATTTTGGGTCTTCCACATGAATCCTTCTCCTTCAATCATTTCTATCCAATGCCATGTCCTCGGTGAGGTTCAAAACATTCATATCCTTTCCTATCACCTCCATTCATGTCTTCCTAGGCCTACCCCGACCTCTTTTAACTAATATATTTTCCCATTTCTCCATCCTTCTAACTGGAGCATCATTAGGCCTTCGTCGAATATGTCCAAACCACCGTAAACGATTCTCTCTCATCTTATTTTCAATGGGTGCAACGCCTACCTTCTTACGTATCTCCTCGTTACGAATCTTATCTTTTATTGTATTTTCACACATCCATCTCAGCATACGCATCTCAACTACACTCATTTTTTGAATATGATGTCTCTTGGCAGCCCAACATTCCGTACCATATAGTAAAGCGGGCCTAATAGTCGTCGTATAAAACTTTCCCTTCAACCGCAATGGCATTCTACGATCGCACAACACTCCAGTTGCACTTTTCCATTTCATCCACCCAACCTTTATCATATGGTTACATCTCCATCAATTTCTCCATACTTTTGAATGATAGATCCCAAATATTTGAAACAATCAGCCACCGGTATTTCTTGCTCACCAAGCTTCACTACACTCCCATCACTACTTCGTTGCTTACTAAACCGACATTCCATGTATTCTGTCTTACTCTTAGTCAACTTAAAACCTCTAGCTTCCAATGTCTGTCTCCTTAATTCTAACTTAGCATTAACCCCAACTCTAGACTCATCAATCAAAACAATATCATCAGCAAACAACATACACCACGACACATTTTCTTGAATTGATCTCGTAAGCTCATCCATCACTATAGCAAATAG
Source organism: Nuphar pumila (assembly GCF_984573655.1). Lineage (NCBI taxonomy): Eukaryota > Viridiplantae > Streptophyta > Magnoliopsida > Nymphaeales > Nymphaeaceae > Nuphar > Nuphar pumila. Next base: position 10,793,463 of record NC_143261.1, on the reverse strand, counting down.
GAAAGGGTTTAAAGCAGATCCTTGATGTAACCCAACCGTTATAGGAAAATTGGTTGTTACCCCTCCACAAGTGCGGACATTGGTTACTACTCCTTCATACATATCTTTAATTATACTAATGTACTTAAGAGAAACACCTTTCTTCACCATTGTCCACCAGAGAACGTCCCTAGGTACTCTATCGTATGCCTTCTCCAAATCAATAAAAACCATATGCAAATCTTTGTTCCTCTCTCTATATCTTTCAATAAGTTGTCTAAGAAGATGTATAGCTTCCATAGTTGATCTTCCAGGCATAAAACCAAATTGATTATCCGATATCATGACAACCTTCCTCAACCTAGACTCAATCACCCTCTCCCAAAGTTTCATAGTATGACTCATGAGTTTTATACCACGATAGTTTGTGCAATCTTGTATATCACCTTTATTCTTATATAGAGGCACCAAAGTACTCTTCCTCCACTTATTAGGCATCTTATTTGTTCGCCAAATCTTGTTAAAAAGATTTGTCAACCATTCTAAACCTTTCTCTCCCAAGCATTTCCAAGCCTCGATAGGTATACCGTCTGGGCCAACTGCCCTTCTTGATTTCATTTTCTTCAAAGCCTCTATAATTTCTTTTTTTGAATCTTGCGCATGAAGTCACGATTCATCTCATGAAAAGGAATGGACAAGTCTCCAAGATCCTGAGCATGCCTTTCATTAAATAGCTTATCAACATAATCTTTCCATCTCTCCTTAATCTCCTCATCTTTGACTAAAACCCAAGAGCATAAAAAATATAAGCTTTATTAATCACGAAATGCTTAAGAGATGCATAAATACAAGAGGGAAGAAGCCTCTATTTATACACTTATATATGTTTTTGTTTGTGTGTAACCAATTTTAACAGTTTGATTCTGTTGAAATCCCTTTCTAGTCTTCCCTTCGAATAAAAAGATATTGTGAATCTCATTTTATAATTTTTGTTTGCATTGTATGTAATCTATAGGTGGACAGGACATATTTTGATACATTTGTCCCATGTTGTATTGTTTCGTTTTGAAAGATGGCAGTTTTTGGATTCTGCAGCTTCATTTTCTAAGACTGGAGAATTCCTTATCTTTCGCTTATATGCCAACGTTTTTCTGATGCCATCCCTGCCTGTCCGCTGATGATGTTATTGCCTTGGATTTGTTTGTTTGACAAGCATCCTGAGGGATGTTTTCCTAAAGAAGCTTCTTGCTTCAGAATTTTTGAGATACATGCATGACAAACTTTCCAGGTTATCTGCAGGCTACAAAAAATACGTTAAATTAAGATTGGCTTGTTGGAATTTAAACATAGTTGTATAAATTTTTTGCTAAAAGTCGCTAACAATTAGTCATTTGGTGTAGTGGTTAGTGTTTTGTTTCATGTTGGGGAGTTCAATGGTTCGAGTATCTTTGCAAATAATAACCTTTTTTTTACATTAATTACATTCCTCTGGCAACCCTACAGTCAATTGTTGTTCAGACTTACAGGGGTAAAATTAGGGATGCAAAGAGTTTCAGATTTTGGATTCACTGAGTAGTCAGATCTAATCGGATCTAAGACAGCCAAAATTTGCAAAAATCCGTTCCCAAATCTGCCCCGTTTGCAACCCTAGGTAAAATGATAACTTCAAAACATGAGTTAGTGTTAACCCTAGAACAACCGAGTGTTAATTCATGATTAGGGTAATTTGATTAACTCAAGTAAAAACTTTGGTGTGAATTTGCAAACTCAAACTTTTGGTATGTGTATGGATTAGACCAAAAAGTTTGGAGGGTATTTGAAAATTTTCCAAAAGAGAATATGTTATTTACTCAATAGGATTTAATGTGTAATACCAAAATGATTTTTTGTAAATTCAGTTCTTGCCTTGTAAACTAGATTACAAAATGGTCCTTGTCTTGTGTGTTTTTGCAGAAATTATTTCTACCTTTTTTATGCAGCTGTGTTTTTCCTCTTAAAGCATTTAACAAGGAATCACATTGATTTCTGTGCAAGCTTGAATGCGTGTACTTTGAGTCACTAGAATCAAGAATATGGCACAATCAAATGGGTTAATGCTGTACCTACAGCTTGTTGGTGTGTCATATCTGAGAATCTGGCCATAGGATGTGTGGTTGGTGTGCAAGCTCCATACACCCTACCTAGTGCTCAATTTTGTAAAAATTCAAAATGTTTGTGAGCAATTGGGATAATGGGGCCTGCTGGTGCTGTGTATGCCTGCTTGATTGTTTATTCCTTTCTTTCCCCATTTACATTATAGTGTCTTTATGTTGAAGAAGCACAAAGTTTATTCTTTTCCGATACCTCTGAAATTTTGGCTGTTTCATTTGTTGCTTTGGGCAAGACTTTTATTAACTCTTGTACCATGTTGACTACATGGAATGTTTGTGTGAGGATGTCATTTGTAATCAGTTTGCTTCTTAAACACGAAGTGGCTAACTTTTTGCGTTTTTTTATGTAGGAAACTGAGCACAACAAGCTGAAGCAAGAAAACTTTCAACTAATTGAGAATGCAGATGCTTTGCATGCTCAGAATCAGAAACTGTCAGAAGAAGCATCTTATGCAAAGGAACTAGCTTCATCTGCTGCTGTCGAGTTAAAAAATCTTGCAAGTGAAGTCACCAAGCTTTCTTTGCTGAATGCAAGACAAGCAAAAGAACTGCTCGCTGCTCAAGAAATGGCGTATTCTAGGGGATCCAGCCTTCAAACTTGTAATGGTGGCTTTCGGAAATATTCTGAAAGCAAGATTGATGAAAATAAACATGGGAGAAGAGGGAGGTTGAGTTCCAGGGGAAACGAAATCCAAAATTCTGTTTTTGATGACGTTGATTATTGGAACCTTGACCTTGATGATATGAAGAGCGAACTGCATGCAAGAAAACAAAGAGAAGCTGTCCTTGAGACATTTTTGGCTGAAAAAGAGCTCGTGGAAGTAGAATACAGGAAAAAATATGACGAGGCCAAAAAAAGAGAAGCAGAGTTGGAAAATGAACTTGCTAATATGTGGGTACTTGTTGCTAAACTTAAAAAAGATGGCACAGTTGCCTCGGAATTAAATGGTCGAAGAACCAATTGGGGAACTGGCGTTGAGGTTGACCTAAAAACACATGATGGTGAGACTAAAGTTCATGTGCTAAAGGAGAGTCAACGATCAGATGAATTGACCAAACCACTTGCAGATGAAAGAAATAGAGGTGCTGAATTAGAAGCTCTTGTTGCTCGCTTGAAGGTATCCCTTTCTTGTCTTGCAAGTATTGTTAACCTACTATATATAAGTCATTTGCCTAGTTACATGCCAGGAAATTTCTAGCGTAATCAGAGCTGGGCCAGATCGATATCCAACTTTGGGGTGCTGGTGTGGGATTTTTATCTGGATCTGATTGGATCTGGATTAGAGAGGATCAGATCTGGGTCTAGGTCTTGATGGGAAGACTAGATATGGTTTATGGGGTAAAACCTCTATTTTCTAATAATTTTTTATATGTAAAAATCTTGGATTTTAACAGATTCGGGATCACGGTTGAGTCTGGTCCTATATAACTGGGACACAACACTTAGGGTGCCGTACCCGTGTCGACACTGGTACTGGTACCTGGACAAGGCAAATGGCGTGTCCTATATTATATTATACTATATTATATATTGTTAATATATAATATATATATTTAATATATAATCTATATATTTTTAATATATAATATATATATTTTCAGTATATATTTTAGATATATAATATATATTTTCAGTATATATTTTAGATATATAATATGTATTTTTTAGTATATATTTAGCTGTGTCCCCATACCCACATTTTGTCCTCCGTACTCGTACCTAGTGGCAGAGCTAGAAGTTTTTTGTTGGGTGGGCAGACTTCGGGTGGTGATCATCGACCTCTGTCGGTGGCGCAGTGGCACGAAGCTTCCATGGTGGGGAAGATCATACATCGAGATCGAAAGCCTGTTTCGGTAGTTGAGCCACCTCCTTCTCGGTGGTGATCCAGCAGCAAGCCGAAGGTCTTCCAATTGAGGTGCCTCCTCAGCTCTCTCTTGGAGGGGACGGTCCTCGCCACAACATCGAGGCAGAGCAACTCCCTCGGCTGGCTCCATCTCATGTCCATCATCTCCTGCGTCTGGGTGCCATAGGGTACTCTGTATCGCAGGGAGGCGTGATCTCCACTCCTGCACGACCCTGCTCTGATCTTCTTCGACAAGCATTCGCAAGGAAAGAATGCAACCTCCAAATCGTGGGGAATGGAGAAGAAGACCTGAGTCGTATCATATTTCGGCAAAACAGGTGCCGCACCCGCGTCGACGTCGTAAGAATGTAAGGCCCCAAAATTTCAACTTGTGAATTTGAAAACATTGACGAAAAACCTTTCAAGATAAGAGTTTTTACTTTAAAATCGACAACGGAAGCAATTTAGAAAGAAACACCAGTTGTCAAATTTTAAGTTACGTTAGCAGTAAAATTATCATTACTAATGAAACAACTACTGAAGGGAAGTGAGGAACCAAAATAATAGATTATTAATAAAATCTGCAGTTTATTACAAAATGAGCATTTTTCCACTATCCAATAATCTAAAGAAAAACTCAAAACTCAGAGCCAAGACGCCATCTGAAAGAAGAAAAATCTCGAGCTATATTGCATCGCGCCATCGGCCGCCTATGAAGTCCTACTCATCACCTGCCCATGAAATTGGTCAGTTTCATAACAAACTAGTAGGTGCACGAATAGACAATGTAGAATAAAATAAAGCAGGAGATTCATGATATAAGCAATTTATTATATTAAAAGCAACAAGTACAATATTTAATCTATTCTAGCAGGTGCAACATATGCAAAGATCTATTGTCTTTAAACAGATATGCCAGTAGCATTTTAAGTAGTACAAATCTCAATCATCTATAACTATTATGAAAGAGATATTCTTGAAGTTCTGATATTAACTGGCCTGTGGGTACGCACAGATGCGAAACGTAGAAACAATCGAGACCGATCCTGGGTTTTATTATGTCAGGTGTTTTTTCATTAACCCGTTTGACTGACTGAGTTCTCTCTTAAGGAAACGGTCAGGGACCAAGAGAGTAAATCCCCAAAGGCATTCGTGGCCCATGGATGCATCCAACTTCTGTAGAAGTACCTGAGAGTTACCACCTAGGATAATTTATGGTAATCCCAATTCTCCTAACTTCGATGACTGGAGAACCCGAGTCTTTTGCTCGTGGGGTGGTTGTTAACAACCTATCCATTGGAGTTTTTCTACCATCCATCGTCTTCCTTGATGAACCGTGAAGGTCGAATAGGTACGACGGGAGTTTCTTAACCGCTGCCCCATTCTACATGCTCTAGTCTGTTAGACCCACTCGAGCATCTTGCCTGTGAAGGCGAGTTGTCACCATTTATTGATCTCAGCATTGTGCTATATGTACGCTTCGAGATTGTCACAACCTCATCATCTAAACATTGTAATACCAATGTGACATACTTGTCTAAAAGTACGATCGTACCTGCTGTCAAAAAGATCAACCTGCAAGAGACAAAGGTGAGGTAAAGAGAGAAGAGGGGAGTCGACAGCAATAGGGTTTCCCCTTTTCTCTTATTACTTATAACTATTGTACAGGGTATAACATTACACAAGTAATAAAAACAAATTACAAATATGCCACCGCCCACGCATCACGAGGTGGATCCTTGGAATGTGGTGCGGGTCGGATCCATGATCCAAAACTAATAGCCTCCCTCAAGTTGAGTATGGTCTTTGATCATGCTCAACTTGTCTTTGAGTGCCCAAAACTGATGAGTGGATAATCCCTTGGTAAAGATGTCAGCAACTTGCATATCTGACCGAACATATGCAGGTTCAATTTCTTTTTCTTCCACCTTTTGTCTAACAAAGTGTTGATCGATCTCGATATGCTTCGTGCGACAATGAAGGATGGGATTGAAGGCAATATTAATAGCACTCTGATTATCGCAAAGAAGCATAGAGGACGAGATCGGTTCTTGTAATTCTTGCAGTAGATGTCTCACCCATGTAACATCGGTTGTTCCTGCTGCCATTGCACGATACTCTGCTTCAGTACTAGATCGCGCCATTGCCTTTTGCTTCTTGCTACTCCATGTTACAATATTATTGCCGATAAGAATGCAATACCCCGAAACTGATCTACGCTCGTCAGGATCACCAACCTAGTCCGCGTATGTGTAGGTGAATAGTCGATGCCCTGACATATAAGCTGTGTCCTTGGTATACATCAAGCCATCTCCAATCGTACCCTTTAAATATCGAAGGATCCTTTTGACTCCTTCCATATGTACATCTGTAGGAGCATGCATAAAATGTGAAGCCTGATTGGCAGAGTATGCTATGTCAGGCCAAGTGAATGTTAAGTATTGTAACATCCCTACAACTCGACGATACAAAGTAGGATCATGATAAGTAGTGCCTTCTTTAGCACTTAGCTTATGATTTAGAAGGCAAGGTGTGCTAATTGGTTTACAATTCTCCATCCCTGTAGCAAGTAAAATATCAATAGTGTACTTATGTTGGCTCAATGTAATAGTCTCATCTCGACTATCAACTTCCACACCCAAAAAATATCGCAAGGGACCCAAGTCTTTCATCTTGAATTTAGCCATCAGCATAGACTTAACCCAAGATATGTGAACCTCATCACTCCCGGTAATAATGATGTCATCAACATATATAAGCACCCAAACAATAGTTGAATCACTTTTGAATATGAACAATGAATGGTCTAGAACACTTTTAGTGAACCCATGATGTTGGATCTCCGTGGAAAAACTTTCAAACCAAGATCGAGAAGCTTGTTTCAAGCCATAAAGAGAGCGTCGAAGTTTACATACCCAATTGGATGGATCATGCATGCTATAACTAGGTGGCTGCTCCATGTAAACTTCTTCCTTTAGTTCACCATGCAGAAAAGCATTTTTAACATCAAGTTGACTGAGTGACCATCCATGTTGTAACGCCAATGCAATGATAATCCTGACGGTGCCCAATTTTACTACTGGGCTGAACGTTTCATCGTAGTCCTGCCCATACTGCTGTGTGAAGCCTCGTGCAACCAGACGAGCCTTATAGCGCTCAACACTGCCATCCGGTTTGTGCTTGATTTTGTACACCCATTTGGATCCTACAACATTCTTGTTATCTGGCCTTGGTACAATTTCCCATGTATTGCATTCATGCAATGCTTTCATTTCCTCATTCATCGCCTTTACCCAGGCACGGGAATGTACAACCTCATGAAAAGAGGAAGGTTCTGTTTCTTTGGACACTCTAGTTAGAAATGTTTGAAAATCCAAAGAGAAATTGTTATAACTTACTTAGCGATCTATAGGATGTCTAATCCGAGTGGAACGTCGTAGAGGAGTCTCATCATTGACTGGATGAGCTCTACGAGAATAAACAAGACCAGAAAAACGTGAGGATGTTGTTGTAGGAGGAATGTCTTCCATATGCGGTTCCACATCGAAAGTATAATGTTCATTGTTTGTCAATAAAGATGAATCCTCATAAGGCAACGAGTCATATAAAAGTGAGTCATTAAGCCAAGGATCATAACCGTCCTGTGTATCTGTGGAAGATGAACCCAGAGTGTCAAAATTTTCATCATCAAAAACAACATTTCTAGATACCCGAATTTTGCCTGTATGAGGATCATAACACCTGTATCCCTTATAGTCATCTGCATACCCAAGAAACTTGCATTGTACAGCTCTGTCTTGAAACTTATTTCTCAATGAATGATCAATATGAACATAACATACACAACCAAAAGGATGTAGTTCTTCATATGATGGATAACAATTATAAAGAACAAAATACGGAGAATTATCTTCAAGGATGGTCATGGGCAACCTGTTGATAACGTAAACAGTTGTATGGAAAGCCTCTGTCCAAAGAGAGAAAGGAATACCCACAGTGTGCATCATGCTCAAGGCTGTCTCAACAATATGCATGTGTTTTCTCTCAGCTACTCCATTTTGTTGAGGGGTATGAGGGCAAGAAATGTTACGTGTAATGCCATGCTCCTTCAAATATTCACTAAAATCATGGGATATGTATTCTCCCCCCATCACACTGGAAATATACAACATTGGTATTGAATTGGTTTTGGACTAGTGCATGAAACTGTTTGAACAACTTGAAAACTTCTTGTTTGTTTTTCATGAAGTAAATCCAACTAAATCGAGTGTAAGTGTCTAGAAAGAGTACATAGTATCGAGATCCAGAGAGAGAGGCAGTGGGCGCAGGACCCCAAACATCTGAGCATATAATCTCAAAAGGCTTTGTTGCTCTTTTATTGATACTATGAAAAGGAAGTACATGACTTTTGCATAAGTGACAACTTGGACATTTTGACTCTAAACTGACTGCGGGTATTAAACCTTTAGCAGACTTGTCAAGAAAAACTTGACTACAATGACCCAAACGGAGATGCCATAAGTCTGGCTTATTAAGTTTCAAGACTCTAGATGAAGAACTTTGATCTGTAGATCGACTCAAAAAATGTTGGAAAGGAAGAAGCTGAAGAAGCCACGGCTACGGAAGACGACGTCTTCAAAGGCACATGAGATTCTTCAAAGACGTACATGTTCTCGCGCCGTTCACCTTTAGCGAGCGTCTTCTTGGTGTGAAGATCCTTAAGATAAACAAAAGGAGTAAATTCAACGGAAGAATTTGTTTCATCAACTAATTTTGACACTGATAGAATATTCTTTTGAATAGCAGGTGTGAGTAAGACATTTGACAAGGGTAATTGAGATTCAGGCAAAGAAAGAGAGACATTTTCAGTGCGAGAGATGGGGTGGTGAGATCCATCTCCTATGACTATAGTGCCATTTCCAGTGTAAGGAGTCAAGTGAGAAAATTTACCTGCATCAGAAGTAACATGTGTTGCTGCCTCTGAATCAATATACCATATACCTTCATCATTTTGGCGCAAGTTCATCTGATTGAAAGTAGTCATAAGGATATTTTGTACGTCCTGTGGAAGAACATGTCCCTGAGGAGTGCGTGCAAACGTCTGAGTTGCCTTCTGCCCTGGCCTACTATTTGGCCTCCCTGTTTTGTTCTGGTTCTGAGGATTGTACCAGCAATTTGCTTTAACATGTCCCCGCTTATTGCATAGAAAACAAGTAGGAACGCGTCCCCCTTGTGGTACACTGCCTGAGCCAATACCTCCTCCACCTGGTGTAGGTAGTAATCCTTCTTTGTTTATAGGTGTTCCATTGGGACGAGGAGGAGTAAATAAGACTCATGTTTGAATAGGCGTATGTGCCATCATCACAGGATGAGCATCATCTGATGCGTGTTCCTGATTTAAACTAACCTCATATTGCAAAAGCTTAGATTGAAGATCATCAAAACATGGAAGAACTGAGACAACCTGGAGTGTTGTGCAAAACATGCGATATTCAGGTCCAAGGCTACCTAATACCTGTTGTACGATATCCTTATCTGATACAGGACTTTTAATGGAAGCTAACTGATCTGTAATCACCCTGAACTCTGTAATAGATTTGTTTACTTTTCGCATGGATTGGAATTGCCACTTGAGTTGCAAAGCCCGAGATTGAGAAACCTGAGAAAAGGAATGAGCTAGTCCATTCCACAACTCGACAGCAGATTGATCATCAGAAATAGTTTGTAAAACACGATCAGAAAGTATGGAAGTTATGTAAGCAACTAATGTCTGATCCCGTTGTACCCATATGTCATAAGCAGGATTGGTGGTTCGAAGTTGACTCACCTTCCCATCTTCACCTGTTTATTCTTGCATGATATGTGTAGGTGGGGCGGGTGATCGCCCATCTAGATGCCCATAAAGACCATGACTGCGAATAAAAGGCACAATCTGACGCTTCCAAAGTAAGTAGTTATCATGGGATAACTTGTGGGTCATGAGGTGAGTAAGAAAACTCGGGTTCAACTTGGAATCCATGGATTATATGAAGAATGAAATGCAATAACAGATAGGAAATAGGAATGGGATGATTCCAAAATAGAATGCTAAATGTCGACTGTACTGACAGTGTATTGAGGGAAAAACAACAATGTTGTGTGCTGAAAATAATATCAGTGCCTTCGTCACACAGAGGAGTAGTGACGTGCGAACCAGAAAAATATTTAGAGAAAAACAGCAATGTTGTGTGTTGAAAATAATATCAGTGCCTTCGTCACACAGAGGGATAGTGACGTGCGAACCAGAAAAATATTGAACAGAAATATTTTTAGGGAAAAAATCAAAGATTCGGCAGACTGGAACAGAATATTAAGACGTGCGTACCAGAAAATTATTGAAAATGAAAAGAACCGAAAGAGAAACTAGAATGACGTGGAAAAGGATTAAGGAAAAAGAGAAAGAAAAAAAAATCTGATTAAGGAAAAGGGACATAAATAAATCCTACGTCCTTTAGAAGCACGTGCTGGCCCTTATTGGTCTTCTAGATGATTGATTTCTGCACCTGTGCTTTGATACCATGTCAAAAAGATCAACCTGCAAGAGACAAAGGTGAGGTAAAGAGAGAAGAGAGAGAAGAGGGGAGTCGGCGGCAATAGGGTTTTCCCTTTTCTCTTATTACTTATAAGTATTGTACAGGGTATAACATTACACAAGTAATAAAAACAAATTACAAATATGTCACCGCCCACGCATCCCGAGGTGGATCCTTGGAATGTGGTGCGGGTCGGATCCATGATCCAAAACTAACGCCTGCCCGAAGGTACGACTACGATGAGAGGGAAATCATTTAATATCTTGTAATTCCTTTAGTTTATACATGACATGCATTGCTCTTTGAGCATTTGGCCTATGGATGCGAAGATCATTATTTTCACTTATTTCAACAGCGTGCTCATTGCACACCTTGAGGTGCTCAGTGACAATATACTTGGCATGCTCAAACACTATGAAATAGGAAATCTTAAACATGTCTTGAGATTGTTGTGGATCCAATCATTCCTTTTGAGTAACTGACTCAGTGTACAATTAGTTGCATCTAACAACGCATAAATAGATCACAAGCTTTATAAGCAAAATTTGTTCTTGAGAAGTCAGCCTTGCACAAGGGAACACCTCCTCTTGAGCTTTTAGTGCTGGTAAACAATTTCGCATCTTTCCGAAGGGTGCAAGATATGGTACGCGCACCTGCACACCCTACGAGGCTTGCCTGAGGGCGGCAACAAGATTCAACATGTAATAACAAACAAAGCATCTACAGTGCAATTACAACAACAAGCAAGTACATAAACGTAGTAATGAGAATCACTGTAGAAATGAGCCTACCCATATAGCAAACATTAAGCATGTAATTTTAGAAGAGTAGGAACGAGGAAACACAAAACAGGCAATCACAAGTTATATTGTTCTACATGTAAGCATGTATGAAAAATCAATTATTGTATTTCAGAATTCTTATACTTTATTTCATTCATCCAAAATCTTCGTGTGACTTTTCCCTACCTTGGGATGTTGTGTCGCTGCGTGCGCCTACGAGTGTAGGTGATACGGGGCTCGGGCCGCGGATCCAGAGCGTGATTCTTCGTACGAACCGCAAACAAACAAAACATGATTATCGACTCATCGCAAGTGTTGGTTGAGTTGAGGTCGATCCCAATTCGACACCATAGGGTTTTGGACGTGGTTACGTGCTCCAACAACTTTTACCAAACGACACAAGCAAAAACCCATTTGGTTTCACTAAATGGGGAGTCAGGCAGGGAGTGTCGGTCCTACTTGCTAGAACAGGAGGGCGGCAGGGGCGAGCCCCCTGCCAGCCGGAAACAGAGAGGTAGCATGGGCAAGCCCCTGCCTGCTGGAATAGAAGGGCAGCAGGGGCATCGCCCCTGCCTGTCGGAACAGAGAGGCAGTAGGGGCCTTTCATTTGCCTGCCAGAAACAAAAGGGTGGCAAAGGCAAGCCCCTCCCGGTCGAAAACATCGAAGAGAGAGAGAGACCAGGGGGGGCAGGAGCCACCGACCACATGTCGATCCCCTGACAGGCAACAGAGGAAGGGGGCAGACAGGCCCCAAAGGAGAGGGAGAGGGGCGACAGGGGCCACCTGCCAGACTCTTCCCGCACACAAAGAGAGGGAGGAAGGTGCGACAGGGGCCACCGGCTCTCCTGTCGGCCCTCCGTTAACCAACAGGACAGGGAGGGTGCCGCAGGGGCCACCGACTCTCCGGCAAACCACAAGAGAGAAAGGGAGGGCGCGACAGGGTGAATCGAGCTTGGCTCGGTGCCAGCCGACTCAACTTGGTTGTGTGTCCGACCAGCAGAAGGCGGGGACCGAGCTAGGCTCGATCGAGCCCACCTCGGTCAATCCTTCCCAGTATGCCTGAGTCACTGCTGCAGACAGTGACCAGCCCACGACTCTGTCGGTTATAGCTAAGCCAGGCTCCAATGGGGTGTGCTCGGCGGTCAGACCGAGCCTGCTCGGGACCCCAACCTGGATGGGACCGCGCCTAGGCTCGGTACTCCAGTATAAAGAACTAGGCTGGGCCCAATTCAAACCGAGCCCAGCTCAGTATTATGCTTCAGCTGTTGTGCAACTGAAGGCAACAGGAAGGTACGAGAGAGGACAGGAGCTGGGGTTAGGCTGACCCCTACCATAGCAATAGTAGCCCTCATGTGGGGGAGATTCGAAACTGGGCCTACAACTTGGCACAGGACCCTGCTTACCACATGGGATACCACCTCGGTGGTAGAGAGAGAGAGAGTAAGAGGTGGGGTGGGTTGGGTTGGGCGCTCCGACCTAAAGAGGGAGAGAGCGAGCAGGGGGAGGACTGTGCCCCTCCCTTGCTAAATGAGATGAGAGAGAGAATAGGGAGAAAGAGTGCAGGTAGGGGGCAGTGCCCCTCCCTGCAACCGGGGAGATGGAGAGAGGGCAGGAGGGTTGTGTGCTCAACATAGAAACGAGAGAGGGTACAGAGAGCAGCAGTCGTTCGACTGCTGCTGCTTTCAGGGAAACAAAGAGCGCAGGGAGGAGAGCTATTATGACTCGCCACCTGAGCGAACACATACCGAACATCTGAAAGCCCACATAGCTGCAACGGAATCAATAACAACAGCACGCTGCAGTGTGGCTTGCCAAACCGCATCATTTCGCAAGCCAACATTTCAGCTGACGACACCCATAAAAAAAAAGCACTGAAGGCCAATCCTCCACTCAGGGAAAGGGGATGGCAGGAGACGGCAGGAGGGGCGGCGCCCCTCCCTGCCGTTGTAACCAGAGAGACTAGGGGACACATGTTTTTACTATTTTTGTAAAAGGTTAGTTTTGGTCTAAAGTTTATACCTTTTTGACTTTTGTTAGGGTTGCGTGCAGTGTTGTGAAAAGCGTTGAGGCGAGGCGCTCCACCAAAATCTAAGGTGAGGCGAGGCGTAAGCCTCGAGGCGTAAAGCGTATGCCTCAAAAAAAAAAATTTTGAACTTAAAAAAGACTAAAAAATATCTAAAATTATGAATAAAAAAATTTAAATGTGTTGGGATCCAGTAATAGGTCCAAAATTGTGAAACATCATAACAAGGACTTGGATCCTGTCAATGAACCCTGTCCGGGTTTAGAATAATATATATAGCCAGATCTCTTAAGATACCCGAACCGCTCAAAAAACGTTTAATGTCATAAAACCATATCCATTTGATAGATCCAATCTCTAAAACAGGTTGGATCCAAGCTAGGTCCATATTGATAAGAACTATGGGTCTAGAGTTGGATATGGACTCATTGTCAAGACATGCAAAGACCTAACTGTAGATGATATATATATATATATATATAGTGTAGGTGTGGTTTTGGATTTGGATACAAATCCAAATCCATTTTAAAAATCTATCTCTACATTATATTGCATTGGATTGAGATTGGATTGGATCCAATTCCAATTCAATGCAATTGTGTTGTATTTAGAATTTGGTTGGGTCCGTTTGGACCCAAACCCAAAGCTATTCAATGTGAGACTCATTTTTGGTTTTGTTCGGATCTTGGATCCAACATGACCAATCCAATCTGAAATAACAACACCCAAATGATATATATATTAAATAAATATGTAATTAGATTGAGTTGGGTCCAAATGGGCCCAACCCAATCCGACCTCATTAACCGATTTCCCCTCTCTTAAGATGGTTTGGATTAAGGTTCGACCCACTTAGATTCAACCCAGATCCAAACACTCTAACTGACCCTCTTAAAACAAAGGGTTTAGATCGAGGTTTACCCCCACGCTCCGACCTCCACCCCGACTCTTCCTCTTCATGACAGTCTCTCTCTCGTTCACTCCTCTCTATGTTTACCCCCACGCTCCCTCTTAGATCCCTCTCTCTGCTATGCCTACTCCACTACCACCACCAAGAAAGTCGTTGTCGCCGCCCACTGCGCAGGTGCGTGCCCTCCTCCCCTTCTTCTTCTTCTTCTACTACTTTTCTTTTTTTTGCTGCTGGCGACAACTGCAGCAACCCTATTGCTGCTGCCACAAGCCAGGCGGAAGGGATTGGCTAAATGCCCCCTGTTGGGTGAGCTTACGCAGACTGTTTGCCTCACGGAGAAACGAGCAGAGAATGAGGGCCCTCAATATATTAACCCTAATTTTCAGTCAAATGGGTGCTTTGACCCCCATTTGACCAAAAATTTGAGGCGTCTATGCCTCACTTTGAGGCGCGCCTCGCCCTGAGGCGTACGCCTTAGGGTATTTACGCTTTTATGCTGCGCCTTGAGGCGAGGCGCGCTTTTTGCGCCTTGAGGCACGTTTTTAATAGCACTGGTTGCGTGTCACCTTTGAAAAGAGAAAGAAAGACAAAAAGAAAAAGAAGTTGCTTCGTCTCCTCAAGTTCCAGCCTACGTGGACACTGAAAGAAAGAAAGAAAAAAAGATATAGTGGAAGGGACAGAAGGAAGAAAGAGGAAGGGAAGGAAGAAAAGAAAGAACAAAAAAAGAAAGAAAGAAAAGGGAAGGAAGAAAAAAAACTAGGAAGGAAGAGGGAAATTGGGCTTTAGGTTTAATTTTTTTATTTTTTTCATTTTCATTTTATTTTTTAAATTTTATGATTTTTTCGAGATTTATTAGAAAACTGATAATATCTCGATATTTGTGTCTATTTATACGTAAGCTAATTGAAACAAAAAATAACAAAACCCCCTTCTTACTAAAACCAAGCCTGCAGATCATGTATAATGTTGATTAAAAAATATAAAAATGACTAATTAATATCTATATCATTAAAAACATAAATGCTAATTGCAAAAAAAATGCAGAAATCCCTAAACCTAAATGCTAATCGAAACCCTAGTCCTTACATCATCAATTATGCACGTATGTTATTCAAGCAAGTTGAATCGTGTTTAATGTTAATTAGAAACACAAAAATACGTAAATTAAATATTTATCTTATTTAAAGTAAAAATAAAAATCTTAATGCTCTTTGAAAAAAAAACACAAAAAACTCTAAAACCTAATTAAATATGCATGCTATTTAAAAAAAACTAAATGAAAACCTCAATCCTATCCAACATCATTCACAGTTTTCGTACATAAACTAATTGAAACAAAAACCCCGAATTTCTAACTAAAATCAAGCATGTGGATCATGTATAATGATGATTAAAAAACTACAAAAATAACTAATTAATATTCATCTCATTAAAGACCTAAATGCTAATTGAAAACCTAATTCTTACATAATCAGTTATGCATTTATGCCTTAAACACAAGAAAGAGAGAGTAGCCGTCGAGGATGAGGTTCACACAGAAAGTTTAGAGAGGGAGAGAGAGAGAGAGAGGTGGGGGCCTGGTTTGTCATTGTGGGGCTGTGGGCAGAGCTTCGAAGGGGGAGAGAGAGGGTCCCACAGCTGGGTCGCGGTCTCGTGGGGATGGCTGAGCTGCAGAGAGTGCAAATCAAGAGAGAAAGAGAGGGAAAGTGGGGGCCCTGTGGGGTCGCAAGCTGGGGTAGAGCTGCAGATTTGAGAGAGAGAGAGAGATTAGGGATTTCTTTGGGAAAGGGGATGGTAGGGCTAGTGTCGGGCATGTAGGGTCAGGGCCCGTCGGGCCTACAGTAAGGGTGGGCACTGCGATTTGCCTTCTATGGGTCAGGGTTGGCACTGCCCACCTTAACCATATCCCCTTGGAGGGTTTCATCGGGTCAGGGTGGGCACGTGCCAACCCTCCTCGAAACGTGGCTTCGCCCCTGCATCAAAATAATAATAATAATAAAGCTTGGCTCAGGTCTAGCTGATTCAATGTCAATCTGTGGTGAGCTTGCTTTATCTGTGGTTGAATAGCCCAAGCTCGGGCTCAGCTCAACTCAACTCTTGTCCAGCCATGCTCTATGTGACAGCGGTATGGGTATAGTTGGGCACATAAATTTTTTAATTTTTAGTCAATAAAATGCTATCTTTAACATTCTATTAAAAATTCACTTTTATTGAAATATTATTTAAAATTTAAAAATATTATAATAATGTGCATATATCTCATAGTCGTGTCAGCATGTCACAGTGTGTTCGACTTCTGTCACCCATGGCATACTCTAAATGGCATTACTGTGGCATGGCCTACTCTCAGGTAGGTGCATATCCTAATATTGTATTGAGTTTAGTCAGGTAAGAACCGACGCGGTGACAACCCTAGTTTGTAGCTGGGTGTGCAGCAAACTTTTGCTTAATCGGTGGCTAAAGGAATTGTTTCTGGCATATATTCTTTAAATTAATTATTTCAATTTCCGATTGCTGTTGTGTGCAAGATGTCGTTACCAATCTATTTCTTTGTTAATACAACTTTTGTTCCTAATACATGATCTTTTGTAAATTGTTGTCACTTTAGCATCTGCCAAGTGCTTGTCAGTTCCTTCTGTGGTTTTTCTGTTGTTTATTTTTATGTTATTCACCATGATTTTTTAATATATGGTGACAAAATGTCAGGTGCGGATGCAAGAAAAGGTGAAGGAAAAAGCTGAAGCGATTGAGAATAGCGATACAAGCTCTCATATTTGTAAAGTTTGTTTTGAAGCCCCAACAGCAGCAATCCTTCTGCCTTGTCGTCATTTTTGTTGTGAGATGATATTCTTTGTTTTGGAGTGGCATTTGTTTTTGAGATGAGCAGGTGTCCTGATATTTTCTGAGTATTTGCTTAATTTTCTGCAGTGTGTAAGCCTTGTTCTCTTGCCTGTTTAGAATGTCCTCTTTGCCGAACAAAGATTGATGATAGGATCATCGCTTTCACTTCCTAGCAACTTCATTTACCGTGCCTTCAGTGAAGAGGTATGTGTTCAACATCTTCTTGTTGATAATTGTGCTCAAGATCCCATTGGTGATTAGGGATGGCAGTGGGGCGGGGCGGGGGACAAGGTCTCCACCCCCGCCCCGCCTCAAGATTTTATCCTCCACCCCCGCCTTCATCCCCGTTTCATGTCCTCCATCCCCGGTTCAAATGGGGATGAGGCGGGGCGGGGCAGGGATATTGCGGGGAAAAGTGGTCGGGACGGGGATGAGGCGGGGATGGGGCGGGGCGGGGCGGGGAAAAGTGCACGTCCATCCCCGGACGGGGATGGATTTTAACCTTCTGTCCCCGCCTCCATCCCCGTTTCATACCCTTCATCCTCAGTCCAAACGGGGCGAGGCGAGGCGGGGCCCCGCTTTCCCCCGGTCCACTGCCATCCCTATTGGTGATGTTGATATATTGTTATGACCACAGCCATTATAACCTGCTGACATGTATTACAATGCGTTTCAGTGTTGTACCTGTTAAAATATGGGTTGTTATATATATATATATATATATATGTATATATAGAGAGAGAGAGAGAGAGTGGTGCGAAATGATATGTGCTAAATGAGTTTTTCAAGGTTTTTCCATTTTATTTTTAAATTCTGACCATACAGATGTGATCTATGTACTTGATTTTATAGGGATCCGTTCTTGAAGTATTCGATTCTGACACATGGGCGGGTTTTTATAAGGTTCGAAAAATCACCGATCCAAAATTTTTGTAATTTTTCGAGCCTCCAAATATCATTTTTTTCATCGAAAACACATGATCCAAGTGTGGATTCCTCGTAAATCTACCATTCCCAACAAATTTATGGGGCCAAAACTATGTAAAAAACACCAGAAGGGCAAAGAAAACCCATTTAGCATGTATCAAATTCGCACTTACCCATTTCTCTCTCTATATATCTATCTATCTATCTATATATATATATATATATATATATATTGTGTATATTTCTGTTAATGTAAACTGAAATATCCCTCAGGAGTATTTCTGTCATTTTACACATGTAACAGGCGTCATGATAGAACCTGAACCCTGGGAGGATTGTTAGTCCAACGCACGGAGTGGGGCCCAGCTCGGCAATTCGCACCGCAGAAGGAGACAGGCACACGTGCGTGTGTCCTTGGGAAGAGGACACAGTCATTGCCGACGTGGTCGAATCGTGTCCCAAACCGGGGACATGGTCACACGAACTCTGTAGGGGAAGGGGTGAGTCCTGGCAGGGACTCAGCCAGGGAAGGAAAGAGGTAGGCATGCGAGGTGGCCTGGGTGTGTCATTGGGTAGAGGACATGGCCAATGTGAAGAGGTCAGGGAGAGAGTTGGGGATCTCACTTGGCGGATGCAGACATCGTGGCAGATGTGGAGGACCGATTGGAAGGGACAAAAACATTCTCGATTGGCCGGCGATTATCGAGGCTGGATGGATGGGTGTAGGATCATAGTCTTTCCCTCAAAGGGCAATCACACAAATCAGAAGGAAACTCAGAGGTTGAACTCAGTAAATCTCACTAAAAATTTCCTAAGCTAAGCACCTCTATAAATATATTTGCAAAAGGACTAAAGTGTAAAAAATACACAGTCTGAATGAGATTCCATGGTGGCATCCCACCAGAGTCCCAGTCTGGGTAGGACTCCAGGCTGACATGGACTTTGACAATTAGTGCAAAGTCCTCATTGGCGTGGGATGCTTTTGGGGCTCCTCTGGGATTGATCCTAGACTGGGTGGATAGACCTAGAGCTGGAAAAGGGTCTGTAACATGTCAGCCTTGTAAATGCTATTTTATCTTCTTCTTTTTTTAATTGCTTTATTTTTAGTTTTTTAATATTTAAATTATAATATAGTTGTTGAAGCAGCCCAACTAGCCATTGGGCTAGCCCCCAGCGGTCATAATGACCGTTGGGAGTAGCCCAATGACTAGTTGGGCTTTCCCCATTCTATCCTCTTTGTATTATAAATTCTGGTTTTCCCCCTTGTATTCATTCATGCTTTCTTAAACATTTGTTAATCAAATTCTATATTTTTTACCTTTTGTGTTGGCCCTTTGTGACTATTATGGGCATGTGTTGTGCTATTGAGTTTATTCTCATTTTGTGATTGTATTATCCCTTGGTGGATTAGTGCTTGTGCACTTCCTTTGTATTCTTGTTGAACCTTATTAGGTTCTTTATTGTATTTCTGCTTGTTTCATTAAAGTACCTCACACATGCTTCTAAGATTTTCTATAGGACACGTTTGATTGCTCCAATAAATAGTCACTGACTATTTGTCTTGGTGGGAAAAGTCAGCGATAAATAGTCCCACTCTTGCAAGATAACACAGACTAATGTGCTAGGGTTTCTGTACTGCACTGTGTTGGTGCACCAGTAATGAAATAGATCTATGACCTATATCACAAGGACTTGGGGTGTGCCATTTTTGTGTGTTTCCATTTTCTAATGGCATACCAATGGACACGACGCAAGGACAAGTTGGCATATCCCTGAGACAGCCTATGGCTAATAAATTCTTCAGTGCATGGACTAGAAGCATGTGAGCTCTTCATATACGATGGTCCCTTATTCCTGAATCTTTCCGGTGGGAATCACATATGGGCTAGTTGGACAGCCCACATCATTACCTACTTCTTGCCTCTGATTTAAAAAATAATAATAATTTACTTTGTTCTTTATGCCTTCATCCACTGCATTAATTACCGCTTTACTGTGTTGTATGTAATAACTCTGTCATGTGCCTGTTAAGAACTGTTGCGTCTATCATCAACTCTAATCTTCCTTAAATTTGGTAATGAATAGCATTTTGCTTTCTGGCAGTTTCTGTTGGATTTTGCATTCATAACCTACTTGTTTCCTTTTCAGGGCAACCGTTCAAGGTGAAAAGTGCTTATTTTAGTGTAACTTGTATGTAGAGGTGATTCTTTTATTGGTCCTTTGTAAGTATTGTTTGTTTCATACACCTATTTCACTTGCCTCCGGAGGAATGTAGCATTTGGTGTGAAGAGGGAAGAATTCACCCAATTAGTGCTTCCTATTTTGTATTAGAGGAACTGTTGTGTATAAAGGACATAGTTGTAAGCTTCATTTATCAATTCAATATTTATCAGCTGGCATTTATTATTAGCCAGGCCTGATTTTCTACTGATCCGATCTCTCGCTCAATTGAATTGAATCTGTGATGTCTAATTACTTGGTTGTGTTTTTCTTGAGCATGGCAAAAGTTTGTGTCCTTATGATACATGATTTTCTGACTTGTTTAACGCTAGAACTTTCACCCTATGTTCATGACTAGGGCTGTCAATGGTCCGGTACGGCATGAATTGGATTTGATAGGGACTGGGTTTTGGACATGAGTTGGATCGATGAGACCTAGCTTTGGCCATAATCAAATAAGTCTGATAGTTATTCAGGTCAGACCTGCGGGACTGGGTACCGTATGGACTTGGGGTATGGCTTGCGGAATTTCATGACTCAGGTCCCCAAATCCATGAGGGTCCCTTCTTTTGTCGAGGCCTTTTCCGATGGAGGGGATTGGATTCATTTTTAGGGTTGCAAATCAGTTGGATTCGAGAAGGTGATTTTACAAATTTTGGCTGTCCTGGATCCGATCCGATGCAATGTATTTTCTGATCCGAAATCTGAACAGTTTTCATCACTATTCGTTTTTCGTAGGAGGATGTCTGCTCGTTCCTCGGCACATGAATGTGCGTGGATGAATCACTAACGTGAAACTGGTTATCATTCTGTGTTGATACATAGTTGGCTTGAGGTGAACCAGATCCGGAAGCCAACTGAGCATACTTGGACAGATTGTAACACTGTTGGGCATTATGACCTACCTTCTCACAGTTGGAATTTCTGCCACCTCCACGGCCTGCTGAGTTCGGTGGGCGACTGCCCCTGCCTCTATACCGATTCTGATAACCACGACCACGAGTCAGGTACACGACATTGCTGTTTGGTCGTGAGATTAACAGGAGCCATATCATAACCGTTATGACTTGGGTCCGAAAGATGAGCCTCAGGCGTAAGCAAGAGACCGTGAAGCTCTTCTAAGATAACCAGTCTGAACGAGTTTCAATGTTGGTCTTGAAGGCAAGATACTCACTAGGTAAGCCTTTTAGAATCTACATAATGAAATCTTCTTCATCTATAGGCTTAGAGGCCACGACTAGTTGGGACTTGGCCTTCTGAAAATAGGCATATACGGATAGGGAACTTTTCTTCATGTTTTCGAATTGGGATTTCAGCTGCATAATAAGTGGCCCGGAATGGGCTGCAAATTATTTCTTAAGAGAGTTCCATACATGTTACGAGGAACTTGTTGGAATTTCTGCACGATCCTGATGATGACCATGGTGTTGACAGGAACTGAATTGGCTTGGCGGCGTGCTCTCTTAAAAGCGATAATTGCCCCTTCGGGCAAAAAAACGGTTATAGAAGGGTGAACTGCAACTTCACTTCTGGGATACAATCAAGACCGCACCTCTCATGTTTTTCTCGATCGCTTTTCACACTAAGACAAGCCACTATCACGACACGATTACCATTAGCAGCCCCACAAAGCGAAAAAAATAACTTTTCATAGAAGAGTGAAAAGAAGAAAAAGGAAGAAGAATGAAGTCTACACCAACCAAGCGAAGTCTCTATATCTAGACTAAAAGGACCATCCAGGGTATATATAAATATGGGTTAGATGGTTGGTCAACAAATCCTTAGAGATCCATTGACCACAACATTTAGCATACTCATAATGACTCTTAAAGCCATTGCATGCACCCACTAATAGCTCTTAAAGCCTTGCATGCACCACTAACGTCCAGAACATTGGGCTAGCAGTTAAGGCTAGGTGGGGCACTCACTTATGGTCCAGAATGATCCTTGACTGTTGGTCAACCTCCCAAATTGTTTAGTATTAAATCTCCTCTAAAAATGCATTAAATCACTTTTAAAGAAGTTTTATGAAGTCAAAAATGGTTTAAAAAAGAGTGATAAAAAGATTGGTCAGGACCAAGACCAGACTGAATCAAACCAAGTTAGGTCGAATCCAAATTTGAATCCAAGTACAATGTAACGACCCCAACTGACTCCTGTAAAAATAATGATTTTTTTAAAACAATTGCAAAATCAAACCTAAAGATTCAGGATTGCACATATTTAATATACTAAACCACAAACTAAATTGTGCATTTAATCAATGAAGAATAAATCAAACTTTATTAATCAATAAATAAATGTCAAATAGACTCAAAACAAAAATCATATATCACATAAGAGTCATTTTGTCAGAAAACCCAAAAATCGATCACACAAGGCTCGCAGACTTCAGCCAGCAAAATCAAGACATCACTGAGCATCCAAACTTGTAAAACAATTTTATGAAAATGGGTAAAAACCAAAGTTTTTTAATGAATTTCTCTAAAAAATCAATCAGTAAGAAAATAACATAAACCAAATTCATGTATAAATTTTAGATGAATATCACAACAACAATTTATCAATCTGAACTTACCATTCAAGCATTTAACCAAATATCATACAATAACAAATATTATGCAAAACAAAATAAGTATGAATGCATGAACTAATATTAAAAAGTAAATATGTATGATTCAATGCACATGCATGAATAACTTATTAAGTTATTTATAAGAGTTACTTTTGCATGCATTCCCCTATTAAATGCACACAATTTTAGTTTTCATGTTTCATTAAACCCGTGAATACTCAAAACTAACACAAATTCTCGAAGTCCAAGTTAGGTTCCCAGTTGTAGCTTAACACACAACTTGTATTTTATTATTGGGTTTCACACTTATTTTCTTGACCGATTTCAAGAATCTTCACCTTTCATCAGAACATTAAGAATCTTCACCTAATGACAGTATATCAATAAAAATCCTTAATAATTAATATCACTTTCTTGGTATACCAAAATTACATATGAGTCAACAACACCACCTCTAGGTAAAGTGACTGAAATCTCTCTAAAATCGTGGCCGAGAGGTGAACCACAACATTGGGTTTAGTGAGACAATCACACACGGAGTTTTAGTTTTCTCACGGTCCCCCATGACTGTTATTCAAGATTCTCATACTGTAAATGGAATATCAAGGAAGAGATTAATTACAGTGTTTGATCTCTTTTACCTTTTAAACAATTTTTAAGTGCTTTACTAAAGAACTGTTTTGCAAATCCACATGCAAAACCAACTTCGGGCCCTAACCCGCTACATTTTAATAGTGCAATCAATTTTGGAAAAGCAATAATTTTCATAAATAAATTTTGTAATGCATAAATAAAATCAGCAATAAGTGAAGCAACACATGCACCTAGCTTACATGGCCCGCAGTGCTTCACATCTGACCACCAACACATCTCAAAAGTGATTTATACATCCTATGCAAAATTTTAGTGAGCATGCAACACACACCTTATTTCAAAGCATGCTCACAATGCATATTTAAATACACAAAATAAATGCACATAAAGTCAAATACATACGCATGCAAACAAATACTTATAACACACATTTTCATGATAAACTCCATGGATAAACACCCAAACATGCATATGATCATATTTATGCAAATATCAAAAAAAACTTTAATTTTATATGTATAATATGCACATTTGCAACATGGTCTTCGAATGCATAAGCATACATAACATATAACCAACATGAATGTGAGCCTAAACATGGCAAGGCTGTTCAGATTTGCATAGCATGAGACTTGGCAAAACTAATCTGTTTTACTTATATCTGAGACTTGGCAGACTTGATGCGATGCGCATGACATAACTAGGCAGATCTGATCAGATTACACATACACACAACATATTGAAAATTTTGATCAGATTGCACATATAGAGCCATCAGTAAATCTGATCAGATTGCAAGCACCCATACACATCAGCAGTCTGATGAAATTGCACAAGCCCACACATATCAACAGTTCAATCAGATTACACATGCATACACATATCGACAGTCTAATCAGATTTTACATACGACGCACATTGATAGTCTGATCAGATTGCGCATGTAATACACAGTAGTAAATCTGATCAAATCGCATACATATTACACAGTGCCAGATCTGATCTGATTATACACACGCAACATAGTGGCAGATCTGATCAGATTGCACACACAAAACACATATAGGCAAGTCACATCAGATTGCACACACGCAATCTATAGGCAAGTCTGATCAGACTGCACACATGTCACAAATTGACAAGTTTGATCAGACTACTCACACAATACATATTGGCATATCTGATCAGTCTGCTCAGAAATACATATCGACAGACCATATCAGATTGCACACATATAACATAATAGAAATTATGATAAGATTGCTCACAAAAATTTATTGGTAGATCTAATCAAACTGTATACAAACAACATATTGGCAAGTCTGATTAGACTGCTCATATAAAGCATATCGAGAGGTCTGATCAGACTCTTTGCATACCAAAACTGATTAAATCAATATATTTTCAGAACATGAAAGAAAATCATTAATTAGCAAGGTTGACTAGAGAATATATATATATATATATATATATATATATATATATATATATATATATATATATTCAACATGCTTGGCTATCAAAGAGAAATCAATTTGGTCGTTCACTATAGGCTTATCCAAAATCAATAAAGTTGAACACGTGATTAACAGGGAAAAAATTGATGGCATGCTCGTATCAAATCAAGAAAATCAACATCAGAATATAGATATTCCAAGATTTGATACTCTAGGAAAATCAAAATCTCAATAATTAATCATATATACGTATATATACATAAAATTGTTACTTTATACATGTACATATACATATTTTTTAATCAGATTTTCTTTTTCTCCTCAAACCTATACACGAATCAGATTTTTATTATCCCTTCGTGTACAAACTTAGAGAGAAACTCGTACCTTAATCGTAGGGTAGAAAATATGAAAAAGTCGATGAACGTAGAGTGAAAACATATTTTTTTTATTATTATTTTTGCTTTCTTTCCTCTTTTATCTTTTTCTTCTTTTTTTCTCTATTTTCTTTTTGTTCTCTCTTTTCTTTCTTTTCCCTTTTTCCTTCTCTCTTTGCTCACGTGAGTTTGGGACTCTCTCTTTTCCTCTCTCTAACTCTCTCCCTCTCTCTCATTCTCTAGAACATGATTTTCTAGAGAGAGAATAGACCAACCCTTTTTATATGTTGTCTAAAATTTTTAACTTCTTATTTTTGTTTTTGTTTTTATTCTTTTACCTAAAATTTATCTAGAGGGTGACATCCCCTCTAAAGTATTTAACTAGGTAGAGTTCTACTTCATGTAGAACTATATATTATCTCTAAGATAAATTCAAATTTTATTTAATTATTTAATTATTATTTTATTTAATAATTTATTAAAGATTTCAAAGGGTGTCTCCCCCCTCTGAAAGACTTTCATGCGGTAGAGTTCTACTCTAGGTAGAACTCTAACTTCTCTAATTTAAAATTTAAAGTTTTAAATAGGCCATGTATGGGTTTCATATCTAGATCTGGATCAAAGATCCAAATTCATATCAAAATCTATATTTATCCTACCTAGATCAGATCCTAGTTAATATGAATCCTGAATTGAGTCCAGATTCATATTAACTTAGATCAAATGGAGTGGATCTAGTCCGATCTAATCTAGAAAATGGCAAAAATAGATGCGAGTCATTTTTGAAAAATGTAATTTTTGGTCCAACTGTAACCTGATTTCAGAAAAACAAGACATCTACACACTCAAAATTATGAGACGCATCTAACGGTATACATACCTAGATTTTTTCTCTAAATTTTGCATGAATTTAACTTGAATTTCACTTGATTTTTTCTTGAATTTAAAGGTTAAATGCAAAAAAATTCTCAAATAATAATTGGCTCATCTTGGTCTTGTCAATGGGCCCTAGGCCATGCCCAGACCCAGTTGATGTCACCTATTTTTAAATATATTTTTTATGATTTTTATCATTATAACATATTTTTTGAATTTAAAAAGTCATGGAGAAATACAAGATATTACATCCAAGGCCAAAGCCAAATTCTAATCTAAATCCAAGTTAATGTAAAGTTTAATGTTTAAAGTTTAATCAACAAGCCCAAGATCCAAGTCCCTTAAGGGCCTTATACTCTAATCCAACTCTCCATATTTTAAACTCGAAATGTTTTTCAAGGATGATCATTGTGGGACTAAGCATTTTTCGTAAAGTCAGTTTTTTTTGCCAAAATATTTTCTCAAATAACTTGGCAAAGAAAAAGATATTTTGCCCAAGACTTAGTTTAAAAAAATGATATAATTTCAAGACAAATACTAACAATCTCCTACGTAGGTCAAAATTATAAAAGAGAAACATGAAGTTGCTCATGAAAGTCATATGCATAAATAAAAGTACCTTTCAAGTTTGAACCTTCACTTAGTGTGTATGAGATTCAAATTGTATGAGAAACTAAGTAGCTAAGCTTTGAACTTAGTCATCATTATGGACATTCTAGGCCTGTCCACACACATTTTTTTAATAATATGTGTCAAACCTATTTAGACCACTTTAGCCATGTGACTCATCCTCATGTCATCGGGCTTTTTAGCACTTACTTCAGAATGAGACATGAATATATTTTCTATCTTTATATATATTATGATGCTCATTCAGTTACTCTAGTGACTTGTTCTTCTCATTGAACCAATAATTTAGGCCACCTGAGTCGCATGGTTAGGTTTCCATCAAAGGTAGTTTCTTTGATAGGTTTTATTCTTATTTCTTCATATGTATTTTGAAAAATCTTTTCGTGAAAAGCCTTTCGTACATGAATCTATTTGGTTTTAACATAATCTCTCATAATTAACAAAAATTACTCTTTCCTTGAGTAATGATTCATATAATTGTGCTTTAGACTTTGTAAGTCTAGATTTCTCTAAGTTTATATTCTTCACATTTATATAGTTATTTGATTTATTTGAGCTTCCATATAATAGATGACTTTCATACTAGCAAAGAATAGTACCATTTATTGTATTCATAAAATCGAGTGAGTTGTCACCATGTATTTATATATTCAAAATACTTGAACATTTAGATATATTAGAGTAAAATTCATTCACTC
Source organism: Nuphar pumila (assembly GCF_984573655.1). Taxonomy (NCBI): domain Eukaryota; kingdom Viridiplantae; phylum Streptophyta; class Magnoliopsida; order Nymphaeales; family Nymphaeaceae; genus Nuphar; species Nuphar pumila. The sequence continues at coordinate 10,766,008 of NC_143261.1, read as the reverse complement.
AACTACTCAACAAATTGGAATTAGAACTACCAATGATATTCATACACTTTAGTTGGAACCAATATCTTTTAATGTAAAATAACACTAGGGTCATACCATATATCAAGGATTAGACTTTCTCTAAAGCTTTTCAATATGAATGGATTGTGATCTACTTGAATGATAAAACAATTATAACACCAGACATTAAAACATGAGAATGTGGTGAGAAGAAATCTTGCAATCCATTTTGTTACTCACGATCAGCATATCACTCATATGAAGTGTATCAATTCAAGAATAATATGTTAGGATCATAGAATCCATTATTCGTTAAATTTGTCTAATTAAGATAAAAAAACTCATTTTAAAAAATCATATGTAATCTATTGATAGGAAGCATTTTCAAATTCATTCTATATAGTGGATTCTCAAAAGTTAAAATCTTTCTTAAAGATCAATAAAATGAACTCTCTATTTTGGGTTTTCAAATTTCAAAAATTATGATTTAAAATTTGATTATGTGATTTTAGATAAAAAAAAATTTAAACACTAAAATTCAAACCCATATTGATTTCAAACATGGTAAATATGAAAATTGTTTGTAAATCTGATCAAATCAATTATTACCCCCATGAATTAAAGTATAAGATAAATTTCATTGAACAACTTGGTAAAAAAATCAAACCAATTATAATTGAAAAGTTATTTTATGACTTTGTCTATGATGTCACCTACATGTAGATTCATGCTTGATAATAATTTAAGAAAACAATCATACCCAAAACAGAATACACCAAACCTAGAAGATCTCAAACATGATAAGAATAGGCAAGATATTGAGATGCATGTAACAGAAAAATGTTGTGTATCTAAACAGCAAAAGATTGATCCTTTAAAGGAACCTCTCACTTCACTAAACAGAGGTATGTGAGAGAAAGATATTTCTGGTTGTGGACGTAGACTCTAAAAGAGTCGAACCACATTAAATGGTGTGTCTTTAATTTTATTTCATAATTTTTATAAGGCATGACAAACATGTGATCTAAATCTTAGCAAGCCGCTGTGAATAATTCACAACGTCTAGGAAAGTTTAATCCTTGCCTTTACAATCTTGCTTGAGTGACTAGTTTGTCCTCTGAGGCCCACCTTAGAGTTATGGTTGCTCTTGGGTATGACTTCTTAATCCAAACAAAATTAAAGATGTGGTTCCTGTGCAGTGATTTCTGGTGGACTCCCACACTGATCTAACAGAGAGCTCCCCGTGGTAGCCAAATCAATCGGTCTGGTAAGCCAACGAGTCATTTTTGGCAGTTCATTGCAAGCCTAATGGAGTCTGGGACTCTTTAACTCATGCTCCACAAAGCGACATTGGGGAATGCAAGAGATATCAAGATGAACCTTCACCTTAACTGCCCTCAAGTTGGAATACATGATCCTGCGGGTATTGGACGGTAGTATTTGTAGCAGTGGACCCTGAGGACACCAAGGATCAAACCAAAATTCTATCTGAGTACCATCCCTGATTTCTCATATGGTTTTCTCCAAGATTGTTGCAGCTCCATTTTTAATTCATTCCATAGGAACCTCTGTGAGGATGGATCGGTAACCACATAGATTTCGTTTTGAGATACTTGCTGGATATAAGTTGGACCCACCGGCTGTTAGACTGATTGGCAACTCTCCAACTTAATTCTGCCAAGCATGCCACATTCAACTCTTTTACCTTAGGAATCTCCAGTTCCCCCCTTTGATTTGGGCTTCCAGATATTTTCCCAGCACAAAAGATGAGATTGTTTGCGATCAGTGGTTTTTTGACACAGAAAATTACTTGTGATCCTCTCAATCGAATTGATTATAGAGGCTGGTAGCATGAAAACCCCCATCCGGTACATGGGGAAGGATTGAAATACCATATGTATTAGAGTGACTCTCGCAGCCATCGACAGGTGCTTGTCGTTTCATCTTTCTTTCCAACTTGGAGTGGAAGTTCCGAAGAAGTGGCTCCTCACATAGCACCCTCGTCAGTCTTCCCTTAAAAAGAGGGAGCCCAAGTTATGTGAGCAGGAGGTTTCTCTGTTGAAATCAACACTTTCTCGTTAACTACTTCGGGGAGGGGAGACATTGCAGGTCTCCATGATCGTCTTTTCCTTACTAACTTGTAGACCCGAGACACCTTCAAACTGCTTCATGCTACTGAAAAAATTGTCCAAAGGGCATCATCTGCGTACAGTGAATGGTGCCATTGCATCCCAACTATTTTAATAAGGGCTATGAGTCCTTTGGAGACCAACATATTTAGGTGTCGTGTGAGCCTTTCCATGATCAATAGGAATAAACAGGGAGATACCAGATCACCTTGTAGGATCCCCCTACTCCCCAGAATGGTTGGCTGGTTTACCAATTGATGAGGACTACGTACGAAGGGGTGCGATCACACATCATGATCATGTGTGTCCACTTTCTTTTAAAACCAAAGTGCATGAGTGTGTCTTCCAAGAAATCCCAATCAACTCTGTTGTGCATTGAGTCTACCATCTCATGGACCATGAGCACAGTTTGTTTGACAACCTACTCTGTAACTTCCTTAAGAAGTAATACATTCTCTTCATCGGTGACCTTTGCCCCACCGCCGCCCCCACACACCACAAAGGGCTCTAAGTCCGTTGAAGTTGAAAAAAAAAATGGAAAAAATATCTAATCACCTCTCCTTAGTCCCACTTGGTCTTATACAACAATTTCATATTCCTAGACAAGGGAGGTGACAAGGTTCTTGACGTGGATCAGGCAAGGGGCCGATCCACAATCCAAAATTTAAATGGATCCTGATGCACCAAAACTAAACTGGATAACTTGAAAAACCGAAAGTTTACAATACGAGGGTGTTTAAAACCTGTTGCGCTCTAAATGAAAGGGCAATGCCAAAACAGATTTTGTAGATGACAAACTTCCCTTTCTAACGATCTTGAAAACACGATAATCTAACCACTAATGGTCGAGATACGGTCTGAACACCAGATCAACTGATCAATGTTCACAGGTGAGTCTGTTGGGATTGTCCAGTATGGACAAACCAAAGCATGATTGTTCCCTAAGAATTCAATCAAAGATCCAAACACAAAAGTTGTACAAAATGTAGTTTTGAGACCAAAAAAATTGAAATCACTCAAATCGAATGTCGTATGACTCTGATACTACCCGAGCAAGATGACGGACTAGTACAATCTTGTCTGGTCACTTGTGGGATTGTTTCATCCGTTCCAAGGCATTTTTTACCATACAGATGGTTGATTCAACAAATTTGTTTAAAATGAAAGTTGTGTAGAAATTAATTATCGAAGAATAGCAACAAAAATCACTTAAATCAAAGTTCCGATGACTCCCTTACGAACCAAACAAGGGGTCAAACTATTACAATTCTAACAGTCACCCGAATGATGGTTTTCTCAATTGTAGACCAGTTTTGACCACTGAAATGAATGAATCAGAAGTTGTGCTAAACATATAAGTTGTAGCCACTGATATTAACTTTTCAACAAGCTATCATATGATAACCTTTACAAAGTAAATTAAGAGTTATGCTTTGACTAGTTCAACTGTGTCTGATACAAATGGGCACAAAACCAAATGATGTTACATGATTCAACAACAAATTTAATTTGATCCAAAATTTAGCATTAAGGGTTTATTGTTCAACCTATACACACAAACACTTCTAAATGTATATTCTTCAATGCTAAATTCCTTTCACCTTATCTCAATTTCGATTAGACTAAGTAAGAATTATAAATAAGCTTCAAATACCAAACAAACTAGCAGAAATTTTTTATTCAAGATCCAATGCTTAGAAGATAACATATTAGATCAAACAAGATGTCTAACTAGTACAAACTGAGGCAAGTTTAATCAAACCTGTTTTAGAAGTCACAAGATAAGGTTTCAGCACAATATCAAGAGTCACTCAAACACGAACAATAATGATACTACTTCCTTCCAAGTCGACAAGAACACCACGGCCAAGGAATTAGCTACAACAGTTCGTACAGATTTTTGACATCAACTACGAACACATGAACGGTTCACACGTAGCTCCAGTTCAAGCTCAGTTGGAGTTATGGTGTGCACCATGGTTTGGTTGCAGCAAGCGTCAATAAAAACGTCCCAATGTAGGAGATGACTAAGAAAGATCCACCATAATTTTTTCTTCAACAAAATTTTCAATAAAGAGAGAAGACCCCCTTAACATTTTTTTTGGGCTCATTTAAGGGAGGAAAAAATGTAGCATGGCCTCTCATTGGCCATGTTGGAGGCCACATCTTTAGGGAAGCAGATCAGGTCATGCTGAACATGAGTGTTTTCGCTCATGCCGACATCGTGGTCATCTGTTTGCATTTTGGATGAATGTCACGTGGTTTTGTTGACTTTTGAGCCTTTTAAAATGCAAATCGGATGGCCATGCTGTCAGCATGAGAAAAAACGCTCATGTTCAGCATGACCTGATGTGCTTCCCATCTTTAGTGGCTAATGAGAAGGCCAAGTTTGAAATGCATTGCTTTTGGATGGTCAAGAAGGAGTTGTCCTCCTATTGGCCACCTTACAGGTGACTTGGGCTTTGAGAGACTTTAAGTTCACCTCCATCTGCACCAATAAGGAGTCATGTTACACTCCTCTTGACTTTGGTCAAACAAATTCAAATGGGGTCCATATTGGTCTAGCCATGAGAGGCACCGATATGGATTCATTTAAGATAAATTGGATCTAGTCAAAAATCTAATTCGTGCAAATTAATCTTGAATCATTTTAGAGCAAAATAAAATAGCTAAAAAATTAAAAATCTACCTTGATACCCCATACATCATCTAGCACCCCAAAATAATCCTACCGGATACCAAAACTATTTGAAACCATAAGATGTTGCACCTAAAAAAATACATAATTGATTCTAATATTAGCAAAAATGGAATCACCACATTCTGAGAAGCTAAAAACAAAATTCTCAGAAATTGAGATGTGCCAAAATGGAGTTACTCTGAAGATCCATTTGGGCCTGAATGGGTTTGAAAGAAATTAGATCTTCTAGGGTATCGTATCTCAGATCGGGTCTAGAGAGTTGGATTCACATCTAACTCATCTTTGATGCTCTGTATCATCTCCTCTTTGGTCGAAAGGCTTCATTCTCGAAGCCTTGTCCTTTTTATGCGAAGCTCCATAATTTTTACAAAAATTCAAAATAAAATCAACGCAGAATCTATTCACAGAAATAAGAAATGAACTATGCAATGTAGACAAAATCATATATATTTGATGATAATTATGTATGCAATATAAATTTTGCAAAATTCTTTGGATTATCAATACATCAAAATTTTGATGAGATAAAGCAAAAATAATTGGATATGCACGAAAATATTCAATTTTGTGCTTCCAAATATATATGGTTTGATCAACAACATACGAGTCAATATTCTTTTCAAAATGCAATTCATAAAGATTTTCTTGAAGCACAAAATTATCTAAGACATGATATTTATTAATTTTGCCTTGAACGAATGTTCTAATGATTTTAACAAAATTTGGATCATCTACACATAAATTTTTGATATATCATGTCATACAAATGATAAAATGTTATGTGGAGACCATGATAATTAAATATAAATATTTTTTTATCATGCACAATGAAGCACAATAGCAAATTCAATAATTCAAACCTATTGCATGAATGTTTCTGAGATATCAAAGAAGTATGCAGGTCATTTTTAACCTCAATTAATTCTTGATGATCCCAAAAAAAACTTTGGCTTCGCACTCAAAATACCTAATGTGTTCAATTCATATTTAAGACTATGATGACTTTCTAATCACTCAACTTGAGAACTTTTAATTTCTAATTGCTCGATGACACACATCTTTATCAGATTTTCAGTATTAAGATTAGACTTTCTAATTTCCACATCTTCATCGAAGATGGGTTCAATAAAGACATGCATGAGGTTATTGTCGAAATCTTCATATTCATATGAGACTTCTTCTTCGATGTCCTCATAGGATTCTTCAAAGATCGGGTTGTTATGGATAAGTTTGTCCTTGCATAAGGATAGACAATCTTCGTGATCCTTATCGAAGATAGGTTCGCCAATAATCTCTCGCATAGGAAGATCCTCAATTTCAAGTGAGAGTTTCGCTTCATTTGTCTCATCGACCTCATCGAAAATTAGGTCTCTAATGATTTCATGAAAAAACTCTTCTAAGGGTTCTTTCGCGAAGATATCCAATGCACGATCAACCACTTCACACTAAGACTCCTCTTTGAGAATCAAGCCAATTTTTAAATCCTCGTTCTCCACTATGACCTCTTCAGTTTTATGAGGTTTTAAGTCATAAAAATTAGTGTTTTCTTCAACCTCACAACTTGCATATGAGGTATCCTCAAACCTAACCCTAGAATTAATAGACCTGACTGAGGTGGGTTTGGGTTGGAGAGTGAAAAATGAGAAGGTCAAACAAGTACCCTGTCTCAATCCCTTAAAAGAAGGATTCGCGTAATTCAACTTCGAATATGGAAAACTAAAGTCCCATTTGCATCTCCTAAGTGGATCCAAAATTTTACCTAGACACGAATGTAGATACAGATCTGACTCATGATCGAAGTCATACCGACTATAAGATCCTCAGGATCCACGCACACAATGCTAGGATCGACGCTCTCTTTCTGTCATGGCATCACAAATTTTTAGGTTCAATTCCACGTCTTGATTCCACAAGTCGTGATTCTCATATCTAAGATTTTGGTTCTCATTTTCGATATTGGACTTACATCAACCATGCTTATGCATTCGCCCAAACATGGTAAAAACACTCCCATGGGTATTTTAGGATTAAGATAAACCCTAAACAAGGCTTTGATACATAAATGATATGGTCCAGCAAGGGGTTGATCCATGATCCAAGATCCAAATGGATCCTGATGCACAAAATCTAAACTGGATAACTTGAAAAAATAGACAGTTTTCAATGTGAGTGTTTGGACCTTGTTGCGCTCCAAATGGAAGGACAACGCCAAAACGGATTTTGTAGAAGACAGTCTCCCCTTTCTAACGATTTTGAAAAAACAAAAATTTGACAACTGATGGTCAAGATACGGTCTAAACACCAGATCAACTCATCGGTGTTTACAACTGAGTCTGTTGGGATTGTCCAGTATGAATAGGCCAGAACGAGATTGTTTCTTAAGGATTCAGTTAATAACCCAAGCATAAAAGTTCTAGGAAATTTAGTTTGGAAACCAGAAAACTGAAATCACTCAAATCGGATGTTGTATGACTCTGATAGGTCCCGAGTAAGATCACAGACTGGTATAGTCCTGTAGAGTCGCTCATGAAACTATTTTGTTTGTTTCAAGACACTTTTGACTGTACAAACAATTGATTCAGCATATTGTTTTAACATGAAAGTTGTATATAAATTAATTATCGAACCATAGCAACAAAAATCATTTAAATCTGAGTTTAGATGACTCTGTTATTAACCAAACAAGGGGTCAGACTGTTACAGTCCTAACAATCACCTGAATGACCATTTTCTCAGTTCTAGACCAGTTTTGACAGCCGAAATGAATGAATTAAAAAATATGCTAAACATGTAAGTTGTAGCTACTAATATTAGCTTTCCAACAAACTATCATACAATAACTTTTATGGAGTAAAATAAGAGTTATGATTTGATTAGTGCAACTGTGTCTAGTACACAAATAGTCAAAACTGAATGATGTTAAACGATTCAACAACAAATTTAATTTAATCCAAATTTTAGCATTAAGGGTTTATATTGTTCAACCTGCTTATAAATGTATATTCTTCAATGCCAAATTCCTTTCACCTTATCCCAACTCCGGTTAGACTAAGTAAGGATTATAAATAAGCTTCAAATACCAAACAAACTAGCAAGAAAATTTTATTCAAGATTCAATGCTTAGAAGATAACCTCTTAGATCAAACAAGATGTCTAACTAGTTCAAAGTGAGGCAAGTTTAATCAAACTTGTTTTAGAAGTCACAAGATAAGATTTTAGTATAATATCAAGAGTCACTCAAACACGAACAACGCAAACAATCATGATCCTACTTCATTCCAAGTCGGCAAGAATACCACGACAAAGGAATTAGCTACAACAGTTGGCATAGATTTTTGACAGCAACTACGGGCACACAAACGGTTCACCCGCAGCTCACGCCCAACTGGGTTATGGTATGCACCACGGTTTGGCTGCAGCAAGCTTGAACAAAAAATCTCAATGTAGGAGATGACTAGGGAAGATCCACCATGATTTTTTCTTCAACAAAATTTTCATTAAAGAGAGAAGACCCCCTCAATGTTATTTCTAAGCTCATTTAAGGGAGGAAGAAAGGTAGCATGGCCTCTTATTGCCCATGTTGGAGGCCATCTCCTTAGTGCCTACTGAGAAGACCAAGTTTGAAATGCATTGTTTTTGGATGGTCAATAAGGAGGTGTCCTCCTATTAGCCACCTTTGAGGTGACTTGGGCTTTGAGAGACTTTAAGTCCACCTCCATATGCACCAATAAGGAGTCAAGCTACACTCCTCTTAACTTTGGTCAAACAAATTAAAATGAGGTTCATATTGGTTCAGCCATGGGGGGCACCAATATGGATCTATTTAAGATGAATTAGATTTGATCCAAGATCCAATTTGTGCAAATAAATCTCAAATCAGTTTAGAGCAAAATAAAATTGCTAAAAAAATAAAAATATATTCTGATACCCCATACATCCTCTAGTGCCTTAAAATAATTCTACCAGACATGAGAACTATTCGGATCCATAAGATCCCACACCTAAAAAAAGTAAAAATACAAAAAATATAAAATTGATTCCAATATTTTCAAAAATGAAATCGCCATATGAGGTAATTTTTGAGAAGCTAAAAACAAAAATTTTTGAAATTAAGATGTGTCAAAATGAAAGAGATACTCTGAATATCCATTTGGACCCGAATGAATCTGAAAAAGAATTGAATCTTCTAGTGTACCGTATCCAACTAGTCTTCAATGCTCTAATCATGTGAATGCTCTGCTGCTTCTATTGCTCTTTATATTTCAGCTGAACGAATAAAAAAATAAAGTATCATGATCTCTTTCTTCTAACCAGCTACATCAGGACTTTTGCTTCCACATGGATTCCTCCATTTCCCTTAGGGCTTAATGTCCTTTATCTGCAATCCCTTATAAATGATGTCCCTCTTGCCCTAATCAGTGTATCTTTGGAACTCCTCTAGCTCGATACATAGCTCATTGGTACTATTTTGGATGGAGACAAAGAATGACCTCGCTCATTGATTTAAGTTTCTCTTTGTTGCCTTGCCTCTGGTCGGGAAGTTTGAATATTGTACAACCCTGAGGCTCACTCTTCCAGCTCTCCCTTATTATCTGTTCACATTCCTCTCTACGGGACCAACTGTTGAAGAACTTGAAAGGGGAGACAGGTCTGGTCAATGGAACTGAGGTGGTCGGGATCCCATTGTCATCGGATACCGTCTTAGGAATGAGTTCCCCTTCTGTGTTTGGGAAACTTCTGAACCCGCTGATCGTTTACCAAGCAATGGTCAATTCACCCTGCTTTAAAGAGTTGGTCTTGCTGCTGATTGTGCCAATAGAGGGGAGAATTAGGGATTTGAATCTATGAGATGCCCCACTTTCTTATGGTCTCATTGAAAGCCTCACTATCTACGTGTCTGAATTTGGATCCAACTCGTTCAAACAGATAACGGGTGGTGTTTCAGTAACCCATGGGCAATCATTGGAGTGTTGGAGATGTTGCCAAAGCTCAACCCTTCTAGAAGCTTCATTCCTCCGATAAACTCCCGGGGCAACCATAAAGCCATATTGTGATTCCACTGGCACTGACATCATTTGATCCAATGAGAAAACTACTTATGCCTTGATGGTATTATTGTTTCATACGCATAATTCTGCTATTCTTAGATGATTTAAAATTCACAAATAAGTCATATCTTGTGAACTCCCTACTGATTTGTTGTAGCTTGTCCACCATGATCTTGGTTTCAAGTAGAAAAGTAATGTATGTTTTATGCTTTTGCAAGGTCTCGTAAATCTGTTGTCTGGCCCATCTTTGGCCCATACCACATACGTTTCATGAGAGGAGTCTCATGATGAATTAGGAGGGTAGGTAAAGACAATTGGAGATCTCAGACAAGGCTCTCTGCTTCTGTCTTGGGTACCTTCTTCAACTCGTAGGGACTCTTCAATTGGAGCAGCAACAAAATTCTGGTTTTGTGCGTTGGGATGCAGGTCGTGTTTCCTCCTTTCTCCGGCTCGAGTCGGGGGCTCGATTTGATACTCTTGCTCTGAGTCCTTCCTAACCATGTCCCCCCGTCGTCTTCCACTTGCTTTCCAATCTTCAGTGTGTTTGGGAAGGGGTTTCCGACGCACTATGCCACCACTGACGTTGAGTCTCGCTCCTTGCCACCCGCAGCTTATTGACGTTTAGGATCCTGGTTCGAGCTTTGAAGCCCTCCTTTGTATGCACCTTCCTTCTCCATACAGTCGTGCTTTAGGGTATCCTGCTCGTCTATCTACATACCATTAGCCTATTGTCTAAACTTTTGTGAGAGTCCTCACCCTCTCTCTCCTCAAAGGGTGATTTGAGAACGTTGAAGCGATTGTTTTGCCTATTTGAGTATTGTTCCTTCGTCTTCCTACGGGATCGGCGTGAGACCCTAAACTGGGTCCAACCCTGGTGTGATTGTTCCTCCGGTGCCACCGGCGATGCATTTGGTTTGTTGATGTAAAGGTCTGTAGAATGTGAGATTGCCCCATATATAACACGGAACCCAATGGAGCTTTAGTAAACTATCTTCTGAAGATAGTTCAAACCCTTTTCAACCTCGATTTCTACCACCGGTAATGGTGTGTCTACCCCTACGAAATCCACCCCTCATCGCTTCAGTTGAAGACGTCATCAGACCAAAGTTCAGGAAACAACTCATGGAGTTGAATCCAAATGGGGAGGGTGGTCTTCAGTTTCAGTCGGATAGGGGTCCCCGGTCTCCATCTGTTAGTAACCATCATTTGACCTGCAATGCGCCATGGGCCTTTGCGGGGAATCACTTTCTTCATAGAGAACATGAACAATCCTTCTTTTAGAGTTGAGAAGGTTATGCCAGGCATGTGTGTGTTTTTGTACTAGTTGTCGTAGTAACATCGGTAAAATACTCCACATTAGGTGGTGTCAATTGAGTTTGGCTTTGGGTCAGGTCTTATTGACAAGACCTAAACGAGCCAAGTAAGATGTGATAAAAAATTATTATTTTTTACTTTTTAAATCAAGCAAAATTTAAGTTAAATTTAGGCAAAAATCAGAGGTGAAATTCAGGTAATATATAATTAGATGCACCTCAAAATTTTGAATTCATCAATATTTTTACTTTTCTGAATTCGGGCTACAGTGGGCTCAAAAATTGTATTTAAAAAAAAAATGTCTCGATGAGAGCGGGTCTAAATTGGATGAAACCAAATCTGATCCATATGATTCAAGTTAATATAGATCTAATCCATTAGATGCACCTCAAAATTTTGAATTCATCAATATTTTTACTTTTCTGAATTCGGGCTACAGTGGGCTCAAAAATTGTATTTAAAAAAAAATTGTCTCGATGAGAGCGGGTCTAAATTGGATGAAACCAAATCTGATTCATATGATTCAAGTTAATATAGATCTGGACCCAGTCCAAGATTCATATTAATTATAATATGGTTCAGTTCAAGATCCATATAAATATTGGATATAAATTTGGATCATAGATCCAGATCTATATCCAAAATCCAAGTCCAACAAAATTAAAGCTTTAAATACAATGTAAATGTTTCATTTAAGGAAAGTTAAAGTTAAAAATACTCCCAGAGGGGTAAGACACCTTCTGAAACTTTTTGTATATTTATTAATTAATAAATAATTAAATATTAATAATTATTTAATTCTAAAATTTATTTTAGGTATGATAATTACCAAATAAGTAGGGTTTCCAAAGGGGGGCGTCACCCTCGAGAAGAGCTAATTCGTTAAACAAACCAAAATGGTAAGTAATTAAAGAAGCAAAAAGTAAAGAAAGTCAACAAATTTTGAGAGAAAATAGGAAAGAAGTTGGAGATAAAGTTTCACATGAGAGAGAACTCTATCTCCCAACCCAAATGGCTCTAGAAGGGCGTCACCCTTTAGAGGATCCATTCTCTATAAAAACTAAAAAAAAATGAGATAAAAAAAGAAAGAGGAAAAGAGAGAGAGAGAAAGTTGTGGGAGAGGAGAAAAAAAGGGAAAGAAAAGAAGAAGGAAGGGACCTTCTTCCTCTCTGATCATTCGACTTATCTCCGATTTTTTTCCGTTTCTCAACAAAGGTATGAGTTCCTCTAACGATTTGAACGGGGAAAACAACCCAAGTCGAACTTATATGAAGTTTTTGGTGAAAAAAATGTAGAAACCTGCTTTTTTTAGTATATATATATATATGTGTGTTAATTTGTATATATGAAAAATGAGTTTTCCCCTAAGCACCGAACCTGTAGAGGTTTTGAGTTTTATGTGCATATTTGATATGCGTAACAATTTTTTTTTGTATGCATAGAAAAAGGGGCCAAATGATATTTTGTACATGTTCTTAAATACAAACCTGTCATATGTGTACATGAACAGATATGGACAAACCTGTCCATTCCTGCACCAGAACAAATCTGGACAGACCTGTCCGGTTCTGTGCATGGACAGATCTGAACAAATATGCCGATATCCACCTACGTGCAGATCTAGTCCAGATCTGCAGATATTTTTATTGATTTGGATTGAGTGCATGGTTGTCACTGAAATATATATATATATATATATATATATATATATATATATATATATATATATATATATATATATATATATATATATGCATGATTATACATGATTGTATATGCTTTATAAAGTGTCATTGAAATATATATTCATTTGACTGTACATGCTTTATAGAGAGTCACCAAAAATACAGGTTTATGTGATTATTTATGCATGCTTATTTATGACTATACATGCTTTATAAAGTGTCACTGAAATATATATTCATGTGAGTGTACATGCTTTATAATGAGTCACCAAAATGCATATTTATGTCACTATACATGCTTTATAAAACGCCATCAAAATTCATGTTTATATATACATGTTCATGCATTATAAAGAGTTACTGAAATACGTGCTTTTATGTGACTGTTCATGCTTTGTAAAGTGTTACCAAAATACATATTTATGTCACTGTTTATTAGACTGTTCATATAATTGTAGTAGATATTCATATGATTGTTCATATGATTGCAGTACATATTTATATGATTACTCATTAGACTGTTCATATAATTGTAGTAGATATTCATATGATTGCAGTACATATTTATATGATTGTTCATTAGACTGTTCATATGACTGCTCATTAGACTAATATGTATTGTTCATATCACTGCAATCATTAGAATGCTATATAAATATGTATTGACTGTTCATATGATTGTACTACATATTCATTTGACTGTTCATTAGACTGTTCACGTCACTGCAATATATATTTATATAATTGCTTATTAGATTGTTCATATGACTGCTTATTAGGTTGTTCATATGATTGCAGTACATATTCATTTGACTGTTCATATCTTCAAAAATACATGTATGTACATGACTGTTTAGGCTTCCTAAAGTGTCATCACATATACGTTAATGACGTGCAAAAATATAATTGTTTTAGTGAGGTAAGAGACATCTTATGACTGCTCATTAGACTGTTCATATGGTTGTAATACATATTCATATGACTGCTCATTAGGTTATTCATATGATTGCAGTACATATTCATTTGACTGTTCATATCACCAAAAATACATGTATGTATATGATTGATTAGGCTTCATAAAGTGTCATCATATACACGTTAATGATGTGCAAAAATATAACTATTTTAGTGAGGTAAGAGTCATCACATGCATCATTATTATGTGCAGAAATATTTTGTTCATGTTGTGAATAGTAACATCTAATAAGGTTATTATGTGCAGAATTTAGGGCTATTCACCAAGAATTTCTTAAAATAACTGAGACTGCTTATAGTCATCGGCTAGAGCTGTGATTGTTTTGTCTAAGCCGAGTCGGCTGCCATTGTAACGCCCTAAAATCCTTAGATTTTTAGAGTAAACTTTTTTTTTTGAAAACATTGTGTAAGGCAAAAAAATATAAGGGAAATCAGTTAGAAATTCTGAACGGGTTACAAGAGGAAACAACACATTTTAATTGATTTACAAAATGAGACAGAATAGTCACATTTCATTTCTTTACAAAATGTCTCTAAAAAGGATTGAACATTTTCCCAAAACCAACTGCCAAGATCATCGAGTTTTAGAGTGTGGGTTCAGTTCTGCACCGCACATCGATCGCCATCGCACCCCTAGAAGTCATTCACCTATATTCCCATAAAACGGGGTTAGTATTCTTGCGAGTTGGTGTGAGAATATTCATAATTATCCATTCATGAAAAACATAAGCATTCATATCATAATATGCAATAATTAACCTAGATAACAAAGTCAATAGCATAAGTGAATCTAACATGATGGAGCAGTTAAAATATTGCAATGAATAAACAAGTATAATTGTAACAAGTAAGGAAGCACTAAGGGATAATGTTAAGCAATAAGCGACAATGTCAAGCACTAATATACTTAGACAGTAACATTAGACATTTAAGCGAGTGAGCAAGGAAGATACAACTCTAGCAACTTAATCAAAGATAAACAGTAGAATTGTTATCAAGTGATTAGCATGATTATGTAATTAACATTGGCATTCATCGGCAACAGTGAAGATTTCATTAATTATAACTAAGAGCAGAGACATACAACCTTAAATCACAAAGTTAATACTAAATAATGATTAACATCATCGTGTGACAAGTATACACCTAGATACATAACTCAGTGTACTTAAGCATTTAAACAGTTAAACAATTTAACCATTAAACAATTAAATAAGTAAGCAATTGAGCAAGTAAGCCATTAAGCAACTACTATGATAGAATCATCAAATTCATAAGTCAGTGGTTAATCTTAATTAGGCATATCTAGCAACATTCCCTCCTTTTGAGGTACTTAGGCATATCCGAACATGTGTTCCCTGCAGGGCAGCACGATCAACATGTTGAGGTCACACTCATACATTTACGTGTTCTAGCACAACAAGCCAAAAGAAGTACTTCATCGATGAAGGGGATAACAATCAATTAACATTCAGAGGTATGACATACTTAAACAAGTGAGCTTGAATCATAAGGTGGGTCCATCACCCACGTTTAACTCGCCACAGAGTTCATTATTTTATAAAGTCTCAAAGACAAGTATACCCTTGCAAGATGCCTCAAGTTCTCTTTGTACATTTGGAACGAATCAAGTGTCAAGGGTGAATCATGTGTTCAAAGTAAACATACACGAAAACATTCAAGCATTCATTAAATGCTAAGAAACATTATTGAATATAAGACACTTAAATTATCAACATAATTCATTTAATTTCTCTAAGTTTGGTGACATGATGTGCAAGTGGATTTGTCAGAACTTAGTAGTCATGTTACAATAGTTCTAGATTGTGAACTATATCATTTTATCGAGACATGCACTATTTGCACATGTTTCTTCTAGTCAATCCGTATAATTGTCAACGAAATCACTATACGCCACACTGAAACATATCAACATTCATATTGGACATGGGGTAGAGCGTGCCATATTCATATAGTTCATTCAAATAACAAATTGTGCAACAACATAATGTATTCTAGTGACAAGTTATAAAAGCAATGTAGGTGTATTCTTAGAATTTGTCGAGTGTGTGTCATCTCTAGACATACATATATGTGTCTATCTAACTACGTATCTTGAACAACATCATTTGGCAAGACATATACAGATACATATATATCTATCGCGTTACACAAGCTGTCATAACTATTAAAAGTGTAAGAACGCATCACCGTGAGTGGAGTGTTGTCCAATATGCGCATTTCTACAGAAATTCTATAGCAAGAGGGATGCTGCCCGCAGCGCCATTTCCGCAGGAAAATGGCAGCAAGCGAAGTGCTGCCCTAACCGTGCAGTCATATATAAAATGCAGTCTGCTAATTACTGTCATGCAGTGTCATTTCCTTTAGGAAACAATTGCAGCATTCAAGCTGTTGCTGCGACGCGACCTTTCTACAGGAGTTGGCAACAATAAGGGTGTTGCTGAAGATCACACTTGCTGCGATTAAACTGCAGCAACAAACGTGCCGCCATACGTGATGGATGTGCAAGAATTGGGAACAGCTACAAGCTGCCCTAAAGCACAAAAATATGGGTCCATTGCAGCATACATCATGCTGCAATAGAGCGCACTAATACAACAAAAAATGACAGTGAGCTTAGGTGCTAATTCTTAGGGTAAGTTTTCCAAAGTCAAAAAAATACACCGACACCCTGTCGATTTGTGAGAACGGGGTTCCGAAACTTGCTGGGCAAGTGCACAAGCTACTGCCCTTGTTGGGCTGGGTTGAAGGAGCAAGTACAAGGCTTACGGTTGGGTCAACACACGGTCTGGTTTGGCCTATCATGCAGGCCCAAACCACCTGCTGGTGCAAGGAAGAGGCGTCACTCGATATGCATGCACAAGCTGCTCGGGTTCACACGGATGGAACATCCAGCAGATAAACCAAACAACCACGAGGTGATGCCAAAATAGGACTGACACATACACAATCTGGTCAGCTCGCTGACCGACTAGTTTGAGTTCACTCACTCAGCCTAAAAATGAGATATATCTAAAACATGATATTTACACCTGCTAAAGAAAAGAAAATCCATGACTTCCTATAGCAATTGAAAGATGGATATTTTCGAGATGCCTAGATGAAGATTCAGCCACTATAGTGAACACGAAAGTTGTAGAGTTATGTGTCAGATTCCCATAGAATCAAAAAAATCAAAAATTTATGGAGGGAGTCGGGAGAAATTCTGAAAATACGAGACACTATTCAGAGCATTCTGGACTGAACAGGGCCCGACAAAAATCCAATTGTCTGATATTTTAATAGGGATTTTGAAGGTCTCTATAGACTGAATCAGGAAAAGTTCTAAACTACAACGTTGTAGGACTGTCTCTTAGATTTCCAGAATGTCCAAGAACACCGAAATCCGACCAGTATCTAGGCAAATATGGTAATTTCTTCAGAGTCAAATTGGATAGGGACTGCCAAAAAAAAAAACAAATCTGACTGACCGACAATTTGATAGGGATTTTGAATGCCTTTGCCAACCAAATCAGGCAAAGCCTTTAATTACAAAGTTATAGGTTTGTGTCTTGGCTTTCCAGAAAGTCCAAGAACACCAAAATTCGACCAATATCTAGGCAGATATGATTGATTCTTGAGAGTTGCCTCTGACAAATTCTGCAACCGGGAAAAACCGGTGCGTGCAAGAGGTACATGGTGCGTGAACATGCTAAAAAAAATATGGCAACCATGCGTATGAACAATAAGGAAAAGAACAACAAAACAAAAAGCAATGTGCATCGAGTTAGCAATGAGAAGATAAAGAAAAATAAAACTTTAGCCATCTCTAATCCATCTAGCTCCCATGCATGGCATATCATGGCATGGGGGGAAGGGACTTCATGTTAAACGAATACAGTTTTCACAAAGTGGAAGCCATGAAAGTCTCTCACCTTAAAACCGTATAGAGTGCTTCAAGAAATGAAAATGGTGAAACCAATGCCCCCCCTTGCTTAAGGTGTAGAGGGAAGTCCCTAGCTTGGTACCCACCCCTACACCAAAACACAAATGGAGGAAGGAAGAAGATGGGCTCACGATTTTGGAGAGAAGGGAGAGAGAGAGAGATGAGAGAAAATGAGTTTGCTCTCCTTCTTAGGGTTATATAGGTTAGGGTTTTAATCCAACGGTTGAAACTTAATCTGGAAAATGGAGGGTTGTGGTTCATTCACTTAAGTGTCATACCCTTCTAGGTGGTGACACTTTTGTAAATAAACCTTCCAGCCCAAAAATGCCTCAATAGGCTTATTTTATTTGAATTAATTTGAAAATCTTTCAATAGTGCCCCCTCCAAGGCACTATTCATGAACTATTCATGAAGGGCCCCACTAACTTTCATTATTTTATTTATTCGATCCTTTTTTGTGAATTTGCATTTAGGTTAGGAAAGTGTCTTTCTAAACTTCCGAAAAACTCAAGCATTCTCTTAAAAATCTCGATTCTTGTCAGAATTTCTTAAAATACATTAAACTTAGGTATTTAAGTTTTTTGATGGATCAATTCAAATGTTTCTATGCATTTTAAATAAAAGATTAAGGATTCAGTATAATATCATTGCGATGTACGTATATATGTATATATATATGTATTGATTCATTTTAGGGTTTCATATATATATATTTATATATATGTATGTATGCCCTAAAAAATATATATGAAATTCTTATCATGAATTAAATTTTTCTCATAAAATTTGTGGGTCTTACAAACACTGATGGGCTGTGTTTAACTTTTCTTTTAAGTTCAACCGACTGTCAATAGTTGGGGTTCATAGTGATTGCTATGTACCTCGATGACTTGACTCGCAGTTTGGTGTTCAAGAAGAGAAGTTGCCTACTGCCCAACACAATTTGGTTGCATGTTCATGCTTATGAAACATGCTGCCAATAGTACACTAATGTTGTCCGGTGTATGGGGGCAATATAGCCTGGGCTTGGTACTTATGCTTTATAATTCGAGCATGCTCGAATTGATAAAGATGTTTATTGGTTATGTATGCTCATGAGATTAAATATCATGTTGGCATAATTGTGCATATCATGAACACATAGATTTTAAAATTAGTTTAATGTTGCTTCAGCATGATCATGTGCATGTTTGAATGATATACATGAGATGAATTATGAAAGCAAAATGTATGTGGCAAGTATGTGTTCATATACATATGTAAACTGTTTTATATGTACATTCATATTGTGTGTGAATGAATATACATTTGTGGACATGTTTGAAAAATTGTGTGGTTACATGTTCACTGAGGATTTTTGCATGAGATGCATCAATGGTCAGATATGAACCACTCTAGGCCATGTGGGCTAGTGTATGTGTTGCTCTAAGATTTGTTTTATCATTTCAAAATCCATCATGAAAATTATTAACTTTTTGAATTAATTGCACAATTAAATATTATAACGGGCCAAGGTCACATGTTATATTTTGTATATTGATTTTCAAAATGAAGCTTTTATAAAGAATTTGTCATTTGATAAAAAGATAAAAGAGATAAAAAATGTAATCAATGTTTTCTTCCTTGATGTCCCTTTCACAGTATGAGAATCCTGAATGGCAGTTTTGGGGAATTGTGAATATGCTATAACTTTGTGTGCGATTGTGCCCCTAAACCTGATATGGTGGTTCACCTCCCGACTATAGTTTTAGAGAGTTTCATGTCACTTTGTCTGGGTGTGGTGTTGTAGACACATCTATTTTTATTGGTATACCAAAAAAGTGACATCAGTGAATGCTGATTTTCTTGGTGTCCTGATATTAGATGTTGATTTCTAATATTTCGATAGATGGTGTTGATTCCTGACATTGATCGAAGAACAAGTGTGAAACCCAATCATAAAATATAAATTATGTGTTAAGCTATAATTAGGAACCTATCTTGAACTTCAAGAATTTGTTGTGCCCATCTTAAGTATCCACGAATTTTAATGAAAAGTGAAACTAAACTTATGTGCATTTAATAGGGACATGCATGCAAAAAAAAAACTTTGATAATAATATAATCGGTTATTTATGCATGTGCATTGGATTCATGCATATTAACATGCATTCTCGCCCGTTCTATTTCATGTGAGATATTATTGTTGCTTGATAATTATTGTTAAATGCATGAATGATTATTTGGATTTTGAGATAATTATAGTTTATTTTCTTTAAAAACTTGCATGAATTTGATTTATGTAGTTTCTTGCATGTTTGAAATTTTAAAGGAATTCATACAAGAATCTTTGATTTTTATCTACTACTATTTATGTGTTTCACAGGATCTAATGCTCAGTGATGATGACGTCTACCATATGGAGCCTACGAGATTGCGTGACTACTTTTGTCATTATTTTAGGACAGTGTGGCTTTATGATTTTGGACATTAATTTATTCTCATTCTTAAACTTTGATTATTGATTAATAAAGTTAGTTATTTGATTTTTGGTTCAATGTAAAATCCGTTGTGATTTGGAATGTGTTAAGTCTGTGAGGCCCTGAATCTTTGGGTTTTGGTTTTCGCAATTATTTAAAAAAAAAATCCACTTTTCAACAAGGATGAGTTGGGGTCGTTACATGTGAGGCCATTGAGACTAGCAATTCAAAGATGAATTTGTAACACAACGATCACTCAATCTTCTTGAGAAACCTGCAATAGCCGTCCATCAGAGTGACTCAAACAATTGTTCGTACCGCTTCTCCGAAATCATGATCTTGGGGTTGACATGCAATGAGTTAGTCCTAACCGCTTTAATGCTATTTGTGCCTTTAGTTTTAGCCCTCACTACAACATGGCCCAGCTCTTGGAGCAGGTTGTTCGGCCGGGCTGTTCTCATCAAGGTCGCCATTACTGCTCCCAGCCACCATCGAGCTTGCGTCAATACTTCCTGTCGTTGCCGCCTCTTTTCCCATCCCCTTTTGTTTTGCCTTTCTCCATTTCCTTTCCTTTTCTCTGGCCAGTAACTCCAAATTTTTGGGAAAGTTGATAACAAAAGTGTCTTTGGGATGCTTTTCATATAAGCAACAACAGCTTCAACCATCCACTTTAAATACTCTAGATGTCATCAATCTTTTTTTTTTATTTGTTTAAACTCTCTGCATAGGCAATTACTTATTTATTTAATTATTTTTTATTTTAAAAATAAATAAATAATAACTTAGTTATTTGTGAAATATAAAATAAATTTTTTATTTTTTGAGTTTAACCCATTTTTTACTGTGCGAATAGGTTTTTATTATTTGATGCACGATTTGCATAATAATTTATATTAAAAATATATTTTTAAAATGCTTTCTTTAAAAACGAGTGAGAGAGCGCTCTGTCGGCAGTGGCCAACGCGCGATCGCTTGCGCTGTTAAGTCGTGAAAACGAATATTTGGAATCTTGATGTCGGTTTTGTTAAGTAAGGCCCCACCTGTAGCAACGTTCGCGGTATACCAGAGAAGCTGGAAAGAAAGGGAAGCGATAAAGAGCGTCGTCTTCCTCTCGATTGTGACTCTCATTGTCCCACTCCATCCCTTTTCGTTCTCCTTGGGGAGGAATCCGACCCCGTCCTTTTCCAACATTCAACCTCAGCCCTAAATTCCTCCTACGTGGGCTAACGATAACCAATGACCGAATCCAACCCAATTTTTATTCAAACCCTCTCCCCCCAACTCTCTGCAACTCCCCCCCATCCGCAAGAATCGTCCCACACTCCCATCCCTTCCCATTCCCCGAGAATTTTAGGCTTCTCGTTTTGCCATGGACGCCAGAACCCTCGCCCGCCCCCACCCGACCTATTTCCTCGTCACCAGCCCTCGTTGGCGCCCTCCCACCCTCCCCCATTTGATACCCCGCCGCCTTTCTTCTGGTTTCTTGATCCCTGGGAGACTCCACCTCCGTTGTTGCGCCGCTCCCGCGATCGGCCGTGCCGATGGCGGCCCCGATCGGGCGGGTTCTGGGGAGGACGAAATGGGTTTCGCCCGGGAGGAGCAGATTGCGGGGAGCGGTGATGGGGGTGGGATTGGTTTGGGTGTGAATTTGGAGGGCGGCTTATGGCAACAGGTGAAGGACATCGCCATGTTCGCCGGACCGGCGGGCGGGCTCTGGATCTGCGGCCCGATGATGAGCCTCATCGACACGGCGGTCGTCGGGCAGAGCAGCTCCGTGGAGCTTGCTGCATTGGGTTAGTGACCTCTGCTGCGCTGATTTGCGGGGTTCATTTTTTTTTTCTGAGTGTGGGAATGAATTTTGGAGGATTTCATCGTTAGTTGGTTTTCGTTTCTTTGATGATTTTTGCGTTGGTGATGGATGAACAGGGCCGGGAACGGTTGTTTGCGATTACTTGAGTTACGTATTCATGTTCCTGTCAATTGCTACCTCTAACATGGTTGCTACTTCCCTTGCAAGAAAGGTCAGTTTTCACGTATTCTACTGTCTTTTTTTTTTACTTTTGATTTATTTCAGTTTGATGGAAACTCATGGATGTGTATGAAGAAACGGGAAATTCGTTATCCTTTTTTTTTGTTTTAGCTAAACTCATGGATGGTTTGTAGTTTTGTACTTATGGATAATAGGATGTGTATACAGAAATTTGATTTAGTGATAGACTAGGAAATGACTCTGCTAGCCAAATCGTAGATCTTGTATAGGAACACTGGCAGTTTAGAGTTCTCAACGTGAGCTATGTTATTTGACATATAGTAGAGGTCCCATTGTGCTGATTGGATACGTTTTATCTGCAGTACAATGGGAATAAAGATTACGGTCAAAGTGCGTTTGCTTTTGTGATGAATACATAGGAATATGGGTTGTTGTAGGTTCAACTGATCGAAAAAGGGAGGTTCTTCTGTGTGTCCCATGCTGCAATTTAGATGTGAATATATTAGTTTGCATTATGACCAAAAGATATTCTGCAATGTCTTTGTTTTAATTTTTTAAATCCGGAAATGAAAGCTTTTATCACCAGAGTTGCTAGTGCGGATGAAGTAAAACTCAAGTATCCAGCTGTTCCAAGAAGTTTTCTTTTAACAGCAACAGGGGAGAAGTGGAAATAAATAAATGAGGTAGAATGACGGTTCTAATCACCTGTAGAATACTAAGAGTCTATTCCTAAACTAATGTATGGAAAGACGAATCCGTGAATGTGCCATTTAGCTTTAGCTGAGGTTGAAACATCTAGCTGGATACTTCTTAAAATACCTTTGCACTAGAACAATAATGACTGAAGATTCAATGCCCTTTTAAGGCTGAATTTTTATGTGGATTGATTGCATGAATACCAACTTTGCTTTTATTCTTGCCGCTAGCATGCAACTGCTTAGCAATTGGTGATCCCTCAGCTTGCTCAGCAACTTCAAAACCTTTATCTTCCTGTAACCATGTGCTGCGAAAGAAGCTGTCAGCCTGAACAATTTTCAATGTAAACTTCGCTTATTGCCTCCGTAGGTTGGTGGCACTTGGTAAACCATTCTTATGCTCTAGCATGTATTTGCTGTGTAAACATCCTTAAGTGCTTAGTCAGCGAAGCATACATTGGGGATCTGAAAGATGACCCCATTCTGGCTAGGGCTCTCATTGATGAGACACTGCCTCATTTCTAAATGAGAGAATGATAGCCCACCTTGTTGAAATCTCCAGCATGGTGGTTTTTCCAAACAGTTAGGATCTCTTGTTTGGTTGCAGTCCCAATTTCTTTAAAGTGTCTTGTCAATCAATCTGAATATGTTTTGTCTTGATAGCACTCTGGTTGTCGCAATATTTTAGGGACTTTCCTATGCTTTGTCTTAAGACGACAACCAGATGTCTGATCCACGTTACTTCTGATGCTATGGCTGCCATGAATCGATATCCAACTTCCGCACTTGATCTTGCAACAATTTTTTGTTTCTTCTTCAAGATATAAGATTTTTACCAAGAAACACACAATATCCCGATACAGACCTTTGCATATCAGGATCACCAGCCCAGTCGTCATCTGTAAAACCAACAACTACCAATGGGTTATAACTCTCTTTGATGTACCTCAACTCATCTTTCATGGTGCTCTTTGTTAAGATATATGTATTATGTGTACTCTTTTGTGTGTGTGTGTGTATGTGTGTATATATATATATATATATATATATTAGGATGTTTGTATTTTTTTTATTTGTTTGAGGGCATTTTGGTTTTTTGACCAAGTTAGCTGTTGGACCTTGAGCTCTCCAATGGCTATATTGACCTTTCTTTCTCTTTGTTACTTGTATATATATGGGACTTCTTGTCCTTTTTTGTGTAATGCATTTTTTGTGCATTTGTTTAATAATAAAATATTACTTTTTAAAGAGTTTCAAGTATTGGCTCTTTTAAAGATTCCCAAAATTTTTGTATTCCAAAAGTAAGAGTTGTTCCCAAACTAAATCTAAACCTTTTTTCGGTCTCTCAAATTGTCGACCATGGATGTGAAATATCTTTCTCATCTAATGGTTGCTTTGTGCAGGATCTCCGGTCCGGGAAGCGGATTGGGCAAGGCCATAGAAAGGAAGACCTCTATTATATGGACCATTTCGATCTCCCTTCAAATCATTTTTGTTCTTATGTCCAAGAAAAAAACATGGAAACTTGGCATAAAAGACTTGGTCATCCAAGTTATTCCAAAATGTATCTCTTTCCTTTTGGAAACAAATTTTGTAAGGAAAAAGAAATTAATTGCAAAGATTGCATTTTTGGAAAAATGAAGTCTATTCCATTTCCAACTGGAACTTTTCTTTCATCAAGACCTTTTGAATTGGTGCATTCGGATGTTTGGGGGCCTTCTCCGGTTATGTCTACAGGGGGCTATTCGTATTATGTTACTTTTATTGATGACTTTACTCGGTATGTTTGGATTTACTTTCTTAGTCATAAATCGGAAGTATTCACTTTCTTTAAAGATTTCCATAAAAAGATTCAAAATCAATTCCAAAATGATATATCTATTTTAAGATCCGATTCCGGTGGCGAATACTTATCTTATGCATTTCAAAACTATCTAACCCAAAATGGAATTTCCCATCAAAATCATGTCCTAGGACCCCTCAACAAAATGGCCTAGCGGAAAGGAAACATAGGCACATTATAGAAACCGCTAGAACATTACTTGTTTCTAGGAATATTCCAAAGAAGTTTTGGGCCGAAGCCGTTTTAACTTCCACTTATCTAATCAATAGACTGCCTTCTTCTAAATTAAAAAAATGCTTCTCCCTATGAAAAGCTCTTTAAAATTTCACCCGATTTCAATCGTCTTCGTATTTTTGGTTGCAAATGTTTTGTCCTATTACATAAAAGGGATAAGTTGTCTCCAAAAGCAATTTAATGTGTTTTTTTAGGATATGGTGAAAATAAAAAAGGGTATAAATATGATTTTAAGAATGATAAACTATATGTTTCAAAAGATGTAACATTTCTAGAAGAAGAGAACGGTTTTGATAAGATAGAAGAAACAAATGAAATTGATTACATATTCTTACATGATCTTATCGATGACATACAAGAAGATTTTCTTGAAAACATAGAAGATACACGTGACGTGTCCCATCTTGATATAACACCCTCAAATGATAGTGATACAAATATAAATGTTTACTCAAGAAGAAATCAAGAAAATCCTATTAGTGCCCTCGAAAAATACTCTCAAATTTCTGAATCTTCTGAGGAACCAAAAGTTAGACATTCTTCTAGAATATCAATACCCCCAAATAGGTTTGTATCCTATGATTCCTTAACCCCCAACTATCGGGCATGTTTAATAACCCTACATTCTTATTTTGAACCTGCTCACTATAATCAAGCTAAATCTATACCACATTGGGTTGAAGCAATGCAAGTTGAACTAAATGCTTTAAAAAAGGCTAATACTTGGGAAATTGTTAATCTACCCTCACACAAAAAACCTATTGGGTGTCGATGGGTCTTCAAAGCTAAAACTAAAAGCAATGGCTCTTTGGAACGATATAAAGCTAGATTAGTTGCTAAGGGATACTCTTAAGAATATGACATTGATTATGAAGAAACATTCGCTCCCGTAGCTCGAATGACCAGTGTCAGGACCCTAATAGCTGTCGCATCAACCAAAAAATGGCCTATCTATCAACTTGACGTAAAAAATGCTTTTTTAAATGAAAGTTTAAGTGAAGAAGTTTACATGGATCCGCCACTCGGAATTAATATTAAGCAAGGTCAAACACTTCGGTTTTTGAAGGCATTGTATGGCCTTAAACAAGCTCCTAAGGCTTGGTATGATCGTTTCAGTGATATCATGATAAAATTAGGATTTCACTCTTGTTATACTGACACTGCTCTT
Source organism: Nuphar pumila (assembly GCF_984573655.1). Classification (NCBI taxonomy): domain Eukaryota; kingdom Viridiplantae; phylum Streptophyta; class Magnoliopsida; order Nymphaeales; family Nymphaeaceae; genus Nuphar; species Nuphar pumila. The sequence goes on along the minus strand of NC_143261.1, from coordinate 10,739,821 downwards.
TTTGTCAAAAATGCAGGTACTAGTATTGTAATATTGTTGCTTTATGTTGATGATATGATTATCACTGAGAATGATCAAAATAGTATTATTGATGTTAAAAAATAATTTTGATATGTTTGATTTTGGTTTTCTTAGATATTTTCTTGGAATTGAAGTTGCATATTCTTCTCGAGGATATATTTTGTCACAGATGAAGCTTGCTGCAGATATCTGCTCTAAGTCTGGGATTTCTGATGACAAGAAAGTAGAGACTCCCGATGTTATTAATGCCAAATTATGGTTGGAGGATGGGGTTCTTCTGGAAGACCCCACACCCTACAGACAACTCATTGGGTCTCTCACCTATTTAACCATCACCAGACCAGATATCGCCCATGCGGTTCATTCAGTTAGCCAATTTCAGCATGCTCCTACCAGTGTGCATATGAGTGTTGTTTTTCGAATCATTCGCTACATTCGGAATACCATCAATAAAGGGCTATTTCTATCCTCCTCTTATTCCTTGAATCTTCTTGCTTATACTGATGCAGATTGGGGATGTAATCCCAATGATCGAGTCTCAACTACTGGTTTTTGTGTCTTTTTAGGGGACTCTTTGATTGCCTGGCGATGCAAGAAGCAACCGAAAGTTTCACTATCATCTATGTCACAGGGACTCGGCAAAACAGATGCCGCACCCGCGTCGACGCGACTCGACGCGGGTGCGCGTGCGGGTGCGGCCAACACGACCCTGGGTGCGGTCAACGCACCCAGGGTCATTTTGATACATCTTTTTTTTTTTTTGCCCTATGAAATGGTACAAGGGTGATTCTTTGGACAAATCAGAGGTGCCGGAAAAATGCAAAGGGTGTTTTGGAAGGGGTGTTGTTTTAGAGTTGATACCTGGGGATTTGAAGGCAATAGGAAAAGGTTGCAGAGTCCTTGTTGCAGTAGCTCCTGCAGCCCTGCTGCAACTGCACCACAGGGACATCGTATAAATCGCTCGACCTGCCCTCACTGTTATAAAAGGTGGGGCTGTTGTTACAACGGGAGAAGGGAGGCATCCTAAAGGGGAACGCATCGGTGCGAGACAGCTTTTGAGACGCCAGACTAATACCTTCCCTCTCTTCACCAGAATCATTCACGACCAAGGCTGCTGCTGCGCCTGCAAAGCTCCCTGCTGTGCCTGCACTACTACTGCCCCGGTCTTTGATGCGCAACCAATCTCCCCCTTTCATCCTTTGCTGCTTCCAACATTCTGCCTTTGGGACAAATTAGCAAAGCTAACGCTGCTGCCCCTTATTACTTCAAATCACATCACACTAACCCTTTACATGTCTCGAGTGTTGCACCCAACCAGGGTTGGGGACTCTAACCAAAGTTCCTTCACGTGATGCACTAACTAATTGCCCCCAACTAGTCTCACCTCCACTTCCAGAAGGAAAAAGCGCAAAACACAAAATCTCCAAATATCTTATTATATGTCACAAAGAAATCTAAAAATGTAAAGGTAGAAAAGATGGCTGGAGGCAGTACGGTCACGAAAACAGAGGTCAAAACTAATAAAATATTGACTGGTGATTTTAAAGCCCGAGTAATTACGCGGGACGACTTTTAAATATGCCTTGCCCAGGACCCGCGTTGGGGGAACCCGGACCCCTTTTAAATATATATATATATATATATATATATATATATTTTTTTTTTTTTTTTAAAAAAAAAAAAAAAAATTTTGCCGCACCCCCGCACCCGAGTTTTTTGGAAGTGCCGAATCCCCGCACCCACACCCGCTCCCGCACTCGCACCCGCACCCATGTGACTTAGACTATCATCCACTGAAGCTGAGTATCGGGCTATGACAACCACGACAATGAAACTTGTATGGCTTCGCAGTCTGCTTAAAGTCATGGGGGTTGATATTACTGAAGCCTCAAAATTATGCTGCGACAACAAGAGTGCCATCTATATTGCGAGCAATCATATCTTCCATGAGCGTACAAAACATATCGAAATGGATTGCCACTATGTTCGTGATGAATTCTTATGAGGAACCATTGCTCTACCGTATGTCACTTCAGAATATCAGTTGGCAGACTTCATCACTAAAGCTCTTCCAGCTCCTCGCTTCATGTTTCTTCTTGGCAAACTTTCCGTTATTTTCCCGTAAAGTTTGAGTGGGGTATTAAAATGTACCTCTTTTATATATATATCTATATTATATATATTACATCAATACTCGATAGGGGTATTTTTGTAATTTCACATAGTTTTTTTTAGAAAACAACTATTTTTCAGTTTTGATAAAATGTAAATTTCTTTTTTATTTTTGTTTTTTGTTTTTTATATTTTTTGAGGCTCAAAAGGGGCTCCAACCATATAGTCGTTGGAGCCCCCAACGGTCACAAATGTGACCGTTGGGGGCTCCCAACGACTCTATGGGAGCCCCCTTTTGGGCTCTCCTTTTGAGGCCCTTGGCCTTCCTTTCTCTCCTCTCCCTCTTGTATAAATAGGGGTGAACTCCTTGTATATTTTTTCATGCTTGAGTGATCTCTCTCTTCTCAATAAGAGGCTTTTTATATTGTTGCCTTCTTAAAGGCTTGTGCTTGTATTGTCCCTTAGTGGACTTGTGATATTGTCTCTTTTATTCATTGTTGTAAGTGCTTATAAGCACTCTTTATATTTCCACAATATCTCATTACACAAATTTGTGTAAGTTGTTTGAAGAAGTTGGTGAAAGGAGTGTGATGCAATTCATTACAGATAATGCACCAAATTATGTGGTAACAGAGAATATGTTAACAGAAAAAACATGTTTTTGGACACCATTTGCGGCACATTGCTTGGATCTGATGTTAGAAGATATTAGAAAGATATCAATTTTTAAAGATACAGTGGAAAAGGCAAAAAAATTATAAAATATATCTATAGTCATTCGTGGGTATTAAATTTGATGAGAAAGTTCACAAAGAAGAAAAAACTTCTACGTCCAGTCGTCACTCGTTTTGCTACAACATATCTCACGCTTCATAGTATTGGATGCTACAAGAAATAGTTGGAGTCGATGTTCTTATCTTCAAATTTTAGATCATCTAATTACTATAAGAAATCTGATGCTAAGAACATTTCTTATATTGTTTTTAATTATCATAAGTTTTGGGCTGCCATATCATATGCAATTAAAGCTACATTGTCTCTCGTGAAAGTGTTGCGATTAGTGGATGCAGATGAACATTCTATGTGATTTTTGTACGAGGCAATGGATAGTGCAAAGGAGAAAATTACTTCAAACCTTGACAATGTTGAAAGAAAATATAAACCTATTTGAGACATCATTTATAGATGATAGGACTTGCAACTTCACAAGCCTTTACATGCAACTGCTTATTATTTAAATCCTCATTTTCATTATGTTGACAACTTCAACCCAGATAGAGAAGTTATGAGCGACTTTTATGATTGTGTTGAAAATTTGGTTTCTGGTGCAAATGTTTGGTTAAAAATTCTAACACAAATCGATGCATTTAAAAAGGCAAAGAGATTAAGGGAAAGGGATTGTTTGGTAGAGAGACAATCGTTACAACAAGAAAATTAAAAATTCTTGGTAAGTTTGTAATTATGTTCTTATTTGTTAATATTTTCTTTTATGTTTTATTATTTTTTTGTTAATTGTGACATTCTTAATGTTTTATCACATTTTTATTGTTTTATTTGAATGCAGCTGATTGGTGGAGTTCATTTGGGCATGAAAATCATGAATTGATGAATTTTGCAATTCAAATTCTAAGTATGACATGTAGTGCATCGGGTTGTGAGAGGAATTGGAATACTTTCTCATTGGTTTGTGATTTTGTATTTTATTTTTGAAATACGTTTGTATAAATTTAATTATTTTATAATTGATTATCAATGATTTAGAACTATAGGTGCGTACAAAATGAAGGAATAGACTTTGAACAAAAGAAGATTAATGCATTGTTTTTTGTCATGTACAATATGAAATTAAGAGAGATATGAGAAGAAAGTCTACCAAAGATCCTATATGTCTAGATCATATAGACTCAGACGATGAGTGGATTGTGGAGAAGCCAGTGTTGCCTAGTGATCCCAATTGGTTGGATGATTTATGGTTAGATCCGAACTTCGACATAAATGCCATTGAGCATGTGTTTATTGAAAAAGTCACTTCACCTTATGATTCACAAAATGGTTTTAGGCAAGACAGGTTTTCAAGAGATCCAAGTAAAGCTATATTCCTTTTACCTTGCTATGAATATACATGTATTTTTTTAATTAGATAAAATAAGTATTTAATACATTATTTTTTATTGAAGAAAAAAAACAACAAAAGAAGTGACTAAGGATGTGGAGGAAGAAAGTGTAGATGATGAGTCCGAGAATGAGGATGAAGGAGAGCCTATTTATATGGATACCTTAGATGATGATATTGAAGACTTAGATATTGATGATGACGAGACACAATAAGAGCCTAAACACTGATTCATATCATAGGGCTATGGGCATTTATATGTTTTTTTGGGTCTTTCATTTGCACTTGTGAATTTTAACACTCTCATTTTGAAGAGTTTTTGACAAATATAATAACTTTTGGTTGTTAATGCTAATATGCATTTGTTTGTTAATATTAATTTTTTATTGAATCCCTGCTTATATTTTATTTCTTAGATACTTACGTAGATCAAGTTGTTGCATTAATGTTACTTTTACATGTTAATCTCATATTTTTTCGGTATTTATTTGAGATTTTTTATTTCTTGTTGGTTGTTGCTTCATCAATAAAGCATTTATTTATTTATAATTTTAGATATTTTTTATAGTTGAGTTTTACGCTTTATGCCTCGAGGCTTACACCTCGCCTCAGATTTTGGTGGAGCGCCTCACCACTTTTCACAACATTGGATTTGATGCTTCCATATCATGAAGTTGGAGGTCGTCAGTTTCTCTGGAACAAGCTGGGACAGAAAAGAGGAATTTATGGGAAGAGGAAAAGACAAATTTGCAGCCATAGTAAACACTATTGTAATTGGATCAGATCAGAAAAGAGAATCAGAAAGATAACTCAGCAAATGTAATGGACGTCTTTGTTTTTTTTTTTTTCCGGCATCCTGTAGCAAGCAAACAAAGAAGATCATACAAACATCTACCAATCAGCTAGCAGTTTGTAGACAAAAATATAACGTGAAATAGTGTAACAGTATGTGAATAAAACAGAATTAAAGAAGACAATATCAGAGAAAGGAATTAAGATCCAAGACATCTTGACACAATGATTCAGATCTGATGTTGGAAACATGGGAAATCTGAATAAACAAAGATTAGGTAGAAAGCAATATATTTTATTTCACAATATCAGATCTGATCCTGACATAATACTGTTCAGGCCAAATATTACCAGCAAAACAATGGATTGAATCAGACTATGACTGATTCAGCGACCCAATAAAAGAAATAGAGGGAAGAATAAGATAGAAGAAGAGAAAGAAGAAGAGAAAGAAGAAAGGAGGACGATAGAAGGAAAAGAAAAAGGACAGTAGAAGAAGAGGAAGAAGGGAATATTAAAAGCTTGGATCTAATGGAACTTACCTGGATCCAAGCTCTGATACCATAAAAGTTTGTGCCTTTGCTGAGATCTTTATGGACATGCAAGAGAAAGGGAGAAGAAGACAAGTGGAGTGCAGCCAACATTCCCACGATTTTTCCTTGTGGGTTATGTTATCATTAATTAGTATATAAAGTTATAAACATTGTGTTAGGGTATGACAAAGGTCTGGTTTAACCCATGGTTGTCAGTCGAGGAAGCGGAGCGGGAAGCGATACGGAAAGCAGAAGTGGGAAGCGAGACACTTTCAAAATTTTAGGAAGCGGGAAGCGTGGGATGACTTAAAAGCGAATTAGGAATCGTCTCGTAAGCTACCTAGGAAGCGATGAAGAAGCTAAAAAAGAGAAAAAATAAAATAAAATAAAATAAAATAAAATAAAAAAAAATAAAATAAAAAAAGGGGGGAAGCGCAGGGGAAGCGAGGGGGAAACACATTTCCCATAAATGTAGCTACACAACATAGAGTGTTAATTTTAGATCTTAGAATTAGACAATGTCGCAAAAGGGATAGACATAGGATAGATCGTAAAATTAAGTGGTGGGCACTGAAAGGAGCTTAACAAGGAATGTTTGTAAAGCATGTAGTTAAGAAAGCTGATTGGTGCCTCGAGGAGGATTCAAAATCAATGTGGAATAATTTAGCGGGTGGCATGAGAAAGGTGGATAATGAGGTATTGGGTGAGTCTAAAGGCGGTGCACCGCTAGGTAAGGATACATCATGGTGGAACGAGGATGTCAAATTAGCTATTAAGGTTAAAGGAGGGTGTTATAGAAATCTAAGTAAGAGTCGTGATAATGAGAATTTGGAGAAGTATATGATAACAAAGAAGGAAGCTAAAAAAGTAGTTCAAAATGCGAGGGATAAGGTATATAAGGTGGTTTATGACAAGTTGGATACCAAAGAGGTCGAGAAGAATATTTATAGGCTTGCAAAGATGAGAGATAGGAAATCGAGGGATCTGGGTATGGTTAGATGTATCAAAGATGAAACGCAAAGGGTTTTAGTCAAAGATGAGGAGATTAAGGAGAGATGAAAATATTATTTTGATAAGCTATTTAATGGAAGTCATGCTCAGGATCTTGGAGACTTCTCTATTCCTTTTCATGAGATGAATTGTGACTTCATTCGCAAGATTCAAAAGAAAGAAATTGCAGAGACTTTGAAGAAAATGAAATAAAAAAGGACAGTTGGCCCAGATGGTATACCTATCGAGGCTTGAAAATGCTTGGGAGAGAAAGGTTTAGAATGGTTGACAAATCTTTTTAACAAGATTTGACGGACAAATAAGATGCCTAATGAGTGAAGGAAGAGTACTTTGGTGCCTCTATATAAGAATAAAGGTGATATACAAGATTGCACAAACTATCGTGGTATAAAACTCATGAGTCATACTATGAAACTTTGGGAGAGGGTGATTGAGTCTAGGTTGAGGAAGGTTGTCATGATATCAGAGAATCAATTTTGTTTTATGCCTGGAAGATCAACCATGGAAGCTATACATCTTCTTAGACAACTTATTGAGAGAAATAGCGAGAGGAACAAAGATTTGCATATGGTTTTTATTGATTTGGAGAAGGCATACGATAGAGTACCTAGGGACGTTCTCTGGTGGACAATGATGAAGAAAGGTGTTTCTCTCAAGTACATTAGTATAATTAAAGATATGTATGAAGGAGTAGTAACCAATGTTCGTACTTGTGGAGGGGTGACAACCAATTTTCCTATAACGGTTGGGTTACATCAAGGATCTGCTTTAAGCCCTTTCCTATTTGCTATAGTGATGGATGAGCTTACGAGATCAATTCAAGAAAATGTGCTGTGGTGTATATTGTTTGCTGATGATATTGTTTTGATTGATGAGTCTAGAGCTGGGGTTAATGCTAAGTTAGAATTTTGGAGGCAGACATTGGAAGCAAGAGGTTTTAAGTTGAGTAAGAGTAAGACAAAATATATGGAATGTCGGTTTAGTAAACAACGAAGTAGTGATGGGAGTGTAGTGAAGCTTGGTGAGCAAGAAATACCGATGGATGATTGTTTCAAATATTTGGGATCTATCATTCAAAAGTATGAAGAAATTGATGGAGATATAAATCATAGGATAAAGGTTGGGTGGATGAAATGGAAAAGTGCAACTGGAGTGTTGTGCGATCGTAGAATGCCATTGCGGTTGAAGAGAAAGTTTTATAGGACGACTATTAGGCCCGCTTTACTATATGGTACAGAATGTTGGGCTGTCAAGAGACATAATATTAAAAAAATGAGTGTAGCTGAGATGCGTATGCTTAGATGGATGCGTGGAAATACAATAAAAGATAGATTCAAAACGAGGAGATACGTAAGAAGGTAGGCGTTGCACCCATTGAAAATAAGATGAGAGAGAATCGTTTACGGTGGTTTGGACATATTCGGCGAAGGCCTAATGATGCTCCAGTTAGAAGGATGGAGAAATGGGAAAATATATTAGTTAAAAGAGGTCGGGGTAGGCCTAGGAAGACATGGATGAAGATGATAGGAAAGGATATGAATGCTTTGAACCTCACCGAGGACATGACATTGGATATAAATGATTGGAGGAGAAGGATTCATGTGGAAGACCCAGAATGATTTTCTTTTTTGGTTCATATCGCCGACCCCAATTGTTTTGGGATGAAGGCGTAGTTATTGTTGTTGGGAAATGCGCTTCCCAAAAAAATTGGCGCTTCTCAGCGTGTTTCGGAAGCGCGACGTTTCACACTTCCAAAACGCGCTTCGGGAAAGCGCGCTTCCCCACCAGGCTAGGCGCTTTCGATAACTCTACCTTTAATACTGTTGAGAATATGTGGTTTTATGTTAAGTCTTTTTATATTAGAGGTTATTTGAAATTTTGTTTTCATAATGGGCTTAGATGTAATTATTCTTTTTAGCCTCTCTCTATTTAACATAGAGAGAAGACCTAATAATAGTTAACGAGTTTTCTCTTCCTGTGCAACCGTCTCTCTCTCTCTCTCTCTCTCTTCTCTTTCTCTCTCTACCTAGGGTTTGGTGCATCTTTCTACATGGTATCATAGCACAGTCGATCGTTGGAGCGTGATCGATTGTGATCAAAGCACAGTCGATCGTGATCAAACTACGATCCAACGAAAATATTTTTCCAATCAGGTCAGCAATTAATTTTTTTTTGTAAGATCTGATGACAGATCTGGGCGTGCTGCTGGTCGTGGATGCTTGCTGTTGGTTTGGTAGCTCCTCGGTGTTTGTTTTTTTTTGCTTTGTCATGACTCCCTGTTGTCGAGTTTTTGCTTGCTGTGAGTTCCTGCCGTGATTCTCGGTTGCCGATTCTTATTTTATTCCTTGGTGCCGAATGTTTGCCTTGCCTTGCCGTGCCTCCCTAGTGTCGAGTTTTATTTCAGCCGTGATACCCTGATGTTTGGGCCAGCTACAATCTCCTTGTCGTGGGTTTTTTTTTGTTTCGTGATTTCATGTCGTGACTTCCTGGTATTTGGAAGAAACAACAATCAAACTCGTAGTGGTGTTGCTCGTGATTTAAATATGACTGTCTGTCGAGCTGTATATGTCTGGGGAGCAGCCTCTGTTATGATTCAGGTTCTGCGTATGCAGAGGTATGTTGGACGTGATTCACTGATGTGCTGAAAAACAGGTTCTGCGTATGTAGAGGTAAGTTGGTCGTGATTCACTGATGTGCTGAAAAAAAAATTAAACTATTATTCATGTTTGTGGGCTGTTGTTCACTACTGTCGTGGAAACTGCAGGCTAGATTCCCTGCTGTGCTGGGAAAGTACTCTTGTTGTGGGCTGCTATTCTTTACTGTCGTGGTCTTTTTGTGTGTGTGAACAACTGCTGATTGCAATATCGGTTGGTGTGTGAGTGTAACACACGTTTTTCCCTGTGTTGATTGAAGTCTGTCCAATTTTTTTTGCTGAAACAGAAGTATGGCTGAAACTTCGAAATGTGATTCCAAATTGAAAAATATTGGAGAGTATAAGGCATTTGCCAATCCCTTTTCGTACGGCTCTTCTGTAAGATTGAATGAAACTAACTATGCCAGGTGGTCCAGAACATTTATGATGTCGGTATCTGGACATCGTAGAAAACATATCTTGTTGGAAGACGAACCCACTGAAAAAATGGGAAAATATGTTACCTGGGATGAAGATAATGACATAGTTATGTCATGGATTATGAATAGTGTCGAACCCCATATTGTTGATGGTTTAATTTACTATAATACAGACAAACAGATGTGGGACAATCTTCGAGATACGTACTCACAAGAGACTAATGTGAGTCGTATCCTGCAAGTTGAACATGAAATATATAATTTACAGCAGGGAGATCAAACCTTGGCCTAGTACTATGCCTCCGTCAAAGCTGTCTTTGAAAGACTTAATGCTCACAGACCCCTTTGCTGTTCGAAACAAAGGGATCATCAAGAACAAACTATGGTTGCTTGGTTTCTTACAGGTTTATCTTCAGAATTCTCTGTTGCAAAAGTTCAAATGTTGACTGGTTCAGATGTACCTACTCTTGCTGAGACATATAATCGTCTGAGTAGACTTGCGATCTCTCTTCCACAATCTCAGCCTGTGACTCAGTCATCTGCTGTAGTTGTCTCATCTGGTTATGGGCGTGAAAATCTTCAGAATATCAGAGGACGAGGTTGTGGACGAGGTATGGGAGGCAGAGGAAAGCTTCAATGTACTTTTTGTGGAAAATCTGGACATTTAGAAGATCGTTGCTGTGATAAGCATGGCTGGCCAACCTCTTCTTCATCAAAGTCATATGCTCCAAAAGCAAATGTTACTACTCTCGAGGCAACAAAGGCACAAGAAAATATCTCTGCAAGTGACAGTAGTATCACCCTCAGTCGTGCTGAATATGATGAGCTGATAGCCTTTCGTCCTTTGAGTTCCACCCCTCCTGTAGCTGGTGTTGCCTATTCAACCGGAAATCATCTTCATCCGACTGACAGTAAGTGGATTATTGACTCTGGTACATCCAGACATTTGTGTGAAAATTCACTTGTTTTTTCAAATCTAAAGGATATTATTCCTCAAAGTTTACTCTCTGTTAGTTGCCTTATAAAAGAACAAAACTGTAGAGTAATATTTGATCCGATGGGTTGTCATTTTCAGGATTTGCTGACGGGGAAGAAGATTGGTGGAGGCTATGAAGAAAATGGAGTTTACTACCTACATCATCCAATGGGTAATATTCATGCTGCAGTGAAACATTCATTCAGTCCTGTTCAGTGGCATCGTCGTCTTGGTCATCCTTTATTATCAAAGCTTCGTTCGGTCTTTCCTCAGATTCCTTCCACCACATCATTTCAGTGTGAAGCATGTCAGTTGGGCAAGCATCATCGAAGTTCGTTCCCTTCGAGTCAGAGTCAGTCTAGTAATAAAGTCTTTGAACTTCTTCATGCAGATGTATGGGGTCCTAGTAAGATTCCTACTAGGACTCAGTGTCGATACTATCTAGTTATTGTTGATGATTTCTCTGAGTTGTCATGGGTGTTTTTAATAAAGGAACGATCTGTAGTTCCAAGTATTATCAAATCCTTAATTCTTGAAATAAAAACTCAGTTTGAATCTATTGTCAAGATTGTTCGCACTGATAATGCTCTCGAGTTTAAATCAAAAGGTCTGTTACAATTTTACCAAGATAATGGCATCCAACCCCAAACTTCCTGTGCCTATTCATCTCAACAAAATGGGGTGGCTGAGCTAAAACATCGGCACCTGCTTGATGTTGCCAGGACCATTATGATTCAATCCAATGTTCCTGCGTTATACTGGGGTGATGCGATTACAACTGCTTGCTATCTGATCAACCGCATGCCTTCGTCTTCTGTGGGTGATCAAATTCCATTTCATATCCTAAAACCCAATACTCCACTCTTATCCTTCTTGCCCAAAATATTTGGGTGTTTGTTTTGTACACAAACTTGGCTCTGACCGTGATAAATTAGCTGCTCAAGCTACAAAATGCATATTTATAGGTTATCCCAAAAATCAAAAGGGATATCGATGTTATGATCCTACTTCTCGCCGAGAGTATGTCACTGCGGATGTATCTTTCTTGGAATTCATTCCATATTACTCTAGTACCGGTTCCCCGTTGCAGGTTGATCCAACTGAGTCTTTTCCATTACCTATACCTTCTTTTTCTTTGGAATCCGTGCCCTCATTACCGAACCAAACTTCATCCTCTTTCAGATTTCATAATCCTCCATTGGTATATGTGCGTAGAGTTTCACCTCCGCAAGTGCCTTCATCTTCTTCTTCCCCTGAGGTAAGTTCTACTGACAATAATGATCTTCATGATGATGATAATAGGCCTATTGCTCTACGAAAGGGGACACGACAATGTACCTTATATCCCATATCTCATTTTGTCTCCGATGTCAGAATTGAAAATCAGATGAAGTCTTTTATTTCAGCCTTATCTGCTGAAACTATTCCTCTGAACTATCAGCAGGCAGAGCTTGATAATCGCTGGAAGCTGGCTATGCAAGAAGAAATTGATTCTTTAATATCTCAATATACATGGGATCTAGTTGATTCTCCAACAGATGCTGACATTGTTGGATGTAAATGGGTATATACAATAAAGTATAAATCTGATGGTTCTATTGAAAGGTACAAGGCCAGATTAGTAGCAAAAGGGTATACTCAGACATATGATATTGATTTCTTTGAAACATTTTCTCTTGTTGCACGGATGGGTACCATTCATCTTGTTCTCTCAGTAGCTGTTCAGCATGGTTGGAGCTTGTACCAATTAGATGTGAAAAATGCATTTCTATATGGGGATTTATCTAAGACTGTTTACATGCAACAACCTCCAGGATTCGAGGTTGAGGGGGAGTGTCAGAAGGTGTGTCGATTGAGAAAGACGATTTATGGCTTGAAACAAAGTCCTCGTGCATGGTTTCAAAAGTTATTTGAAGTGATGTCACACTTTGGCTTTAATAGGTCAGCAGCAGATCATACACTATTTATAAAGAAAACTAGCTCTGACATAGTTGTTATGGTGGTATATGTGGATGACATCATTCTTACAGGAGATGATGTGAAAGCTATTGAAGCCACAAAGGCTCATCTTCAAAAACACTTTGTTACAAAAGACCTTGGTTCACTCAGGTATTTTCTGGGTATAGAAGTTGTCAGGAGCCGTGAAGGGATGGTTTTGTCTCAACGAAAGTATGTTCTTGACTTATTAAAGGAAACGGGAATGTTGAGAGCTAAACCAGCAAATATTCCCATGGACCATAAAGTTCAGTTGTTTGAAGAAGGGTTAAAACCGGTTGATAGCAAAAGCTATCGCTCCCTAGTAGGGAAGCTACTGTATGTAACTGTGACCAGGCCGAATATTGCTTTAGCAGTAAGCAAAGTTAGTCAGTTTATGGACAAACCAACTGAGGTACACTGTAATGCAACTATTATGATTCTCAGATATCTAAAATCTTCTCCTGGAAAGGGGTTATTGTTCAGGAAAGGTGGAACTCTGGAGATAGTGGCCTATTCTGATGCTGACTATGCAGGATCTGTAGTGGATAGAAAATCTACCACAGGATTCTGTGTGTTTCTGGGAGACAACTTGATTTCTTGGAGAAGTAAGAAACAAAATGTGGTTTCTAGGTCGAGTGCAGAATCAGAATATCGGGCTATGACCCAAACTGTTGAATTGATGTGGGTTCGTACTGTTCTTCATGATCTTCAGGTGAAGGTTTCCTCTCCCTTGACCATGATATGCGATAACAAAGCTGCAACATATATAGCGAACAATCCTGTATTTCATGAGAGAACAAAGCACATTGAGGTTGATTGCCACTACGTAAGAGATATGGTTCAAGCTGGTCATATCACTACCAAATATCTAAAGTCGGAAGACCAAGTTGCAAATATGTTTACAAAACCTCTTGCTAGATCAAATTTCTCAAAATGTTGTGACAAGCTGAGCATGATTGATATCTATGCTCCAGTTTGAGGGGGAGTGTTGAGAATAGGTGGTTTTATGTTAAGTCTTTTTATATTAAAGGTTATTTGAAATTTTGTTTTCATAATGGGCTTAGATGTAATTATTCTTTTTAGTCTCTCTTTATTTAACATAGAGAAGAGACCTAATAATAGTTAACGAGTTTTCTCTTCCTGTGCAGCCGCCTCTCTCTCTCTCTACCTAGGGTTCGGTGCATCTTTCTACAAATACAATCAGTTAATGACATCACAAATACAAACACAACATCTGACTATTTTGCCCTTACATACAAACACTGTATTTATAACACTAAGGCTCTTATTTGAAGTGCATCCACTATCTTGACCTGAAATGTGTCATGATACATTTGGCTCTTGCATATTTATTTCCTGGCAATGAGAACATTATAGGAAACTGTTTCTTTTGTCACATCTCCACTCTTTGCCACTCTTTATAATGCACTCACGGTATCGTGGAAGTTTATTGACTAGTTCTCCATAATATCGGAACTGGTGCTCAAATACCCTCATGGAATATTGCCGTTATGGAAAATATTTACCATATTGTCGTGGTTTTCACTTTTCAGCAGTAAGTCTTGCTTGATGCTTTAACCTTTGTGCATCTTCATACCCCATCTTCTATAAGCAATATGTAGTTCACACATCCTGCCTTATGGAGATGGCCAAGATTGTTGAGATGCAAAAGACTGTTGCTTCCTGTGTTTCACGACATTCAGCCTCAAGGAGTCGAGAACCAGAAGAGACTATTTGAAGAAGCCTTCAAGATATGAAGTAGATGAGGGATTGGGTGAGAAGATGGTGGAGTGGAAAGGTGCTTTGAGAGAAGCAGGGCCAATCAAGGGATGTGATATGCATAATGGGGTTGGTCATTAAGTAATTGGAAATTGTTTTGAGATTTCAGTCTTTATGCACCTGAAACATAAATGTAAATGAATATGAAAAACTTCATGCCCTAGCAATTTGTCCTTTAGTTTTAACATGAAATCATTTATTTTCTTTGCGATCTTTTGCAAATTTCTACTTCCCCTATGTATGCTTGGTGTTCAATGTCAATTGCTTCAGTTTATTGGGCATGTTACTGATTTACTTGAGTAGGCGAGGGTTTCCTCCTCATCAGAAAAAAGCTTTTGTAGCTCATCATGCTATTCTTTCTTTCTTGTTGAATGTGTAACTGAAGTTGTATTGTCATGGGGTATTTCTTCTTTAGTTTACTGTTTTCTGCATCTTCTGTTTTAGAAACTGCTAAGTTAGCTGATAATTGACACAGGATAGAGATGAAGCTCAACAACATGTATCCATGTTGCTTTCTGTTGCCTTAGCTTGCGGCATTGGGATGCTTTTTCTTACGAGATTCTTCGGTACCCAGATACTAACTGGTAATGATGATTGGCAGAGTTTGATTATTTTGGGTAGCATCATTTTCTTCCTTAAATATGTCAATTTTGAATACTTTGGATTGAATTAAAGTTCTTTATTTAGAAATAAACTTTTGTTCTCTTTGCTTTTCTATTTTAAGTTGCTCTTATGGGGTCTAGTTGATGAGTCCGATCTGGAACCTATATCTTTTAAGGATATTGCATATGTGTGCAATTTTCAAGATAAAATCCGGAATGCCTCAAGGGGACAAAAGTATTAAAGAATACTACAAAGAATTGTCCGAGCTTTGGGAAAAGTTGGTCTTTCTTGAGCCAAAATGACATTGTCTTGAAGATATAGCACTCCACCAAAAACAAATAGATATAGAGCATTTCTACCAATTCATTAATAGATTGGGTTCAAAATTTGAATCCACCAAATCAGTTCTTCGTAGAGGGAAAGTTTTTTCTATTGAAGTCACTATAAAAGAATTAAGTATGAAGGAAAATAGGTTAAATAAACGTTATACTAAAAATGAGGATAATTCAGTTCTTGCCGTATATAGACCGGGAAATTACATACGTACTTACAAACCACCACATCATGGAAGACAAGAAAATGGGCATGATAAAAAAAAGTAATTTGCCACTATTGCCATGAATTGGGACACATAAGGCCCCACTGTCATAAACTTAGAAGGACTTATGATAAGAAAACTATCTCGGTTAGCTCTCCACAAGAGCCAAATGACATTGCTCTTACTCAAGATTCATCCATTAAAAATATGTCCTTGGCTCAACTTATGTAAGCTCTTCAACCTTTTCTCAAAGGGGCATCTTCATCCATTGGAGCCGTTGCCTCGTCTTTCTCGGATCCCGATAAAAAACCTTGGCTTCTTGGCTTCGATACCTCATTTCATATGACACCTAATGGTCATATTTTATCTGAATGTTATGGTAACTCAAGTATGCCCAATGTTTTTACTATTGATGGCATATCTCTTGAGATAAAAAGAATAGGAAATTTCAAATTTTTTTCTTAAAATTATTTTTTTTTCTAAAAGTTAGATTTATTTCTAATCTGAACTTAAATATTTTATTTGTTTCACAAATATCTGACCATAGATGTAGTGTCTCCTTCTCCTCTGTGTTAAAATATATGTACTTACATATATATATATATATATATATATATATATGTACAATATACCCAATAGAGGTATTTTAGTTCTTTTACATAGTTGTTTCTAGAAACAACTATTTTAATTAGGTAGATTATTTTTTGTATTTTTCTTTCTTTTTCTTCCTTTTTGTATATGCATTGGGGGTCCCAACATAGAGTCGTTGGGCCCCCCAACGGTCATAAATATGACCCTTGGGGGCTCTCAATAACTTCATGCGGGAGCCCCCAATGGCCTCTCATGTGTTCTCTTTTGTGTATAAATAGGGGACTTCATCCCATGTATATGTTATGCCTTTCAAGGCTTATTCCAATAAATATTCCATTATTTTTTATGCTTGTGCAGCCTTTTTAGGCTTTTATATTGTCCCTTTGTGGACTTGTTTGAATGCCGTAGTGCTTGTCCATTATTGGACTTTGTGAATGCTTGTGCATTGTTTGATTATACTTCCGCCTATTTCCTAACATGGTATCAAAGCTTGATCTCTAGAAGAATAGCTCTTGTGTTGCGTCATCACGGTGGTCGCCTCAAAAAGCGTGCCACTCAAAGTTTGGATTCAAAGAAAGAATTTACCTGGTATGTATCGCATGCTTTTTAAAAGTGTCTCTTGGATTATTTATCTCATGCATTATGCATGAG
Organism: Nuphar pumila; assembly: GCF_984573655.1. Lineage (NCBI taxonomy): Eukaryota > Viridiplantae > Streptophyta > Magnoliopsida > Nymphaeales > Nymphaeaceae > Nuphar > Nuphar pumila. Next base: position 10,723,052 of record NC_143261.1, on the reverse strand, counting down.
AAAACACTTATTTTCTTGATCATTATATATATATATATATATATATATATATATATATATATATATATATATATGGATACTTTTGTTATTTTCTTTGGATTCTCTACTTTAAATATTTATGGTATGCATTTGAAAATGTATTTAAAATGTAGTGGCCTCTTGCTAAATATGTTAAAAATGAATAGTTCTCTAAAGAAATTATTAAATCTTGTGCGTAAGCATATATCCATAAAATATTTGTTTTAATTATGCATATTATCATAAAAATTATATTTTACAAGAATATATGGTTTTCCTTTAAAATCTTAAATATTATGCTATTCATATTGCTAATTCCCTTGTTGTATGCATTTGGTTTTATCATAATAATTATTGGTAATCATTATGAATTTTATGAGTTTCTTAAATTTTTAGAAACTTGTATGAAGTATACCTTATGTCATCATGTTTTCTTTAACTCTCTGGTAATATCGTGAATATTTTGCATATTGACATGTTTATATCTCATATTTTATGTGATTTCAATGGTTGACTTTAAGATGTTTCTTTCATTATGCGAAACTAATTCTTTGAAAAACATTCTCGATTGATTATGCTTGAGAATGATTTTAGATGTTTGTATTCATCTCTATTTGACTTTTATATAGAAAGTAAATCTTGTATTAGATGTTTTGAATGCATTTTATAATGTTAACTCGTTTTCTCTAAAAATGTGTCATAGTCACACAAAAATAGATTTGAATATATGGAATGTCGGTTTAGTAAGCAACGAAGTAGTGATGGGAGTGTAGTGAAGCTTGGTGAGCAAGATATACCGGTGAATGATTATTTCAAATATTTGGGATCCATCATTCAAAAGTATGGAGAAATTGATGGAGATGTAAATCATAGGATAAAGGTTGGGTGGATGAAATGGAAAAGTGCTACTGGAGTGCTGTGCGATCGTAGAATGCCATTGCGGTTGAATGGAAAGTTTTATAGGACGACTATTAGACCCGCTTTACTATATGGTACGGAATGTTGGGCTGCCAAGAGACATCATATTCAAAAAATGAGTGTAGCTGAGATGCGGATGCTTAGATGGATGTGTGGAAATACAATAAAAGATAAGATTCGGAACGAAGAGATACGTAAGAAGGTAGGTGTTGCACCCATTGAAAATAAGATGCGAGAGAATCGTTTACGGTGGTTTGGACATATTCGGCGAAGGCCTAATGATGCTCCAGTTAGAAGGTTGGAGAAATGGGAAAATATATTAGTTAAAAGAGGTCGGGGTAGGCCTAGGAAGACTTGGATGGAGATGATAGGAAAGGATATGAATGCTTTGAACCTCACCGAGGACATGGCGTTGGATAGAAATGATTGGAGGAAAAGGATTCATGTGGAAGACCCAAAATGAATTTCTTTTTTGGTTCATATCGCTGACCCCAATTGTTTTGGGATGAAGGCGTAGTTGTTGTTGTTTTGTTGTAGTCACACAAAAATAGATTGCATTATGAATGATTTTGGTATAATTTCATAACTTCTATATAACCTATGTAGCTATGAGTTATTAGATCACCTTATTGCTTCAAGTATTCATAATTGATATTAATTATGTTTACTTTTGAGATTGTAAAAGGTTCTTCTAAAAACTTTATATGTATTATTTCCTTAATATTACATGTTTTGTTTGTCTCATAGTAGACTTTTGGTTATCAAAGAATTCCTTTTAAGATATGTTCTTGTCTTCTCTTTAAAAATTATTAGATCTTTTGTATGTAATGTTCCCTAGTGCATCTATTCCTTGATCGGTGAATTTATTTTGAAGAATTGATTTTGTTAAGCATGATTCGTGTTTATTCAAAAGGTTGTCATGAGACATTGTTATGCATATGATTGTACTTTTTCTAAGATTGGTCATCTACTATTATTGGTTTTTTCGATTTAAAATTGTCTTTTCATATCGGTTTCTTTTATTAACTCACCTATTTGGAAAATGATTTTCGTGAGTATTTATTGCCTTCTTATGGCATTTGTGTTGTCCATACTTTTATTTGGCGCATCAATCTTCTTGGCCTTATTATTGTTGAATCAAAGATGTTTGTTGGGGTGAGTTGTGTGCATCTCGTTTTATGTCATTTTAGATTGTCAACTTGTAGTTTGACTCTATCTGACAGTTATGTGATCTCTGATTGTGAGTGTATTGAATCACTCATTTGTTTTTGACCATTGTTTTTATTATGAATGCTTTTAATTATGTGTATCTGTGATGAATATCTAATTTTTGAAACCATGGTGTTTCGAAATATGGTCTAAATTGATATTTTTTAATTGCATTAGTGTTTCCATTACAAGCCTTCTTACCTCGGGTGTCTTCTTCTTTTTATGCCTCTTATCTAAGTGTCATCATATGTAGACAAGAGATGTTTATTCACACATTCGTGTGCGATTTTTAGCCCATTGTTGGCTTTGTACTCTTGTTCTAATCGCTGATACACTTGTTTTTAAGTATCATTATATGTAGACAAGAGATGTTTATTCACACATTCATGTGTGATTTTTAGCTCATTGTTGGCTTTATACTCTTGTTCTAGTAGCTGATACACTTTATCTTTAGCGTTATTATATGTAGACAAGAGTTGTTTATTCACGCCTTCGTGTTTGATTTTTAGGCCTTTGTTGGCATTATGCTCTTGTTTTAGTCGCTAATACAATAGTTTTAAGTGTCATTATATGTAAACAAGATGTGTTTATACATACTTTTGTGCGTGTCTTTGGCCCTTTAGTGACATTGTATCTATGCTCTTGTTCTAGTCACTTATACACTTGATTTGTAGGATTTTGGAGGTCTAATGAGGTGATTGCTTGTAGTGGATGAACTATTGTTGAGATTTGCAAAATTTCATATTTATGAAAATTTTTAAATTTACCATCTTCCGCAAATTGGTTTTGATTTGTATATATCATTCCTTTTATCATGTGGGATTTTTTTAATTTTGTAATGAATTTTTTTAATCTTTACTACTTATTTTTTTTTTGAATGGAAAAATATTTATCGATAAAGGATCATGCATTTCATTGGTAACATATATATATATATATTGATATTTGGTCCTCTATACTTAAACTCACTCTGGGATGTGTGAGTGAATTATATTTATCTTGTCCACATTGTGATGCACATAAATTTAATTAACTCATCTTTTTCTGATAAATATAGTTATCTTTTCATTATTGTTTCATGTGCATTAAACATTCTTTAACTAAATATGCATATATGTGTATTAGCATGAAGTTAATTAGCTCTTTCTAATTCGTTTGTAAAGGTTCTCTTACTCATTCAATAAACTTGTTCTTTATTTTTCATGCCTTTATGGATATGTACTCCTTTGAGAGTGTTCATCTTGCCCTTGGGCACATTTTGGTTTATTGAGAATCTAGTGCCTTTTAACACATAGCTTTAGTCTTGAAGACATGGTGCATGATCAATGCTTCTTAAGCATTTATGTGATAAATACAGATTTATTTATTTTATGTGTTCTTCCATTTATACCTTTTTATGAGTTTTGTTTGAAGTGTCATTAATAGACATTCTTCTGAGAGATTTGTGTGCTTTGTGGAAGACCAACATTTCATTTAAGACAATTTTTATGCATAATTGTTTGTCTCTTCTTAACGAATGATATGTCCTTTAAATAATCAAATCTTCTTATGATCAATGTTATGGTTTCTTGAAAAATAAGTTTATTATGATCTTTGAGGGATGCTCCTCTTGTCTTTCTTAATATCTAATGATTCGAAAGGTTATTACTATTTTGTTTAAACCGTTTTATTCTAGCTTTACAATATATTGTTGTTAAAAATTTTGCAACGCTTGGGCTAGAATATTTTTCTTATGTACTTGAAGTCTTTTTTTGGTTTGTTTTTTCTATGTAGGATCTTTAAGATACCTTTGATACATCATAGAGATAACCAATGAAGGTGCTTGGGGATGATCACCAATGAAGGCGCTCGGGGATGATTACCAATGAAGGCATTTGAAGACTTATATTTGCAAAATCTTCTGATATGCCATAAAGATGGAGATTTCCCTTGAAGACTTGGATTCCTTTCGTTGATTCTTTTTGTATTTCCAAACTTTCGGGATAACTTTTCCCGTAAAGTTGGAGGGAGGGTGTTAAAATATAAATATATATATATATATATATATATATATATATATATATATATATATACTCGATAGAGGTATTTTAGTCTTTTTACATAGTTGTTTCTAGAAACAACTATTTTAATTAGGTAGATTATTTTTTTATTTTTCTTTATTTTTCTTCTTTTTTGAATATGCATTGGGGGCCCCAACGACTCCATGTGGGAGCCCCCAATGGCCTCTCATGTGTTCTCTTTTGTGTATAAATAGGGGACTTCACCCCTTGTATATGTTATGCCTTTCAAGGCTCATTTCAATAAATATTCCATTATTTTTCATGCTTGTGTAGCTTTTTTAGGCTTTCATATTGCCCCTTTGTAGACTTCTTGTTTGAATGCCGTAGTGTCTGTCCATTATTGGACTTTGTGAATGCTTATGCATTCTTGGATTACACTTAAGCCTATTTTCTTACACTATGATGGTTGTTGGGTGCAGGATCGTCAGTCAGATAAGTTGATTGGGGAAGGCCATAAGGAAGGAGGCCTATATTGCATGGACTTTTTGGAAATTCTCAATAATACTCTTAGTTGTATTGTTAAGAAAATAGATTTGGATTTATGGTATAAAAGACTTGGCCAACCTAATGTATCCAAAATTCAGTATTTTTCAAATTTGAAAATTTTTTTGTAATTCTAAAAGCTTGTGAAGTTTATATTCTTGGCAAAATAAAGAGATTACCCTCTCAAAAAAGAGCCTTTTCTCTTTCAGACTACTTGAGTTAATACATTCAGATGTACGAGGTCCGACACCTGTTATATCTAAAGCTATGTCACAGGGATTCGGCTAGGAGGGTGCTGCACCCGCGTCGACGCGACTCGACGCGGGTGCGGGTGCGGGTGTCGCACCGGGTGCAGTCAACTCGATCCTGGGTGCGTTGACCGCACCCAGGATCATTAATGTCCATTTTTTTTAAAAAAAAAATTTGCCCAAATGGGCTTCGAAATTTTTTTAAAAAAACTTTACGCTAGTCTGTCAGCTGCTGACAGACTAGCATAAAGTAAGTTTTTCACAGCACAGCTGCAGCAGCTGTCAGCACAGCTGCTGACAGCTGCAAAGTTTGAAAAAAAACCCCGCCTATTCCCCAACCCCCTTTATATATATATATATATATATTACTTATTACATTTTTGCCCCTGCCGCACCCCCGCACCCGGGTTTTTTGGAAGTGTCGAATCCCCGCACCCGCACCCGCACCCGCACCCGCACCCATGTGACATAGATCTAAAGGTGGATATGCTTACTATGCAATTTTTGTTGATGATTTTTCTAGGCATACTTGGATCTATTTTCTTAAACATAAATCTGAAGTTTTTTCTCAATTTTAAATATTTCATAACTTAGTCAAAAAATAAGTTTAAAAATGATATTTTATTGTTTTTTTTTGCACTGATTTAAGGGAAGAATTTTTATCAAGAGTTTAAAAATTATCTAAATCTTTCAAAGATCATGTCCTCGTACCCCACAACAAAATAGTTTGGCTGGAAGGAAGCATAGGTACATTATAGAAACTACTTATAGCAAATCAAGAACCAAAGAATTTTGGGTTGAAGCTACTTTAGCTGCATTGTATCTTATCAATAGAATGCCATCTTCTGTTTTACAAAATTTATTACCATTTGAAAAACTTTTCAAATTAGCTTATGATTTTTCTAGATTAAGAGTTTTTGGATGTAAATATTTTGTTTTTACCAAAAAAATGATAAACTTTCTCCTCGTGCCATTTCATGTGTCTTTTTGGGTTATGCAGATAACCAAAATGACTATAGATGTTTTGATTTTAAAAATAAAAAACTCTATGTTTTTAGAAATGTTTTTTTTTTGAAAAAAGAAAGATTTTTTGATTTTAAACTCCTAAGGAAATAACCGTGTATTCCTTCTTGTTGGATCTAATTCCAAAATATGATGATGATTGTAAGTATGATCTTAGTGAAGATCATGAACCTAGAAATGATTTGGTAAATGAAGATCAATCTCATGATAATGAAAATAGTTTAGAGCAATCCCATAAGGATAAAAAATGTTTACAATATTCTAGGCGTAGGGATCCTAAACAATCATGTGCATTAGAAAAATATTCCAACACTTAAAGTCAGTCCGAATTATCAACTAGAAGGTTGTCTAGAATCTCGAAACCATCTGAGAAATGTGTCTCCTATGATTCCTTTTCACCTAAGTATAAAGCATACATTGCGTTAATTCATTCATATGTAGAACCCTCTACTAATGCTCATGCTAGAGAGTATCATCAGTGGATAGAAGCCATGAGAGTAGAACTAGAAGCCTTAGAAAGAGCCAAGACTTGGACTATTCAAGATATCCCACATGGAAAGAAGCCCATAGGTTGAAGTTGGGTATTTAAGGTGAAAACCGAGAGTGATGAAATTCTTGAATGATACAAAGATAGGTTAGTTGCCAAAGGCTATTTCTAAGAATATGACAGATTATGAAGAAACATTTGCCCCAATTGCTAGGATGACCAATGTTAGGACTTTATTAGCCTTAACCTTCGTTAAAATGGCCTATATACCAGATGGACGTAAAAAATACATCGCTTAATGAAAACCTAGTTAAAAAAGTGTATATGGAAGTTCTAAAGGAAAAAGTTCTTCATTTAGACAAAACTCTTTATGGTCTTAAACAATCATTGAAAGTATGGTATGATAGGTTAGTCGGGTTATGCTTGATATTGGATTTCGATCTAGTTTGTGTGACACTGCATTATTTGTTAAGATGTCTTGATGCAAATATTATCATTTTTCTTCTCTACGTGGACAATATGATCATCAGAATAGATAAACAAGGAGTTGAAAACATTAAAATGCTTCTCAAAACTCATTTTGAAATGATTGATTTAAGATTTTTAAAATATTTTCTAGGTATTGAAGTGTGAAAGTATCTCCAACAAGATACTACGAACAATATTACAATATTCTTGGAAATAAATGCGTATACAAACGCCCAACAAGAACACTTGAAACACTTGTGCACACAATGCACAACACAAACTCACAAATACACAAATACGAACCCAAAAGTCATAAGTTCCACTAACACAAGCTTGGGCTAAAATCCCAGCGCCTTAGGAAATACAATGGAGGAGAGCCCTTTATATAGGGCTTGGAGAGACCCTTGGAGGGGCTCCCACATAGTCGTTGGAGCCCCTCCAACGGTCACAAATGTGACCGTTGGAGGGGCCCAACGACTAGTGGTGCCCCCCCCCCAAGGTACAAAGTACATTCATTATAAAAAAGAAAAAAAAGAGAAAAAATAAAAAGCGAAAAAATACAATACATATTCAAGAAATGAATATGCACAAAAATGAAAAAAGACTAAACTACCCCTACGGCTAAATAATAGAAATATATATTTTATATATATAATAAGTAGATACATATATATTAATATATGTATATGTATTACCTTATATATATAAAATATATATATATATATATATATATATATATAACATTACATGATTTGATTACATAATTTAACACCCTCCCTCAAACTTAGGATAGGATGACCGAAAGTTTGCTAAGAAAGAAGTTGAAGCGCGGAGCACACAAAGCCTTAGTGAAGAAATCCACCAACTGATATTCTGATGTGACACATGGAAGGTCAATGACTCCTTTGAGATACGCCTCACGAACATAATGACAATCCATTTCTGTGTGTTTGGTTCGCTCATGGAAAGTGTGATTCTTGCAATATAAATTGCACTTTTGTTGTCACAGCATAGCTTGGTGGGCCCTTCTATTGTGATCCCCATATCTTCCAGCAACTGATGGATCCATACAATTTCCATAGTAGTAGTCGCCATGACACGATATTCGGCTTCAGTTGATGATAGGGACACCTTTTGCTGCTTTTTACATCTCCACAAAATCAGCGAATCTCCTAAAAACACACAAAAACCAGTGGTGGAGTGACGGTTATTTGAGTCACCTCCCCAATTAGAGTCAGTATATGCAATTAATTTTAAATCAGAGGAAGAGGACAAGAAAACTCCCTTATTTAAAGTGCCCTTTATGTATAGCACTCATGTGAACTGAGGTTGGTGCATGCTGAAACTGGCTTGCCGTATGAACTGCACATACTAAATCCACCATGTCCCAGTATCCAGATTATTAAACTCAATCCACATACAGCCAGAAGGATTCTAGACCTAAACACACCCTTAGTTAATGTTCACACATTGTAGTATTTGGATCTTTTATCCTATAGAGAGATAGACATGAGTGGATCTGGTCATTGGTCACTTGTAAAATTTAGTATAACTTGTGGCCAAGCACCCTGCATTATGTATCTTAATAAATATGTTCTCTATAGCTGCTGGTTGCATGACTCAGAATTCATGCTTAAACTTGTACACCTGTGCTTGCATACAAGCGACGTGTAATCCTGCACTTTCAAGTGTTTAGAGTAGATGGTGCAAGCTTTGTGACATGGATGCAGATATGGATGCTGTTGGTATGACATGCATGTTTTTCAAAAGGGTGTGGGGTGCAGTTTTATACATACATACATACATACATATACAAGATTAATATTTTCTACAATTGTTGATTTCCAGGAAACCTCTCTCTCTCTCAAAAGGAGAAATGTAGAGTATTAAACATGTATTGAAGATATCATATCTTATGTATAAAATATCTATATGTGAAAAAGTAAAAGCACCCAGCAACAGCATCCTGAAGTACTGGCATCAACGCCTATGTCAACACTGGTACTCCATTTTAGCTCTTGCTCCATATCCTTTATATACTAATTCTACTGGAAAATTCATAAAAATGTCTGTATCCCCATATCTGCAGCTGTATCCATGTGACATAGATTGACACAAGTATGCGAGCATTTTGAAGTACCCATGTTACGTAGAGTACATTGTTGTGCTTCCTTCTTCTTAGTAAGATACAAACACATGAATTATAGACTATATTGTGGGTATTTGGGTTTGGTGGCATGCACATACACATACACATACATATACACATACACATACACATACACAAACCTATGCACGTATATGCAGATTTTGGTGTTTGCCCAGAGGCACATATTCATTGATGTACATAAGTATAAAAAATGGAAGGGGATATTTGTTGAATGTTGAGACATCCATTTTAAATAAATGATAAAAACAGACTCTAAACACTTTTATACACTATCTATTTTCTATGACTCAGTTTTGAATCTAATTCATTTGGGAATCTATCTGAAACATTGGATCTTGGAATTTTATCCTGGTTGCAGGAGTGAAAATTTATGCAGAATTCGTGAATTTGTACTTTTGACCTTGTAAATTCTTACTCTAAGGATGGTTTTTGATGTGGTTTATATAGATGGTGATTTTGTCGTCTTTAATTTTGCATCACTATACTTACAAATTCCACTTACTTTGTGGTGCCTTTTTTATGTTTCCTTATAGCATGCTTTGGACTACCGTCACCGATATCAGCGATATTTTGAAAATATCGTGAGAACTACTGATATTTTAAGGTAGCTGATATTAAAGATAATATCTTGCGATATTTTCAAAATATCGCGATAATATCACGATATTTTTTGGAAAAAACTTTTTTTTTTAAGTTTGCATTTCTTATTTTTTTGTTTTACATTTTAAAACCTTTAAAACATGTTTCTTTATATTTTTGGAAGAAAAATAATGCAAAACTTATTATTTTCTTAGCTTTTTTGTTGTTATTCCCGAGATGTATCAACTTCTGAAAATCTCTCTGAGAACTCACCGAGAAATTACCTTTAACGATACATGTGACTATGCTTTGGACTTCTTGAAGTGCACTGAATGTTACAGCTGTTCTGTGGTACATGTTTGCTTGTAGCATGCTTTGGACTTCTTGAAGTGCACTGAATGTTACAGCTGTTCTGTGCTACATAGCAATTAGTTCATTTGCAGATATGAGCATAACATAAATCACTTGGTGATTTAGCTTCACATTTCCTGACAAATAGTGTTGGAGTTGTCATTCTAACAGGACATTCCTTTTGTGTTATGTTACAGCTTTTATTGGACCCAAAAATTTGCATATAGTGCCTGCTGCAAGCTCGTATATTCAGGTTCATATGCTTCTAACACAAGTATCCATTTAAAGTATTGTTTTAGGCCACACCTCTGGTTATGAAATGTTTTTCTTTTGATCTCTTTGCCCTTATGGGTGAGCCCATATGCATAATAGGTAGGGATGTGCCTTTAACTCATATACTTTTGGGGTGAAAGAGAGAAACTGTTCTACAAGAATGTGGTTCGTTGACTTTATTGTGAAGAACCACTACTTTTCAAGATCATGTATGACATATTCAGCCTCCCTTCAGCATGTTTTAGTACTAGTAAGTTGTTCACCAGAGGAACTGTTTGTCTTCCTCTTACGGTGGGCTTGGGAGCCAGGGTCAACCACTAAATTGGCATTTCACTTGGCAGGGGAAGTGGGACGCATTTGACCCCTCATTCCATGGAAAGAGGGAGTGGGATGCATTTGAACCCTCATTCCATGCAAGGAAGCAGAAAGAGGAGTTTCCATTAACACGGCTTCTCTTGTTACTAATTGCCCCGACTGAAATGAGATCTTTGTCTTGAAAATTCTTAAGTCACAATTTTATGGAAGTCAAGGGATTCTGCTTGAAACTCACAATAAATAATGGAATCCTCATCCCTGCAGAATTCCTTCTCCACTCCATTCACCACATTGGAAACACCCTTCAGTGTTTCACTGACTACTGGAAAATAATCTATCAGATGGTGCCCAATATGGCATGTTAGATGCGAATAGCGTGCATTTTTTTCTTTCTGATATTAAAAATTCACTGGAAAAGCCTAGAATTAGGTGATCCAGATTTCCCATTTGTCTAACTGATCTGTGCTTGTGCCACAAAATGTATCGATTAACTTTGACTAATGTATTTGTAGACCAGAACGATGATCTAGCATTCTTGTGTGAAAGACTTTGGCGTTCTAAAGCACTTATATGTTTACCTGCTTTTCTTTTAATTTTTTTTTGGGCTGGCATCTTTTAAGTGTCTTAACCAAATTAGATGATCTTCCCTGCTGCTAATTAGCGAGGCACTTTTTGTAAAGTGGCTTCATCCCTGAATGATGGATCCCAACAGTCTGAGACACAGCTACTTTTTGATCAAGTTTGTTGTTACCCCATTCAACCAAATGAATGTGATGGCACACTTTGTTACTGAAATTCGTCATGCTTTTCTCTGGTTTCTCCTACGTTGCCTTTGTTAACTTGAATGTGGAAGGTACACATTTTTCAAGTTAGGCTTTTCCTTAGCATTTTTAGATTAATGTATTAAACCTTTCAATGCAAATATAGTCTTTATATTGTTTCTTTTATGTATGACCACTCATTGTTCAAGGTATAATTTTCGTCAATATGAACACCTGGAACTTTAAGATTTCTCTTTGATACTGGGAAATCAAAGTTCCTCTTTGATACTGGGATTTTTGTCATCTCATTTATTAACTTTATTCATGCCTTACCTGGGACCTTCATATCTGGTATAACATTGGATGTGATAGAAGCTAAAATTTTTCTGCTGTTTCTTTCTAGATTCGAGGCTTAGCATGGCCTGCAGTTCTTGTTGGTATGGTTGCTCAAAGTGCAAGGTATTGGACACGTCTTTACTATTTTCCTATGTATGATATTACACATTTTAATTTTCTGGGTGCTTCTCGTCCATTCTTTTTAGTTTTTACCTATCTAAATTAGACAAATCATCAGCATTATTATTCATTGTGTTTTATTTTTGTGTACTCGCTGCTGCATATTTGAACTGGTATTCTGTGTTGATACGTTAAGGGCTTTAAGGTATTTCTACAATTCTTAGTTTACATTTGTCTTTTGTCTAATGCAATGAATGAGAAATTCTGTTACTGAATTGTTTGTGCTACCGTTCTTCTTATTCATTTGATTCGTGTTTATGATAAGAGCTTCAGGTCTATAAATAAGACGAGAAAATAAAATCAGAGGAAAAGGAAAGAGTAAAGATGACGATAGAAAGCAGTACTCTGAAATCAATATTCAAGAAAATAAAGATGAAGTAAAGGTGAATAAGAGGATTAGATCCAACAACAGATGCAGAAATGTAAAGAACTATGTAGGAACAGGACACAACATATGAAAATGGAGTACTAGATGCTGGACTCGTTTTGCATGTTGGAACAGATCCCACTATAGACATTTCTTGGAATCTGGTTGGTGGCACTACAGCAGGAGATCTATATTTCATTACATGCTCCCAATAACAATCCGAATTGCTCCCAATAACAATCCGAACTGGTGGATCCTTCTTTCTGCACTTCTGACATGTGATCCTGGGTTTTCTAGTTGAAATAAAAGTAGGATTCATGGGTGGTACAGGAAGAAAGCCGCCTCCACATCCTTGTTAGCCTTGTCGAAATAAATGGATTACCTGAAGTCTTTTCTTTAAAGAAATAAAGATATTGAGAAGAAAGAGGTTTCAATATGGCAAGGAATAGACAGAAAGGAAGTAGAGAATAACAATGGAAACAAAGAAAGGCAACTGATTTGGTATGAAATACTTTAAAGAATGAAATATAGAGGAAAGGAGTATAAAGAAAAAGAAAGATTAAAGAAGACTGAAAGAGGATGGAATACAGATTAAAGAAGACTGAAAGAAAAAAGGGAGAATGATGGGAATGTGACAAGAATAGAGTTCAGGGCTTACCTCTTTCCCTGATCTGATACTGTATTAGTCTCCCCAGCCTCAGTATGCATGCCCTGCAGTGAGGGAAAAACAGAAGGGAGAAGAAAAAGATGCATCCAGAGGGGATGTCTAAGCAACCTTGGGAGAGACCCTAGGATGTCCCCTAATATATAGGATATGTGGAAATAACATGATGTGTTGGCAAACCCGGCGAGTTGACTCGGGAATTGCCCAAGTCGACCCGGATCGGACCCCAACTGGGTCACGATTCAGGTGTGCCGATCCAACCCATTAAATATATTTTTTGATAATGTATTTTATTATTTTAATACATAATTCTTATATAAAGTCACTTTTTATGAATAATCTAATATTTTTCAATGAAAAAAAGTTAATAATCATGTATAATTATATGTTTTTGTAACTTATCTATTGACATATTAGCTTGAAATTTAGTTATTTCCATGTATTATTCATGTGCTTACACTATAAAATTAGAGTCCTGATTCGTCCGAGTCACCAAGTCAACCCGCTGACTCGGTGACCCAGTAGGGGTCCTATCTGAGCCCGAGTCACAAGTTTTCCAACTATGATGAGTGTCCTTAACTAATGGAAATGTTTGCAAACAGCCTGTAATTCAAAAGACAAATAACCCCTTTACATTAAATTGCATATTCTTATCTACATAATCATAATGCAGTATTCACAGAGGTAAACAGTCCTTGATTAGAGTGATCATAATTTACGTATGTTTGAAATCTGTTGTTTGATATGCTTTAGATTTTTATAATAGAATTTGCTGGAACCTTTGTTCATTGCATTATTTCTGCTTTATTTACCAATATAACATACACATTTTGTGGCCATTTTAGCATTCATGAAGTTTTTATTTTTCTTACATGATCTGACCCTCGTCACATTATCTTTTTGCAGTTTAGCAATGAAAGATTCTTTTGGACCATTGAAGGTTTTAACAATTGCTAGTGTAGTGAATGGTATTGGAGATATTTTATTATGCAGTTTCTGGCATTATGGTATTGCTGGTGCTGCATGGGCAACAATGGTATCACAAGTATGTCAACTTTAAATTCTGGATCTTCAAGTTAATATTGTTGCAAATGTTTATGCATTTTTGTGTGGATATTTTCTGTTATTGTGTTACTAGATTTATCATAGCCTTCATATGTTGTTCACAATGACTTACTCTTTGAAGTAATCACTCACAGATAATTGCAGCACTTTTGATGATTCAATCTTTAAAGCGGTCTGGTTTCATTGCCTTTCCACTGTCAATTCCATCAGCAACTGAACTTCTACAAATATTTGAGCTTGCCGCTCCAGTATTTGTGACTATGTTTTCTAAGGTTTTGATTATTGTAATATTTTTCTGAATAAATTGCGATTTAAAAAGTTTCTTCATAGCAGGACTTTCTAATGTATGATACAATTATCAGGTAGCTTTCTATTCACTTCTTACCTATTTTGCTACCTCAATGGGGACAATTACTCTTGCTGCACATCAGGTTTCTTTTGAGGCCCAGTTTAGTATCTCCTAAAATTATTTCTTTGGTTCCTTTTTTCTTGGAAGCTCTTTCTATCTTGCTTTTTTTTCTCCCTGAAAATTTGTTGAGTCTAAAGCATATTTGACTTTCATCTAAAGGTTATGATTGGAGTATACAGCATGTGTGCTGTATGGGGTGAGCCTCTCTCGCAAACAGCACAGTCATTTATGCCGGAGCTGATATATGGTGTCAACCGGAATTTGGAGAAGGTCTCTTTTTCTGCCTATGTGCCATTTTATTCTTTCCTGAAACCTAATTCCATTGCCATCAGGATGTTGTGAAAATGTGCACAAGGATGAAGATGATAGCTTTATTATGTGCCTTAGATTTGATTCAGTTTTCACGGCTATTGAAATATAGTAGATTGGTTATGCGATAAGATGCCTTTAGTGATGAAAGTATATCACATCAGTCTTTGGTTTGCCTGTTTGTATTTGTCTAAAGTGTCCGCAATTCTATTCTATAATGCTGTAAAAAAGAAGTGTACTGTTGCATCTATAATAGCAACAAGAACAAGAATTATAATAGTGATAGTAATAATAATGGTAACAGTAGTAGTGTAGTGAATAAATTTTCACTTCTGTTGCATTGTATTTTCCTTCTATTTTCTGTTTACTTTTTATTCTGTTAATAACCTCTAACTTATCAATATCTGCAGTACTGGTGTAGCTCAATTGCTTTTGCTTAAGGACACGTGGGTACAAATAGAATGGCTATTTTTGTTGTCCTAAGACGGCAAATATTTGCCAAACTCTGTATCATAACATTTGATACTGGAGCCATAAGCACCCAGCCACTCATGCTGGCAGCAATGTTCTGTTGCAGTGGAAAGATATTCTTTTCTTAATAGGTTTTTGTTCATATGAACTCTACAATGGCACCATGGTGGATCCTGTCAGCATCCTGTTGATGATGTCATTCTTTATTGGTGATATCATTATTTTGGTCATTCTTGGGAGCTTTAAATGATTTTAAAGGTCTTTAAACGTGTTATCTCATTGTCTTTTGATCAGCCACTTTTCCTAAACATATTTGCTGTATTGAATATTCAATGGTTCCAGTCAGATTGAAGCCAAGTCATATGGCAAAACTGTGTGTGTATAGATATGAAGAAAATGTATTAAAACAAATTCACAAACATTTTCCTGGGCATATTAGAAACCCGAATATCCTTGGAAACCTACAAACCACAGGCAAAAGGTGATTTTAAAACTTTGGGTTGTGAAATGGTGAAAAATGTGCCTTCATATGCCTAAAAAGGTTCCAAGTGGAAATTTAATAAACAGAAAAATCGGACTAGAAAGTTGGTTTTCTGTTGAAGGTACAATCTTTATCAGGTGTATGGTAAAATATGCTTCCCTACCATCTATGTCACATGGGTGCGGGTGCGGGCGCGGGTGCGGGTGCGGGTGCGGGGATTCGGCACTTCCAAAAAACCCGGGTGCGGGGGTGCGGCAGGGGCAAAAATGTAATAAGTAATATATATATATATATATATATATATATATATATATAAAGGGGGTTGGGGAATAGGCGGGGTTTTTTTTTAAAAAGGGGGTTGGAGAATAGGCGGGGTTTTTTTTTTAAACTTTGCAGCTGTGCTGACAGCTGCTGTCAGCAGCTGTGCTGACAGCTGCTGTCAGCAGCTGTGCGTGAAAACTGAAAAACTTACTTTATGCTAGTCTGTCAGCAGCTGACAGACTAGCATAAAGTTTTTTAAAAAAAAATTCGAAGCCCATTTGGGCAATTTTTTTTTTAAAAATGGACATTAATGATCCTGGGTGCGGTCAACGCACCCAGGATCAAGTTGACCGCACCCGGTGCGGCACCCGCACCCGCACCCGCGTCGAGTCGCGTCGACGCGGGTGCGGCACCCTCCTAGCCGAATCCCTGTGACATAGCCTACCATGTGAGAAGTGGGCTGTATTGTGTTGGTTTCCTACTGAGACAGCATAACATATTGCACATTATTTTCCTTCTACAAGATTGCTTCATACTATACAACTGATCTTAGGTGTGCTGATTCCCAGTCTAATCATGCTACATCTCAACACCAGAACTTCTTGTGCCCTCTTTACCTAAGCTAGCCATTTTGCAAAGAAGCATTTCCCCTCTAGCTATCATATTCACTTAGTTTCACATCATGTAAGTTACTGACAGCGTCAAAACTGGATGCCATCATGCCACCATGTTGTGAGCTGATGCCCCTCCTCTTTTGCACATGGAATTATCCTTTCATATACTTGCTCATTGGTCTACTACTGCAAACTAATTGCTGTTGGGCCCAAGGAGGTGGATTTACTTTCTAGGTTATGAAGTTGTGCAGAACTTATGCATCAAAGATACACTGATACGAGGATACATGATGTGACTTCGACTCACAAGTTTTGATTTTTTTTGGAAAATAGGACACAAGGACATGGAATTTTTTAATCGCTATTTTTTTTGATATTTTTATACTAAATTCTTTTTTAAATAACATGAAAACATTAAAATAATTTTGAAATAATGTACGCCAGTGTCCACGTGTCCCGTTGTGTCACCAGGGACACACTGCTAAAATAGTGTGTTGCTGTGACATAGTGCAGAACTTGTCTTGGGTAGCTGGAGAATTAAGAGGGAAAGTGGTGGTTGATGTGGCATTGGTGGCTTATCTCTTTTTCTGGAGCTTTTTGGGTATGGAGCACTCACTGTGTCTAAAAGGCTCTTTTTAATTGGCCTCAGATTAAGTGGTTGAGTGCAGAACCTGCACCCACATCAATGGACTGTGCCTTGCAGAGCACGGATAGGTTTCTTCTTCCCTCATGGTTAGCTTCCCCTTTTATTGTTTCCTTTATTCTTGTACTAGGGCAGTGACACCTTGTCACCATTCATTTGAACAAAACTTTTTTACTTTTGGCTCTTAAAACAAATAATATTCCCAAGGTTAATGTCTTCAAGGTGATTTTTAGGACATGAAATCAATAATAACATTAGCCTGGCATTTTATGTTTCTGCTGCTGTTTATCTTACTATCATAACTACTTGTCTATTCAACCTATCGCTTCTGATAGCCGAGCTGGGGATTAGCCCTCTTGGGATCTAAAACTGAGACACCTTAGTTAAGATCTATGTAACACACACTCTTCCAACAGAGCACCGGGTGCGACACTTGGACACAGCTTCCTTTGTGTTAGGTGAAGTCAACCGCACTGAGGTCCATTTTTATCCAAAAGTAGATTCAGTTAACCCTAATCAAGTCCATTTTTATCTATATTATATATATAAATACATAAATGCACACACATACACATAGTGTTAACTTAAAACTGTTAAAAAAATTATATGCATATATATACCCTCCCCGCACCCCTTACCCAAGTTTTTTAAAGTGCCGCATCTGCACCCGTACCCGCACCCACACCCGCACCCGCACCTATGTGACATAGGTTAAGATATTCTGACTATGCTAATTTGCTTTCATAATTCTAAGGCATCTCTGGAGCTGCTTTTTGTGTTCAAACTCGTGAGTTTTCAGCTAAGATAGTTTGATTAAACCATTCTTCTGTTGGACGGACCACTTTGTGAATTTTTTGTTAAAGACACGTATTGATTTTTCTAGAATTGTCTACTAGGATTTTAGGATTCATACAACCTTTTTCCCTTCGATTTTGTGAAAATGCTTTGTGCACTATTCAAGCTTGTTCTCGAGAAAATGTTTGTGCATTTATTTGTTGTTTTGAAAGTTCATGCTTCACACTCTCTGTTTGATCTTCTTGGAAGCTATATTAAAAGATTCCTTTGTCTCAAACCAGGCAAGAATGCTGCTGCAGTCACTTGTGACCATTGGGATTTGTACTGGATGTTTATTGGCAACTATTGGAACATTAGTTCCTTGGCTCTTTCCCTATATTTTTACAAGCGATCATGGTGTTGCCAGTGAGGTATGCACTCATCATAAAAGATACTGGGATTGTTACATTGTTTGTATTCAGCAATTGAAGTTACTTAATTTACTTTCCATTCATTACAATAATTTGAAGGCCCTACTTGCATAAAAATGTTGGTTTAGATCAAACATATGTAAAGAGTTGGATAAGGATCATTTTTCCTGTCTCTATTTTAGTCTTTGTAGCACATTGTTGACCATTTGAAGCATGGATCTCTTTATATGTAACGGCAACCTAGTATATTGCACTTGATGCTCAGAGAAATATTGATCTTGAAGTTTCTCAGCCTATCAATTTCACCTTAAGCTCATAGTTTATGAATACTGTTATACATTTATAAAATTGGCAGATTGCAGTTGGAGGATTGTCATCAGTTAGTTTAGTGCAGATGCAGATGCAGTGGGATTAATATGTATATTCCTTTAAGTGTATACACTTGCTTTTATGATAAGTGGATGCGAAATCAAATCATGAATAGTGTGCTAGTGTTATGATAAGGCCTTTTTGTTTTATTTCTCATCATGAGCTTTATTTATATTAACCTTTCCCCCCCTCTCTCTCTAACTTAAATGTCAAAATATCCTGGTTCAGTTATTTTATTTTTGCCCTGTTTTAGTTTTATAATTCATAACTCATAAATGGAAATGGAACAGTCAAATATCCATTTCACGTTTATTCCTTGTCTTATTTCTCAGTTCTTTTACTTATCTTTTGGTATTTATGTTTCTTCTGTCATTATTTTAAATTTCTTTTATTTAAAAGACTCCAGGTCAAATTTTGCTTGACAAACTCTAGCTATTGAGCAATCCTCCAAGAAAGTAAATATCTTGATTGGCCAGCTTGGTTTGAGCTTCAAGTTTTCAACTGTTAATATATATATATATATATATATATATATATATATATATATATATATATATATATATAATTCCTTTGTATTGCCCGATAGGGGCATTTTGGTTTTTTTACTTCTACAATAGGTTGTTTATTAGAAACAACTTATTCTTCTTTTTTCCTTTTTTACCTTTTTTATTTCTTCTTTTTGAGCATTGGGGACCCACTTTTGGAGTCATTGGGGCCCCAACGGTCATAAATATGACCGTTGGGAGCTCCCCAACGACTCCAAGAGTGGGGAGCTCCCAATGACTCCATCTCCTTTTTCTTGTATATGGATAGGGTGTTCCCCCTTCGTTTGTATAGAATTCTCTCACTCATATTCTCGACAATATTTACCTTTTTTTGCCTTTTGGCATTATCCCTTTGTGGATTTATGTGTGTGCACTTAAAGTGCTTGTATACTCTCTTTGTTTTTGTCCATTGTTGGACTTGTAAGTGTTCTACACTTGATATTTGTATTTCCTCTTACTTCATTACATGGTATCAAAGCCATTCAGATTCTCTTGATCTTAGAAGCTTTTCTTGTGGTGTTTAAAGATCGTGACAAATGTACTATCAATTTCTTTGTCTCAATCTTTTTCTTATCGTCATGGAGCATGAATCAAGAGTGGAGCTCTCCTTTAAGCTTAATGGATCAAACTACTTGATGTGGGCATCAACTATGAAAAATCATTTTAGAGGGAAGAAACTTTGGGGCTTTGTGATGAGAACCTATCTTGAACCATCATTGAAGCTCACCAAAGTCGAAGAAGGTATTGAAAAAGCTCTCATTGGGGATGATCGTCTTAAAGTCATTCATGATCATCAAATAAAGGTAGAAGACGAGAAAATAACCACGCTAAGATTTTGGCGTGATTTATGAACAATGTTGACATAATAATGTGTCAACATTGTTAAGTTTATAAGAGTTAATGAAGTTTGGTTCTTCCTTAAGAATGTATCAGAGTTACCGGAAGCGCCTAGGTAAGTGGGGAAGTGCGCTTCAGAAGCGCGAAACGTCGTGCTTTCGAAACGCGCGGGGAAGCGCCATTTTTAAATGGGAAGCACACTTCCTTTTAATGGGAAACACACTTCCCATCACGACGACCAGTGGCCAAGAAAGTAAATCCCCAAAGGCGTGTGAGTGACCCATGGATGCATCCAACTGTAAGCTACCTTTTGTAACCCATTTTTCCTAACTCCGATGATTGGAGAAGCCGAGTCTTTTGCCCGTAACTGCCATTAATAGTCTGTCCATCGGAGTTTTGTACCATCCATTTTCTCTCTTGACCAACCGTGGCGAATGAGCACAACGGGGGTTCCTTAACCGTCACCTCGTTCTACATGCTCTGGTCCATTAGACCCATACGAGCATCTTGCCTGTGAAGGCGCATCATCACATTTTATGTGGTTCCAACAAATGTGCTCATCGCACTTTTCAAGGTTTCTTTGACCTCTCATACTACCCATAGTAATGCAACATTCCATCCTTCTCAAAAGGCACGGCTACGATGGTAGGCATGGCTATCTCAAAGGATAACCCAACACATCATCATACAAAGTCATTTATTATGTGCTCAGAGTGTACAACAGAATCATACAATGCTTAGGATCTCTATGGATCCCCATGTACCTCCCAAGTGTCTTGACTTGGGGTCAAGCTAACTACATCTAGCAGTGCACAAAAAAGGCTAGATTAGCCAACTCAAAAAGACGGGATTTCGCTTAGAGGAAATCCCTTTTTCGAGACTGAAGTGTCGGTACTCGATTTCACATCTTTTGTAAAGAGAGAAAATCGGTATGCGCACCTGCACACCCTGCGAGGCCTGCAATAGCGGGGCACTTGAGGCAAGCCCTCACTCCGGGTGTGATAACAATAGCATGCAATAAAACGTAAAGGCAGAAGTATAAGAGCACAAAGAATTCACTGAGTACCAATACCAAATAAGTACTGAAAAGTAGATGCAGAAGGAAATACGTAAAGTAAATAATGTTTCAATTTTTATATATTTACGTATTCCAACATTTTGTTCATTTCTAACTTTTTGCGCAACTTGCCCCTACCTTAGAGGGGTTACAGTTATGCATACGCCTGCAAGCGTAAGAGTTGACAGTCTCGGGCTGTGGGGGCGCGTGCAGCACCGTCGTGCAACCTGCGATGCATAAAAAGGTTAGGACGCCAAGATCCAAAAATAGTTGGGTCTGATAAGACCCGCAGTGGTCGACAACCCGGACCCTCAAATGAAGATAGGCAGGGAGCTCAGCTCCCTGCCGAAGAGCAGCAAAGGCAGGTCTTCTTGTCTGCTGGAACAACAAAGGCCCCCCTGCCATGGCCTTGCAGGCTGTAGAAGCAGGGAGCCTTGCTTCCTGCAGGCCCGAACAACAGTGGGTGAGGGTTTGGGGGTTCGACCCACCTACGAGCCCGATGGAAGGCCACAGAGGTCGCTCCCCCTCTAGCTGCGCCACCGTGACAAAAGAGATAGGCAGGGGTCAGAGTCCTCTGCCAACCAAAGAACAAAGGCAGGGGGCATAGCCCCCTCCTGACTAGAGAAAAAATGAAGGCAGGGGTAGAGCCCCTTGTTGGCCAGAGGAACACAAAGGCAGGGGGCTCCGCCCCTTGCCTGACGAGAAAAGACAGAGGCAGCGGGCGGAGCCGCCCTGTCGGCCATAAAAACACGCAGGCAGGGGGCCATGCCCCCCCTTGCCTGACAAAAAGAAGACTGAGGTAGGGGGCAGAGCCCTCTGTCGGCCGGAGAATGCAAAGGTAGGGGGCTCCGCCCCCTGCCTGACGAAAGGAAGCCAAAGGCAGGAGACAGAGCCCCCTTGCCGGTCAGAGAAAAATGCTGGCAAGGGCCTCCACCCCGCCTTGCCTGCCGAAAAGAAACCAGCGGCAGGGGGCTCCGCCCCTTGCCGGACCGAAAGAAGACTGGAAGAAGGAGAAGAAGAAAAAGAAGGGGAAAAAGACGAGGAAGACCGCGACGAGAAGGAGAGAAACAACAGGAGGGGGGGTTGAGGGTTTAGCTGCGAGGGGAGTCGTCGGCTAGGTCGCAGAGGGGAGGCTCGGGCAGGCTGCCGGTGCCGGGGGTCTATCGATGAGCCGAGAGATCGCAACAGGGAGAGGGAAGGAACAACGGGAAGGGGAGACTGTCGCCGGCGAGGGTGGGCTCCGGCAGTGCTATCACCGACGACTGTTCTCACCGCTGGCGACGGGTCGAGGAAAGCGACGAAGGAGAGAGAACACATACAGGGCTACCAGTGTGGGTTTTCGGCAGTCGACGAGGTTGCTGGAAAATAAAGACAGGGGCGAGGCGGTCGCTACCAGGTGGGGAGGGGCGGCCTACGTGTGGGGGAGGGGCTCACTGACTGTCCCTCCCCCTGCGTGTTTTATCTTTAAAACACGTAGACGGTGGGCGGTGCCCGACTGCCTATCTCCTTTTGGATCTGGGTTGGGTCCAAATCTGGATCCAACCCGAGTCCAATAAATTTTTTTTGGATTTTACATCCTACCCTCCTTAAAAGAATTTCGTCCGCGAAATTTCATTGCATGACTACCTGTAGAGATCATAGTCTAAGTTAATCAGTATCAATGAAGATGCACATATTTTTGCGAGATCCCAAACATATAAGCTTTTAAAGTAACTAAGACAACACATAATGATTTTCTAAGAGAAGTTTTAAGCAAAAAGTTGGTCTCAACAAAATTCATATGTGAAAACTTTGCTTGGCAAAATCCGTCCTAAATCACAGAGAGTCTTAACCCAAGACTGCTAGAGTGTATATTCATTATCAGGTCATCGTTTGTTGCCCTCACCATGTCTAACAGACTTTGTCCTGAATAACCTTAACTTATTCCCATTTCTGAAGGCTTTATGCGGCCAGCTATCAGGACTTCACTTAAGTTATCATTCTCAGAATGGCCCCATCTTTCCATAGAAGACAAAAACTTATCCTCGTATCAAGATCTAAAATCAGTAGGGATCTGATTCTCTAATCTGAAACCAGTATATAATGATGCTACAACAGAAAGTCAAATCTATAGATTCATAACTTGCTATATCAATCAATCTCAGAAGATCATCATAACACACCATAATTCTTTATGTAATCAAAATCCACAAGTTCCACGCCGGATCACCTGGTCTGGAAAATGTACGACCTCACAAGGAATTACCGCCCTAGATGGTTTGCCTGGTCTTGGACAATACACTTCCTCACAGGAATTCATCGTCTTTGCAGCTACCCGCTCTTGGACAATGTACTTCCTCATAGAGATTTACCGATCTAGCCGGATTACTTGATCTTGATCATACATACCCACACAGAGAATCCTTTGCGGACAAGGTCCTCAACAAGTACCATATTCAGTGATGCATGCATCAAAACAAATGACCGCTCTCATGGTCGATAGCCACCAATAATGGGCACAAGTATATATATCATCAATACGCATCACATCACTTCATATGACACTTAAATCACAAGATCACACATTTCATCATCAAGGTTTCATAAATCATAGTTCACTATTGAACTTAAACATTTATCGCATGCCTTCAATATTTCATATCACGTGACATTTCAATCACATCATACAAAAGCATATTATCCAAGGCATCATATATTGTCACATGGAACATTTTATTTCTAAAATTGAACCTCGAAGCATGCATAACTCAAGCATGAGTTCTATGCACACGTGAACATGCAAATATCATAATACGAAGCAACTAAACCTCAACATACGTAACTCTTACGTAGTTCAAGTAATTCACACAGGATTCAAATCGCATATGCATCTAAGACATTTAGATCATTGCGTCATTTTCCTATGCATTTACTATCAAAACACATCGTATTCGACCATTCTAGCATGAAACATACACACATATCTTTAAGACATTTTGGTCAAATATCCATGATACTCATCAATCACGCTATGCAGGGATGATATATTCACTCAGACAATCATAATGCAATCTTCTGCAATGAAACTACGTGGGCGTGATACATCATTTACCTAATACGCCAACTCTAATCATTTGTAGGCGTGATGCGTTATCAACTTAATAAGTCAAAACTAATTATTTGTAGGCGTGATATGCCATTCACCTGTGTAGTCAAAACTAATCATTCGTAGGCGTGAGGTGTCATTCACCTAATTGCTAATATAAGCATCACAATCATAAGAATCTCGGGGGCACAAAGTTCATATGTAATTTCATTGATAAGCTTTCACTTGACAAAAATACGTACCCAAAACACACAAAAAATCTTAAACTAAGACTATCAAAGAGTCTATTCGATATTCTCTATATGTTTCGTCATAGTGGAATAGACACTGTTAGACACTACTCTTTGCGGTTACTGTTCAAGTTGTTCTTGCTGCTGCTGAAGAGGCTGGGGTGTGCCGCTCATCCGATGGAGGTCATCGCTTTCTTCTTGTGGCAATCGCGGATAAAGTGGCCTATCTTGCCACAATACAGGCAACCGCCTGTTTTGCGAGGGCAAGGTTGTTTATGGTGTTTATAGTTGCACTTCAAGCATAACCGGATTGACAGTTACCGTGGCTTGCTTCCTCTACTTCGTATTTATTTCTCAGATGGGGGTTTCTGCATTCTATAATCTGTAAGTGGATATTTGTTATCCTTATTATCTCCATCAGACTTATTGTCGCGTCTTGGTTTAAGGTGTCATTCTTTAGCAGAATGGCCCACCTTTCTACATAAGATACAAACATCGGGGTCCCGGAGGTACATTTGACCTGGGAGAGCATGAGGGTTATCACATCGTCCTAGGTTGGTGCTTTCGCAAACCAACCCTACCTTATAATCTAGGTTCTGGACTATTGCTTGGAGTTGTTCAACTGCTCCGGTCAATGCATCTATTGACTTGAATAGTTCATTGAACAACATCTAAGCAGAAACAACTTTCTTTAATACAAAATAATTTAAATAATAATACTTACAGTGCGATTCAGATGCCGGATGATCAAGAATTACGACTTTCCATGTCGCTCTGATACCAAGTTGTAACGCCCCAAAATCCAAGACTTGAAACTTTTAGAAGAATTTAGAAAGCTTTTGAAATCATTCGATTATCAAAGTTTAAATAGTAATTCAACGGAAAATGATGTTTGAAATAGCAAGTCAATGGACCTTGAGCGCATTACAGCGTGAACAAACCATTTTTGAAATCCGTACAAATATTGGAAACCAATGGATTCAGAATGTGGTTTTAATAATTAAGAATTTATACAACTGATTTGCAACTCATTATATTTACTAAAACCAAAACGGGAATACAGTTTTAATCATTCAAGGTTTAATCAAAAGAGACTTTGAAAGATATTCTTATACCAATTTTACCAAGAAGTCCTTATGAGCGAAATGTTAGGGAAAGAGTCTCATCTTGATTGCATCACGCCATCGCAGTCCGAAACAACGCCTGTCAATACAATGTGTCAGTTTTGCGAAAAATCAGTCGGGGTGTAAAAGACATGAATGAACAAAGACAACTATAAGCAAGATAATTACTAAACTAAACAGGAGAAGCAAAACTCGCTGAGCTAACCATACATGTTGTCGAGTATTGCAAGCAAAACTCAAATAAAGCAAGTAGCTAAATCCGAAAGCAGTGAATAACAATGTGCTAAGACAAGCAGAATAAGCAATTCTAGCAATCCAACTGATTATGACGGAAGAGAGTAACTAACTCAATTACATAGTCAAGCAGAGTAACTGAGTAAGATAAGCATTATAGCAGAGCTCACAATGCATGCAATTACCAATAAATTCTCTATCTCCACAAGCAGGTCACTAAATACAGAAAGTGGCCAAGTACAGTAACAGTCAAACCATCAAAAGTGTACACCTAACTGAAGTGTGATCAAGTTATTTTTAGCTCTGATCATTAGCTGGCCATGTGGGTATGCACATGACACGAAACGTAGAAACAGCTGAGACCATCCCGGGGGTTTATTATGCCATGGATGCATCCAACTGTAAGCTACCTTTTGTAACCCATTTCCCTTAACTCCGATGACTGAGAAAGCAAAGTCTTTTGTCCGTAACTGCCATTAATGGCCTCTCCATCGGAGTTTTGTACCATCCGTTCTCTCTCTTGACGAACCGTGTCAAACAATCCATGTCAAACGAGCACAACGGGGGTTCCTTAACCGTTGCCTCGTTCTACATGCTCTGGTCCATTAGACCCATATGAGCATCTTGCTTGTGAAGGCACATCATCACATTTTATGTGGTTCCAGCAAATGTGCTCATAGCACGTTTCGAGGTTTCATCGACCTCTCGTACTACCCATAGTAATGCAACATTTCGTCCTTCTGAAAAGGCATGACTACGATGATAGGCATGGGTATCTCAAAGGATAACCAACACATCATCATACAAAGTCATTTATTATGTGCTCAGAGTGTACAACAGAATCATACAATGCTTAGGATCTTTATGGATTCCCATGTACCTCCCAAGTGTCTCGAATTGGGGTAAAGCTAACTAACTACATCTAGCAGTGCACAGAAAAAGGCTTGATTAACCAACTCAAAAAGACGAGATGTCGCATAGAGGAAATCTCTTTTTCGAGATTGAAGTGTCGGTACTCGAATTTGCGTCTTTCCTAAAGAGCGAGAATCGGTATGCGCACCTGCACATCCTGCGAGGCCTACAATAGTAGGGTCACTTGAGGCAAGGCCTCGCTCCGGGTGTGATAACAATAGCATGCAATAAAACGTAAAGGCAGAAGTATAAGAGCACAAAGAATTCATCAAGTACCAATACCGAATTAGTACTGAAAAGTAAATGCAAAAGGAAATACGTAAAGTAAATAATCTTTCAATTTTTATATATTTACGTATTCCAGCATTTTGTTCATTTCTAGTTTTTTTACGCGACTTGCCCCTACCTTAGAGGGGTTGCGGTTATGCGTACGCCTGCAAGCGTAAGAGCTGATAGTCTCGAGTCGCGGGGGTGCGTGCAACACCATCGTGCAACCTGCGATGCATAAAAAGGTTAGGACGCCAAGATCCAAAAATAGGAGGTGGGTCCGATTAGACCCGCAGTGTTCGACAACCCGGACCCTCAAACGAAGGTAGGCAGGGAGCTTAGCTCCCTGCCGAAGAGCAGCAAGGGCAGGGCTTCCTGTCTGCTAGAACAACAAAGCCCCCTGTGCCAGGACCTTGCATGTTGCAGGCTGCAGACAATGGCAAAAGAAGGGAGCCTTGCTTCCTACAAGCCCGAACAACAGTGGGAGGGGGGTAGGGAGTTCGGCCCACCTACGAGCCCGATGCAAGGCCACAGAGGCAGGGGCTTCGCCCTCTGCCTGCAGGGACAAGGGGAGACAGTGGCTGCGGCCCTGTCTGCCCGACAAGAACATAGAGAAAAGTAGAGGGGCCCGACCCCTCCCCAGCAGAGGCGGAACACAGGGAGGGGCTTGGCCCCTCCCCCTCCAGCTGCGCCAGCGGGACAAAAGAGATAGGTAGGGGGCGGAGTCCCTTGCCAACCAAAGAACAAAGGCAGGGGGCAGAGCCCCCTGCCGACTAGAGGAAAAACAAAGGCAGGGGCAGAGCCCCTTGCTGGCCAGAGGAACACAAAGGCAGGGGGCTTTGCCCCCTTGCCTGACGAGAAAAGATAGAGGCATGGGGCGAAGACCCCCTGCTGGCCATAAAAACACACAGGCAGGGGGCCATGCCCCCCTTGCCTAACAAAAAGAAGACCGAGGTAGGGGGGAAGCCCCCTGTCGGCCAAAGAGAAACACAGGCAGTGGCTCTGCCCCCCCCTTGCCTGACGAATGGAAGCCAAAGGCAGGGGACGGAGCCTCCTGCCGGCTAGAGAAAAATGCAGGCAGGGGGCTCCGCCCCACCCTGCCTGACGAAAAGAAACCAGCAGCAGGGGGCGCCGCCCTCTGCCAGACTGAAAGAAGACAAGGAGAAGAAAAAGAGGGGAAAAAGGCGAGGAAGACCACAACGAGAAGGAGAGAAAGAACAGGGGGGGGTTGAGGGTTTACTTGCGAGGGGAGTCGTCGGCGAGGTCACAGAGGGGAGGCTCGGGCAGGCTGCCGGTGCTGGGGCGCTTTCGATGAGCCGAGAGATCGCAACAGGGAGAGGGAAGGAACAACGGGAAGGGGAGATTGTCGCCGGCAAGGGTGGGCTCTGACGGTGCTGTCGTCGCGGTTGTGCTCGCCGATGGTAGTGGGTCGAGAGAGAGAGAGAGAGAGAGAGAGAGAGAGAGAGAGAGAGAGAGAGAGAGAGAGAGAGAGAGAGAGAGCATGAGGGGGCTACCGGTGTGGGTTTTTGGCAGCCGGCGAGGTTGCTGGAAAATAAAGACAGGGGCGAGGCTGTCGCTGCCACGTGGGGAGTGGCGGCCGACGCGTGGGGGAGGGGCTCGTCGGTGGGTGGTGAGGCGGTGCTCGGCTGCCTGTCTCCTTTTGGATCCGGGTTGGGTCTAAATCTGGATTCAACCCGGGTCCAACATTTTTTTTTTGGATTTTACATCCGATCCCCATATATCTGAATGCACTAGTTCAAATGGTCTTTTGAAAATAAAATTGCTATGTGAATACGGAAGATAATGCATTTTTCCAAGGATATAATCATTGCAAGTAAATGTCTTTTCATTACAAATTTTTTCTAAAAAAGGAAAAAGATACAACTTGAAAATACTAGCGTGACCAAGCCTTTTGTGCCAAGTCCCAAGATCTTTAGATTGAACGAGATTATAGAAAGATTTGAATGGCAAAGACAAAAAATCCATGTAATATAGTTCTCCTCTTCTATGGCCTTGCCCAATCCGCTTCTCGGACCAGAGATCCTGTACATAGCAATTGGTTGGTGAAAAAGAGACACTATATCCAAAATCGGTAATTTGATAAACAAAAAAAGGTTTAAATTAAGTTTTGGAATTATTCTAATTTTTGGAACATGAAATTCTTTGTTTTGTCCAAAAACTTTTTTAAGACTATCCATTCCTTCAACATCTAATGATGTTCCATCGACCGCGTAAACGAATGATTTAAAAGTATTGAGACTTGGTTTGGATAAAAGAGATGCATTCAGAGTCATGTGGAAAGAGGCACCCGAATCAAGGATCCAAGAAGACATACCGGGAGTGGATGAGATTGCGACACTGGAAGTAGAAGGTGTGGAAGAGTTCATCATCATGAATTGTTGGAGAGTTTCAGTAAGTTGAGCAATGAAGTCTTCTATGTCTCTATCTCTCTGTGAATATTCACTTGAATTGCTTGGACAATCTCTAACGAAAGTCACATTTCTTTTGAGCTTAAGACAATCCGGTCGAAGATGTCCTGGTTCATTATAATGGTGACATATTTTTTCTTCTTCCACCATTGTTATTTTTTAAAAAATGAGGAGGTTTATATGTCCTCGTGTTATTTCCCAGCCTAGATACTACATGTACCTCATCAATATCTTTCTTAAAGGTCAAGCGAGTTTCTTCTTGGCATAAATCGACTAAGATTTCACTAAGAGGGGTAGATGCCTTATGAAAAAGGGACCCTCTTATTTGTTCAAATTTAGGACGAAGAACATGAATAAATTGAAAAAACCTCTCTCTCCACTTGCTCTTGCCTCATGGCAATAGCACTTCATTCCCATTGTGGTTTGAGAAGAGCAAGTTCATCCCACAACGAAGATAGAGTAGTATAGTAGTCTCTAATGCTTATATTCATTTGCTTGGTTCCTCTTATTTTTTCTTGCAAAAAGAAATGCCTAGTGATGTCTTTTTAGTGTAGATACCTTTCATAAAGAACCATGATTCATTTGCTTTCTTGAATTTGGCAAGGTTGGTGCAAATTTTGAGCTTTACATTATTCATGAACCATACCAATATTTTGGCATGCTCACTTTCTCGATCTTCAACTTTAGATTGATATTCTTGAATAACTTTGACATTTTCTTCTTCATTCAAGGCTTTTTATTCATTTTTCTCAAATTTGGTAAGCTTTAATTGTGGTTCCAGAATGGTTCCACGTACATATCCCCAAAGTCTTTTGCTTTTGAGGTTGTTTTCCATTGCGGCCGACCACATTCTATAGTTGGTTCCATTCAATTTGAATGAAAGATCGATCTTTGTATCTTTGTTGGCCATGGAGGAAGTTGAAGAAGAACAAATATAGGATACTTAAAACTTCTCACACGTACGCAAGAGTGCCCCAATGATGCTTTCACAACCAAGCTCTGATACCATGTAATGAAATGCTAATGAAAAAAAATAATGTCACTAAGTGACTAAGAGGTGCACAAGCAATAGGCCACTAACGGGGCAAAAATACAATAGGCCACAAAGTGACAATTGACTAACACCCACAATATGAGAGAGAGAGAGAGCTAAAATATATGTAAACCTTTATTGAAAAAAGCTTTAACAAGCTTACAATATAGTGGGGCAAACCCCCTTATTTATACACAAAAAAGAACCAAAGAGAGGGGCTTCACAAAGAGTCGTTGGAGCCCCTCCATTGGTCATATATATGATCGTCAGAGGGGTCCAACGACTCTATGGTGGACCCTTCATTAGAAAAGGAAAAAGAAAGAAAAAAAGAAAAATAAAGAAAAAAAAATAAAGAAATTGAAAAAAGCATATCTATAATGGATATGCTTATGTGCATGTGAAAATACTATTTTACCCCTAGTGGGTATTACAAAATATATATATATATATAATGTCTATATTTTAACACATAAGACATGACACCAATGCATATTCATGGCTAGTGAATAATTGCAAACTTTATAAGCACAATCAGATTTATCATATTGGATTAGAATCTAATTTTTTTGAGACCGACCAATTTCATCACTCATTTGGTTCAGATTCAGTTAACTATCCATGACTGACCAAATTTTATAATTCCAAAAGAAATCGGACTTTTGAGACAGCATAGTAAAATTTCAGTTTTTCAAAACCCCTTTCAAAATTTGATTTCTAATCTGTTTAACAAAATGATTTACTCAGATTTAAGAGAACAAATTTCATACATAAAACTATAATCAGATTTCCAATGCATGACAGTCAAAACAGAAATCAGATTTGCAACATAGTAAATCACATAACTGAATGTGTGTGCAACTCAGACATGCATAACCAAAAAAATCTCAGCATGCACTGACTGCAACACTTATTACATATAAATATATTTATGCTGATCGATATATATATATATATATATATATATATATATATATATATATATATATATATATATATATATATATATATATGCTGACTGATACATGAATCCAATCACTAATTTGGGTTGGACTGATCCTTGGGATCAGCTCAAAGACCCAAGTACGTTGGAATTAATAAATCTGGAACAAGAGATCCATTAAATCCTGCTCCTTAACACCGATCATGCTGCAACTCTAGGTATTTTATAACTCTACAGGTTGTAAAAAAATAACAGTCAAGGTAAATTAGATTTCTAACTGGCGATATTCTTTAAAATCTGTACAGGAATTATGTATTAAGGTAACCATAAATGCATGGAAAAAATAATCAGAATATGCAGAATTCTGAGTATGCGAAAAAATTGTGTATGCAAATTTAAGCACGCGAAAACCAAACTGTTTATGATATACACAATGACAAACTGATTCAATTACGCAAATTGGCTTATGCTGATCAAGGCCAAAAACACAGAGAAATCTCCGGTTTTTTCATTATTATCTAATCATGTTTAGGTATAATAAAGTATGACAACATACATCTGTACTTAAATATGAGGCCCAACAACAATTAAACCTAAAAAAGAGATACATATATGTTTTTAGGGCTTGACGTCACCTATGAAAGTTACCCATTCATACCAGAATTAAACAAATTAAAATAATATCAGCAAATCTAACAGCAGTGTTCAAAAATGATAAAATTTCATCTGACTAAAACGAAGGCATGAAGGAACTAACACAAGGCAAACAGTCCGATTAAGATGCGTGAACCCCAGTTCAAGAAAAGAAAACACAGATGAATATATATATATATATATATACATATATTAAACCCAAGAAGAATCTGATTCCAAACAGCAGTAAGTCTTGATCGAATTCATCAGAATTACCTGATCGTGAATATCGAACCACTGATTTTTTCAAGAACCCAGATTTCAGACTTTTCATATGTCGAAACTACAGATTTATATATTAAGCCTAAATCCTGTAAAACAAAATGCAGATTTGAAATTTACAAGTCTCACGTGCGCTGATTCCAAGAACACACAGAGCCAAATTCAAACCAATACATTAAAAATTATCAGCAAGAGTTTCAAAAAGGATTTAGGTTCACAAAAACTCTCATCAGAAAACTGATACCTGAATCAGTGAAAACAGCCAAAGTATAAAAGAGAGTTAAATCTGTGCATAGATGCACAGATTTAACTCTCTTCTTAAATCCATGCTTGATTCAACCAGAACCCAAATCCCTTCTATCGAATTAAGAGAGAAACTCATACCTTTGCTTGTGGCTTCGTAAAAGAAGAAAGTTGGAGAAGAGAACACGTCAGCCTACAGCCTTTTTACCTCTCTCTATGCTCTCTCTCTCAGCCACGGTTCAGCCCCTTTTTCCTCTCTATATATTTTTCTCTTGGCCTTCTCCCTCTCTCTGAAAATCGATATTGAAAGAGAGGCTGTTATGGTTTCTTTTATAGAGCTAAAGGGACTCCCTTAAAGGGACGTCCCACCATATTGAAATAGAAAGGCTTCTATTTCCTTATGGAAATAGAAGTTTTTCCAATTCAAAACTCTTATACTCACACATATATATATTATATATATCTATCATTTTATAATAATCTTATTATTAGTAAGATTTTAAATTTTAAAAATAAAGATTAATTTATCCTAACGTAAATGGGTTATGGATCTTGACAATGGGTCCAAGATCCATATCATAACCGGACCATGGATCTTGGCATCAGGTCCAAGATCCATATTATAACTGGATCATGAATCTTGGCAAGGGGTCCAAGATCCATATCACAAATGGATCATGGATCTTGGCAATGGGTCCAAGATCCATATCAAGATCCGATTAATGTCAGCCACTAATATATATATATATATATATTATTACATCAATTTAAATAATAAAAATACATTTATTTAATACAAATTATGTTTATTAAAATTTTAAAATTAGGCAAATTTTGCGAGATATTACAACAACAACTCAGTTGCTTGCCTTAAGCACTTGACATTCTTTTATAATCATCTGATATGGAGCTTGGTGATATGGAGCTTGGTTCAGTAGGCTCACATGTGGGTTGCGAATCAATTGCTTTTTGGGCAGTTCTCTATTAAGTTGTAGCATTCCATTGAGTATGTAACGGCCCCAACCGACCTTCGTAAAAATAGTGATTTTTTTTTAAAACAATTGTAGAAATAAACTCAGGGATCCGGAGCCTCATAAATTTAATATTTCAAACCACAAACTAAACTGGGCGTAGAATTGAAGAAGAATAATCAAACACTATTAATTCAATAATAATGTCAAATAGTCTCCAAAAAAATCGTTTATCATATAAAAGCCACTCTATCAAAGAACCCAAAAGTTAGTCACAAGGCTCGCAGTCTCTGGCCAACAAGTCAAGACATCACTAAGCATCAAGACCTGTAAAGCATTTTTATAAAAGCAGATAAGAACTAAAGTCCTTTATACCATGGTTGCCAGTTGAGGAAGCGGGAGCGGGAAGCGATACAGGAAGTGGGAGCGGGAAGCGAGGTACTTTCAAAATTTTAGGAAGCGTGGGACCACTTAGGAGCGAATCGGGAATCGTCTCGGAAGCGACCTATGAAGCGAGGAGGAAGCAAAATAAATAAATAAATAAAATAAAATAAAATAAAATAAAATAAAAATAAAAATAAAAATAAAAATAAAAATAAAAATAAAAATAAAAATAAAAATAAAAATAAAAATAAAAATTGAGAAAATGGAGGAAGCGAGGGGAAAACGTGGGGGAAGCGAGGGGGAAGCACGGGGGAAGTGTGGTGGGAAGCACGCTTCCCATTAAAGGGAAGTGCATTTCCCATTAAAGGGAAGCACACTTCCCATAAAAGGGAAGTGCGCTTCCCTGTGCGTTTCGGAAGCGCGCTTCCCCACTCACCTAGGCGCTTTCGGTAACTCTGCTTTATGCAAATTTATCTAAAAATACAAACAGTAAAGGAACAACATAAACCAAATTCATGCATAAATTTTAGAGGAATATCACAATAACAATCTACCATAATCAACTAACCATTCAAACATCTAAGTTTTACATGCATGTC
The DNA here is from genome assembly GCF_984573655.1 of Nuphar pumila. Taxonomy (NCBI): domain Eukaryota; kingdom Viridiplantae; phylum Streptophyta; class Magnoliopsida; order Nymphaeales; family Nymphaeaceae; genus Nuphar; species Nuphar pumila. The sequence goes on along the minus strand of NC_143261.1, from coordinate 10,688,510 downwards.
CATATTAAATGCACACAAATTTAGTTTTGTTTTTTTTTAAACTCGTAGATACTTAAAATGAGCACAAATTCTCGAAGTTCAAGTTAAGTTTTCAGTTTTAGGTTGACACACAATTTGTATTTTATTACTGGGTTCTACACTTGTTTGTCGATCGATATCAGGAATCAACACCATCCATCAGAACATTAAAAATCAACATCTAATGTCGGGACATCAGGGAAATCAACATCCACTGACGCCACTTTCTTGGTATACCAATAACTACAATTGAGTTGATAACACCACCCACAAGCAAAGTAGTTGAATCTCCCTAAAACCGTAGCTCGAAGGTGAACCACTATATCAGGTTTAGGGGCACAATCACACACGGAGTTTTAGTATCCTCACGGTTTCACAAAACCGTCACCCAAGATTCCCATATTGTGGAAGGGACATCAAGGAACAGATTAATTACATTGTTTGGTCTCTTTTACCTTTTTAAATAATTTCAAGTTCTTTCAACATGAAAAACCAGTTTTGGGCCTTGGCCTGCCACATTTTAACAGTGTAATTAATTTTGGAAAACCATAATTTTCAGAAATAAATTTTGCAATGCAGAAATAAAATCAACAATAAGTGGAGCAACACATGCTCCCGGCCTACATGGCCCGTAGTGGTTCACATATATCCACCAATACATCTCAAAAGTAATTTATGCATTATTTGTAAAATTAATGAACATGCAACACACTCATTGTTTCAAAACATGTCTACAATGCACATTCAAACACACAACATGAATGCACATAAAGCCAAACTCATACATATGTGAGCAGATGTTTGCACCATTCATTATTATGATTAATTTCATGCATAAACACCCAAATATGCACATGATCATATTTATGCAAACATCAAAATAAACTTGAGATTCATGCATATGATATTCACATTTGCAACATGGTATTCGAATGCATAAGCATATGTAACCAAATCTAAAACATATAATCTGATGCATAATCCTTCAGTCAACATGAATGTGAGCCTGAACACGATAAAACTGTTCAGATTTACATAGCATGAGATTTGGCAAAAGTGGTCAGCTTTACGTATCTCTAGGACTTAACTAATCTGATTAGATTTGCATATAAGCAAAATTCTGCAAGTTTGATCAGATTGCATACACACAACACATTGCATCCAATGTGGTCAGATTGCATGTACACGGTACAAATAGCAAATCTGATCAGATTACAAACACAACACACATTGACAACTATGATCAGATTGTGCATACACACGTTGGCAAATCTGATAAGATTGCTCACACAACACATTGACAAATTTAATCAGATTGCACACTAACATAGCCATCGATGACACTGATCAGATTGCTCACTTGCAACACACTAGCAAATTTGATCAGATTGCAAACACAACATACTGTCAATCTGATCAGATTGCTCACACCCAATATAACAGTAATCTGATCAGATTGCACATGCTCAACATATCGACAGTTTGATCAGATTACTTATACACACATACATCTGCAGTCTTATCAGATTGCACAAGCACATACACATCGACAAATTGATCAGATTGCACCTGCAATACACATCGACAGTCTGATCAGATTGCACATGCAATTCACAGTGGCCGATTTGATCAGATTGCACATGCAATACACAGTGGCAAATCTTATAACAACATAAAAAATAACATATTGGCATATCTGATAATAGCATAAAAAATAACATATTGGCAGATCTGATAAGACTGCTCACAAAAACATATCGGCGGGTCTGATCAGCTTGCTCACAAAAAGATATCGGCCGATCTGATAAGACTACACATAAAAACATATCGGCAGATCTGATCAAACTGCACAAACACAACATGATGGCAGATTTGATTAGGTTTGCTTATATGTTGAAATCCACAAAGTTGATTAGGTTTGCTTATATGTTGAAATCCACAAAGTTGATCGGGTTGCACATGCAAGAACATCAACAAGCCTGATCAAATTTGCTTATACTCAGAAATCGGCAAATCTGATCAAATCAAATCTGATCCAATCAATAATTTTTTCAGAACATGAACAAACATCAAATATCAAGGTCAACTAAGGAAAAAAAAATATATTGCTATAAAAAGAAATTGACAGCATGTATGTCACACTATATGCATATCCAAAATCAATAAAAGTTGAACACATGCTTGAGCAGAAAAAAAATCAATAGCATGCTCACACATCTATGGGAATCAAAACATAGGTATTTCATGATTTGATTCTCTAAGGAAATCGAAATTCCAAGAAATAATCTTATATACATATATATATATATATAGATGAAATCATTACTTTATATACGTACACATATATTTTTGAATCAGATTTCTTTTTCCATCAAAACTTATACATAAAATCAGATTTATACCTATTTCTACTAGTAAGAAATTAGAGCGAAACCCGTACTTTAATCATAGTGTAGAAAAGATCGAAAAATTGACGGATGTATGGTGTAAACTTGATTTTTTTTCTTTCCTTTTCCTTTTTTCCCCTCTCTTCTCTTTTTTTTCTTTTCCCTTTTTCCTTCTCTCTCCCCACACAAGTTTGGGGTTCTCTCAACTCTCTCCCTCTCTCTCTAGAACACAATTTTCTAGAGAGAGAGGCGACCAACCCTTTTTATACACTATTATCTCCTTATTTTTATTTTTTCTTTATTTTTTAACTTAGATTTATCTAGAGGGTGACGTCTCCTCTAGAGTACTCTTCTAGATATTATCTTTTTATTATTAATTATTAATTATTAATTATTTATTATTAATTAATTAATTAATAATATAATATTTTGAGAATATTCCAGAGGGTGTCGCCCCCTCTGGAAGTCTCCTTAGAGTAGAGTTCTACTCCAAGTAGAACTCTACCTACCCAATTTAAATTTTAAATTGATTTTAAAGTTTTAAATTTGGCCATGGATGGATTTCGGATCCAGATTTGGATTCAAGATCCAAATCTATATTTGAAATCCATATGGATATTACCTTGACCAATTCTTAGTTAATATGGGTCATGAACTGGGTCCGGATCCATATTAACTTAGATCAAACGTAGCGGATCCAGTTCAATCCAATCCAGAAAAAACAAAAATAGAGGTGGGTCATTTTTGAAAAATGCGATTTTCGGGCCAATAGTAACCCGATTTTATAAAAATAGGGCACCAACATGCTCAGAATTATGAGGCACATCTAACGGTATACATACTTATTTTTCGCCTCTGAATTTCGCTTGAACATGAATTTTGCTTGATTTTCACTCGAATTTAAAGGTCAAAAACGAAAATTTTCTCAAGTAATAATTGGCTCACCTTGGTCTTGTCAGTGGGCTCTGGGCCACGCCGAGCCCCCGCTGATGTCACCTATATTTTAATATATTTTTTTTTTATGATTTTTATCAATTTAATTAAATATTAAATTTAAAAATCATGAAAAAATACATGATATTACAAGGTTTGTGGGGCTGCAGTGCAGACTGCTTCAATAATGCGTATCTTATTTGGAGTCACAATTGTCTCATCGACTTCTTTTGCAACCACATGCATACATCATTCTATATCTCAACATTTTCTTTTAAAATTAGTAAAGTATGTGTCACATACCTGCCTCCTTGGCATACTGGGGCATGAGTTTATATCTGGGCATTAAAAGACATGCCAATCTTATTTTCTGCCTAGTAATTTGGGATGTATATCCATCAGATCAATGTGAATATAGTTAAGAGAGTCATGATTATTTTGTGTCCTTTGTATGTTTACTGTGTACGTCTTCTCTTTTAATTATTGATTAAGGCCTATTGTGTTTTACTTCTTAATGTTGTAATAAGTATTAAGTATTTGTTTCATTGATGAATGAAATGAGACTTTCTTCCTCTCTCTTTCTCTCTCTCTCTATATATATATGTGTGTGTGTGTGTGTGTGTGTGTGTGTGTGTGTGTGTGTGTGTGTGTGTGTGTGTGTGTGTGTGTTTTACCTCTAATATTTTTTTCTTCTCCGTCCTCCTTCGTCGTTGATTATGATGTAAACTCAACAGTATACCCCTTTTATGCTAGTTTCTAAAAATGAAATTAAATAGAAACATCTAAACAAGTGTCCAATGTCAAGTCAAACCCTTAATCAAATGTCTTCATCAAAAGTCATAACACATAAATTAGCTTCTGTTTTTTCTGATAAGTCTCTTGACACCCTTATTCTTGCTCGATTATCTACTTGGGGAGAAGCATGGGATTTAACTTTTCATCTTCAAACCAACTCCATCTTTTGCATGTAACTGGTCGTGCATCTTATTTGATGCACTTGGGCATCTCTTAGTTCAACTTGGCGTATTGATAGCTCTCTATTTTTGGGCTTCATCAATTTGGTTTTGTTACTGTTTTTTGTACATTTTTCTGGGACTCCTCATGTCTGTTTATTTTTCGTTGACTTTTTTATGGCATGACTTATGCCATAAATTTTACCAACACCTATTGTCATTATGACGTATCTCTTTTCGTATTTTTTTCAGTTTTCTCTTGGTTTTTCTTTTTGGTAGATGATGCTTATGTTTTTAACTTGCATGCTTGTTACTTTGCAGATGCAAGCTGTACTGTTGCCCTATTCTGTTGCTCTCATGATTACACCTCCAACACTTAGCCTTGAAGGGACCTTACTGGTAAGAATGCCAACTCGTAGCTACAGGCCTATGAAATGATAGCAATTTTCTTCATTATTCTGAAGCTTCCATTATGCCATCTCTCTCTGTGTGTGTGTTTGCATGTGAATGCATGCACTCACATGTCTGATACCATGCAATCACCTTGAATCACAATGCAAGAAAACATAAATGAATAATACCGAAAAGGGTGATATTATAAAATTATTATAATAAATTATATTGTTTATGACATCAAATGAGTAAAAAAATAAATATTAAATCTAAACTTTCTATTTTTTTCAGTTTACATGTATAATATTCCACTTACTAGTTTATCACTGTTTCTGTTTCAAATAGGAAGATTTAAGCTTATAAATTGTAAATGTTTTTCATTATTATAAATCAGTCATTCTATCACAGTTATCTTTATATTAATAAGCTAAAAAAATATTCAAATATTAAATTCACTAAGTCATATATGGTATTATATAGTGAATATACAAAGATTAATCCTAAGATACAGGCATACAGCATCATATGCGAAGGGAACTATGTCGAAATAAAAAAGGACAAGTTTGCAATTAAATGTTTATTGCCATATCCTATATATGCTTATGTATTTAAGTAGGGTGATGCCCATGGTGATGGTACTTAATGCATGAACAAGGGTATACAACTGCATTAACTTGTTGACATCCATGAAAAGTCATGGAAGTTAACTCCATCTAAGTGTTTAGGAAATACTAGATCAGCATTGAATTATCTTTTAGGATTCTTAAAAGCTACTTAAAATAGTGAGAGCGAGAGTAGGCTGTTTCAGTCATTTAGCTTCTTGAGTCATCTAGCAAGAATGAGAGTAAGTTGTTTCAAATATTTAAGCATGGCTTATTGTCACAAAATGGTACAGATTCCAATGCACTCCATGATAAACTCCAAGAATCAAAACGTTATACGTTTGAACACAAACTTAAGAGCTAAAAGGACACACATGAAAATGTGAATGAATAACTCTATTCATAATGGACATTAAAAATACAAAAAGAAAAATTACATTGGTGAATGAATAACTCTATTCATAATGTACACTAAAAACACAAAAAAAAATACATTTAAACCTCACACAAACCTAATACTACTCATTATTCTCTCAACACTTACACATACACACACATCTCTACTTATAGAGGAGAATGATAGGAAGAAGTAAAGGAAGAGAGGAAAGAAGTCCTCTCTAATAACCAAGGGAGACACCTCCCAACGGCTAGAATTCTAGCCGTTGGGACTAAGTCAACTTGTTTGACTTAGTCCCTATATATACTATATTATATAAATATATAATATATTTAAAATTATACATATATTATGTATATGAAGATATATACATAAATATGTATATGCACAAATAACAATATACAAAAGGATACATTAATCTTAACAATTATCCTATGTACTTGTTAGGAGAGCATGCTAGAGCTCTCATGGAGCAATCCAATGATTATATAGATTTGGTTTGTTTGTGGACCTGAAGAGCACATGCAAGATGAACTTTACCACCAAATTAAGTAATGTATGTTCGTTTGTGATTGGAAAGCTATAGCTAAGCTATAATTTGAGTCAAATGGTTACATAAGTAGTTTATGCCTTATAAATTTTCATCTTAGATCACCTAGAATGGAACTTAGTTTGATACAAGTTCATTATGTGGCAGCTACTAACATCAGAAAAAGAAGTTGGAAATTTACAAAAGGTGGCACAATACTAGATCATTATTGGATTTCCTTAATTCAAAGAAAATACCTATTACAATTTTTTTTGAAAAACCTAAACCCTCTCCACAAAGTTTTTATGAACTTTTAGAAGGGATAATTAGTTGTGATTTCACAAACTACTAAGATTCTCTGAGGAGTTTTCACCTTTCCAAGTTACCTTTTCAAATCCCAAAGTAGGTACCTGTTCCAACTGTGTTCCTTTTTCATTCCTAGGGTTTACAAATCCTTAATTTTTGTCAAGGCATCACCAAACGAGCATTGAAACAAATTCTGGAAGGACCAACTAAGATAGATTTGTGTTTGGCCATTTAGCCACAACAGAAAAGAACAATTTGGATCTATGTGCCTATGAATAATGCCAATAGGGGAGGATTTGTTGTTGAACAACCTCTTATTTCCCATCTACATATTCCACCAAGTATAGCATGGTCATTTTCCAATGAAGGTATGCTTTAAAAGTGTAGATCTTGAATGTCTTGCCCTCATATATCACATGGGGCTGTAACCATGCTCCAATTGGGAATTTTCTCTCTGTCATGTTTATTTCCCTAAAGGAAGGATCTCGTCATTCTATTTGGATGCTTCTCGTCTTGCTTAATTGGAATTTCAAAAGAACCTTTTTGTAGTTTTGCAATTTGTCTAGTATTTTTAGTAGCATCTGGCAACTATTCTTACCTTAATATTTCATCTTCTCATCACTAGCTTGAGTTCTTTGGCTATGTATATTAATGAGTTACATAGTCTTAGATTTTCGTAGTATCTTTTTCCAGAAATCTTCTCCCACATTAACCAATTCTTGTGAACTCTTACTTTCTAATGGGTTTGTCATCAAGTAGTAGCATAGTCTTAGATTTTCCTAGTATCTTTTTCTAGAAATCATTCACCCACATTAACCAATTCATGTGAACTCTTACTTTCTATTGGGTTTGTCATCAAGTAGTAGTTGTTGCTACTTTCAATAATAATAATGCCCTTTGGGCAATTATGTTCTCGTTCTTTGGGGTTAGGTGGGGGGTTGATGCAGAGTTGTCAACTGAGGAAGTGGGAGCGGGAAGCGCGAGACAGGAAAGCGCAGGACGACTTAGAAGCGAACCGGAAATGACCTATGAAGCGAACCAAGATTCGAAGGAGGAACGAAGAAGGAAACGAATAAGAATCGAAAGGGAAGTAAAAATGTAATTATATTTTTTTAATTTACCAAAATAAGATTTATGTTATATAACTCAGAAACAGTCAACCAAAAATATAAGTTATATAACTCATAAATATAATTAAAAAACAATCAACCAAAAATATAATTTAGAAATAGCCAACCAAAAATATAAATTATATAACTTAGAAACAATCAACCAAAAATATAACTCATAAACAGTCAAACAAATTATATATGAATTACACGCATACAAAAATATATATAAAAATGAAACACACGAACACAAAATATATATAATATACATATTATAATAACTGAAATATAGAATATATAAAATAACTGAAACACAATATTATCAGTTATATATATAACTGAAAAACATAAACTATAGCAAAAACATGAAGACCGAGAGAGAGAAACAGGAAGAAGAAGAAAAAAAACAGGAAGGAAAAACAAGAAGAAGAAAAAAGGAAAAACGAAAAGAGAAGGAAAAACAGGGAGAAGAAGAAAAAACGAAAAAGAAGGAAAAACAGAAAAAAGAAGAAAAACCAGAAAAAAAGAAAAAAGGTTATTTCTTTTATTTTTTTGGTAAAATTTACATTTTTAAGGGCTAAACCTGGAAGCTTGCTTTCCATTTAGGGGGAAGCACGCTTTCCATTTAAAACTTGTGCTTCCCCACACATTTCAGAAGCGCTGCTTTTTGGGGAAGCACGCTTTCCCACTCCTATAGGCGCTTCCGGTAACCCTGGGTTGATGTAGGTAGCAGCAAGAAAAAATCTGTGCTTTTCAACTTTCTCAATGTTATCTTCATCATATTTTTCATTGTCCTTGCCTTTATGGTCATGGTTTACTTTGTTCTAAACTTTTTAGCACAATTGATAATGCAGATCTATTTTTCTGCTTCTGCAGGCTGGGAGGGATCTTAGGTTCCTGAGTTTGTCAATGATTGGTTGCTTTTCTCTAGGTGCCCTTCTACTATTGGTATGTGTTCTGCCTTTTGATAATTCAGAAGATTGAAATTAAGGTTATTGTCCAAATATTGGTATGCGTTCTGCCTTCTGATAATTCAGGAAATTGATGTTATAGTTATTGTTTTTCTTGGGATTCTTCCGAGTATATGCTGTATCCACCATGGAAATCACATTTTACTAATCCTTTATATTTTATGATGGCTGTTAATTGATGCAGTTATCACTGGATTTCTTTGTTTGATTCTATCCTACTCTTTGCAAGAAAAAAATTGATGTTTACCTGGTTCTTCATTTGAAATAGGAAAAACCTTGATGTGGTGAAGTGCAACTTTTTGTGTGCTCATATTTGCTAGTCTTAGTGAGTTCGTAAAGTCACTGATCATTATCTTTTATCTATTATCTATCTCATTACAGCTTCTGAATACTCTTGCACTGGAGTGTAATGCAGGGCGCATCATTGGGATTTCCAATTTTTGCTGACAGTTGGTTTTTTTAGAGCTTTCTGATATGATGCTATGTTAACCTTGATGACTTCTGACTCCATTTGGAATCATGAAGCTGTTGATGAATGCAGTTTAGTTCATCTATGTCAGTCTTTTTGATCTCTACCTTGTACTTGATGATGGCTTTATAAATTGATCTATCAGAAAGAGCCATCAAGAAGTTCCTCAGGTTTCCTAGGCTTGTTGGGAACTCATCAGAGGTTGATTGCCTCCTTCCTGCATTAGGAGACTGAATCACGGGTCTCCCACTGGTTGCTGCTATCCTCCAGGGAAAATAATTGAATATATCTCTTACTTTTCAAAATAGCATGAAAACATTATCTTTCTCATAAAATTGATATTAACTTAAAACCATGAAAATATGAATTTATCATTATTTTAAAGAACCCATGAAAGGTTGGTTGCTTTCTTCTCACATCAAGAGTTTGAACTTTAACCATGGTATTCCACTTGACTCACATGTGATCTACAAAGAGTTTGCTGCCATCCTTAAAGCTCTGTCACAGAGAACATGCTAATTTGGGTAACGCATGGTGACAGAACATAATATGTGTTAACATTGCAAGTGTTTCTTTTACATTTGTTATTTTCATGATTATTGTTTGCATTTTTTATTTTTTCTTAATAATTTTGAGTTTAGGCCTTTATGTCTTACTACTTTTATATATGAGAAATTTGAATCTTATATAATAATAAATGTTTTTTTATATACACATTTAAATAAAAACTTTTGATAAACTCCCTATTAAAAAACTATATCTCACGTCCTAATTTATGTAAAATCAATGCTATGTAATTGTTAAATTATGTACCTTATCACCTAATGTAATATATATATTTTATATATATAAGGTAATACATATACATATATTAATATATATGTATATGTATCTACTTATTATATATATAAAATATATATATTTCTTCTTATTTAGTCGTAGGGGTAGTTTCGTCTTTTTCTTCATTTTACGCACATTCACTTTTTGAATGTGTTTGTAATTTCTTTTTTTGCTTTTCTTTTTCTTTATTTTTCTTTTTATTTTTTGTACTTAAAGGAACCTTGGGGGGCCCACTCAAATAGACGTTGGGCCCCTCCAACGGTCACAAAGTCACATTTGTGACAGTTGGAGGGGCTCCAACGTCTATGAGTGGAGCCCCTCCAAGGCTCCTTTTTGAATGGTTATAAATAGGGGCTCTCCCCTTGTATTCTCTTATGGCTTTGTGTCAAAGCCCAAGTTCTCAATAAATTGATTCCATTGTTTTTATGCCTTTGTGCATTTGTGAGGTATTTGTGGGTTGTGCTTTTTGTGCACAAGTGTTCTTATTGTGCTTTCGTGGTGGGTTTAATATCAAGAATATTAAGGTCTTGATATTAGTATCTTATTGAAGATACTTTCACATGGTATCAGAGCCTCGTTGGAAGAAAGAGGATTGTGCATCTCGTCTCTTGTGAAGCACCTCGAAAATCGTGCCCTTAAGCTAGTGAAGTTTTTGAGTGAAGCATTTACTTCGGGCAATATTTTAGAAGCAACTTTTGTCAAGAAAAGGTTGAAAATCCGTTAAGGTACGCATTATTTCTCATCTTCTCTTCTCTCTAATGGGTGAAAAAGACTCCCATTTCTCCCTTGGGTTTAAACTTAGCGGTTCGAACTATCATGTTTGGGCCGGCAATATGGAAGCCCATATCAAAGGGAAAGGCCTTTGGGGTTACGTTCAAGGCTCCATATCGGAACCCGAACCCAAGCTTTCTACTATAGAGAAAGGAGAAATTAAGATTCTTGAAGGAGAAGATAGACAAAAGGCCTTAGAAGAATATTCGAAAAGGCATGATGAGTGGGAAATGAAGAACTTTAAAATATTGTCTTGGATTTTTTCGTCCGTAGAAACCAAGATCAATGCCAACATCATTAAATTTAAAAGGGCCTCCGAAGCTTGGTTATACCTTGAAAAAATGTATACTTCAAGGGACTTGTCTCACAAATACTATCTCCAAAAGAAAGCCTTGACTCTTCAACAAAATGATTTATCTATTCGAGAATATTTTGCCGAATTGTCATCTATTTGGGACGAGCTTGCCATGCTCGAACCAAAATGGAGCGGAGAAGCTATTGAATTAAGGCACAAACAACTAGAGGAAGATCGATTTTTCAACTTCCTAAATGGTCTTAGACCCAAATTCGAGCAAATTCGGTCCTCTCTTCTATCGGCTTTCACCTATCCATCTATTTAAGATGTCATCACCAAGCTAAGTGGTGAGGAAACACGTATGGGGATTTGTAAAAATAACCCAAGCATTCTTGCTACACCTTCTAAAAATGACTATGAACTGGTTAATGCCGTATCAAGACCCGGAAATAATTTGAAGACCTACAAACCGCCCCATTTCAAAAATCAAGGGCAAAATGATCGATATGGCAAGAGAGATTATAACAAATTAACTTGCCATTTTTGTAAAGAACCGGGACATATCAAACCCAATTGTCCCAAATGGAAGAAATTTCTTGCCGCGGCTTTAGCATCCCAATCGGAGGAACGGCCTTCAACTTCAAATGAACCTCTTTCGCTTCATCAAATTGTGGATGCTCTTCAACCTCTTCTCAAAGGAGGCATTTCTGGAGCCGCTATGTCATCCTCTTCCTCTCTTGGTAAGACATCTTGGTTACTTGATTCTGGTGCTTCGTTTCATATGACCCCAAGCCATTGTTTTCTTTCTGATTATTCTAAAAATGGTCTTCCATCCTTTGTCTCAACGGCGGATGGAACCTCTCTTGAAATTAAAGGAATGGGCAATTTTGAAAAACAAGACTTCTTTATCCCAAAAATTCGTCTTATACCAAAACTAAATTTAAATTTACTTTCCGTTTCTCAACTCTCGGACTGTGGTTGCGATATAAAATTCTCTTCTAATAAATGTTGGATACAGGATCGTCAGTCCGGGAAATTGATTGGGGAAGGCTCTAGGAGAGGAGACCTCTACTATGTTGATTTTCTTAAAATTCCCAAGAATCAATTTTGTAATGTTGCTCAAAACAAAGATATTCATGTATGGCATAAGAGATTGGGTCATCCCAACATTGTTAAAATCTCCTATTTGCCTTTTATTAAGCATCTTTGTAATGAAAATTTTGTTTGTAATGAATGTATTCTTGGAAAAATGAGAAGTCTTCCTTTTCCTCAAAGGTCCATGTTTACAACAAAACCTTTTGAAATTGTTCACTCCGATGTATGGGGTCCGGCTCTGGTAATATCCAAGGGAGGTTTCTCTTACTATGTTATCTTTGTGAACGATTTCACTAGGTTTAGTTGGATATATTTTCTTAAACATAAACATGAAGTTTTTTCAACTTTTAAAACATTTCATATGATGGTTTTAAATCAATTCAATGGAAAGTTAAAAATTTTTAGAACCGATTCGGGTGGTGAATACCTTTCCAATGAATTCAAAAGCTATCTTGAAAACTATGAAATTCTTCATCCGAAGTCTTGTCCTAAAACCCCCCAACAAAATGGGTTGGTTGAACGAAAACATAGGCATATTATTGAAACCACACGAACTTTGCTCATTTCCCAAAATATTCCGAAAAAACTTTGGGCGGAGGCCGCTCTTACTTCTGTCTATCTCATAAATAGACTTCCATCTAAAATCTTGAACAAAATTTCCCCATTTGAAAAATTATATGAAAAAGAACCTGATTATAGCAGGTTAAGGGTTTTTGGATGTAAATGTTTTGTCCTTACTGATAAAAATGACAAACTCTCTCCTAAGGCCATTCCTTGTGCCTTTCTTGGTTATTCTGAAACTCACAAAGGTTTTCGTTGTTATGATGTTAAGAGTGATAAACTATATGTTTCCAGAAATGTGAGTTTTTTGGAAAATGTTAGTGGTTTCGAAAAACTTGAAACCTATGACGAGAATATAGACTATTCTTTTCTGTTTGATTTATTAACTGAAGATGATGATACTAGTGATGATGAAACAAATCAAAATGACTTGAATAATAATGAAACTCATTCTGATTAACATATCAATGAAGAACATAGAGATCCTATAACCTACTCTCATAGAGATAGAAATACTTTTAGAAGTGCTCTCGAAAGATATGATAGTGAGTCTACCCCTTCAAGTGAAGGAAATCTTCGTAGGACCGAAAGATCAAGAAGACCCCCTTCTAAGTTCATCTCATATGAGTCCTTTTCACCAAAATGTAGAGCCTGTCTAAGCGCCATTCACTCATACATAGAACCTAGGGATTTCGAGGAAGCACGAACATGTCCAGAATGGATAGTCGCTATGAATAATGAACTTGAAGCCCTTAAGAAAGCAAAGACCTGGGAGTTTCAAGACCTTCCTAAAGACAAGAAAGCAATAGGGTGTAGATGGGTATTTAAAGTCAAAACTAAGAGTGATGGGTCTCTTGAGAGGTATAAGGCTCGCTTAGTTGCAAAGGGATATGGTCAAAAATATGGGATTGATTATGATGAGACTTTTGCCCCTGTTGCTCGTATGGTCACTGTCCGATGTCTTATAACTGTTGTCTCAATTAATAAATGGAACATCTATAAGATGGATGTTAAGAATGCGTTTTTAAACGGGGATCTAAACGAAGAAGTATATATAGATGCTCCTCCTGGAATAGAGTATTCTAAGGGAAAAGTGCTTCGTCTTCGGAAAGCACTTTATGGTTTGAAACAAGCTCCCAAGGCTTGGTATGATAGGTTTAACTCCGTAATGTTAGAAAATGATTTCTCATCTTGCTTTACTGATACTGCTTTGTTTGTTAGAAAATCTAATGCAGGAATTGTTATTCTACTACTTTATGTGGACGACATGCTTATAACTGGGAGCGATTCTAAAGGAATTAAAAGCATAAAATTCATTTTAAATGATAAGTTTGAAATGTCTGACTTAGGCTTCCTAACTTACTTTTTGGGTATTCAGGTAGCTTACTCTCATAGAAGATATTTTTTGTCTCAAACTAAGCTTGCATCTGAGATTGTTGACAGGTCAGGCATTACAGATGATAAAATTTGTGAAACTCCTGCTATAGTAGGAGCTAAAATGAAGATTGATGATGGTGTTCCCCTCTCTGATCCTACTCCCTACAGGCAACTAGTAGGATCGTTGATGTATCTAAGTATCACTGTTAGTTTGGATCGTGGATCCGACCCGACCCACGATCCACCTCGAGATCCAGCGGTGGCATGTTTGTAATTAGTTCTTATTACCTGTGTAAAGTGTATTGTACCACTTATAAATATCAAGTAAAAAGGGAAAACCCTATTGCGCCGACTATTCCTCTCTCTCTCTTCTCGTTCTTTATTTCTGATATTTGTCTAACATCTGCAGGCTGATATCTCTAACATCTGCAGACTGATATTTCTGACATGGTATCAGAGCACAGGCGCGGAAATCGATCATCTGGAAGGCCTATAAGGACCAGGCGTGAAAGGACGTAGGCTTTTTCTATCCCTTTTCTGATCTTTTCTCTGTTTCTCTAAATCACGTATCCCTATTTCTCTCACGTATCCCTATTTCTTCAGTTTCTCCTTTTTCCCTAATCTGATTTCACACGTTATTTCTTTTCTCCTTTTTCCCTAATCAGATTTCTTCAGTTTCTCCTTTTCCCTAATTTGATTTCACACGTTATTTCTTCTCTTTCTTCAATTTGCGCATCCTTATTTCTATTTCGATTTCTTCTCTTTTCAAATTCTTTTTCTGGCTCACACGTTACACAGCATTGCTGTTTTTCTGTGCACACAGCATTGCTGTTTCTCTGTGTACACAGCATTGCTATTCCTGGCCTGGTTCACACGTTATGCAGCATAAATTTTTTTTTTTTAACATGTGTGTGTGAAGATTAATTTCTGGATTACACGTCATTATATTTCTGTGCAATGTGTTGCTGATATCATTTTCAGCACACACATTATTGCTGTTCTTCTTCTATTAATACACTGTTAAATACAGTTTGTTCTCTCATTCTTCATAAAATCTATGGATTCCAAATTGAACCCTAGTTTTCTTACTCACCTCATGACCCACAAGTTATCACATGATAACTTTTTGCTTTGGAAACGCCAAATTGTGCCTTTTATTCGCAGTCATGGTCTTTATGGGCATCTAGATGGACGATCGCCCGCCCCACCTACACATATCATGCAGGAAATAACAGGTGAAGACGGGAAGGTGAGTCAACTTCGAAGCACCAATCCAGCTTATGACATATGGGTACAACGGGATCAGACATTAGTCGCTTACATAACCTCCACACTTTCTGATCGTGTTTTACAAACTATCTCTGATGACCAATCCGCTGCCGAGTTGTGGAATGGACTAGCTCATTCTTTTTCTCAGGTTTCCGAATCTCGGGCTTTGCAACTCAAGTGGAAGTTCCAATCCATGCGAAAAGAAAACAAATCCATTACAAAGTTTATGGGGGATGTCAGAGTGATTACAGATCAGTTAGCTGCCATTGGAAGTCCTGTATCAGATAAGGATATGGTACAACAAGTATTAGGTAGTCTTGGACCTGAATATCGCATGTTCTGCACGGCACTCCAGGTTGTCTCAGTCCTTCCATGTTTTGATGATCTTCAATCTAAGCTTTTGCAATATGAGGTCAGTTTAAATCAGGAACACGCGTCAGAGGATGCTCATCCTGTGATGATGACACATACGCCTATTCAAACAGGAGTTTCATTCACTTCCCCTCGCCCCAATGGAACATCTATGAACAGAGGAGGATTACTGCCTACACTAGGAGGAGGAGGTATTGGTTCAAGCATTGTACCACGAGGAGGACGTGTTCCTACTTGTTTTCTATGTAACAAACGGGGACATGTTAAAGCAAACTGCTGGTATAATCCTCAGAACCGGAACAAATCAGGGAGGCCAGATAGTAGGCCAGGGCAGAAGGCCACTCATCAGTTTGCCCGTACTCCTCAGGGACAGGTTCTTCCACAGGATGTACAGAATATCCTTATGACTACTTTCAATCAAATGAACTTACGCCAAAATGAGGAAGGTATATGGTATATTGATTCAGGGGCAGCAGCACACGTTACTTCTGATGCAGGTAAATTTACCCACTTGACTCCTTACACTGGAAATGGCACTATAGTCATAGGAGATGGATCTCACCACCCCATCTCTTACACTGGAAATGTCTCCATTTCTTTGCCTGAATCTCAATTACCCTTGTCAAATGTCTTACTCACACCTGCTATTCAAAAGAATATTCTATCTGTGTCTAAATTAGTTGATGAAACAAATTCTTCCGTTGAATTTACTCCTTCTTCTGTTTATCTTAAGGATCTTCACACCAAGAAGACGCTCGCTAAAGGTGAACGGCGCGGGAACATGTACGTCTTTGAAGAATCTCATGTGCCTTTGAAGACGTCGTCTTCCGTAGCCGTGGCTTCTTCAGCTCTTTCTTTTCCAACATTTTTGAGTCGATCCACAGATCATAGTTCTTCATCTGGAGTCTTGAAACTTAATAAGCCAAACTTATGGCATCTTCGTTTGGGTCATTGTAGTCAAGTCTTTCTTGACAAGTTGTCTGCTAAAGGTCTAATACCCGCAGTCAGTTTAGAGTCAAAATGTCCAAGTTGTCATTCATGCAAAAGTCATGTACTTCCTTTTCATAGTATCAATAAAAGAGCATCAAAGCCTTTTGAAATTATATGCTCAGATGTTTGGGGTCCTGCGCCCACTGCTTCTTTTTCTGGATCTCGATACTATGTACCCTTTCTTGATTCTTACACTCGTTTTAGTTGGATTTACTTCATGAAAAACAAACATGAAGTTTTCAAGTTGTTCAAACAGTTTCATGCACTAGTCCAAAACCAATTCAATACCAATGTTGTATATTTCCAGTGTGATGGGGGGGGGGAGAATACATATCCCATGATTTTAGTGAATATTTGAAGGAGCATGGCATTACACGTAACATTTCTTGCCCTCATACCCCTCAACAAAATGGAGTTGCTGAGAGAAAGCACATGCATATTGTTGAAACAGCCTTGAGCATGATGCATACTATGGGCATCCCTTTTTCCTTTTGGACCGAGGCTTTCCACACAGCTGTTTACGTTATCAACAGGTTGCCCATGACCATCCTTGAAGATAATTCTCCGTATTTTGTTCTTTATAATTGTCATCCATCATATGAAGAACTACATCCTTTTGGTTGCGTATGTTATGTTCATATTGATCATTCATTAAGAAATAAGTTTCAAGACAGAGCTATACAGTGCAAGTTCCTTGGGTATGCAGATGACTATAAGGGATACAGGTGTTATGATCCTCATACAGGCAAAATTCGGATATCCAGAAATGTTGTTTTTGATGATGAAAATTTTGACACTCTGGGTTCATCTTCCACAGATACACAGGACAGTTATGATCCTTGGCTCAGTGACTCACTTTTATATGACTCGTTGTCTCATGAGGATTCATCTTTATTGACAGACAATGAACCCTATACTTTTGATGTGGAACCACATATGGAAGACATTCCTCCTACAACAACATCCTCACGTTTTTCTGGTCTTGTTTATTCTCGTAGAACTCACCCAGTCAATACTGAGGCTCCCCTACGGCATTCCACTCGGGTTAGACATCCTATAGATTGTTGGGTAAGTTATAACAATTTCTCTTTGGATTTTCAAACATTTCTAACCAGAGTGTCCAAAGAAACAGAACCTTCCTCCTTTCATGATGCTGTAAATTCTCGTGCCTGGGTAGAGGCGATGAATGAGGAAATGGAGGCATTGCATGAATGCAACACATGGGAAATTGTACCAAGGCCATATAACAAGAATGTTGTAGGATCCAAATGGGTGTACAAGATCAAGCACAAACCGGATGGCAGTGTTGAGCGCTATAAGGCTCGCCTGGTTGCACGAGGCTTCACACAGCAATATGGGCAGGATTACGACGAAGCATTCAGCCCAGTAGTAAAACTGGGCACAGTCAGGATTGTCATTGCATTGGCATTACAACATAGATGGTCACTCAGTCAACTTGATGTTAAAAATGCTTTTCTGCATGGTGAACTAAAGGAAGAAGTTTACATGGAGCAGCCACCTGGATATAGCGTGCATGATTCATCAAATTGGGTATGTAAACTTCGACGCTCTCTTTACGGATTAAAACAAGCTTCTCGATCTTGGTTTGAAAGTTTTTCCACAGAGATCCAGCGTCATGGTTTTAATAAAAGTGTTCTAGACCATTCATTGTTCATCTTCAAAAGTGGTTCAGCTATTGTTTGGGTGCTTATATATGTTGATGATATCATTATTACCGGGAGTGATGAGGATCACATATCTTGGGTTAAGTCTATGCTGATGGCTAAATTCAAGATGAAAGACTTGGGTCCCTTGCGATATTTTTTGGGTGTGGAAGTTGATAGTCGACATGAGACTATTACATTGAGCCAACATAAGTACACTATTGATATTCTCCTCGCTACGGGGATGGAGAATTGTAAACCAATTATCCCACCTTGTCCTCTAAATCATAAGTTAAGTGCTAAAGAAGGCACCACTTATCATGATCTTACTTTGTATCGTCGAGTTGTAGGGATGTTACAATACTTAACATTCACTAGGCCTGACATAGCATACTCTGTCAATCAGGCTTCTCAGTTTATGCATGCTCCTACAGATGCACATATGGAAGCGGTAAAAAGAATCCTTCGGTATTTAAAGGGTACGATTGGAGATGGTTTGATGTATAACAAAGACACAGATTATACGTCAGGACATCGACTATTCACCTACACAGATGCGGACTGGGCTGGTGATCCTGATGAGCGCAGATCAGTTTCAGGGTATTGCATCCTTATCGGCAATAATGTTGTAACATGGAGTAGCAAGAAGCAAAAGGCAGTGGCGCGATCTAGTACTGAAGCCGAGTATCGTGCAATGGCAGCAGGAACAGCTGATGTTACGTGGGTGAGACACCTACTGCAAGAATTACAAGAACCAATCTCGTCCTCTATGCTTCTTTGTGATAATCAGAGTGCTATTAATATTGCCTTCAATCCCATTCTTCATTGTCGCACGAAGCATATCGAAATCGATCAACACTTTGTTAGACAAAAGGTGGATGAAAAAGAAATTGAACCCGCATATGTTAGGTCAGATATGCAAGTTGCTGACATTTTTACCAAAGGATTATCCACTCATCAGTTTTGGGCACTCAAAGACAAGTTGAACATGATCAAAAACCATACTCAACTTGAGGGAGGCTGTTAGTTTGGATCGTGGATCCGACCCGACCCACGATCCACCTCGAGATCCAGCGGTGGCATGTTTGTAATTAGTTCTTATTACCTGTGTAAAGTGTATTGTACCACTTATAAATATCAAGTAAAAAGGGAAAACCCTATTGCGTCGACTATTCCTCTCTCTCTCTTCTCGTTCTTTATTTCTGATATTTATCTAACATCTGCAGGCTGATATCTCTAACATCTGCAGACTGATATTTCTGACAATCACCAGACCAGATATCTCGCATGCGGTGCATACGGCAAGTCAGTTTCAGCATGCACCAACTTCTGTTCACATGGGTGCTATCTTACGTGTCGTAAGATACCTAAAGCACACTATTAATAAGGGAGTTTTTCTGTCTTCTTCTTCTGAGTTGAGATTAATTGCTTATACTGACTCTGATTGGGGAGGTGACCCAAATAACCGTCACTCCACCACTGGTTTTTGTGTATTTTTAGGAGACTCATTAATCTCATGGAGATGTAAGAAGCAGCAAAAGGTGTCTCTATCCTCAAATGAAGCAGAATATCGTGCCATGGCGACTTCTACCATGGAAATCGTTTGGATTCATCAGTTGTTGGAAGACATGGGGATCACTATTGAAGGGCCTACCAAGCTTTGCTGTGACAACAAAAGTGCGATTTATATTGCTAAAAATCACACCTTTCATGAGCGAACAAAATACATAGAGATGGATTGTCACTACGTTCGGGAGGCGTACCTCAAAGGAATCATTGACCTTCCATATGTCACGTCCGAATATCAATTGGCGGATTTCTTCACCAAAGCCTTGTGTGCTCCGCGTTTCAACTTTCTTCTTAGCAAACTCTCGGTCATCCTGCCCTATGTTTGAGGGGGGGTGTTAAATTATGTACCTTATCACCTAATGTAATATATATATACTTTATATATATAAGGTAATACATATACATATATTAATATATATGTATATGTATCTACTTATTATATATATAAAATATATATATTTCTTCTTATTTAGTCATAGGGGTAGTTTCGTCTTTTCCTTAATTTTACGCGCATTCACTTTTTGAATGTGTTTGTAATTTCTTTTTTTGCTTTTCTTTTTCTTTATTTTTCTTTTTATTTTTTGTACTTAAAGGAACCTTGGGGGGCCCACTCAAATAGACGTTGGGCCCCTCCAACGGTCACATTTGTGACCGTTGGAGGGGCTCCAACGTCTATGAGTGGAGCCCCTCCAAGGCTCCTTTTTGAATGGTTATAAATAGGGGCTCTCCCCTTGTATTCTCTTATGGCTTTGTGTCAAAGCCCAAGTTCTCAATAAATTGATTCCATTGTTTTTATGCCTTTGTGCATTTGTGAGGTATTTGTGGGTTGTGCTTTTTGTGCACAAGTGTTCTAAAGTGTTCTTATTGTGCTTTCGTGGTGGGTTTAATATCAAGAATATTAAGGTCTTGATATTAGTATCTTATTGAAGATACTTTCACAGTAATATGGACACTCCTAAAAGATCATTACACCCGTGTCAGTATGGGTGCCTGCTTCCGTATTGTCAGGCACATGCAACTGCACCTGGGTGCATTTCTGTCTGAAACTGGACATAGTCAACCCTGACCTCCATTTTCACCCACATTATATATATATATATATATCACCTATATCATTCAAGGTAATTTCTGTGAGGGTTTTTCTTTGAGAGATTTTCAAAAGTTTTTATTTCTTGGGAAAATCTTGGGAGTTTAAAATTTTGAAAAAATACAAATAATAACCAAAAAGATGAAAATAATAAGTTTTGCATTATTTTTCTACCAAAAATATAAAGAAAAAAGTTTTAAAAAGTTTTATAAATATAAAAGAAATAAAAAATTAGGAAATTCAAACTTAAAATATTAAAAAAGAGTTTTTCCTAAAAATGTCATGATAATTTGACTTCTGAAAATGATTTGAAAATATTGCCAGATATTCCCGATATTATCTGCTACCTTGAAATAGCCGATGTTAAAGTGATATTTTCAAAATATCGCCGATATAGGTGACACTGATATATATAGAGTAGGTGGTGGTTGTCTACCACTTTTTTGGCCTACCACGAGCAAATGGGCATTTGCGGGTTGTTTTTCACAAATCTGACCTTGCAGATGTGTTCAACATGGTCGATTTGCAAGGAAATGATACTTGGATCATGTTTTTCGATAAAAAAACATGAATTTTAGGCCTTGTATATTTATTAAAGTTTTAGACCATCGATTTTTAAAATTTATAAAAACCTAACTGTGTGTTAGGATCATACTATTTGTACAGTTAGATTTAAGGAAAACATGGAAAAAATCCTTCAAAAGCCTGATAGGCTGTGGTAGGCCAGAAAAGTGGTACGCAGCTACGACCTATATATATATATATATATATATATATATATATATATATATATATATATATATATATATATATATATATATATAATGAGAGAGAGAGAACCTAGCTGCACCCCTGCTTTTTGAAGTTGCCGTGTTGCAACCATCGCACCTGCACCCATGTGACAGAATTAATGTATTTATGTGTCATATCTGTGTCCATGTGATAGCCTTCAAGGTCTACGGTCTTGTAAACATGGTGACAAGTGTCTCTTGTTTTTGCAGACTCTCTCTTTAATGTACCTTTTTTTCTTAAAGCTAATGTTAGCTCTAATACAATCCTGGTAAATTGAATTTATTGTAATTTCTTAGTAGACTGGATGTATGGTGATAATATCATTCTCTCTCTCTCTCTCTTTCTCACCAAAACTAGGCCTGAATGCGCGCAGAGACAAGCTAAAGTGCAACTCACACTGGTTTACCTTAATCCAGTTGCTATCAATCTCAAGCCAATTGGAACTTGAGCCAACTCATTTGGCTTGGAACTGGTCATGTTTTCATTCTTTGTTCGTGTTAGGGTAGTGAAGGGGATACTTCTAACCTGTAAGGGTCTCTGGCAAAAGTAGAGTGGAAACTGATGGTCCTAAGAACTATTCCAAACGTCTTAAATGGCCATTTATCATCTATAAAATAAGCCGCACATGTAGTTAGTCTCATATCATCATCATCATACATGGGATATGCTCATAGCTACCCTTTCTGTTTTAAATTGGAGGTTAGAACTAGAAGATTTTAAGTCTTTTTTTCTAGCCACTTGTCTATCTGTGATTTTTTACTGCCATTTAATGTCATGAACTCTGAATACTATATTATCAGCTTATTTCACAGTTGTCATTATGAATTATTGTTGTGATGGTGCTGTTTCTCATTCAAATTGTTTAGATGCTGCAACTTCTCTGCAGCTAATTTCGGAAAACTTAAATGTGTGGAATGATATGATTATTGTGTGCATACACTGGACAGCTGATCGGCAATAGAGGCTGTGGTTTGCTAGGTTTTTGGTGGGCACTGTCGGTATTCCAATGGGTAATTAACTCACCTCAAACATCTTACTCTAGTCAACTTGATTTTTATACTAGCAGATCATCAGATTCAGATCCCCAGACATGAAAGCGGGCTGTTTGCCAAAGTCTGGCATTGCCTATCATTTAGGAATGAAAAATCCTCCCCACAGACGAATTTGCTCTCTCAGCACATCTAATGGAATAAAATTAATTTTCAGGCCCGTTTTTTAGTTGCGTTGCAGAGATTGACTTCTCCACAAAGCATACTTTTCTCGGATGAACTCATTAAGGAGAATCTTGGCAAGCTGAAAGCCACATAGGCTTTACACTTGGTCATTGGTTTGCTTTGATTGCTTGTTCTCCACATGGCATATTCTGAAAGCTACATAGGCGTTCCACTTGGTCATTGGTTTGCCTGGATTGCTACTTGTAGCATGAGGCTCGTATGCAGATTCCAGGATCATCAAGATAGGTACTACTGTAATTTGGCATTGATCCAAATGTTTTTCTCCAGTCGCTGCTCTGCTTAAGAAGCCAAGCGAAGCTGTGGTCTCTTGCTCACCGAATGCCACAATGAATTCTTATCAATTCTAAAATGGTGCCTCGAACATCGAAGTACATTGTCAGTCTTGTTCTTTTGCACGTGCAATTCTATATAGAAGAGCAATGGAAACCCAAGGAAAAGAACGTATGACAGTATTGTAGCTCTCCAAAATGTCATTTTATCTCAGTTTATATAAATTTGCATTGGTATTTTACTTTGCACATTGACATCTCTCTCTCTCTCTCTCTCTCTCTCTCTCACACACACACACACACACACACACACACACACACACATTATAATCATCATCACCATCGTTTTTGCAAGTCAGTGGGGTTCAAATGGGAGGAGAGCTATCGGCTAAAATATTGAACTTGATCAATTCGAATTTCATAATTCATGCCCGTCCTTAACATAATCACCTGCAATATCTCTTGTCCATCATCATCGTGATTATCATCTTCTTTATTGTCTTCATTCTCTCTTTATTCCATCACGTAATTTCTTTCGTTAATTATCTTTAAATAAATTACAAAAAGCCACCCAACTTATCTGCTGTTTACAGAAGGTTTCCCAACTTTTCAGGTATTATATTTAGCTGCCTGTTTTTTCTTGATGCATTTCAATTATAAACATTTTTTATTGTTGATAAAATAAAACCACGTATTTTCTATGCAGAAAAAATTGAGATAATTTTGATCATTCTTTTTTGGCTAAATAATGGCCAACTAAGTGATTTTTTAGAACCAAGGATGCCTGTGAAACAAAAAAGATTCTAAAAGCCTTTCATTTTCTTGTTTTCCTTTTTGCCTTTTTTCTTTCTTTTCCTGAAAGCCTTTTTCATGAGCCATCATCATCACTACCACACCCTCATTAACCATCCATTATTATCATTTGTGCACCTTGATCATGTCCTCAGCCTGGCTGATCCTTCTTCTCACTCTGTTGGCTCCTCCTGCACCAATGCTCCTACATCAACGGTTTAATACAAAAATCTCTGCTTTTCCATCATCTTGCTCATAACACTAAACAGCCTTGATGGCATTAGGAGTTCTTGGGTGTTTGTCCTTGTGTCAATATATATATACGTGTGCTCAGTTAGAATTATGGAAATGAAGAATCCATGGATGCATCGTGAACTTACATATCAGAATGGCAAACTTTAACACAAGCCTTTTGAAGACTGAACTAAGAGTTGAGACTTTATTTTTCATTAAAAACTTTGTAATTATCCTCTTAGTTCATGCCAGTATCAAATCATTTATACAGAAAAACGGGGATATATTGAGATATTACATTATGGAATACAATTCAATACCCCAGCTTATCTCAGTTTTCTCGATAAGTAGGTAAGCCGAAGTTCCAAACAACCAATTAGATTAGTGTCCTACTAATCACGCTGCTGTTGTATTTTGTTTATCTTTTGTTGATTGTTGTTAAACATAATCAATAAAGCTATTCCTGAAATCTGCGCTCCAAGCAGTGGGGCATGGAAAACAACTGGGAATATTTGAACGTTTGAGTATAAAATTCCAGTGGATGTCTTCTGGCTTTGAATGTAATAGCAGGATTGGTCGATTGACTTGATTCACCATCCTAATCCAGATCTTGGGCCTCAAATGCCACTGGAGGCTATGTCAACATGCAGACTGTGGGGACAGATAAAATAAAACGGAGAGAGAGAGAGAGAGCTTTTGAAATACCATTGGAAATAATAACACAACTCTTATTTGCTTCATATTTTTTGGAAGACTCTTGTTTCATCTAGATATTCATGCTACTTAATTGTTAGAACCATGTTACCATTTGACACTACAAATAAGAACATAACGATTGTGGCATAACTTTGGTTTTTTTCTTGACATTGATACTTGGTTCGCATTTGTTAAACGTCTTGATATCAGTACAGAATGCTCTTTTCAAAGACAAAGCAGCTTGTACAACTCCGTAAGAAGTACGGCTTATAGAAACGTGCTACCTCGAACAGTAGTGCATATTTCTGTGGCCTCTTACCCAAATTTGAAAATCCAAAAGCAAAACATGGGTTCAATATCAGCACATTTTTTCCCCTTAGGCTATCAGTAAACTAGAGTCTGCCAAGTCCCATCTTGATCTTGCTCAGCAAAAAATACACTATTTTGTCAAAAAACAATAAATTGATGAACAATTCTAAATTATAGTGTTCCAAAACTCAGCAACATGATGAAGCAGAACTTCGCACCATGTTTCATGCTCACCCAATTCAAAGACTTTAGAGGACCACTAGAGAGGGGAGGGAGGGGTTATAAGGAGAATGGAGAGGGAGAGAGCAAACTTGAACAAAAATGATTTCCTCTTTGTATGGTTAACATATCGCTTTCTCTATCAACAGAAGAACATTCAAACCTTGGCTGCTATCGAATGCCAACACAGGAAACTCTAAAAGACTTCAGCCATCTTGCTTGCAAGAACACGTTCTCGTCTTTCAATGTATTCAAAAGGGAACCAACCAGCCCTTCCCTTGCACTCACCTTCAGCCCAGCCATTATTAGATACCTGGCACACAGCTCAACAGAATAAGATAAAGCCATGACAAACACAATATTGCATTTGAAGCAAAACATCATATAGGGTTACTCTGCTCTATGCAGTTAAGACGCTCCTGCACAAACAGAGCATAATTTACATTACAGACATATCACTAGAAAATTAGAGGCAAACATCCAGGATATTTTTGGAAGCCATTATGTTGAAATATTTGATTGGAGTAAGAAGCTTATAAACCTAATGGAATTCATAGGAATATAAGATCCGGTAATCCAGCATTCAGAGAACACAATCAATAATGCAGAGAAGTAAGTGGTCAGCATTAGAGCAGCCAGTGCAATGTGAATGGCATTGTATTATGTGGATAGGGCATATGTTTGATATACAGGCTTAGGTCATCACAATATCCATCAGAATTATCCGCCACCATTAATGAAAAAAAATTGGATTGTAGGAAATAATTCACAGCATGAACATTACTATCATCACATTAGAAGAAAATTGATATCATCATGCATGAAACATTTAATAAACAAACTGGCCCTGTTTGTGTTGAATGCAACTTTAAAAGAGTCATGGGATTCCTTTTCAACATCAACAATTAAAAAACATCAAGTTGATTCCATTTGATGTTAGGAGTTTGACAACCAGCTCAAATCATTCTTTAACCATCCACAGTTTCTTTTTTCATTTCAATAAGCTCAAGAATGACATTGATTTAAATCAATGAACTTTGTAACATCTTGCTGGTTAGATATTGCATACAAATTTTGTTTAATATTTGGAATCCAAAAATGGCAAAGAATATATCAGCCTTGAATGGTTTGAAGGACTGCACTAGGACCGGCTGGGTTCACAACTTCACACCCATCCCAGTTGCAGCCAATGAGAACCAGGTCCCTCAGCATAGATTAAAAAAGAAAAATATATAACAAAGATTGAAAACTTTCAAGTTTTCAGCTGGCATGCATTTTTTTCATGATGGATATAAACTAGGGCTTATATCCTACTCCGAGCCACAACCTGCAATTTAAGAATCAAATATGCAGATGATAGGAATAAAATGAAACAGGTCCAGAAATACAGCATCCGACTTTTTTGCTGCCCACTGGAGCCACTGCCATCAAAGAACAATCCACTGATCCATATTTATTTGTGAGTTGAACAGAAGGAACTAGGAGAAGCATAAACCAGATATGAGCAGGAAGAAGGTAAATTTAGAAGGAGAAAAGATTATTCTAGATGTGATGTTTTCTTCAAGCAAACGCAGAACCAAAACGATTGTCATTTTTGTGCCTATTGCAGTCAAGCATGTTTGATGGATCATGCAATCTAAACTCAAACACTCTCTGCAAAACACACACATATGGGAAAATATTTGGTACTAATGAAGGTATGGAACTATTGAGCTGAAAATCAAAGGTTCCGATGCATCAACGCAACCTGACCACATAGATGTCTTCAACATGGCCTTTTTACTAGGGATCAAGACCTTAGCTCAATTTTTCCGACTTAAGAAACAAAATTGAGTCATGAAGTTTTGGTACAGTTTGTGCCATAGATATTTTAAGTTGTTGAAAAACTTGTTTACAAAGCACAATTACATGATCCAAAACTCATTTCATACTAACAAACCATGTAATCCACGGTGTAAGTATCATATGATATGGTACACATCATTACTTTGGGGGAAATCGATACCATACACACTTGTATCTCAATACGGGTGTGTACCGTACCTGTATGGGTGTATCATACTATACACAAATAGTGCAGTTTAAGTTGCATTGATTTTGATTTTTTTGTTTTTTTTAACATATAATGCCCTTAGGGCAAGTTCATGTTCATTCCTAAAGACATTGAGAGTGATTTGGGGGTGATTTCTTACAAGAAGAAGAAGAAGAAGAAGAAGAAGAAGAAGAAGATGATGATGATGATGATGATGATCATAATCAGGATTGACATTATCTAGTTTGTTTTTGTTTGAATTTTGAAAAAAAATTGGTTATATAAAATTTTTCAGTATTGAGAAACACTTTTGTAATTTTTTTTTGTTTATGTAAACATGCATTATTAGGAATCTTGTGACTTGTTAGTAGGGGTGGCAAAATCTGACACGACCCGCCAACCTGCTTCTTAGTTGGGTTCGGGTTTGGCTTAAACGGGTTCGTGTTGTAAACGGGTCAACCCGCCTAACCCGTTTATTAAACGGGTCGGGTTCATGTTAGGGGTATGCCAACCCGGCTGACCCGTTTAATAAACGGGTTAGGCGGGTGGGTCTGTTAAAATGTAAAACTGTACATATATGTATATATAATAATATTATATTATTATATATATATATAAATACATTTTTAATTTCTTTCTTTTCTGTATTTTTTTTCCTTTATTTTTATTTTTTGTCTTTATGTCATCTAGTTCAGTTTGAACTAGAATGACTGTTGCTAGTCAAGTCCTGTCCAGACTTGACTAGCAATAGAGCTGTTGGACTGACACAGTCCAATAGCTCTTAATAGAGCTGTTGGACTGACACATTCCAACAGCTCTAAATAGAGCTGTTGGACTGTGCCCAACAGCTCTATTGAGTCCTCTTTCAGCTGTGTATATAAAGGGGTGCAGCCCCTCTTGTATTTCACTTCAATGCTTCTTAAGCAATTGGTTTTTCATATCAATAAAGAATACATTTTTATTTTTATTTTGTTTCCAGTTATACCCTTTTTAAGGGTTATGCTTTAGTGTCATTCTTGACACTTGCTCTTGTTAATCAAAGCTCGTGTTTCGAAGATCCCCATTTCATTTCATGGTATCAGAGCCGCGGAAGTACTAAATCTTGAGAAAAAGCTGCCTCGGTTTCCGTGCCCGTTTGCAAAAGTGTTCGCCACTTGAAGAGAAGTGTTTTATCACTTCATTGGAGAAGATTTCACATCTTGTTGTATTGTTTTTTTTTTTCTTTCTTTCTCATTTTCCTTCTTGTTTCTCTTCTATCCCTATTCTTTCTCTCCTTGTAATCGATGGATGACAATGATAAAGTCACCATCATGCCTATGAAACTAAGCGATACGAACTATGTAACATGGGCTTCAATCATGAAGCACCATATATGGGGAAAAGGCTTATGGGGGATTGTGGATGGTTCCGATTCGGAACCTAAGCTATCTCTTACTAAAAAGGAGGGAGATAAAGACGTCCCTCTATCGGAAGAAGAAAAAATCAAGGCTATTGCCTCATACGAGAAGAAATGGAAAGAATGGAGAATATCTCATGCGAAGATAATGTCATGGCTTATCAATAGCGTTGACATTAAAAAATGCTCAAGTCTTGCCAAATTTGATCATGCCGATAAGGCATGGGAATACCTTAAGAATATGTATTCCCTTAAAGATATTGCACACGTGTGCAACCTCCAAGAAAAAGTTCGAATGATGACACAAGGAGACAAAACTATTCGTGAATATTACAATGGGTTGTCCGAACTTTAGGAAGAACTTTCCCTTTTAGAACCAAAGTGGCATTGTGCCGAAGACATCGAGCTTCGTCAGAAACAACTCGATGTTGAACATTTTTACCAGTTTATCACTGGATTAAGGCCGGAATTTAAAACCACTAAATCGGCCCTACTTCACCGGGGAAAAATTCCTTCTATTGTTGAAACTATTGAAGAGTTAACAATGGAAGAAAATCGTCTCCGGAAAGGTTCTTTAAAAATTGAAGATGATTCCGTTTTAGCCGTGTCTAGACCAGGGAATCATGTTCGATCATATAGGCCTCCTCACTTTAACCGACAAAATGGTGACTATGATAAGAAGAAAGTTATTTGTCATCACTGTCATGACACTACAGGCCACAATGTCCCAAACTTAAGGAGCTGAGAGAAAAAAGAGCTGCAATTGCTGGATCGGAGCCTAAAGATCAGGATGCACCAGTTTCCCTGGCCCAACTAATGGAGATCCTTCAGCCTCTCATCAAAGGTGCCTCTTCCTCATCTGAAGCTTCAACCGGCGCAGCAGCCTCATCTTTTTCTGATTTAGGTAAAATTTCTTGGCTTCTTGACTCTGGTGCATCTTTTCATATGACCCCAAATAATCAAAGTCTATCCAAATGTGTTAAAAATAAAACAAGTGTGTCAAAGGTCTTTACTGCTGATGGGACTTCTCTTGAAATAGAAGGAATAGGAGATTTTGAAAAAATTTATAAAACAAAAAAATTTTTTATTCCAGAAATTAGACATGTTCCCAAATTAAATTTAAATCTTTTATCTGTATCTCAAATTTCTGATTATGGGTGTAATATTTCTTTTTCTTCTCATGGTTGTTGGGTACAGGATCGCCAGTCAGGCAAGCTGATTGGGGAAGGCCATAGAGAAGGAGGACTCTATTACATGGATTTTTTGGAAATGCCGAAGAAAGCTTTTTGTTATAATATTCAAAAAATAGAGTTGGAACTGTGGCATAAGAGACTTGGTCACCCACATATAGCCAAAATCCAACATTTTCCAAATCTAGGGAAATTTTGTAACTCTGAATCATTTGATTGTAAAGATTGTATTCTCGGCAAAATGAAAAGGTTACCATTTCAGAACAGAACCTTTTTCTCTTCAAGACCACTTGAATTAATACACTCGGATGTTTGGGGTCCTGCACCAGTAATTTCTAAAGGAGGATTTGTTTACTATGTTATTTTTGTCGATGATTTCTCCCGACATACGTGGATGTACTTTCTCAAACATAAGTCTGAAGTATTTTCATACTTTCAAACTTTTCATAATATGGTTAAAAACAAATTTCAAAATGATATTACTATTTTTCGCACAGATTCAGGGGGAGAGTTTTTATCCACAGATTTTCAAAATTATCTTAAATTGCATGGCATCACACATCAAAGATCTTGTCCTTATACACCTCAACAAAATGGACTGGCAGAACGAAAACATCGCCATATTATAAAAACCACTAGAACTTTATTAATAGCAAATCAAGTCCCTAAAGACTTTTGGGCAGAAGCTGCCTTAACTGCCACCTATCTCATTAATAGGATGCCATCTTCTTCGTTACAAAATATCACTCCCATTGAAAAACTTATGAACATTTCTCCAGACTACTCTAGATTAAGAATATTTGGGTGCAAATGTTTCATATTTACTGACAAAAATGATAAACTTTCCCCTCGTGCGATTCTCTGTGCCTTTTTAGGATATGCTGAAAACCAGAAAGGTTATAGATGTTTTGACTTCAAAAATAATAAACTATATGTGTCTAGAAATGTTTCCTTTCTTGAAAAGGAGAGCTTCTTTGATTTTAGAAAATTAAAAGACGTCACTGAGTACTCCTTTTTGCTAGATCTAACATCAACATCTGATGAATATGACCTTGATTGTAACTTTGATGATGATCCAAGAATTATTGATCTTAATGTTGAAAATGAAGAAGTTCATAGAGATACTAGTATTCAATATTCCAGGCGACAAGAGTCTAATACTCCATGTGCACTTGA
Source organism: Nuphar pumila (assembly GCF_984573655.1). Taxonomy (NCBI): domain Eukaryota; kingdom Viridiplantae; phylum Streptophyta; class Magnoliopsida; order Nymphaeales; family Nymphaeaceae; genus Nuphar; species Nuphar pumila. The sequence goes on along the minus strand of NC_143261.1, from coordinate 10,657,213 downwards.
GAAATATTCTAACATTCCAACTAGACAATCATCCCGAATCTCGAGGCCTCCAGAAAAGTTTGTATCATACGAGTCTTTCTCACCCACATATAGGGCAGTTATTGCATTAATTCACTCATATGAAGAACCATCCACATATTTTCAAGCAAAAAATGATATCAAATGGATAGAAGCCATGAAAGTTGAATTAGATGCACTTGAAAAGGCTTCTACATGGAATATTCAAGATCTTCCTCCAGGGAAGAAAACTATAGGATGTCGATGGGTTTATAAAATTAAAACCAAGAGTGATGGTACTCTTGAAAGATATAAAGCCCGTTTAGTAGCCAAAGGTTATGCCCAAGAATATGGGATTGATTATGAAGAAACCTTTGCTCCGGTGGCTCGTATGACTACTGTCCGAACCTTAATTGCCTTAGCTTCTATCAAAAAATGGTCTATTTTTCAAATGGATGTCAAAAATGCTTTTTTAAATGGAAAGCTAGTTGAAGAAGTATATATGGAACCCCCTCCTGGTCTAAGTATTCCTAAGGGTAAAGTCCTTCGCTTAGAAAAAGCTCTTTATGGACTTAAACAAGCACCAAAAGCTTGGTATGATAGGTTTAGTCGTGTTATGATTGATATTGGTTTTCAATTCTGTTTAACTGACACTGCTTTGTTTATTAAGAATTCTGATGCAGGGATCATTGTGCTTCTTCTCTATGTGGATGATATGATCATCACCGGATGCGATAAACAGGGAGTTGAAACAATCAAAACACTTCTTAAATCTCATTTTGAAATGACTGATTTGGGCTTGTTGAGATATTTTTTAGGCATTAAAGTTGCTTATTCTCCTAGAGGATATTTATTATCTCAGACTAAATTTGCTTTTGATATTGTTTTCAGGTCTGGTATTACTGATGATAAGAAAGTTGACACTCCAGAAGTTGTTAATGTTAAAATGAAGATTGATGATGGAGAACTTCTTGCAGACCCTACTCCTTAGCTTGTCGGGGCACTTTCCTATCTATCTATTACCAGACCAGATATAGCACATGCTGTTCATACAGCAAGTCAATTTCAACATGCTCCTACTTCTGTTCATATGGGAGCAGTCATGCGTATTATCAGATACATCAAGTCCTCTCTTTCACGAGGACTTTTCTTATCTTCCTCCTCTTCTCTTGATTTAATTGCATATACTGATGCTGATTGGGGAGGTGATCCCAATAACAGACACTCAACCACTGGCTTTTGTGTCTTTTTAGGGGAATCATTAATCTCGTGGAGGTGTAAAAAGCAGCAGAAGGTATCTCTCTCATCCACCGAAGCTGAATACAGAGCCATGGCAACCACGACCATGGAAGTAGTTTGGCTCCGACGACTGCTTGCTGACATGGGAGTTGAAGCAACAAAGGCTTCACAAATGTGTTGTGACAACAAAAGTGCGATCTACATTGCCAGTAACAGAACATTCCACGAACGCACCAAACACATCGAAATGGATTGTCACTACGTCAGAGAGGAATATCTACACGGGATAATTGATCTGCCATATGTCACTTCAGAATATCAGTTAGCAGACCTCTTTACAAAGCCTCTCGCTGCTCCCCGATTTCACTTTCTCTTAGACAAACTTTCGCTCATTGTACCGTAAGTTTGAGGGGGAGTGTTAAAATGTAAAACTGTACATATATGTATATATAATAATATTATATTATTATATATATATATAAATACATTTTTAATTTCTTTCTTTTCTGTATTTTTTTTCCTTTATTTTTATTTTTTGTCTTTATGTCATCTAGTTCAGTTTGAACTAGAATGACTGTTGCTAGTCAAGTCCTGTCCAGACTTGACTAGCAATAGAGCTGTTGGACTGACACAGTCCAACAGCTCTTAATAGAGCTGTTGGACTGACACATTCCAACAGCTCTAAATAGAGCTGTTGGACTGTGCCCAACAGCTCTATTGAGTCCTCTTTCAGCTGTGTATATAAAGGGGTGCAGCCCCTCTTGTATTTCACTTCAATGCTTCTTAAGCAATTGGTTTTTCATATCAATAAAGAATACATTTTTATTTTTATTTTGTTTCCAGTTATACCCTTTTTAAGGGTTATGCTTTAGTGTCATTCTTGACACTTGCTCACCCGTTTACCCGAACCCGACCCGCCAACCCGTTTACCTGATCCCGACCCGCCCGCCAACCTGTTTACTTGAACCCGACCCGCCAACCCGTTTACCCAGACCCGATCCGTCAACCCGCCCGCCAACCCGTTTACCCGACCTGTTTATTAAACGGGTTAACCGTGTCGTGTCGGGTTACCCGTTTAATAAATGGGTCGGGTTTGTGTTTGCCACAACCGCCCCGTTTAATAAACGGGCCGGGTTCGTGTTGAGGTATGCTGACCCGCCAACCCGACCTGATTGCCACCCCTACTTGTTAGTTTAGTTTTGTTGTTTAATATGCATATTATTTCATAATTTGCCTTTTTCTTTTGAGATATGCATGCATACATAGCATATTATCTTGATTCTTGAATGTTCAATGTTATGCAACTCATAATTGTTTGATATGTGATATTATGGTTTTATTTATCATTGTTTCTTGTGTTACAATTTTTTTTAGAAATTTTCTTGATTTTTTCTTCTTTTTTTGGATTTTAGGGGTTTTTAATTAAAAATACAATTTTTTACAATAGGATACAATACAATACATATCTTATTTTGGGCCTAGTCGATACAGGTTACGCTACTCTTTTTACAACCTTGCATGTAATGACATCTATAGGCTCCAATCTATAAAAAACATTAAAAAAATGTGAAAAGGATGACTTCTACTCAATAGTTTCATACCTTTATTAGTACCATATGTTTACCCTATATATATACATTTATTTTTTTATTTGTGTCAATTGATTGACGTAATTTTTCTACTGTGTACATTCCCATAACAATGATGCATTTCCAAAATCAAACTTTGTTGCTCAGCATCTTGGACTAACCATCCCTTAGAAGGTGATGTTAAAAGATCATTGATTCCTAATGAAATGGATGTATCGGTGACTTGCTAAAAACTCAGAAGCTTTGACTAGGTTCAGAATGTGTGATGTATAGCTATTCTAAAATGATATATCAATCTGCTAATGAACTGTTTCATGGCAATTTCATGTATTACTTTAGACGTGAATAGCTACTTTATATGCAAGAATTTCAGGAATAGCATTAAAAGAAAAACCTTGCGAACAACAACATAGTCCCCAGTGGACAAGCCAAGTTCAATGTCAGTCTCAGCCTGATGTGGATGCATAACCTGCCCAGCAGAAAGCCCAAAAAATATTTAATATGCAAGCAGAAATCTGAATCACTTTTGGAGAGCTCAACCTGATGAAGAATCAGTACAAGAAACACAAGATTTTACCTCCCCCAAAAAGTAAGCAGTATTTTCAACTGATCTATCATAAACTGGAGTAAACAGACCATTAGCCTCTTCATATGAAGGAGGTGGAGGGGGGTTATCAACATTTGGAACTAGAGATGCTTCAATATGCTGGCGTTCAGATACCATCTGTCGATCAATCATAAAAGTAGTGAGCACAAAAACTAGAAGTCATTGCAGTACTTTTTTGGAGAGAGAAAGGTTTCTAGTGCTGACACCATAAAATATTTATTGTCATGCTTCTCAGCATGTGCTATTAAAAGGACCGTTGCCTTACACTATTCAAAGGCATCCCATCGCAAAGAGGAACACATATTAAAAGTCCTCCAATGAGCAAGTTTAATTGAACTTCAAACTTTAAATTGCAAATCATATACGACACAATCAAACAATTGTGGTTGAAGCAACAATAAGTATGAATGGCATCTAAGGAAAGAAGTTCTGAGCCTAATCCTGGAAGTGCAAAGAGTGAGTATCAATTCATTGATAAGAGATACGGTGGTGTTTTCTCGAAGGAAGAGGTTATCCACAACTAATTGATCAGGACCTCATGAGTATTTTGTTTAACTACGATAGTATTGAGGTACACCATGTTGCAAAGGAGAATAATTATGAGGCTCACACCTTGATGTTAATGGCTGTCAATGAGGGATAGAATCTGGAAGGATAAGCCTCCAGATTGGCTTCCATCTGTCTGTTAAGTGTGTTTCATGCTTAACTTTTTGTAAACTGGTGGGGATCTGCCTAACCCCAGCTTGCCAATAAAAAAAAGAAAGAATGACAAAAGCACACAGAGAATTACAAGAAATTAAAATTTACCTCCTCTTCTAGCTGATCAAGAATTTGTAGCACTTTTTTATGATAAATGCGCTCTGATTCAATCTGGGACAGAAGAAGGCCCTTTAAAGATGTATCTTGTGCAAAAATAACATCAGCTTAGAAATGTGGTAAGCAAGACAAGAACTAATTGAGCATGGGAGTGACATTACCATGGCAATAAGCCTCTGAAGAGTTAGCCTTTGTTGCTGGGCTTCAACAGCTGCCATTGCAGCTGCAGCTTCTTTCCCTAATATTCCCATGTTTGACTTCAGTTCTTGAAGCTTTGCTTCAGCTGCTTCCAACTTTAAAGTATTATCTGCATTGCCAGTTCCTTCCCTAACTTTCATTTGACGCTTAGATACCTCAATAACCTGTCTAGGATCCCATTGGAACAGCATAACCACAAGGGCACATTGAGAACATGACTAATTCAAAAACTCTAACAAATCCAAACTAGGGCTTTCTTCTTTTGCCTCTGTGTGTGTGTGTGCGCACGTGTATGTGGGTTTGCATGTGTGTGTGTGTGTGTGTGTGTGTGTGTGTGTGTGTGTGTGTGCATGTTGGGTGGTGGGGGAAGGAGAAATGAGGTTGGATTGATTGGTTTGTTTCGGGTAGGGAAGTCAGAATCTGAATTAAGTTGGTCTACCAAAGCAAATTATCAACTTTGTTAGATTTAAACAAATCAAACTGCCTCACATCATATACTTTTAACTAAAAGAAAGTTCATTAATTATTATCTTTCCTTTTTCCTGATAACATGCCACGACATAGTAAATTTCAGAAACCACAGCTATTATAGAAGGCTAGTCCAGAACTTCACCACAAACAACAATCAAGTCAACTCACATCCACAAGAGAACCTATGCCACTTCCACATAAAAAAGGCTGGTCAAAATAATTGTAGTAGTGGTGGTAATAATACCAATAACAAATAACAGAGAGAAAAATACATGTGCTTCAGCTTCTTGTCGCATTCTGTCATAACGTTCAGCAAGATGTCGAGCATCCTCCAATGGGGCACCCATTACCATGGCCCTTAATGGTTCTGCAACCTGAAAAATAAAGAACATATGGAAAATCTCTACCCCAAAAGCAATAAAACATGAAAAGTATAAAAAAATAAACAAAACGCCCAGCATAGGACTTGTGGGTGGGGGTCCTAGCCTTGGAGTTTTATGCTGTCGGTATGATGAGCATAGGTATGGCAGGCTGAGCCAGCGGGACCAGGTCTTCATTATGGGTGTGGTTTCTTCAGGTTATAAATCCAAAAAAAATAAACAAAAGAAAAAAGACATGAGTGAAATATAATGGCTGATGGCATTAAGAAGGCGCATTTTCAGTTCTAGCGGTAACAAAAAAAAATACAAAGTATTAAAGTACTAACTACTTGAATTATTTTGTGGTCGTATATGCAACTACATTTTGTTGCAGGATATTGCTTGTTAATCTGAAAGTCTTGCACATCCATGTGCATAGGACATGTGAAGCCTCTTTGCTTCAATTGCATGCATCAGGTTCTTCTACAAGGTTCAAGTCATGGTTCCAACTTCCAACTTTCAATTCACATTCCAACAAACTAGAAACATGATTCACAGTACCAACTAAATGCAAGCTCAATCCCAACCAGGTGAAAGTAGGTTCCCATGAATTAAACAACTTGTAATCACCAAATCATATGTAGTCAAAAGCACCAACTAGTCTGCCTAGTCAGCCTAGGCGTAAGTTAAATGCCTAGGCTAAACATGCTTTCAGTTGGTGCTTTTGACTATTTACATAACCAATTTTGCCGATTAGGGTGCCTAGTTGGCGACTAAGCTGCCTCGCCTAGGCAAAGGAGCAGTTTAGTCATGTTTTATTATTAATTCAGGCACTGTTATTTTTTTGTATATATAATTATATATATGTGCATGTATTTTTTGTGATTTGTTTTGTGAAATGATGAAAACATGCTTAGTTAATTATATATATATATATTATGTTTTATATATATATGCGTCTGTGTTACTTTGCTTTTGGGTTTTTTTCTGTAAAATGTTGAAACTATGCACAGCTAATTTTAGTTGAACATGTTTTATATATGTGTGTGTTACTTTCTTTCAGATGAATTTTTTTGTTAAAGGTTGAAAGTGAGATATGTATGTATGATTTTTATTTGTATATATGTGTGATTTTCTGTGAAATTTTCTATAAAATCCTGAAAGCATGTTTAGCATTATTGATTATGTAAATATGTTACTTATATCATAGTTGGCATACCCAGTGAGTCAACTTGGGAATTGCCCGAGTCGACCCAGATCGGACCCCAACTTGGTCATGATTCAGAATTGCCGATCAAACCTATTACATAAATTTTTTTATCATGTATTTTATTATTTTATTGCATAATTCTTATATAAAGTCACTTGAAGAATCTAATATTGTTCAATGAAAAAAGATAATAATCATGTATAATTATATGTTTTTGTAACTTGGCTATTGACATATTAGCTTGAAGTTTAGTTATTTCCATGTCCTATTCATGTGCTTACACTATAAAATATAGAGTCCTGACTTATCCGAGTCACTGAGTCAACCTGCTGACTCGGTGACCCAGTAGGGGTCTGATCCGAGCCCGAGTCACGAGTTTGCCAACTATGACTTATATACGTATGTGTTACTGTAACGCCCCAAAATTTCAAACTTGCGAATCTTTCAGAAAACAGGCAAGAGACTAGAAGAAAATCCCTTTCCTTTCAGAGTTTGTTTATATAATTAGCGAAAGATAATTCCTTTGTTGAATTTAGAAAGGCAAGCTGACAACTTTGAGCACGTTAGCTAAAAAAACCAAAACTCACTACACATGTTACTTGCAAAACACTTGGAAAAGCCACTTTCATTTAAAGAAGTTTCCAAATAATACAAAATTTAGATATTCAAAGGAAAATCCGTGACAAAACCCGAAAACGTCCAGGACGCGAGCTAAGAGCAGAAAAAGAAAATCTTGAAGCTATCTTGCCATTGTGCTATCGCCCGTGGTGTACCTAATCATCACATGTACCCATAGAATGAGTTAGTTTTGCGAAAAACTAGTAGGTGCACAAGAGAGACTACAGGAAACTAAATTAAGTACATTTAATTCAGCATGCTAAGCAGTTTAAAGCAGATATCAGTTAAGCAGGTATATCGTTCAAAACAGGTAAGCAATGCAACTGTCAAAACACAGGATGATGATTCATTTGATCGTAAGTTGTGAACTACCATGCAACAAGCAAGTCATATGACCCATCAACTAGTGTAAACAGACTTTATGTTTCGATATTACTGGCCTGCGGGTACGCGCAGACAAATCGTAGAAACAACTGAAATTAGTTCGGATGTCTGTTATTCTATGTATTTTCAATAACCCGAATAGCTAGTTGAGTCCGCTCCTAAGGGGATGACTTTAGCCGAGAGAGGATTCCCCAAAGGCAGGTACTTGGCAACAGATGCATTCAACTGCTGCAGAAGTCCATGGGATCTATCACCTAGGATAATGTCTGGTAGTCCCTTCCCCTAACCCCAATGACTGGAGAGGCCGGATTTTGCCTGTGGGGTGGTTATCAACAACTTGTCCATTGGAGTGTGTACCGCTCTGTCCTCTCCCTTGACAGACTACAAGAAGCGAATGAGTGTGTCAGGGGTAAATTAACTGACGACTCATTCTATATGCTCTGGTCTTTTGACTAAATAAGCATCTTACCTGTGAAGGCGATCTCATTTTTATGTGTTTACAACATTGTGCATTTAACACTGTTCGAGGTCGCACGACCGTCTCATCCGATCATCGCAGTACTAGCGTGTAGTGCACGACTACAAGTACTCTAGGATGAAAGGGGTATAGTTCCTCAATAGAAGCCTCAACAGAAGTGTTGCACAAAGATGTAATGTTTCTCAAACTTTACTTTTGACATTATTTATCTTTTGAAACAGCCAACAGCTTGTGCCAACATTTGGCATGCGATTTTCTATAATCTCATCCGCTATCGTGGTATCTACATGCCTCGCATGACTCGATACCGGCCTCGATAAACGGGATACAGGTTTCTCAACAGAACTCTCGCTAAGAAGTCTGCTTAAGCCCCAATTCGGGGTTACCCGAGATATGTCAGGTAGACGAACAGAACCAACTAATACACATTCTTCCAAATACTTTAATTTGGGCAGTCTTTGATGCTTTCGCGCAGCTCCCTAAATTCTCAAGTCTACTTTGCAAGATTGCTCACTCGAAAAGCCACGATTCCTACTAGGGATCCCTCTCCTTAGACGAGGACGTATTGTTAAGCTCCTGACTCAACTCTTGTCGCAAGAGGAAGAGTGGTAAATGCCTCTTGCATCTTCCACGATGATGCCTTTTATAGAACATGCAATGAGCGAAAACTTGAGCGTCATCTGCAATGGCAAGGCAGTAACGAAACATTTGCAAAAGCAAGAGCCGGGGCGCAAAGCGCGACAACAAAGAAAACACTGTAAGCAGGAGTGCAAACGCAAAGCCTGGGCGCAAAGCGCAATGGCAAAGAAAAGATTGAAAGCAAGAATACGTAAGTGAGGCCTAGGCGCAAAGCGCGACGGCAAACAAAAGACATGACAGAAAGTAAAGAACAAGGATCGCAAAACCGCATCCTTGAGTTAAATGCGTACTCGTATAAATATATATATATATATATATGCATATATATTTATTTAATTATCCTTTTTAGTTAATTGAACTCAATTCAATTGTCCAAGTCCTCTGTTCAATCTTTCCCTACCTTGGAGAGTTGCGAGCTTGTTGGCGTCTGCGGGTGTAAGCGATTAAGTGGGATCCATCGTACGAGCTGCAAAAGCAGGACGTCAACATGCTATCTCAATAAAAAAGGTAGAGACGATAGGGGCGTTGCCGCTGTCCTGACGTGAAAGAAGTAGAGGCAGGGGCATCGTGCCCCTGCGAACCTGCTGAGCGCGAAAGAAGCAGGGTCAGGGTCTGCGAGCCCCTGTTGTCAGCAAACAATGAGAAGGCAGGGGGTTGCACCCCTCCCTATCGACGGTTCAGGCAGGGGCAGGGGTTGCGCCCCTGCTTTTCAAAAAATCGGACAGAGGCAGGAGCTGCACCACTGCCTTCCAAAAATGAGAGTAGGCAGGGGTTGTGCCCCTGCCTGACAAGGTGGAAGAGAGGCTGGGGTAAAGCCCCTGCCTAACAAAAAACAAGGGAGACAGGAGGCTTCACCCCTGCCTGCCGAAGGAGCAAGGAGGCAGGGGTGGGGCCCCTGTCCGTCGATCAAAAAGGGGGAGGTAGGGGGCTTCACCCCTGCCTGCCGAAATTAGCGGAGGCAGGGGCGACGCCCTTGCCTACTAGAAGGAGAAGGCGCAGGGAGGGGGCTCGGCCCCTCCCCCGCCAAACTGAGGGTACAAGGAGGGGCTCGGCCCCTCCCCTGCAAAACGAGTGCATAGGGAGGGGCTTGTCCCCATCCCTGCCTAAGGGTACGCAGGGAAGGGGATCGGCCCCTCCCTTGCATACAGGGGGTACAAGGAGGGTGCAGGGAGGGGGCTCGACCCCTCCCCTGACCAATAGAGGGAGCAGGGAGGAGGCTAGGCTCCTCCCCTGCTAAAGGTGGTGAAGGGAGGGGGGTTCGACCCCTCCCTTGGCCGCAGGGAGCACAGGGAGGGCTCGGCCCCTCCCCTGCCGGAAGGAGACGCAAGGAGGGGGCTCAACCCCTCCCCTGCCTACAGAAGGCATCAGGAGGGGGCTCGACCCCTCCCTCACTAAAAGGGGCCGCAGGGAGGTGGCTTTTCCCCTCCCCTACTATTTAGGGTAGCAGGGAGGCGGCTCAGCCCCCCTCCCTGCGCAACAAAGAGGTGAGGGAGAGAAAACAGGAGAAGGAGAAGAGGAGGAGGAGGCGCGTACCTGGAGGTCGTCGGCGTTGCCGTCAGCGTTGGCAGACGAGCGAGAGAGAAACAGAGAGGGGAAAGAGGCGGTGGTGAGGTTGTCGGCGCGAGGTCTCCGACGAGCAGACACGAGAGGGGGTCGGGAGCAGAGAGAGAGAGAGAACGAAAGAGCAAAGGGGAAGGAGGTTTCGAGAAACCTCCCCCCCCCTTTGCCTCGTTGCCTTTAATAGGTAGAGAGAGAGGCGGTGGCCTCGGGTCGGGTCTGGATCCGACCCGAATTCGGGTTTTTTTTTTCGGGTTTTACAGTTACTATGCTTCTATGATTTTCTTTTGTGAAAAGCTGAATGTATGATATATATATATATATATATATATATGTGTGTGTGTGTGTGTGTGTGTGTGTGTGTGTGTGTGTGTGTGTGTGTGTGTGTGTGTGTGTGTGTGTGTGTGTGTGTGTGTGTGTGTTCTGATTAAGTGATTATGCTATGAATATAATATATATGTATGTTAAAATCAATTTTTTTGTAAAAGGCTGAAAACATATTTTGTTCATTATACTAAATATGTTATATATATATATATATATATACATGTGTGTGTACACTTATATATATATATATATATATATATATATTTTGTACACTTTTTTATTTTTAAATTGGGGTACCGACTAATCTTTTCAAGGTTCTACCGACTAGACACCGCCTAGCGCTTTTGGCTACATAAACCAAATCTGCACTTAGTTTCATATTTAATTCACAAAGATACTAGTCCCAAAAATGTGTAACACTTGTCAATGCACATAGAATGAGATAGCGGAAATCAGTGTTATAGGATGTGCCCAAGCACATGGACAAGTGCACTTCTTAAGAAGCAAAGTACAAGAGTGAGAAGCACCCTACTTTTTGGACTGAGTAGGAAATGGTGAAGAATCATGAATTCTGCTATTGGGAAATGTGATGCAGTAAAAAACAATAATATTTGCTACAAATTGTGATCATTGGACACATAAGATGGGATGCCTGAATCAACTGTTGCACAAAATTTATTACTAGTACCATACATGTAACATAGGTCAGGATCAATTGGACACAGATCTCTTAGTAGATCTTATAGAATATCTATCCAGCAGTTGCATAAATTTCAGCTATTATTTTAATATCTACATACAAAGCTTCCTACTTGCAAATGTGATTTTTGTTTCAAATATTGCATAGGTATTGTTGTTGAGTGTTCCATGTATACCTTCCTATCATTCTTTTTAAATAAAATGGTAGTAGAGGAATTTCATAATACAATACATGGTTATCCATGTTAGGGATATGGCGCTACTTGGACATCGGCATTGTGTTGGACATACTTGTCTAAGTATCAAAACACTGCCTTAGGATATATGTGCCCATGTTCCACAAAATTTAAACACTAAACTTATATCGTCTTTTAAATGTAAGTCTCTATGATGTATGCTCATAACAAATCCAAATGCACATTTAAGTCCCCATGGGAAATCATTTATGCTCAAGGCTGAAAGAGAACACTTTACAATTGCCTCGAACTCAATTAATGTCAGGATAAGATTAATTATTACTTTTTCTTTTGTTACTTCAATTTAAAGACCTCAAACAACATCTTCAAGCTCATTAAGCATCTCCATCCAATTCTTCAACCAAAGATAGCCCCATTGCCAAACTATAGAACTATAATCAATTGAAATGCCCACCTTTTTTTTTCTTAAGAAGAGGAAGTGACTATACCTAGTTAATCTATTATCATCCAACATTTAGCCAAGCTTCATTGGCAAAGAAAGATAATCATATTAACCCCAAGAGAATTTTCCACCTAGCATACTATCCATGAGATGGCCATGCCAAGATTCACCAAACTCCAAGCTGTGTGTTTAATATAATCATCAAAAACTTACTCTATATGCGCCTCTATATGCGCCAAAAATATCCATGAGACTGCTTATTAAATGACAACTACTCAATTGCTTTGTTTGCACAGAAAAAACATGAACTTGAACACTCTAGCTGAATTCTAAAACAAAATATGAAAAAGAACATGAAAATGAAGAAAACACAAATGGTGTTTTATGCTTAATGCACCCTCATGGTGGTCAGGGATAATCCACACATCGACCTCCCAAAAGCACTGCTGGACATTCTCTTTAGCAACAACATCAAATATATGATAAGAGCTACATAGAAAACCCATCTCTATGGTATTCCAATTGCTAAAGTGGCTGGACTGAAATAACCTTCCATCAATAGAAACAAAATACCACATCACACAGACACACCATTTTGAACCATACATGGTGTCCCTTTATATACTTTTGAAAACTTCATAAAAGTGGATGTATTCCTGTATTGGCAGCCGTATCCATGTGTCATAAATAAGAGACATACAGATAACTTGATAGGACAGACGTGGACTCGCAGGATCCAAGCCCCACTGTGCATGTCAAAGAATCTCTACATGCTGTACTTTTTAAAATAGAAATCCTAGCTAAGATTTTTATGCCAGTTCCAAATTGCGGTTATTAAATGCACTAAATGAGGAGTTGCATTCTATCCTAACTACACCAAAGTCTTCTATTCCTCCAATCAAATATATTATTAACAACAAGTTCTTTTAAAGATCGATGAAATTTCAGGTGGAAGTAATCATTCTGCAAACATGGTTAAAAAAATGAACATAAAATGAAAAAAAAAAGGAATGATAGGACATATATCCTGACTATACCTGAAATGTTTGTGCTATTAAACGAGAAGTTTATAATCACTCAAATATATTATAGCAATGTGTGCAACCAACCAAATAAGTTAGGACATGGAAATTCAAAATAGGCCAAGATGTGCACAATATCAAGAGAGGAAGATAAACATGCTCCAAATTTACAATTTGGAAACAAAAAACATCCTGGCAGACACAAGGACAACCTCACAAGATATCCATCAACCCAAACTACTGCCTAAAGACTAACAATGCAATATCTGCAACCAAATGAAGTAACCTAAAGTACCAGAGAATCTAAAAAGAAGGTGAATATGTAGATATCAATTACAAAAGATAAAGACACAAAAAACTATAATGTTTTTTCAGAAGTTCAAAAGAATTGCAGTAGATAGGAAGGCAACATCTGCTTTTTATATTACCTAAGAGTGCGTTATTGATATGATATTCTTAAGAGTCAGAACATAAGATTCCATCAGATAAATAAAAAACTAGTTGTTAGAGGCTCTGATTGATCAAATTCAAACCTGTGTTCCTAAGGATTTAAGCAGATTGCCACGTTCCTTTTCTATTTGAGAGCAAGCTCTCCCAAAAGTTAATGCAGCTTTTGCCAAGGTCCCACCACTAGTACAGGTACTCTCAACACCATATTTCCTATTATCCTCAGACAACTTGTTTCCTATACAAACAGTTACAAGTTTTGGTTAAACGTCAGATGATATTTCAAAGCTAGTTGAGTCTGTTGCTGCAGATAGCTTACCAATTTCTACTTGCTTGGATCCATGAACAATAAAACCTTCTACACCACGAACAATGTCTCTTTGAAAATGCTAAAAGTAATAATAAATTAAACCTGATAACAAATAACAAACAAATCTAAAATGAAGTAGAGGAAGGGGATTTACCTTTGCAGCACGAGTAGATATGTATAGTTTCTCAAGTTTTTTATGCTGTAGAAGTTCAGCCTCATCTGTAATTACATTATCCGAACCTCCGTATCCACCTCCACCAAATTGCTTGAAAACAGCCTGAAATTTTTTAGAGATATCAATGTTTGACATGTTCTGAACATCTGATCAGATTTTAAGATTGGAACATTAAAAAAAATTGTTGAGGAGCCCATGATAAGAGTTTCAAGTTCCATCAAGCACTAGGAAGAAAGTCAAACAAAGCATATACCACCAACAAAAAAATTAGGCTTCTGTTATATAGAAAACATCAAAACATAAAAGTTGATGAACAACAGAACATGCACACTATGGCCAAAAGCAATGAGGAACTACAGAAATAATAAATGCAGAACTGATGCACAAGCTCCTATTATTGTGCTGATTATCACTTGGAGAAAAGAAAAAGAAAAAAAAGATCACTTACTGATGATAAATACAAAGTTTGTGAAGCATGATCATTATAACAAAGCATATTAGAGATCAGTGCATATGGTTGCATTATACACCTATGACAGGATCAGCAGAGATGACACCTGCTGTTAAAGTCAACCACAATATCTACTTGAAACAACTAACAGAAAATTACTAAAAGATTGCATAATACAAGAAAAGGACTCCTGTCCAAGAGAGGAAGGCGGAAACACATTTTCTGCTGCTCATGCAGTAGCTACTTCATTTAAAGCATCATGGACCAATGTTCAGATGAAAGCAAGCTATTGGCCAGAATATTAAAGGGATCCACACATGATTCAGTCAGTACCAAATACACGAAGATACCCACCTAAATAAGGAAGGCGAAACCTTGTCACACCCATAAATTCCAGTTCTGTCCTCAGGAAAATACTGAAAATTAGGGAAATAAAATTTCCAACCTATCCACATAGCACAGATTTTTGGTTACAGATAATGCCTACCATATTCAAATAAAATCAAATACCAACACAAAATTTTCTAACAGCTCTTGGCTAAGAGAGTGTAATTATTATGCCAACAAGAAAATTCAACAAAATCGAGATAAATATACTACAATAAGTTAATGGAAATTCCTGGTACTTATCTAAATTAGAGTTCTTTTCTTGTGGGCTCAATAATATTACCTACACCAAATAAATACAAGATAGATGGACGTTGCAAGTTCGAATCCCAATGGTATAGTTGTATAACTGGTAGGGGTCGGACTAACCCCAGCTTTCTCTGTCGAAAAAAAAACATGATGGTAGCACTGATTCGCTAATACGACCACAATAATCTGACCTTTTTTTCTTTTGTCAGTTCAGATAAATTAATTCCACCAAATAGCTACGCGAATAAGATGGGTATTACATTGCAGTACTTGGTCTGTTGGGCATAACCTGAACGTCAATATACTGGCCTTAACCAAAGCATTCTGATCGTATTTATCCTTCCCTTTATGCATAAAGAAAAACCCGACTACAATCGCAATTTGCAGAACACAATACAACAGTAGAAACCAAACAATTGAGTTTAGAACAAAGATTAAATAAAAAAAGAAGAAACCATCAACCAGATTGAATAAAAAATAAGAAAATAACAATAAAACGTGGGACACAGGGACATAATGTATCAAATTATTAGTTCAACTTCTAGGATACCTTAAAAAACCAAAAGGCAAAAATTGTGATGATGGCTCAAAAATTATAAACAGGAACCGTACCAGGAATTAGACATCATCGGTGATTGCGGAACCAAGTTCTATTCCCTTTCTTATGGTTCACGAGAGAGAGAGAGAGAGAGAGAGAGCACCTGTTCCCGTAATCTCCTCAGCACATCCATCCTCCCACTCACACGAGGACGACCACCCCCACCGCCTTTGCGTTCAAACGAATCTCAGAAGAAGAAACAAACAAAGCACAAGGAAAAACAAAGATGGGAAGAGCCGGAGATTTTGGATCTCTCTCTCTCTCTCTCTGAGGTTAGGCAAGAGAATGCAGCCTCTGATTAGCAATAAATCATTTATAGTAACAGGTTTAACGATTAATTCCAAAAGGGGAGAAATTTACGTATAGCATGCCCAACTTATCTTAATTTTACGTTTAACACCTGTGGACTCACTGTGGAGTGTACTCTCAAAATTCTCAAACAGGCGGCTGACTTTTCTAAAAATAGATCAAGTAGATGCTCAGGTTAGTTTCAGTAAAGTTCTCAGACTAAAAACGTCAACCTGTTAGTAAAGTTAAAGTTTTATACTTTATAATCTAAAATTATATTCATGCTTCTTCAATTTTAATATTTTATATTTTTAATAGTTCTTAAAAACCATTCCTTTTCTAAGCTTGAGTTGGGCCACAAGGCAGTATCAATCGCTTTCAAACCCCATTTCCTCAATCAAAGTTTCTCCTCGATAAATATCTAAAGATCCCCACCAACTTGAGAATTTTGACACTTGAGGCAGTTAAATGTAATATCATATGAGTTGCTCATTTTCATTCCACCGTTCTTTTTTCATATTTATTTTTAGATCCTTTTTCCAATGTTCTCATGAATAATGAGAGAGGGCAGAAGGTCGAGGATACTTCTTAAGAAAGCTTCCACAAAGGCGGAGCTAGCAAGATTTTTTTTTTAAAATTAGTGTCCAATCCCATAAAAAGTCATTCATTTATGCGGGAATGAAACAAACAAAGCCTAAGTTGAAACATCATGCATGGCTTCACTTATGATCTACGTTGTCTCGCTCTTTTTTCTATTTCATTTCGCATCTCTCTGTTCTCTTTTTACAGTAGTGATGTGAAAGGCCATGTTTCACATGATATGAACGTGATCACGTCTCACCTCAGATGCCAAAATGCTCCTTACATTACAAGTTTCTTCCTGCCGTGTGGCTTTTTGACCTTTTCCTACGTCGATGTGCCAAGTTCTAACATTTCATGCAGCCAGTGTGGAAAGTTGGTATTTCTAAAAACTAAAGAAAAATTAATTGCATTTTCTGAAAGAAAACTTTCCATTGGTTTTATGGGTGGCAGCAAAGAAAGTCAGCCAGTCAGGACTCATTTTCCAACTCACACCTCGATCAAGGTATTATTTAAAGTCTGTCACAGGGACGTGCCATTTTGGCTGCCTGCCGTTGATGAGCGGTGACACGACCAGTGTGGAGCTGCATTCTGGCCATGAAATCCTCAAAGGTTTGGGTCTGAGGTGGGCATATTTTATATATTAAAACATCAAAAAATATTTGTATTGATTAAAAATTTAAAAATTGTGTCAATGACTCCATCTTTTATTTTCAAAAAGAGGTCATTTTTTAAGAGCAGCTCAACTGTTGACATTTCTCAAGATGGACACCACACCCGTCACCCATCTCAAGAAATGTTGGGTGGCTGTAAACCAGGTTGCTGCATGTTTACCATGCAGCTACTCTGCATATAATGTGGACTCCTGAACTCATGTTATGCACTCGTACCTTTGTGATGGTTTTTTTTTTTTTGAATAATTGTGTGTGTAACGCCTCATTTTGACTTAAGATTTTTTTTAAAATACAATGAAAGACTTTTTCGAACCAATTCAAAACTATCCTTAAACTCGAGCACATCAGAGAGTTAGAATCAAACCATAATAATTTGAATATCACAAAATTATTTCATTTACTTTATAAATGAAAATTTAAAATTTGTACAACAAACACAAAAAGAAACAAAAGAGTATAATTCAGTCCAATACAATAATGCCTGTGTATCGACATCAGTTTGCTTACTCTCACAGAGTTGAAAAGTAAAAAGAAAGAGAGTGTGCGACACATTATGTTGCAGCACAATTCTGCATACCCTTACTAGGTCTCAACAAACAAACAACATAACAGCTAACACTGTATCGTTTAAATAATCCTTACATCATCCTATGATGATGTAAGCAAATAAATCATATACATACAATGTACCCAAACTTTGATGCTTACATAAACAAACCATCTATGTACATTCTCATGCATATATCAAACATATTATGCATACATACATTTATGTGTACTATAATTCGTGCACGCTCTTATGTGCCTAACTCAAACATATAATCGTATGCACATGTATTAACGCATACATTTATGTGCATAGGTCATCCTAGTGTACTCTTATGCTCACATGCAAATTCATACATACAATTAAACATTTATTTCATTTAAGCATGCAATCATGCTCACACATACCTCATGGATACAATTATGCGTGTATCATATTTAAACATACAACCATATTCGTAAACAATTTAAATGTATATAATTATGTGGACATGCTATGACTTACCTCATGAATGGGTATTGTTTTTTTTCATTGTTTTTTTTTGCAATTTATATTATGCTTGCAAGCATCAAAACTTAAATTTCATCTTGTTATCCCAGGGCATCACACTTGGCCAACTATGAGTACTTAGGCTTCCCCGAGGGTATTCATTTTCATAATTTGTATTTTTTATATTTTGATCTCTAAGAGAGCAAGATACCCGTACTAGAGTCTGAGATACGTTATCACATCGTCTCTTAGACTAGAACATCGTAGATGCACTAATATCGGCATATAGTTGTAGCTCAGACTTTGCTACGTGTATCAAAGTAACAAAATCTCCTTAAACCGCCGTGGTAGGAGAATAGTTCACATTTGACCCAATAGGACTGCCTTTGTTTAAGTCCAATGAGACCACAATTATCATGGGGTTGGTGCATAAGCGTGTTCATATTTCACCTACTTGCTCGACCTCAATAGCACAAACCAATGTCATCTCATCTTTCAGAGTGACGCGTAGTGAAACTTTCTTAAATTTTGAAAACTTTTTCTCAATGCATATCATTTAACACGGTAAATATACATGCTAGGCAATATCACGTCAACAGTTGTACTCGGGTTAATACTCATAAATTTTATGTTATTCAATAATACATATCATGCATCATATATGATAGAATTGCAAATTAAATCACGAATAACAAAAATTTAACATAGCAAACAATAAGTTGAGTCAACACCCATAAATTTTATGTCATTCATTCATGCACTTCATGCATCACATCATATTCGATACATGATACATGCATATTTCAACTTGAATGATATAAATTTTTAACACGCAAATAAACACTTGGATCAATACCCATCAAATTTATATTATTTGATCACGTACCTCATGCGTATATCATACTTGTCATACTTGCAAGATTTAAAACATAAATCACAGTTTCAGTACACGAAACAAATGTTTGGGCCAATACTTTAGACAAAACATGTCTTTCAATCATGCCTCACATTTATAACTCAATATTTATTATATTTGAAAATATCAAACACACAAAACAAGGTTTTATATTTGAAACCATCATAAGGGATTGATGTCTCTTACGTACATGAGAATTTCAAACCACTATAAATTTATGATCCACCCATATATGTACAATATACCCTAAGCAAATACCTTTTAATGCATGCAAACAACCCTATGCAGTTAATTTCTAATGCATGCATTTATGTATTTCATATCATTTCATACATCATTCCACATATTATGTATAATCATAAACATGCATTGCATTTATTTGTATGCATATCGATTGTATACATCCACATTATAATATGTAAGTATTTGTACGGATGCTTCAACTACATACATACATATCACAACACAACAATATTTGTATACATGCTTCAATTGCATACGCATGAATCACATGATGTGAACCTTATTTATGATGATGCACCAACCGAACTAAGCACTAAGAGGTCACCTGAACGCAAAGCACAAGTATATATTTTGTGTTGTGAGTGTATATTAGTTCACTATGACATAATTCGCAAAGGAAATAAGTCATAACAAGCACTCAACCTCATAAAATGAGTGCAACAAAAATATATATCGGGCATATACACACAAATAAGCATTTTTATAAGTATGTTGTAATTCCACATGTATTAATACACGTCATAAAACATTAAATGTATATGTCTCATCGACATATGTTCGCACAACACATAATTAAAGTTCATAGTTAGTTGCGGTCAATTGACAATATATGTCAGTTTTTATTTTTTTATATTAAGAATTTAACATGCAAAATAAAATATTTCAAAACATTCTGGATCAACATGGTTCTACAGTTATAATTTTACGTCAGCTAATCTCCAACTTCAATTAGTTTAATAAAATATTTTAACAAATATATGAACCAGAAAATCATTACTTTAAGATCTAAAAGCATGTGCATCTACTTATAAACTCCTTAGGAACCTGGTAAGGGTAAGGGATTGTATCCTGAGCTCTGGTATGAATTTCTCATTTGACAGTTAATGATGCAGATATAGTGGTCACTCAAGGGCAATAGCATCACAGTTCTTAAGGCAACACACAAATTTTGAGGCTGCAACATAATTTTTAAGATAGTATGTGGTTCACGAGGAAACAATGATGACAGTACAACAGTGATAGCAAACTTGTTCTTTGGCGTCAGCGGGGCCCACCTGACCCGATGGTAGCTATGACAACACACGGGAGGGTGGTCTGTGTTCTTCCCAAAACACAAATTTACATGTTCCTGTGTGTACGGAGGAATATCTTGGGATCCATGATAATTCATATGCCAATGTTGCCCACGATGACTTTATAATAAAATAACATATAAAAAAGGTAGATATGCTTTTGACAGAAATGTTCTTCTGTAAGATAGATATGTGTTGGATGAAAATGTCCTCCCACTCCTCGTAAATAGATTTGCACATTTTGCCTTTGTTTTTAGCTTGTGTTACAACACATGGTCGCCTTCTCGTTCCTGTCTGATGAGTTGTAGAGCCTGATTCATAGTTTTTTCCCTTACGTAAAGGGGGTCCGAGGGTTCCCCCCAGCACGGGTCCTGCTGCATGGTCAGTGATCGGGGGTCCAAGGGGGGTCGTGGGGGGCAGCGCCCCCCCCCCCCCCCCCCCCCCCCGAAGAATTTTTTTTGGGGCCTATGTTTGAGACTAGGTTTCTTATGAATCAGACCCAACTTGTTTAGGTTTAGGGTTGTCGCCCTTTCCTTGTATAAATTTTTTCTTTTCTTTCTCTCTTGTAACTGTTGAAAAGAGCAATAAGATTTCTCTCTGAGTGGCCATGATTTTTTTTATTCTCTCTGTTGAAAAGAGCGATTTATAGTAGAAATCAAATCAGAGAGTAGCAATTTACAGTAGAAATCAGATAAGAGAGTAGCGATTTACAGTAGAAATCAGATAAGAGAGTAGCGATTTACAGTAGAAATCAAATCAGAGAGTAGCGATTTATAATAGAAATCAGATCAGAGAGTAGCAATTTATAGTAGAAATCAGATCAGACAGTAGCGATTTACAGTATAAATCATATTAGAGAGTAGCGATTTACAGTAGAAATCAAATCAGAGAGTAGCGATTTACAGTACAAATCAGATCATCATTCGATTTGCAACATCCTTCAGCAAATTGTTGTTTGATTTGTGGTGTTCTTCGACAAATCACCATTGCGATTTGTAGTCCTCTTTAGCAAATTGTCATTCGATTTGCAACATTCTTCAATAAATCACAATTGCGATTTATAATTTTCTTTAGTAAATCGCAATTGCAATTTACAGTGTCTCTTAGTAAATTGTTGTGCGATTTACAATTGTCTTCAGTAAATCACTATTGTGATTTACAGTGTTTTCAGCAAATCGCTATTGTGATTTATGGTGTTATTCAGCAAATTGCTATTCAAATCAGGGTCAACTTGCTGAAGGCGTATCTCCCTAACCGGAGATCGTATTTTCGATCCGTAAAAAGCGGTGTCTTTGTGATTCAATCTAGTTTAATTTTGCCAATTTACAGTAAATTTTATGATCATTTCATACCCCATTTTGATTAAAAACCAGACTCCTATCATTCTTCATTATTTATATTACACAGATTTTAGTCTATTTTCCCATAGTCATATCTCTCCAACGAAAGATCATTTTCAAGATCTGTAAAAAAGGTTGTCTTTCTTGATGTATCTAGTTTATTCTTGCCAATTTTTATAAATTTTTATATCTATTTGTTATTTTAATTCTGTTAAAAATCAGAACTGGTTACAGAACTTCAGGTTCTGTAATAGGTTCATTTCCTAAAACAGAATGGTGACTTCCCGAAGTCGCCATTTCTAAACTAGAACTAATTTTCCCATTCTGTAACTTGGGAAAGTTTTATAATCATGTTAGAAAATGTATTCCACAAATTTGGTACAATTTAAATTCGTATGGTTTCTAAAATATCTAAATTACAGAAATCTATTCACTTTTTCTCAAATTCCTGTTTTTGACAAAAGGCCTTCAATTTCAAATTTTTCATCTATGATTTCTCAAAAATATTAAATCCTAAATAGTTTTAAGATAAGTTCAGAGTCTTCATAACGATTATGAGCATTTTGATACATCATTTATTTTATTTTTCTTAATTTTCCTTATTTTGGAGCTTGAAAGACCTATTTTGGATGATTTTCTTTAATTTTCCAATATTGAAGGAAAATCCGACTAAGCCTACATTTATTACTAATATGTTTGCTTAATTTTGCAGGTATTTTATTTTTTTATTATTTTCCTTTTCAGTTATTGTATTTAATTCGAGGGTTGTAATTAAATACCCAATAGAAATTTTTACTTTATGCTAGTTTAGGAATGAATGGGCATTTAGTTTAAGCTTAATTTCATGATTACCTTGTTCCATTTCTTTTTATTTTATTTCAAATACATAATAGAAAAACATGAATGGCATGTGCATCATTCTAATAAGAGGTAAATAATCCTAAGTAAATGATTCACATTTATGACCATAGTCAAAATATGAACAATACTTAGGATTTTTATCTTTCATGGGATAAAATTTGGCCTCCACTTTAGGTCCCTTTTTTAAAATCATCATACTTCTCTAAAATAAATTTTCTTTTCTTCCTCTATTAGAATTTAAGATATAAATTAATTTGAGATCTATTTGTGGCCATAGTCATGAATATATTGAAAATTAATTTTGTTTTAAATCCTATAAAGGCCCAAAAATTTATTTTATTCTTTGTTAGAATTCAAATGAAGATTAGACTAGAATATATTTGTGACCATAGTCATGAATATATTAAAATTTAATCTTTGTTTCTAATTCTATTAAAGAATGAAATTTGCTTTTAATTTTAATTTTAAATAAATTCTTTTAATGCATTTGTCAATTAAGATAGAATTGCATCATTATTTTCCATCTTTTTCAAATTATTTCAAGTTATTTTTAAATTTTCAAGTGATTTTCGAAATAAGTTTTCAAAAATAATTTTTATTTCTAAATTCAAAGTCATTTTTTATTTCTAATTATAAATTCAAATTTATCTTTTTATTTTATTTTTCAATTTTATTTTCAATTTCATTCAATTTGAAGCCCCTATTGGAAAGGCTTCGCCTTTATACAAAACTGCTTTTTCTTAAGAACTAAGTCACTTGTGCATGGCCTGGATATGGCCCAAGGTTCTATCAAACCTTGATGGATGCAAAGTACACACAACAATGCACATCCATTCTCGAGTTAAAGCGTAGCGATTTCCCCGTCAAAGAGGGAAAGTGCTGCTGAAATTTTGAAAAGATATTCACCGAGCTTAAAAGAAATGCACGCTTCCTCAGATAAAGAGAGAGAGTGCTGCAGAAAATTATGAAGAAGCTCAACCAAGCTCGGAAAGAGCGTAGCATGTTACTCCATCATATAGAGGAGGTGTTGCCCATATTTCGTCAAGTACTTTCTACAACGTAGAAATGTTTGACTCACTCCTGTCGTCGAAGCAAGAGAAGTGCTATCAAAATGGTTGGCAAAAGAGTTGCCAAAACTAGTTGAATGGCATGAGGATGCCATGTTGTTGAAACACTGCCAGAATGACCCATTTTCATGTTTCGTCTGTAAGTGCACTTTACTCATAAGGGCCGCAGAGCCAGAGTAGTTGTTGCACCTTGACTAGGCCACTGCTCGTAAGGGCCGCAGAGTCAGAGTAGTTGTTGTGCCATGAATAGGCCAACTGCTCGTTGCGGTGATTCACGCCGAGCATCCGATCTGTTGAGATTGAGTCATATGCATGCTCATGGATATTGTTATACAACTAGACTTGTAAGGGCCATTGTGCAAGGGTACGTTGTCCACCCAAAGGAAGTAAGGTGATCGTGATAGTCGTAGTGCCGAGAGCTCAGTTAAGCATGCATATGAATCATACTTAAATGTCTCATGAACCCCATGGCTGATGGCCATGTTAGGGGGATTATTGAATGGGGTCGGGTACATATATCCTCAGTGTGGGATGCACTGACTTGTCCGAATGACAAGAACATATCCGACAAGTAACGGTTAGACTGACAGACCCCTTCAGGACTAGCGCTCACCGTGGCAGACAGTGATGGTATAGCCCGAGTGACATGTATTTGATTATGAACCTGACAGAGTTCAATAGGACCTCGGTCACTGAAGGGGTTTGAGATCGTGGTTATCCTTAAGATCTAAGGATTGAACCTAACTACTGCAAGTAGAGGATGCATCCGAACTGGCCTGTTAGGGTTCTCCCAGTATGAGTTTACCGCCCCAACATGGATGGGGTTATGATCGTTACAAAAATTTTCTTGTTTTTCTTTCTTCCTTTTCCTTTTTAGGGAAAAAAAAATAGAAGAGAGAAGAGAAACTCTTTGCAAGGTCTCACTTGACCTTTTGAAAAAGATGTTTTGAAATTACTCGCCTCCGTTTTGAAATTTTACGGGAAAAATAGAGAGACGGGATTCGCTCGTCGATACGAGGCTCAATTGTTCTTGGCGCCTTTATCAGGGGTAATTGAACAAAGGATCGAACTCATGCCTTTCAACAACAAACAACAACAACTACGCCTTCATCCCAAAACAATTGGGGTCAGCGATATGAACCAAAAAAGAAATTCATTTTGGGTCTTTCACATGAATCCTTTTCCTCCAATCATTTCTATCCAACGCCATGTCCTCGGTGAGGTTCAAAGCATTCATATCCTTTCCTATCATCTCCATCCAAGTCTTCCTAGGCCTACCCCGACCTCTTTTAACTAATATATTTTCCCATTTCTCCAACCTTCTAACTGGAGCATCATTAGGCCTTCGCCGAATATGTCCAAACCACCGTAAACGATTCTCTCGCATCTTATTTTCAATGGGTGCAACACCTACTTTCTTACGTAACTCATGCCTTTGCTTTGCCTAAATTTATTTAAGTGATTATTCTAAGTCCTAAATGTACATTGAATCAGGCTTGTACTATGATTTTGAACTTGAAAATATGTATGCTTTTGGAAATCCTTCAGAAATTTGGAGTTTTTCAAGTGACTCTGAAATGGATTTGAAAATATTATTTTAAGAAATGACTTCAGAAATCGATTTTGATTCAAAAAATCAAAACTTGAAATGAATTTGTGTTGAAAGTTTGAAATTGAAGATTTTGAAATTGAATTCAAAGTTAATTTTTAGAATTTTGAAATCTGAATTGATTTGAAAGAGGAAAAATCGAAATTGGAGTTTGGTTGAGAATTGAATTCAGAAATACGACTTGGAATTTTAAAATTGTATTTGGAATTTTTAGGATTTTGAAGTTGAAAATCATAATTGTGTTTGAAATGTGAAATTGAACTTAAACTTCAAACTTAGAATTCGAAGTTTAAATTTTGAATTTAGGATGGAAATCTTGAATTTTAAAAATTAGAATTGAATTTGAAACTTGAAAACAGAGTTAAAATTGACTTTAAATCAGAATTGAAGTTTGAAAATCAAATTTAAAATTTAGAATTTAGAATTGAAATTGAAATTGAAATTGAAATTGAAATTGAATACTAAATTGAATTCGATTTTTATTTTGAATTTTGAAATTGTTTTAAAAATTGAAGTTTAGAATCTAAAATAAAGAATTAAATGGAATTTGGAATTGAAATCTGAAAATTGGAAATTCAAATAAAATTTTGAAATTGAAACTTGAATTTGAAATAGAATTTGGAATTAATTTAGAAATTTGAAATGAAAATTTAGAATTAAAAATGGAATTGAACTTTGAAAATTAAATTGGAAATGAAAAACAGAAATTGAGATTCGAAAATGATATTGAATTTGGAATTTGAAATTCGAAATTGAATTTTAGAATTAAATTCAGAATTTAAATTTGAAATTTTAAAATTGGATTTGAAATGAAAATATAATTCAAAATTTGGAATTTTGAAAGAAATAAAGAATTAAATTTAATATTGGAAATGAAATTCAAATTTGGAATATGAAATTTGAAAAATGAGAAATTTAAAAATAAAGTCAAAAATTTGGAAATTAAAAAATAGATATTTGTGAAAGTGCACTAGGATCGAGGCAACAAGCGCTAGAGGGGGGGTGAATAGTGCTTTTAAAAATTTCTACGGAATATTGAAGGATTTTGCAAATTGAAAAGCAAAACACACAAAGAACACAAGATTTTATCCTGGTTCGGTCTATCCCGACCTACATCCAGTCCCCAAGCAAAACCCGCTTGAGATTTCCACTATCAACCTTGTAAACTACAAGATCACACAGACCAAAACCGGTCCCACTTTCAGTAACAATCCTACTGAAAGGAAACAACTCCTTTACACCAAGGAGTCTTTCTTTTTACAGAAAATAAGTAACAACTTACAATACAACCTATGAGCCTTTCTTTTGAATGCGAATGAGATGCAATTGGCTTTTGAGGTTGTTGAAATACTCTACTCACGAATTCATTATATCTCAAAGTGATTTGAGTGAAAAACTGAAGTGAAAATATCAAGTGAGTGAGAAAACAAATACTTGAATGAATAGGAGTGAAAAGCAATAAGTAAATAATTCAAATCGATTGGATTCTTGTTTTTATGAGTGTAAAATGTACTCATATTTATAGTTAAAGTTTTTCATACGTTGAGAGTATGAAAGGGTGTCAAAACTGTCCATTTTGAACGATCAAAACGTTTGAAAAACAAAAAGACACGCCTTTTTGAAGTTTTAGGAAAACGGCAAAATTAGTCGACTGAAACATCAATCAGTCGACTAAGAGTTAGTTATTAGTAGACTGACAGTTATCGTCGATCGACTGATCTGTTAATCGAGCCGTTTGAAAATCTGAACTTTTGAAACTTAGTCGACTTGAGAAAAATTAGTCGACTGATAATATCATCAGTAGACTGAAAAATCTTTCAGTCGACTGCTGCTAAAATCTTCAGAAAAACAAACATTCTGTCTGGTCGACTGATAAAAAGCATTAGTCGACTACTGCTAAATTTACAGAAAACACATGTTCTGTTCAGTCGACTGATAAAACCATTAGTCGACTGCCGCTAATTTTCCAGAAAACAGACATTCTGTCCAGTCGACTGATAAAACCTTTGGTCGACTAATTTGACAAAAATGACGTTTTAGAAAATATGGCGCGAAAGGATTAGTCGACTGGTAAGCCTATTGGTCGACTAATAAACATGAAAATTTAAGAAAAGAGTTTTCTGAAAAGATTTTCAAGAGTGTTTCTTTTAGAAAAGTTTTTCTAAAGACTTTTAGGATGAAATGCAACCTAAATATGCACTCTAAGTAAGGCTCTTACAAGAATCTAAGACTTTTAATGAATTAAACAATTGCACACTAGTCTTCAAAGATTCTTCATCGAATTCTTCAATTTCTTCATAGCCTTAGCTGAAATGCAGTTGATTCCACTTGCTCATCATCAAAACCTTGTACTTGAAGTATCATGTATAGCTTCATTGTCGTAACAATTTGAAATATGATTTAAAATTGAATGAAATTGAAAAATGAAATAAAAAGATAAATTTGAATTTATAATTGGAAATAAAAAAATGACTTTGAATTTAGAAATAAAAATTGTTTTTGAAAACTTATTTCGAAAAACACTTGAAAATTTTAAAATAACTTGAAATAATTTGAAAAAGATGAAAAATAATGATGCAATTCTATCTTAATTGATGAATGCATTAAAATGATTTATTTGAAATTGGAATTAAAAGCAAATTTCATTCTTTAATAAAATTAAAAACAAATATTAATTTTTTATATATTCATGACTAATATTATAGTAGCCCTTTAATATTTCTAAGATGTGTGTTGCGATTAGGGATGCGAAGGAACATGATATCTAGGTTGGATCAAACTTTGACTGAGACTGAATCTGGATTGTTAAAAATAGATCCTATTCTTGATCAGGATATATATTTTTGGATTGGCAAGCTGGGGTTAGGCACAGCTCGATCAGTTAAACTTTACATCATAGACCATCGTCATTCTTATTAGGAAACTAATCAGGAGGCTATCTTTCTAGACTCGATCACAAATATATTCTAGTCTAGTCTTCATTTGAATTCTAACAAAGAATAAAATAAATTTTTAGGTCTTTATACGATTTAAAACAAAATTAATTTTCAATATATTCATGACTATGGCCACAAATATATCTCAAATTAATTTATATCTTAAATTATGATAGAGGAAGAAAAGGAAATTTATTTTAGAGAAGTATGATTATTTTCAAAAAAAGACCTGAAGTGGAGGTCAAATTTTATTCCATGAAAGATAAAAATTCTAAGTATTGTTCACATTTTGATTATGACCATAAATGTGAATCATTTACTTAGGGTTATTTACCTGTTATTAGAATGGTACACGTGCCATTCGTGTTTTTTCATTGCGTATTTGAAATAAAATAAAAAGAAATAGAACAAGGTAATCATGAAATTAAGCTTAAACTAAATACTCATTCATTCCTAAACTAAGCATAAAGTAAAAATTCTCATTGAGTATTTAATTACAACCCTCAAATTGAATACAACAACTAAAAAGAAAAATAACAAAGAAAATAAAATACCTGCAAAATTGAGCAAACATATTAGTAATAAATGTAGGCTTAGTAGGATTTTCCTTCAATATTGAAAAATTGAAGGAAATCATCCAAAATAGGCCTTTCAAGCTTCAAAATAAGAAAAATTAAGCAAAATAAAATAAATGATGTATCAAAATGCTCATAATCATTATGAAGACTCTAGGCTTATCTTAAAACCATTTAAGAATGAAGATTTTTGAGAAATCATGGAAGGAAAATTCAAAATTGAAGACCTTTTGTCAAAAACATGAATTTAAGAAAAAGTGAACAGACTTCTGTAATTTAGATATTTCAGAGGCCATCGGAATTCAAATTATACCAAATTTATGGGAGAAGTTTTCTTACATGATTAAAAAACTTTTCCAAGTTACAGAATGGGAAAATCAGTTCTGGTTTAGAAATTGTGACTTTGGGAAGTCATCGTTCTGTTTTAGGAAATGAACCTATTACAGAACCTGAAGTTTTGTAACCAGTTCTGATTTTTAACAAAATTAAAATAACAAATAGATATAAAAAATTATAAAATTTGGCATGAATAAATTAGACACATAAAGAAAGACAACCGTTTATACAGATCTGAAAAATGATCTCTCGTTGATGAGATATGACTCTGGGAAAATAGACTAAAATATGTGCAATATAAATAATGCATAATGATAGGGGTCTGGTTTTTAATCAAAATGGGATATGAAATTACCATATAAAATGCTTCAAATTAGCAAAAATAAACTAAATTCAATCACAAAGACACCGCTTTTTACGGACCGGAAATACGATATTCGGTTAGGGAGATACGCCTCAGACAAGTTGGCCCTGATTTGAATAACGATTTGTTGAATAACACCATAAATCATAATAGTGATTTACTGAAGTCAGTGTAAATCACAATAGCGATTTACTGTAGACACTGTAAATCGCAATACCAAAGACACTGTAAATCGGAATAGCGATTTACTGAAGACAATTATAAATCGCACAACGATTTACTAAGAGACACTGTAAATCACAATTGCGATTTACTAAAGAAAATTATAAATTGCAATTGTGATTTATTGAAGAATGTTGCAAATTGAATGATGATTTGCTAAAGAGGACTACAAATCGCAATGATGATTTATCGAAAGACACCACAAATCGAAATAGCGATTTACTAAAGAAAGTAGCAAGTCGAATGATGATCTGATTTATACTGTAAATCACTACTCTCTGATTTGATTTATACTATAAATTGTTGTTCTCTGATCTGATTTCTACTGTAAATTGCTACTCTCTGATCTGATTTCTACTATAAATCACTAATCTCTGATCTAATTTTTATTGTAAATTGCTACTCTTTGATTTGATTTCTACTGTAAATCGCTACTCTCTGATCTGATTTTTATTATAAATTGCTACTCTCTGATCTGATTTCTACTGTAAATCGCTACTCTTTGATTTGATTTCTACTGTAAATCGTTACTCTCTTATTTGATTTCTACTGTAAATCGCTACTCTCTTGTCTGATTTTTATTGTAAATCGTTACTCTACTCAGTTTGACGTTTCCATCATTATCTCTTTTGTAAATCGTTATTCTTTGTCTACTCAGTTCGACGCTTTCACCCTGATATCATGATGAACATTAGGTAGAATGCTGTTTTTTCTGATAGTTCAACTATTTCTTACGAACAAACAACGACAAAGGGTGCCCCAACGATAATAGACGACGACGACAGCAAAATGTGCTTCGACGGTAGTAGACGACGACAAAGGGTGCTCTAACGACAATAAACAGCGATAAAGGGTGCTCCGACCACAACAGATGACAACAAAGGGTGAATTGTCAGTCGAAGCTCCTGTTACAGCAGATGATGCATCGTTAAAGGGTGATCTGAAATGTTTAGGGTGACATATTGTGAGAAACTCCTGTTAAAGCAGAGGAGTTTACTCCTTAAGGCGAAAATAATGATGATTTTAACCCTTTTATGGCAGGAAAACATTTTTGTTATTTTCTCAAAAATCATTTTATGACGCTAATGATGAGAAATGGTACTTAAGTCTTTGCAAACGCACCAGACTTTGATGCTAAGTGATGCCGACACACACAAGAAAATGAGCCTCACGTGATTACGTACATGACGCTCATTCACACACACCTGCGTGTTCTTGGGGAGGACATATAACCTGCTTCGGTCACCCAAGCCCAAAATAATGAGAAAAGGGATGGGACTAGAAGGACTCCCCCTCCTTTATTTTTCTTCTTTTTCTTCTTCTCTTTTTTTTTCCCTCTTTCTTTTTTTTCTTTTCCTTCTTTCTTCTTCCTCATTTTTCCTCGTGACTGACGGCCAAAGAAGGGAAAATAATGAGAGATAGAATAAGGGAGTGACAGATTGCCGCTGGTAGCCTGCATCGGTGACCGACGAACAACGGCCGGAGGTGGCTCGACTGGATCCCGTGCAACCAAAAAATCAGAGGGGAGAGAGACGAATGTGGGGGTTCTCATGAACATGAGAGAGAGACGTGATTGTCGGTGGTAGCATGGGTGGTAGCGTGCGCACGGTCGGCAGGGCGGGTCCATCGTAGAGCAACCAACGGAGGGGCGAACGGTCCGACGTAAAGGGAAAACACGAGAGATGGAAGAGAGACAGTGGTCGAAAAACAGAGGTTCGACGACCTCGTGCAACCCAACAGGAGGTGGCGGTGGAGGCCGACAGGGTGCGAAGCGACAGAGGAGGTGGTGGTCGGGCGTCAGGTTCAGGTGAACAAGAGAGAGGAGGGGGGGGAGGTTCATGAAGGAGGGTGTATGGGTGAGAAGAGAGAGTATAAGGAGAGAGGAGAGAGGAGAGAGAATCGTGGAAAGGGGGAGAGAGAGAGAGGGGGGGGGTGCCTTGTGACAGCTCCTCATTGGCTGAGGGGTCCATTGCTTAGGAAAAACCCTTTTTCCCTTCCTCTTTCTCATAAATTTCCACAACCATTTTCTTGCGTATTATGTTCTTTGTCTCCTTTCTTTCCTTCATAAATGACCCTTTGGTAGGTCGTTTGGATCTCGATTCAAACCTTGCATACATATCTGACCTGCTTTAGATTAAATGAGTTTTTTAGATTTTTGGTAGAGTTGAATCTCGTACAGATCAATCTTCTGAAGTCTATATTGCTCCATCTCCAATTTAGACCAGGTATCTCGGGTCTGGTCTGTTTCAACCAGCATATAACTTGAAATTGATGAATTTGGGTACTTACCTAAAAAAATGAATTTTAAATATTTAAAAATTCTCAATTATTACAGTGTGACTTATACAGGCCAAGATTAGGCTTTGAGTGTTGTGAAAACCTATGGAAGAATCAAGATGTTATGTGAAAAGAAATTCTGCTGACTAAGGTGCTATCCCCAAACTCAAAGTTTATGAATCAATCTGTTTTACCAATGGCAGTCAAGTCCATGCTTGCCCACCAAATTAAAGAATTCTTGCCTGTGGCAAATGGCCATCCATATTCTCAGTTTTGTCAATAATAAAAAACAAAACTAAGTTTTTGATATTGCTAAAAATATACCTAAATTTTTGTTCGGTTAATCAAGAACACACTTCAGTCAATTTAACCGGTTATCATTAACCAAGTTGAGTTATTAAAATAAAGTTACTGATTTAGCCTCAAAATATACCTAACTTTTAGTAAGGCAACTTTCATGAAGGTTAACCCTAGGTTTTTTGATGATCCATGAAAAAGTTTAATTGCGTTAAAAATTATTATCGAAAATGTGTATTTTTTTTATTATCGAGCAAAATTTATCTTTGTTTTTGTTTCTAAAAGAATATGTTGCCGGCCATTTGAACTGTTCAAAATATCATGATTTTTTCATTTTTTTCCAAAGATGCAACGTTATCAAACCAATTAAATCGTTATCTCTAGACAAACTTGTCTATTTTTTACATTTTCATCTTTTTTTCTACATATTTTCTTAAATTTTAACTTATTTATTTCTTCATTTTTTTGCTGATAAAAATACATGATTTTTTTTCCAATTTCTTAGGAGACTCGATTTTAAACTCTTTACTATGGTGACAAATATTACAACGTTCTTTAAAGATACTAGGAATTTTGTAATCATTAAGGGTGTATTTGATACATTGAAAAAAAAAACCACCTTTCGTCCACAAAGACCCAAGGGGTTTGGCATAGTGGGATGGGGGCCTACACGGTTTGAGTTTGGGTTTTGATTTGTTTTTTAAATGGCATAAATGTTTTGTTATGGCTTTAGGTTTTTTGTGGTTTTTTAAATAGCATTAGACATGACATGAATATTTAATTATATATTTATGTTTTTTTAATCAACATTAAATAAGATTCCATAAAAGCATGCTTGATTTTGGTTAGAATTTTAAGTTTTTTTTAATTAGCATATCTACAAGTGATATTTGTTAGGATTTTGAGCATTTGACTTGGTTTTTTTACTCTAAATTTGTGCCCACCTTAGTTTAGATTCCTGGCTCAGCCACGGATTGATCTCCATGCATTTGGCAAGAACGTGTTAGTCGAGGGAGACCCACATCACCTAAATAGCTCATGGACTCGGTTCTGTCTTCCATACTTCCTAAACATATCCTGGACCTATTAGAATTCCCACTAATATCTGCAAATTTTCAATGTAAAATTTATAAAAAAAAAACACAAGGATCAAACTTTGTTATCAACATTAGGACAGGATAATGTATGTTTTCCTCGTGGGTAATTCCCTCTAGTGATTTTTTTTTTTTAATTGTTTGCACATCTTGCATTCAGATGTGATATACATGTTTGCTTTGGGGTATGTTTGGTGGCTCATCCAAGATTTGACAGAACTACCCAACATTACAGTTAGAAAACATGTTTTGTGGGTTCTGTAACAATTACTCTATGTCAACTTTAGTTTGGAGATAAGAAGTGCTCCCATTGAAAACATATGGATAATGAGTTGGATAACTTTGTTATGGATCCACCCAACCATACGAGTGTTTTAACTTGTTTATTATAGATTTTAACTTCGGATATGGATCTCGAATTGGATCTAAAAACTAAAAATTATTTAAAATTTAAGTAATTTAAGAAAAAATAATAATTGATATTTTTTAATATATAAATACTTTAATCGGTGTCATATTAAATCTAGTTATGAAAGTTTATCAAAAGTTATGGATTTTAGCCACAAATATAGATATCAAACTAGATCCAAGTACAAAAAAAAAATAAATTTTGGAAAATTTGAGAAAAAAATAAGAATTCATAATCTTTTTATATATAAATGTAAAAACCATAAATAAATCATAAAACCCTAAAATATAAGAATAATAAACCATAAATAAATAAAAAAATCAAAGAAAAAACCCTAATCAATGACAATGGATGAAGAAACCCTACTCAATAAAAAAATATCCTAATTATTTAAAACAAAATCCTAAGAAGATCAAATAAAAATCAAGGCCCTAATCAAAGAAAATCAAAGAAAAAACCTTAAGCATTGAAGATCAAAGAAAAACATTAATTATTTAAAAAACCTAAGAAGTTAAAAAAAAATCAAAGCCCTAATTAAAGAAAATCAAAGAAAAAATCAAAACCCTAATAAAAGAAAATCAAAGAAAAAAACAAAACCCTAATAAAAGAAAATCAAAGAAAAAAAACCCTAAAAAAAAGAAGAGCAGAGTGAAGAAGGGGGAGAAACATAGAGAGAGAAAGAGGGAGGACCGAAGAAGGTGAAGAAAGAAGAAAAGGGGAGAGAGAGAGTGCTCACTGCCGTCCCCTGCATAAGAGAGAGAGAGGAACGAAGAAAAGGAAAGAGAGAGAGAGAGAGAGAGCTCACTGCTTGCCGCTGCGTGCACAGGAGAAAGAGAGAGGGAGGGGGAGAATGAGATGATCGGGGAGACCACCTCCGTCTGATATTTTTTTTAAGTATGTTTGCCGTCTTGTTCTCTGTGTAATAGGGAGGATGGAACGGTAAAACATTTGTATGTTTGGCAAAATGGGCGAGCTTGAATGACCAACTTTAGGCGACTAGGCTCTGTTTGACAGCCTTACAGTGTCCTGATATGTTTGACCGGGACCAGTCTATGCAAAATCTAAGTTTATAAGTACATATCAAACACTTAGATTGACCAACCCGATCCAGGATGCCGTTCATTTTCATCAAGAACTTATCTGATTTGTAAGAGCAAAATTTTCTAAATCGGTAACATCCAATGTTGGGAAGCCAAACTGTGTTTGTTGTCCATTGTTGTGATGGCAATATGGGATAGCCATCCATTGTCGAGACGGCAAAAGGTTTTTTTTTCCATCCCATGTTGGGACAATAATATAACTTTGTTGTTCATTTTGTTGGACATAAGAATAAGTCTTGAGAGGAGTGTCCTAATCTTACCGAACCTCCTCATGTGAACAAGACTCTTGTTGAGAATGAACCTTATCTCCTCTTTGGGATAAGCCCTAGAGCCTGATAATAAAAAAAAATCCCCCTTTAAGTGATGGCCTTAAAGAGAATGCTTACCCTAATCTTACCATCACTCTGCCCTATGATTTTCTATATCGATTTGGTAGTTTGATCATATTTTTTAGTTTTTTACATTCATTTTTATTATTTTTGCATAAATACTTATACACGTGATTTTATTACATATTGCAGAGAGTTCGAAGCTTGAATCCAAATCTCCTCATATTGAAAAGCTTCGAGTTAAGAAGGTCGAAACCTGCTTATGCTTTACCTTCTCATAGAAAATGATGGGTGAGACTTAAAAAACGAAATCAAACTTAATGCATATTTATTTCATGGTAAAGTTTTTGTTAACAATTACAAAACAATTACCAAGGGGGGGAAGGGGGGCAGGCTTGTCTGGCAAGAGAGGTTAGTGCACGTCACCCTTGTGTTGGGACGTTGCAAGTTCGAATCCCAATGGTATATAGTTGTATAACTGGTAGGGGTCTGCCTAACCCAAGCTTTCTCTGTCGAAGAAAGAAAAATTACAAAATGTACAAGTTTAACTCTATTGCTTCCATTCTTTTGCACCATATTCACCCTACGTGAGCGTGAAAGAGATACTTCAAACTATATACTTTGTTAAGGCAAAATGTTATCTGTTTATATTAGATCAAGTTCAAAATTACTGATATGTTTAAATTAGAGCAAGTTCAAAAATACATAGCAGAATCTCTCTCTCTCTCTCTCTCTCTCTCTCTCTTTCTCTCTCTCTCTCTCTCTCTCTCTCTCTCTCTCTCTCTGTGTGTGTGTGTGTGCTGCATGCCTCAAGATTCCTTCCTATGCGCAAGCAGAAACTCGTTCATCAAGCGCCTAGTGAGTCCTGTTAGTCCAACCTTGTGAAAAATGGATTTCAGAAAAGAGATCTCAAGCCTAGAGGCACGTTCTTAAGATCGCTATCTTTAGAACTTCAATCGCCCCACTCCGGGAAGTCCGAAGAAGCGAAAAGGGGTTTGTTGCGACTGAGTTCCCAGGATACAACTAGGCTTGAACCTCAAGAGAGTCACTGCTTCGCAAGGACAGATGATCTCTACCACACTTCTACTCAGCAAGCCAAATCGAGAAGAAGGAAGACGAAGATTGGAGAGTCAGAAAATTCTTGTGTTCTCAAAAGACGAAAATAGAAGATATTTATAGACTTTTAGAGAGGCCAAAACGTTTTGCGATAAATGAGATTAATGATCATAAATCCGACGGTTTGAAAATAGGACGAAAAGGTACCTGAACGGTCACCCACCTTCGACTGTCAATCAAAGGCCTTCAAAACCGTCCAACAGTCACAATGCAACATTAACTCGATATACATGCAAAATGGGCATTTGCACCTCGCACCGCTGCAAAGTGCGCCATCAAAATGCCACATTGCGCACACGCGCGTGCATGCGCGCAAACATCGCGTTCGTTGTTGCACGATGCACAGCAACGTCCGCAAGCCACCCAAAGACACAAGGCTTACTAAAGTAAAGAATAGAGAACAAAGCTTGTATTTAAACCTCTAGAAAAAAGGATTTCTCTTAGATATGGGACTAAACCTTTTAAAGCACTTTTGGTAGAAAGAAATCACCAATTTTAAAACTTTCCTAACAAGTCCATCGGTCGCTTCCTTGAGCATATCAGTGAGATCATGCCCCATATCCTAAAAGAATGCCTGCAGCTCAGAAACTCGGATGGCTTCCACGCGATCCCTCGCAACAGAAACAGATTCTAAAGAATCTTTCCACACCTCAAACAACCTTCATCCCTCCAACACGATGTCCTCAGCTTTATAGGCATAGCGCAAGATGTTTGTCAATGCTATCATCGAGATCATTGATGTTGTATACTTTAGCAGAGTCGAGCTCCGAGACATGCACCCACGTTCCTAGGGACGTCCTCTGATAAATAAAAAAATAGCCTCATGCCTCGGGTTTGTGGGCCGGCTGGGGGAAGGCTCTCTACATCTGCTTTAAGAAACAAAAGTCGGTTTGATT
Organism: Nuphar pumila; assembly: GCF_984573655.1. Classification (NCBI taxonomy): domain Eukaryota; kingdom Viridiplantae; phylum Streptophyta; class Magnoliopsida; order Nymphaeales; family Nymphaeaceae; genus Nuphar; species Nuphar pumila. The sequence continues at coordinate 10,620,110 of NC_143261.1, read as the reverse complement.
CCGATACCGCTCCGCTCGTAAGTATTATCACGTCTGCATTAGCTGCCGATGAAACTGCTTCCTCCAAGGGCCTGTAGATTATCTCAACGCCCTCCTCCTTGATCTCGTTGATGATGGCAGAAACCCCTTCTTTGCTTCTGTCCACCACCACTATCCGTTTGCAACCCATTGCAGCCAGAAACTTGATGATCAGCCTTCCTGTGTCGCCTGCACCGATCACCAGCATCCTTGCAAAGTATAAGGATCGGAGGACTTGAAGAGATGCTGGAGTACCAACTCAACAGCAGCTAAGCTGTGAGTAATGGCTGCGGCCGTCATGCTATGTTCATCGATCACCCGCTCCACTGACTTCCCTGTCTCTGCCACGCCCTTGAACAACCCACCAACGATATTCCCCAAACCCTCGATGGATTTCCTGATCTTGATAACCCGACCAAGGAGCTCGCCTCCTATCATGAGAGAGACTATCCCTGCTGCTTTTACGAATAGATGTTGTGTCTATTGGATTCAAAATCCATCGAAAACTAAAATATGATCGAATACATGTTCTTCCTGAATCATTGAAATAAAAAACAGAATACAACCAAAAGTGAAAGCGATACCTGAATCCATAGTGCTCCGATTGATCGTTGACAGGTATAATCTTTCAGAACCTGTATATTTGGCCTCTTTCCTTTCTCTAAACCTAATAAGAAGAACTGAATCTCTTTCTGATTTATGGGGAATCTGAAGAGGAGGGCTTATATATAAGGTTTAGGGATCATAACCTAATGTATCTAAGAGTTTATCTTCAACTCTATCCATTACAGAGTTGGAGCAGGTCTCTCTACATAGTGTATCATACCATATGAAATACCATAGAGCCCATCCTGATTGGATCACTTGAACCGGACCTGAACCTATGACAACTTTACAATGTGTGGTTCAGCGTATATAGGCCCACGCGATTTTCTAACAATCTTTCACTTAAACCACATACATAACCTTATAATCACACATTGTAACCTTACGAGCTCAAAAATATTGTCTTATCAATTGATATCTCTACCGATCCGGTCCATTGATTATGTCAACATAGAACCAAAGCGATTTTCATTATAAATAACGTAATTGGACCCATCGATGATCACGTATATTGACACAACCAAATGACATGGATCAAGTACGGATGTGAAGCATAAAAATTACATGCAATGTTATCAAACATGCCTATTTTTAACTGGTCGTTCCTGAAAACTTTAATGAGATCACAACATAATGAGTACATAATGAAACTAAAATTTTAACTTTATACCAAAGTGGTAAAATGAACTTTATTATATTATAAAATGTTCAAATACAAACTCTCACTAAACCAGCATATCATAAAATAATAAAACACCCATATGAGCAGTATGCTCGTGAAAGACCTTGGGTGGCAAACCCTTGGTAAGCAGATCTGCAATCATGGAGTTTGTGCCAATATGTTCTATTGATATCTGACAATTTTGTACTCTTTCTTTAACAATGAGGAACTTAATGTCAATATGCTTTGATTTCGATGAACTCCTGTTGTTATTGGAATATAGCATTGCTGAATTATTGTCACAAAATAACTTTAGCGGTCTTTCAATATTATCCAAAATCCGCAGTCCTGTGACAAAATTATGTAGTCATATCCCATGGTTGGATGCCTCATAACAATAACAAACCATGAATTTTGTTGTCATGGTGGGAGAAGCAATGAGTGTCTGCTTGGCACTCCTTAAGAAAATAACTTCCCCGACTAACATAAAACATAGCCCGACGTGGATCTGCGACTGTCTTGGCATCCCGCAAAGTCAGAATCAAAATACCCAATGATCTCCAACTAATTTGACTTCCTGTATGTGAGCATGTAACCTTTTGTTCTTTGCAAATATCGCATAACCCGTTTGACTACTTTTAAATGATCTATACATGGGTTACTAAGATATCTGCTTAACATACCAACAATGTATGCTAAGTTCGGACGCGTACATACCTGAGCATACATAAGACTCCCTACAACATATGCATAAGGAATCTATTTCATAGCCTTAATTGCATACTATTGTTTGGGGTATTGGGCGAGACTAAACTTGTCTCCTTTAGCAACAGAAGTATCCCCTGGTTTGCAAGCAATATGTCATCCACATACAAAATCAGGAAAATAAATTTACTCTCACTAAACTTATGGTATATGCATTCATCAATCACATTCATCTCAAAACCAAATGAGAGAACAACTTGATGAAATTTATGATACCATTAACCGAAAGTTTTCTTAAGTCCATAGATGAATTTCTTTAGTTTGCAAACCATTTTCTTGGTATCGCCTGAGACAATATTCTGGTTGGACCATGTATATTGTCCCATCGATGTCCCTATTAAGGAATGTAGTTTTAACATCCATTTGATGTAGTTCTAAGTCATAATGGGCCACAAGTGTCATCATAATCTTGAAAGTCTTTTGTAAAAAACAGAGAGAAAGTCTCTCTATAGTCAATGCCTTCTCCTTGAGTAAACCCTTTTGCAACAAGACGAACATTATATATTTTCACATTTTGCAACCAATGGGTTTTACACTTTAAGGTAATAGGACAAGATCCCACACGTCATTGTCACTCATAGATTTAATCTCCCCATGCATTGCTTCAATCCACTTTTGAGAGTTAGAACTTTGTGTGGCTTGATGACGTCATTGTCACTCATAGATGTGCTTCTTGATTGCACCTTCAGTACCTCAAAGGCCTTGTGCATATTTATAGTTGGGTTTGGAAATTAATCTGCCATACTGTCGTATGATGGCATTCAATCTTAAATGGCAAAGCTATTAGCCAGCATTCATTGCCCAAGTTAAATAACAACAATAAAAAAGAAAAAAAATGTCATGGCGACTTGACTATATATTAACCATATATATAGTGTGTAAATATTGGCTACTAATCAAGGTAAGGAACTTGTTTAGTAGGAAACTTGTTTTTAATCATGTGATTATAACAACAAGTAGTTACGTTTTTAAAGGGGTTCAAAAATCAACGGCCCACAATATGCTAAATTTCATAACTCAAAATATCACATTTTTACATCAGAAAGACGTGGTTCAAAGCTTGATCCTTAGCAAACAAACCATGCTAAACACATCTATGTGGTTGGATTGAGTCGATACAACTTGCACCTATGATTTCTAGCTCATTAGTTCCTTACCTTCATTAGTAACAAATATTTATATATATAGAGAGAGAGAGAGAGTAACATGTATCTTCAAACACACAAAGTGTTTGAAGATGGGTTGGACGAACTGTCACCGTTGATCGTGTGCAATCAAACGGTGACGGTTCATCATTTTTTTGCGCTCTCCAGACATTTAAAGGTTTGACCACCGCTAAATGTCAGCAGAAAAATGACTTTTAACCACCACTAAAAGTTATTTTTTTGAAAAAAAAAATGTGCGACGTAGTGCCCATGCATTTGAAGATGTTTGAAGAAAAACCCGTTCAAAGATACAGGTTTTCCTATATATATATATATATATATATATATATATATATATATATATATATATATATATATATATATATATATATATATATATATATATATATATATATATATATATATCAGTGCTTCTATGGTGGCATTGTACTACCATGGTACACACTTGATTTACATAGATCTAAACTCCAACTGCAAAATCTAACCTTTGGATGATGTTTACCATACCCAATTTACTATTTTCATGTATTAAAGTTGAGTTAAGTAATATGTTTTATACCATTTCTAAACGACCCCTATTTTCATGAATTGTGAGCCATTGATTTTTCACCATCTCAAAAATGAATTTGATGGTGCATTAGACATGATGAAACCTTCTAACATATTAAATAAACTATACTAAACTCATTTATACGTTAAATTGACCATTTGATGGCTAGACCCAAACAAACAAGAGTGTGTACCACGATGAGGTATCATGGAACGTAACCACTATATATTTTTCCTATATATATGATAATGATAGGGTTTTCTCGAGGTACCTAGTCCCTCTTATTAACTGTTAGATTATTTTCAATATAACAGTTCAGATTAATGCTAAAAACTGATGCCTTTCAATTACTTCCAAAACGGGTGGGGAAGCGGTTTCTAAAGTGAAAAACATATGCCAACGAAGTCTATGTGTGGTTGGTAGGAGCTGTTAGTGCACGTCTCCTTGTGGTGGGATGTTGCAGGTTCAAAACCCAGTGGTACGTTGAATAGTAACTGGTGGGGGTCTGCCTAAACCCAGCTTGCCTTTCAAAAAAAAAGTGAAAAACATAAATATGCTATTAACTTTGTGATAAATACTAGGAATTACCAAATGGAGATGATGTCATAGATGAATGGCATGCTCACACATGCATTACATTACTATTATCTCTATCATATTACTATTATCTCTATCATGGATAAACCATATTCTCCATGATTGAAGGTGTCATGGGCCTCAGCTGTGGATCCTCGCCATAGAGCTTAAGTGAGATCAAAGGTCCATTAAGCCCCCCAAGACTTTTAGTAATGATTTAGAAATTGGTATTCTCTCCATGTCAAGGGGTAGATAGGGCTGAACCAAGCTGTCCCAACTAATTAATTTGCTTTAGAATCGAACAGGCCAAGAAGAATAGTGACCCATTGATCCTAACTCAATCTTTTGTCGGGTTAATTTGTTCAGGCTCAATTTAGGTGCTTGGGCCATGTAGTTACCTGATGCGACCAAGTTGCAGTTGGCTTTGATTGGGCCTGGCTCATGTCTTACTTGATTTTAGGCTGCAGAAGCAAATTAAACCTTGTTATGCTTAGGGTTGTCAATAGGTGTGGCTTGTATCGGATACCCAACCCGAATCCGAATTCTCGTGTACATGGACATGAAAAGTGCTGACCCAAATAATATTTGAGTCAACCTGAACCCAATCCAAGCAATATGCAAGCCTAGTTTGGGTATGATTTTTGCCGAGTACCTTACCCGAACTGACTTCTTTGTCGGGTACCCAACCCGAGTATTTTATATATATATTTTTCATAAAAATAAATTTCTAGAATTATGTGGGTTCAGGTTTGAGATTTCTATTTTTGTGACCTGACGAAACTTGAACCAGATTCGAAGCCTGGAATTTAAACTAGGGTGGGCACAAATGTATAGTAAAATGGAAACAAATAATTACTAATAAATTATAATAATAATATATATATTTTTAAAAATCAAACAATTATTCTAAAATATACTTTTTATAATTGACATATCAATTTTTTAAATTTAAAAAATAATTCATAATTGATTCATTGCTAATTGTAAAAAAACAATAGCAATTGATAAATATCATGGATCTCTCATCTATGTTAATTGATATAAAAACAAAAAAACAAAATCCCTAATATTCTAACCAAAATCAAAATTCATTATTCATGGATTCATGTTTAATGCTAATTGAGAAATAAAAACACATAAAAATACTAAAACTATAATTAAACATTCATAAAAAAAATCAAAACTTTAATTTGTACAAACATCATAAATTATGCATTTATGCTAATTGATAAAAAAACCTTAATATTCTACTAAAAACAATCATTTATGATTCATGGATTCATGTCTAATGGGAGTTTTAAAAAACACAAAAACTCTTAAACTATAACCAAATATTTATGCTATTATGGAAATAAAAACTAAATCATAACAAAAATCTTTCACATATATGTTAATTGAAAATAAAAAATAAAACCCCTAAAATTCTAACCAAAATCAAGCATGCATTCATGGAATCATGTTTAATATTGGTTGAAAAAAAACATGAAAATACCTAATATTCATGTCATTTCAAAAACCAAAAATGAAAAACTTAAATCCTAACAAAAATCATAGATTTAGGGGTTTGATAAGTGATAACTAAAATCAATCTTTCTACTAATGGAATCATACTTAATGATAATTAAAAAGAAAAAAACCGAAACCCTAGTAAAACTTTCATGTCATTTGAAAAAAAAATCCAAAATCATTACCCTAAATCCTAAAACATTCATAGATTTATGCTAATTGAAAAACAAAACAAAACCCTTAATATTCTAATCAAGCATTCATTACATGCCTAATCCTAATTAAAAAAATATAGAAACCCTAAAACCCAAATTAAGCATTCATGTTATTTAAAAATAAAAAATAAATAAAGACCTAAGCCCTAACAAACTTCATGCATTGAAAAAATAAATAAAATCCCTAAAATCAAAACCATATAAACCATTCATTCAAGATTTATGAAATAATTTGAAAAAAAAGGAAAGAAGAAGAAGATGATAACCCATTGGTCAGCCACCAGGGGCATGCACTGGAGAAGCCCGCTGGATGACAAACTCCGGCAAAGTTGAGAGAGAGGGAGAGAGAGAGTAAAGCAGGGGCCACAAAAAAGAGGTTGGGGTGGGTGGTGCCCACCCTAACCCGATTGCTCATCAAGGTGGGCACTAACCCAACTTTCACTTGGTCAAGGTGGGCACACTAACCCACCCTAACCTTAACCCCCTATTGGTGGGGTTTTCAGGTAAGGGTGGGTATTTGCCCACCCTGGCATCAATGTGGCTCTGCTATAGGCTGAAGCCGAACCAAAACCCGACTATTAGTTATATGGGCAGGTCTGGGTCAACGTTAACTCACCCATTGACAGCCCTACTTATGCTAGCAAGTGGGTTGAATGTGTCCAGGGTAAATCCAGGTATATTTATTAAAGTGCATTGGGTGGGATATACCTTATTTAGTTAATCACTTTTGCCCTGTTTTCCCCTCTTTTAAATTTGTCAAAGATTGCACGTGAATGTGACATATTTGTGCTGGTTAAGCAAGTCCATTATACAAATACCCAAAGATGGAACCATTGTGAGCAGGATAGCTTATCATTAATTTTGATAAGTTTACTATGCCACAGTGTGCATTCAGGTCCGTTATAGGACCAATCAAGGAGTCATCAATAATCTCATGTTTAGGCCAAACTCCACGCATCTTGCTTAGCGGAGTGGATTACAGTGGGTACTTGGGTCCATTCTAGGTTCAATCAGGATCCAGTCATCAACAACCTTAGTCCCTAGGTTTTTTAGAGAGAGAGAGACCAAAGTAAACGGCATATTCAACTTTGGAAACTGCTCGTCTCCCCCTCTATTTTGAAAGCCTCATTTACTGCATGCATGCTATAATAATGGAAGGAGGTCAGGATCCAATGGCTAACACGAGGGAGTAGTGCACCTGGAACACGAGTACCTACTCTCACATACTAGAAATCATGATTGTAGGTTGTATCTTCTCAATTAAACCTTATGGATGTACTCATCATAGTTTATTTGATAGGAATCATGCTTTGGATCATGTTTTTTTTGGACATAAAATTAAGATTTTTTAAGTCATGAAATTTTGATACATTGTAAAACAAAAAAGTCATGAAATTTTGATATTATATCTATAGGGTCTGATTAACAAAAAAAGTTCAAGAAATTTGAAAATCTAAAGCTTCTATCATGTGAGAGTAGGTACTCTAGGAGCACCAAGGAATGACTCCTCAAACTGCCGATGGTTCGAAAAACAAACACAGAAAAAGCAAAAAGAAAAAACAGCCACAAGAACAAAGATTTTATGTAGTTTGACAAGAATTACCTACAGCCATATTCGTACTGAACCTTCTTTTTTTATTGAGATGCAATAGAAGGGCTGGATTGCCTCTTTTAAATAGGAGTCTACTACTGCTGTTGAATATAAGGAGGAGTTTAGGGTAAAATTACATAACTACTCTCTAAAAAATTTGCCTAGAGGGCCAACACCCCGTGAACCCCACCTTATGAGTAGCTGCAACCCCGCGAAGTTGGATTCATAAAAATTGGAGATTTATATCAAGCATCACACTCCTTCAACAATCTCTCACTTGAAAACTGATTATTCTTTCAACAACCTCATCTCATAAATTTTTTTACGCAATTCAAAATCACAGTATGACACCTCCAACTACTATTTATGAAGGTCAACCGAGATTATGCACAACTACAGCTTTTATACAGTAACTATTATGATCCACATATCTTGTCAAGTGACAATGCCCTTATCAACCAACAAATCACAAACAAAGTGATACTCCATCGGAATGTGTTTTGTTCTCGCATGAAATATTGAATTCTTTGCTAGATGAATTGCACTTTGACTATCACCAAAAAGGATATTGTTGCTTTGCTTTTTGCCAAACTCTTTCAAAAAGTTCTTTAACCAAATCATCTCCTTAGTAATAGCAACATATTCAACTTCAGGGTATCATTATTGGAAACATGAATCAGTTAAGCAAATTCAGTTGACTTGAATCAGACCAGTGATTTCTCCCGATTTAGTTTAGTAATTTGAATTGAAAAAATGAGCTCATCCATGGTCACAAAGGCCATTTGATAGGGGTGACTCATGAATATTACCAACATCATGAGTTCAAAACCCATAAATTAGTAAGGGATCCCTAGGTACCAACATATATATTTAATAAGTAAATTAACAATAACAAAGTCAAAAACCAAGAAAGAATGAAGAGAAAAGTAATCAATCAAGTGCTACAGGTTTATACAAACTCTTAAGGTAGTAAGATGCCAAAAATGTAAAGTTGAAGTATGGACACTACCGGACCCTGTTAAGAACATGCTATTACTGCTTATGAGTTTGTGAAATATAGAAAATCAGTTATTATTGAAGAATGGACACTACTTGACCCTGTTAAGAACATCCTCCAAAAATTACAACATTGATCAATTTGTGTACTTAATGACCAAATTGATGGTAATTTCATTGTGCTGTTGTGATTCAGTTTATATAACATATTGATCTTGCAGACATTGTCATACAACAATTCTATTCAACATTTGTTAAGTTTAAGGGGATAATCATATGGAACAAAAGAGATTGCTTGGTATAAGTTTGTTGGTTTAAAACTCTATTTTCATCAAAGAATGGAAACTTGCATATTTTACCTGCTGGTGTATATGAAATAGTTACTTGTTCTTGTATTCATAAGTGCATGATTGTTCACCACTAGATATTTTTGTGAGCAGTCTCTCTCTCGTCAGGATCTTGATGATGAACTTGAGTTTCTGGTTTCATATACTGTTCTGCATACAAATGATGCTCTCTCTCTCTCTCTCATGGTTGCAAATGTGGAACTTAGCTAACCACAATTCCTAAACACCCTTATTACTTTGGTTTCAGGTGTATAGTAGTTTTTTTATTTGAAGAAACTTGTGGATGCATTAGATAATTCATTTTGTGGATCGATCTATGTCAAAGTGCAAAATAATATTGCCTTTATCAATGTTGGTATTCTAGAAGTTAGTTTTGGAATGTTGATTTCAATTTTTTTAGGGGCAGGCCCAAGCTACTCCCGTACAAGAGGCACCACCTGTGCATTGTAATAGAGGTAAAACTATATTGTTTGGTTGATTGATGTCTACTTTTTTTAATGAGATTTTTATTTGGTTACTTGGGATTTCTTGTAGTCAGTGATGTAGCTGGAACTCTACCAATGGCATGTGAATGTGAAGAAAAAACAGTTCTTACAATATAAAATATTCATAAGAAATGATACTAATTTTCTTTCCACAAGTATATGATGCTCTTATTGTTGATGTTCTCTTCTTTAATTATCTCTTATTCCTTTTGCACAAATGACATCATTCTATTTCTTTATGCAGTTTGGAAGTCATGGATCTCTTGAGCAGAAAATAGAGTGCTTCCTTTGGGCATCACACTACTATAAACACTGACAATATGTGCATTTTGTTCCTATGCAGCTGCTACATTTAATGTGTTGCCTAACCTTCATGTTAGGAGGTATTTTGTTAGGCACGTGGATTCCTTCCATGTGTGGTGGTTTTCATGGCTCTCATTCAATTTCACTTAATTGACACATTTTGACCTCTATTAGCATGTATATTTATTTGCTTGTAAAGTCCATGATTTGTGCAACTGGGACTTGGGTGACCTTACCGTAATCATTCAACTAATTTAATAAATAATTACTTGTACAAAATAATTTGAATAGTTGTAGTAAGGGAAGCCCCACCGAGATATTGAGGTTAATTATGAAAGTAATCATTCAACTAATTCAATGAATGATAACTTTAGATATAGTTGGGATATGCCAGCATGCCTACTGAAGCAAGAGAAGAAATTAGAGATGATGACAATTCTAATATGTAATTAACGAGTGCAACATGTTTTTTTATATCCTTTGTCATTAATTGATGCATTGTATGAAACAATTTATGATTTATTATTAAAAGTGTTTATTGATGTGTGCTATAATTGTTGAATTAGTTTTTTTATTTCATAAATTGTATGATATTTCATTATTATATTATTTTGCTAATAGTGCCTATACATTTACTTAAAAATGTAACTTTTGAGTGGTATTTTTCGCAGAAAAAACAATTAAATGGCTAGCTGAGCATGGAGCCTACTCGAGCAGACATTTACATCGCTTCGCATGAGAGACAATATGGATTACCTGCAAATGCAAAGGTTGAAGAATTTATTGTATGTATCGTATTAATTATGACCTTTTTAGTATTAAGATCTTCATTAATATTTATATGTAAAATGACATAGAGGAATCACTTTACATAGAGGTTAAAATTAAGGAATTGGCATCTCAGTTTCCTGAGGGTGTAGAAGATGAAGTTGGGCATGATGACATATTAGCTCAAGTTGCAGGATCCGATAGTCATGGGCGTGTATGCACATATGGAGTGGATCCTAATTCTAAAGCTATTTTTGGAGAATCAAACTATATTCAAGCTACACAAGAAAAAATGAGGCGTTAAGAAAAGCTACATTAGCTCAAGAAAAATCTGTACAAATGAAGAATAATATAATAGCATTGCAGGTTTGAATGAACAATTGGCTGAGCAAGTGAGAGCACTCTGGATTTTAGTGCTTTCCAACGAAAATTGAGTACATTAATGTGTGTTAGGTACCTAATGCAATATTAGTAAGTTTTAATTAGAGGTGTTAGTTTGATATCAATGAAGTTATTTATTCTATTATATTTATTTCTTGTAGGTTTGGAGGAGTTGGATGTTGCTAGGAATACACTATATTGATAGATTTATTAGTTAGACTGGTTGGAAGATTCTATTTGTTTCTCTGTCTTATTTTGGGTTGACTTTTTATAAGGATTATCTTTAATTTGTGGACTTTAAATAAAAATGCTATGACATGCATTGTTAAGCTAATTGAGTTTGGCTTAATTCACTACAAGGATGAAGGTCAATAGCGACGACAAAAGGCGCTGTTATTGCTCTCTTTGTCGGCATTATAGATAGTAGTTTTTTTTTTCCTATGACATGAAATGGGCTTGTCGTTTCAACAATGACCCCTCACAAGAGAAAAGAGCAATGGAAATGCAAGGCTACAAGATGAGTATTCCGCACATATGGCATATGAATGATTTCAACCACGTTTGAAATAAGCCAATAACGTGCACATCAATTCCAATACTTTACATCCCATTGCAGGTCGGGTCGGGTTGGCGGGTTGGCAGGTCGTGTCGGCGGGTTGGCGAGTCAGCATACCTCAACACAAACCCGACCCGGTTATTAAACAGGTCGACTGTGGCAAACACGAACTCGACCCATTTATTAAACGGGTAACCCGACACGACACGGTTAACCCGTTTAATAAACGGGTCGGGTCGGGTAAACGGGTTGGCGGGTCAGCATACCTCAACACGAACCTGACCCGTTTATTAAATGGGTCGGCTGTGACAAACACGAACCCGACCCATTTATTAAACGGGTAACCCGACACGACACGGTTAACCCGCTTAATAAATGGGTTGGGTCGGGTAAATGGGTTGGCGGGCGGGTTAGCGGGCGGATTGGCGAGCGGGTTGGGGTCGGGTAAACGGGTTGGCAGGCGGGTTGGCGGGTCGGGTTCGTGTTAGCGAGCGGGTTGGCGGGCGGGTCGGGGTCAGGTAAACAGGTTGGCGGGTGGGTTGGATAGTCGGGTTCGGGTAAACGGGTTGATCCGCCCGCCTAACCCGTTTATTAAACGGGTCAGCCGGGTTGGCGGGTTGACATACCCCTAACATGAACCCGACCCATTTAATAAACGGGTTAGGTGGGTCGGCCCGTTTACGACACAAACCTGTTTAAGCCAAACCCGAACCCACCTAAGAAGCGGGTTGGCGGGTCGGTTGGCGGGTCGGGTCAGATTTTGCCACCCCTACTTACTGCCCTACACGATGGGCAGCACTTAGATGGTATGCCACCTAGTGGCAACTCCATTTGCAATATACCAATAATCCCCACATTTAGGGTGTGTGTCACAGAAAAAGACCGTTTACCACAGTAAGGGGCTTTTTCTGTGGACCTCACGTCTGGATTTATGGTGCATTCAAACAAAAGAATTCCTCTCTAATCAGAAAATTTCCTGCACACACTGTGTCGAAGGACACTAACTGTTCACATGAGCAAGCCCGAATATAAATTTGACAAGCACACAAAAAATAAATGCAAGCAAATACAAGCCAAACAAGAATCACAAAAAAAAAAAGGCATGCCAAGATTCACATGAAAAACCCTCGAAGTGAGGGAAAAGCCACAGGCCAAATCCGATCAACTATGCAATCAATCAACAAGTAAATCGACTTTTCTTGGAGAGCACCACACCAGACATACCTGTCTGGACTAAGAATAAAAAATGAGATTATAAGCCACAAAGAAAAGTACCAATACAGTCCTCTCTTTCTTCTCTATCATGAGTGGTAATGTTGAATTACTTTCGGCTCTCTTTCTTCTCTATCTCCTTTTTTTTTTCTTTAATCAGCCCCCAAGAGAGAGCCACATTGTCTCCTTTTCTTTCCTAATCCCTTCACAAGGGAGAAACTAAGGAGACGTGAGGTGGGGGAGGGTTTTCTATTGAGTCAAGGCCTCTTGTAGGGCCTACTTACCCAACAATCTCCTCCTCTAGCCACACAAGAGGGACTCCACCATGCTAGTGGATCATGCCTGAAACCAAAACTGCTCAAATAGCAGCCACCTCCTGCACCTGTCGTGCTTCTCTTTTGGTAGGGACTTAGTCATCATATCTGAAGGATTTTTATGGGTATGAATATTTTCCAGTTGCGACAACTTATCTAGAACATCCCATATCCAATGATACTGAACATCAATACATTTTGTTCTAGCTGAATTCTTCGCCACTGGTTATCACTATGCATCACATAAGTCTTTTGGCTGAGACATATGTCCTGGAGAAACTTCTTCATCCACAACATCTCCTTCCATGCTTCTGTCACTGTAATGTACTCTGCCTCCATTTTGCAACTCGACTGTCATGATACAACTCCTCATGCAAAAGTGACAAAACGTAAAAAAAAATAGACTTCCTACAATCCATATCTGCATATGTAATTTCCACTATCTTTGACTTAGAGCTTCCAAAACACAAGCAATAATTTGAAGTACTCTTGAGATATCTAAGAATCCACTTCACCATAGCCAATGCTCTCTACATGGATAGGATTAAAGCATTTTAACATGGTCAATGTTTGGATTGTGTTTTTCCCAATAAAAACATATATTTTTTGAGATAATAAAAATTTTGGTGTTTTTATATTTTATGATTTTGGAATAGCTGAAAATTCTTGTATACAATTCAGTTTCTAGCAATTCAAATGTTGATCTTCACTAAATGGTCCATGTAGATCACATCTGACCTCCATTTGTGACGCAGGACCAGGAGCCGGATGCCACCCAAGTTACAAGAGTCATTTTGATTCATTTTTATTATTTGGATTTTATATAATAATTTAGTTTAGATATTAATTTTGGATCTTAGTGTGATTTTAGATCTATCTCAGATCGGTGATACAATTAGGGTTTCATCTTGTTCTTTATAAATGCCCATTATAGAGAGGGAGATGGTAAGATTAGTGATGGATTATTGTTGATTTTTAGTTAATTTTCTGCAATTGATTCTTATTTTACATTATTTTCATGTTTTTTCTAGCTAATGAATTTATGGTTGTGATTTTTATGGGTTTTCAGGAACGATCTTTCTGAACCCTTGCATCAATTTGCTTAATTGGAAGATCTGATGTGAGCCCCATGCCAAAGTTAACTTTTTTTTTTTTGAAAGGCAAGCTGGGGTTCAAAAGACCCCTCCCAGTTATACAACCATACCATTGTGATTTGAACTTGCAACGTCCCAACACAAGGTGACGTGCACTAGCTGCTCCTACCAGACAAGCCGAGCCCCCGTTGGTATGCCAAAGCTGACCTTGAACATAACATTAAGATCAATATCATTCAAAAGTTTATGGTTGATGAGCCCGGAGACAGATTGCAGGTCTCAAGGAGTGATCCCTACTCCCTAACTATTCTGCCAATGGAATTAATCTCATGGAACGTTAGGGGGTTAGCCCGCCTGCAGATCGTGGATGTGTTGAGAACTCAGAAAGTTGAGGTTGCCCTTTTTTTAGAAACCAAGGTCACCAAAGACCAAATGGCTAATATGGAGAATGGTTTTGGTACTTTTATTTATGCAGGATGCTTCTGCAAACTGGCTCCCATGGAGAATAGGGAGTGGTATGGCTGAGAAGATATTTTGAGGTTTATCGCTCCAAGGTTTAACATTAGAATCTAGGCGCCCAGACCTTGTTTCCAAAATTAGCAGTTTTTTAGAAGGGCGATATCAGGGATCGATATAAAATTCTTGATGAAGTGAGGACCATTTTGTACAGTTTTGACAGTCATTATACATAAACCTCAATATAATTCTGATTATATATTAAGATTCTTAACCAAGATGGCGAAGGGAGGGATCCAAAAATCTTGGAAATTAAGATCACCCCAGACTGGTTCGCCAAAGGAGAGGATACTTAACTTTGTAACTAGTCTTTCATATATATAATTGAATGAATCTGGTAGGGGTCTGCCTAACTCCAGCTTGCCTTTCAAAAAAAAATATCATTCCAAAAGAAGGTTCTTATGGTATAATTTTGTGGCAAGGAGACCAGTAATCACCTTTCAAAGACATCGTGAGAGTCCAATGCAAGGCAAAAAGGTTGAGTTCCCATACTTGGAAATCTTAGTATGACAAATATGTGTTCCTAACCATGGGTGGCGTCCCCACAAGGTTGAAGCTGGGTGTACTCCCCAGTGGGCATTTACCAAACAGAGGCTAGCCAATGTGTGGTCATTAATGGGGGGTGTTTTCTCTTGGAAAAATCTGTCCCTAACCATTGCTTGATACTCACAGTCAAACATCCGATTTCACCCTTAGGAGAATGGACAATGAATTTTGCTGTTTTCCCTGCTATACAAGAACATTTCTTTCTAGGCATGCATCCACCAACTTTGTTCATGGTTAACAGAACGCACGCTTATTTTCAATAGCACTTTTGAGAACCGATAAAAATACTGATTCTTTTTAGAGAAACACTTATAACAGATGAGAGCTTATATTAAAAAATAATTTTAAAAAGCTGAATTATGGACTATATATATATAAGAAAATGACTACACTACCTCTAATAATAATTCTATTTTACAGAATAGTTGCAAGATATAGGAATATTCCTCGAATACCTACCTGCTCAATTTTTGATGAATATGAGAGCATTTACTATGATTTTACCATTCTGCTAAAACATGAAACAACTAAACTGAAGATTCGCCTATACAGTTTTAGCGAAACTCAACCTTTCACTAAAACTTGATCGCAAGCAAAACTGTGTTTTGCCTATAAATTTTAGTGAAACTAGATTTTCACCAGCTAAACTCAGTTGCAATAGAATGGCAAAACTCCATTGTAATAGAATAGCAAATAAAATGCATCTAAATTTTAAAATATGCAATAAATGAAGAGAATATACGAAAAATAAAGATATCATCATATTAAGTAGTTAGAGTTTAGACTGCCGAGAGAGAGAGAGAGAGAGAGAGAGAGAGCGCTAAAATGAAAGGCAAAAAATCTGAAACCCAATGTCTCGAGCCCAACATCGATTGTTTAACTCTCAATTAATATCCCATCCAACAAAAACCCAATGTTGGCAAGGAGCAGGTCACGAAGCCATGCTAGCCCTCTTCTTAAAGTTGTATGGCATACAGTACGGCAAAAAATACCTATAGTGATGGCTCCAAGTAGTCACTATAAGTAGCAAAAACCGTTCACTATAAGTAATAGTGACGGCTTAGTGTCCAACACTATAAGTCTCATCACTATTACTTATAATGACTACTTAGAGTTGTCACTATAAGATTGTTTGGCGGTCACTATATGTCCACACAAGTGATGCCTCCGTGAGCATTGGTGATGGCTACGTCATCACAAATATAGGTTAACGGTGACAGCTTGAGCCATCACTATTCACGTCTCTAATATGTTATTAGGCACTTATAGTGATGGGCAAAACCATAAGCATATGTCCACACAAGTGATGCCTCCATGAGTATTGGTAATGGTGCATCTCTAATTTGTTATTCGACACTTATAGTGATGGGCAAAACCATCACTATAAGTCATATGTGAGCATGTTCACATAAGCAATGATGATGACTAGAGCCGTCTATAATACATTGTAAAAAAAACTGGATGACCTATTTTGAGCTGTATTGATAGAGTGCATTCAACATTTTGATAGTAGAAATTATTAACAAATAACTTTGAAAAGAACATAATGATAACAATAATATCATTTTGACAATATTGAATCATGACATAACCATACACTTATTTTTTATAAATTGTATATAAAACACTATAGAAAAGCAACACCATCATTGGTATGTCCACCATTACCACTATATGTCATTTATTACTTGAAAACAACACCACAACGAGCATAACAATTTGAATTTCATTAATAACATAGTTACCATCACCATGCAGATTTATGATCATCATACATAAAAAAACATATATATGTGCACATAAAAAATATATTAATAGAGAAAGACATTTTCACCTTTTTATAAAATAATCACTACAAGGATGAGGGTCAATGGCGACAACTAAACAAAAAGTTGCCGCTATTGCTGGAGTTGAATTGCCGCAATATATCTATAACGATGACTTTATATATCATTGTTACAGATATGTCTCTAACGGCGATTAATAAATGTCATTATAGATTGTCTTTGACGGTGACATATGTGGCTGTTAAATCTTTTCGTTAAAACACTTTTGCAATAAAATTTAACAACCACTAAATGTCATCGTTATTGATCAATAACATTACGACATCACTGTTATAGGGTTTTACTCTATAATGGCGACCTTGTATGTCGCCGTTATAGATGTGTCATTAATGGTGACATGTGTGACCGTTAAATATATATACAAGGATTAGGGTCAATAGCAGCGACACTTTAACGATGACATAAATGTCTCCATTATTGAGTCTATAATTAGGGACAGGCGGACCCTCTCTCTCTCTCTCTCTCTCTCTCTCTCTCTCTCTCTCTCTCTCTCTCTCTCTGATGCCACCGGTCCCCGGCCTCCCTCCTCCCTGCTCTGTTGATGCCGCCGGACCCTGGCCTCCCTCCTCCTTGCTCGATTGACACCGCCGAACCCCGAACCCCCTTTCGAAGGTCTCTCTCTCTCTCTTCCTCTTCCTCTTCCTCTCTTTTCATATAGCCAAACCACCACCTTTTTGAAATGCAAGTCAATATTGATCTATTACAAGGTGTCTGGACTTGGTTTCCAAGGTGAGTCGCTATAATATATCTGTAAACTTTCAAAAACTTAAGTAGATGATCTCTATATGATGGTAGTAACAAAATGCTGTTTGGTGGCTGCTAGTTAGCATATTAAGCAGACCATCACTAAGATCAATTCATTTGAAATCAAATATGCGACATCATAAAAACCAAACAGCTTCTGATCAAATTTTAAGGCCAGCACCAGCTATCCAGATTCACTGTTAATTTTGACAGTGTAAAAAGAAAAAGGAAAAACAAACATATAAGCAAGTCAAAGCGAGGAGAAAATTCAGTTTAGTTGGATTTTAGAGATAGTAGCAAGCACATTATCAATGAGAGGTGTTAAAAGCACATTCCACCTCACACCTGAATCTTTTTCAACATGAAATGCTTTGCTAGATCTTACCGGCACCAGCATATCGATTTATGGAATGCATGAGCCTTCGCATAAGCAAATGCAGTTCAAATGTTTCTTACATATGCAGTTCATATGTCTGCATAAAAATCATTCATAACAATTCGTATTGCCATGGGAATCCTCACCAGATGGAGTCCATCCTCCCATGTCAGACTCCCAAATGAGTATCTGCCCTGAACTCTCAAGAGAGGATTAAAAGCCACAGTATATGTCAATTTGCTGATTGTAGAATTAAATGATAGTATATGCGGCTTTACTGAGACATCCACCCCATGAGGAGTTTCTACATGAACTCTGTACACAGCATTTGCCCCACCAACGTTTGTCACTGTTCTAGAAACTGTTAATCTTTTTGACAGATTTGGAATTGAAATTGAGGGGAGGTTGAGATTTTCCATCAACTTGAACCCTTTGCCACAGATAGTATGAGTACGTGACATTAGGCTGATAGCAGAGTCATTGTACCCCATGTTACAGAGAAAGGAGATTTGATCTGATATGTTCATGTCATAAATTAGCCCAGGGTCTGCAGCTTTGTTGGGATTCACATGGCCACCTCCATAATCAAATGGGTCTGCTGTCTTATGAGGAGATCCCTCTTCAACAATTCTCTGATCATATTCATCTTTAATGGTTGCTATATTTGGATAAAATAATAAGAATCAGTTTATGAAATATAATGATAACAAAAAAAGCAATGCAATGACATATGTTCTCTCTTTCCTACCAGTAGTGACTATAGCAGATTTAATGGCTGCAGGGCTCCAATCAGGATGCAAAGACTTGAGAAGAGCCACAACACCAGATACATGCGGGCAAGACATGGATGTCCCTGATTCAAGCTTGAAATGGAGATGTAATTGATGATTGGATTTTTGTAAGTGTGAAGCAGGGGACCAGGATGCCAATATGTTCACACCAGGAGCTGCAATGTCTGGCTGTACACATTAACAAATAAAGAAACAATTCCAAAGGTTGGTGATAAAAAATTGGCATAATTTTATGTAAAGTAGACTCCTAGCAGGCACAAGCAGGAACCATTTAGAAAGAGGAGCATAACCCATAAACAAACTGCAAGAGCATGACTGCTATAGCATTGACACTCGGTCACCAAGTATAGTTCTTTTCAAGGTTCAAAATATTCATTGCAATTCTTTATTCTTGCATGTTTCAGATGATAAAATTTAACTCCTATCACCTTTCCCACATAACCACCATTTTGCAACCGCAACAAACATGAAATGGCTACACTGTCAATGTCTCAGAGTATCAGACCTCGCCTGATGCTGCTGCTATTTTGTTCGTTCATATTTTCTATTATTAGCAGCCGATCTCATGTAATTGCGATAAGGCTTGATGATGACAATTATTATTATGATACTTTTTTTATTATTATCGTTCTTCTTTTGATGCAGATACGGAGGTATGGGAAAGGTAGGCTGTGAACAGGTTGGGCTTGGCATAGAACCCAAGGGTGTACAGATCCTAATCCAATCCTCTCCCTAAGATATTCCCCATGTAAACTCAGGTTGTGAGTGATTTTGGCTTAGGAAGGCCTGGTTCTGGGACTGGCAGTAGATAAACCGAACTTTATTGGGTAACAGTCCTGCTTTTTGGGACTTACATGTTGCCAGATCAGATCCTAGTAGGATCTCTCATGACTCATGAGATACAAGTTGGGGTTAAAAACGCCCTGCTGGGGTCTGGGTCCAACTAGGAATTGGAAACTGCTACGCTGGCCTCATATATTATTCAATCGACTTGCATAGATCCAACTTTAATTACCAGCAGTTTGGGTGGACTCAAACAGGATAACTGAATTTCCAGTGCTAAATAGTAAATACCATCAAACCATTCAAATCAAAGGAAATTTTAATCAAACCATTCAAATCAAAGGAAATTTTAATACTCAAAAAGAAAAACCCAAAAAAGGGGATAAACCTTCCTGATGGATAAGCCAAAAAACTCATCACCTTTAGTATTGCAGGAGACAAAGAACTAGGTCCACGAGAAGAGAAGAATGCAATTTCAGGAGACATAGTTGTTCCCAAAACTGTCTTGGTGGGGCCAAATCTCACAGTAGGATTTCTGTTTGAATGAAAAAAAAAATGACACATACCATCATTCTCATACGGAACATGTAAAAATTATTTTGCAGTTACAAAGACTAGAGATGCATTAAATAAATAATCGCATTTTTTAAAATATAACAATATATAAGGTGTAAAAGTATAATCATGCCAAGAGTATGTTATACCTTGTAGTTTGGATATACAACAGAATCCTTGTTCCAATCTCAAAATCGACTTGGACAGATGGGATATCAAAAGAAGTCTCAACATCCTTTGTTGGAAACTGAGCAAAAACAATCCCAACCCCCTTGGCCTTAATCACAGTCTTGGTAGCAACATCCATTGATTTCTGATTCCGAGATTGAAAACAAAGAACCACCTTCCCTTTTGCTGAAGTAGCATTCAAAGATCCTGCTTCACAACCTCTGCAACAACAGCCTCTCCTTAAGGAATGATTTCTCATATAGCCCACATGACCTTAAATGCAACTCAAAGAAATAAAAGGGCTATGATAGTGCACCTTGCTTTGACATTCTCTGTACTGCTTAAAGTAATATCTTCGGAGTACACTATCTGATAAACTCGGCTAGCATGTTTTCCTACATATAAAGCTTGACCCTGTATGAGATATTTCAACTGATCTTAGGTTTACATGAAATGCTGCATGTAAAAAGTGCAAAGTTTAAAATTCATCTAAACATGAATATGAAATTTGGAAAGCAATTGTTCGTACTGACATCTGAAAAATTATGTTTTGTCCAACTCCAACCCCAATCACATGTTGCTCAAAATGGTTTGAGACTGCAGGAACCATTATTTACATGACTGTGATGCAAAAATTCACCTAACAATGGAAACTAGTGGACAGTTGTGCATTCAAGCAGATAACATTATCATAGTTGGGATGTTACCACAAGAGTTTGGTTGTTTCCAAGGGTGATTGAAGTTGGGAATGAACGATCAATTGTCCCAGCAGCAACAGTTAAAATCCATGGAGCCCCATTTATCACTGTTTGAGAATACGGACCAGAATTCCCTGCAGAACATACCACAGTAACTCCTCTGGCAGCTGCATGGAAGGAACCCACAGCCAGTGCATCATCAATATATGATGAAAGAGGTGGCGAAGAACCCAAAGACACCGATAACACGTTAACACCATCAAAGATTGCATCATCAAAAGCAGCAAGAAGATCAGCCGAGCTGCAGCCACCAGTAGCCCAGCAAACTTTATATACAGCTATTCGGGCAAGAGGTGCACCTCCTCTGGATACACCTTGAGCAAGGCCCATAAAACTTGCATTCCTTACAAATGCACCAGCTGCAGTAGATGATGTATGAGTACCATGACCAACTGCATCACGTGGAGATAAAAACTCAACACCGTCGCTTGAATTCAACTTCCCAAATTCAGCATTATACCCTTTGATATACCAACGTGCACCTATTATTTTCCTGTTAGTGGAGGCACATAATGAAATTGAGATTGAGTGTTCTAATCAGTTTCTCCTTTCCAAAGTCAAGTCATTTATGCCATGCTCTGACTCTTAACAATGTATGGTAAATGCATAACAAGGTCGCCATGCTATTGCAGTATATTCACGAGTGCTCATGCGCACAATGTACAATTAGGCCTTTTACCTGAAAAGGATGCAAATGGAATCTCTCCAACATAGAAATGAACTTCTTAGATAAAATATTGTTTTTCTTCACTTTGTTACATAGGGTAAGACGATTTATGTGCCAACAATCAGGCAGGTGAAATCTCAACAAGAGTGTTCACATTAGCTGTAGAACTAACTTATATCTACTGTTACAATGGCAATATTAATACAACATAAGATAGTGACCATGCTTTGTTACTCAATGCATATTGTGTGTGCACACACATGTATACAACAACAACAACAACAACAACAACGCCTTCATCCCAAACAATTGGGGTCGGCGATATGAACCAAAAAGAAAATCATCTTGGGTCCTCCACATGAATCCTTCTCCTCCAATCATTTCTATCTAATGTCATGTCCTTGGTGAGGTTCAACGCATTCATATCCTTTCTTATCATCTCCATCCAAGTCTTCTTAGGCCTACCCTGACCTCTTTTAGCTAATATATTTTCCCATTTCTCCGTCCTTCTAACCGGAGCATCATTAGGCCTTCGCCGAATATGTCCAAACCATCGTAAGCGATTCTCACTCATCTTATTTTCAATGGATGCAACGCCTACCTTCTTACGTATTTCCTCGTTCCGAATCTTATCTTTTAGTGTCTTTCCACACATCCATCGAAGCATACGCATCTCAGTTACACTCATTTTTTGAAAATGATGTCTCTTGGCAGCCCAACATTCCGTACCATATAGTAAAGTAGGTCTAATTGTTGTCCTATAAAACTTTCCCTTCAACTGCAATGGCATTCTACGATCGCACAACACTCCAGTTGCATTTTTCCATTTCATTCACCCAACCTTAATCCTATGATTTACATCTCCATCAATTTCTCCATTCTTTTGAATGATAGATCCCAAACATTTGAAATAGTCATCCACCGCTATTTCTTGCTCACCAAGCTTCACTACACTCTCATCACTACTTCGTTGCTTACTAAACCGACATTCCATATATTTTGTCTTACTCTTACTCAACGTAAAACTTCTTGCTTCCAAAGTCTGTCTCCATAATTCTAACTTAGCATTAACCCCAACTCTAGACTCATCAATCAAAACAATATCATCAGCAAACAACATACACCACGACACATTTTCTTGAATTGATCTAGTAAGTTCATCTAACACTATAGCAAAAAGGAAAGGGCTTAATGCAGATCCTTGATGTAACCCAACCGTTATAGGAAAATTGTTTGTCACCCCTCCATAAGTGCGAACATTGGTTACTACTCCTTCGTACATATCTTTAATTATACTAATGTACTTGAGAGAGATACCTTTCTTCATCATTGTCCACCAGAGAACATCCCTAGGTACTCTATCGTATATATTCTCCAAATCAATAAAAAAACATATGCAAATCTTTATTCTCCTCTCTATATCTCTCAATAAGTTGTCTAAGAAGATGTATAGCTTCCATAGTTGATCTTCCAAGCATAAAACCAAATTGATTCTCCGATATCATGGCAACCTTCATCAACCTATACTAAATCACCTTCTCCTAAAGTTTCATAGTATGACTCATGAATTTTATACCACGATAGTTTGTGCAATCTTGTATATCACCCTTATTCTTATAGAGAGGCACCAAAGTACTCTTCCTCCACTCATTAGGCATCTTATTTGTCCGCCAAATCTTGTTAAAAAAATTTGCCAACCATACTAAACCTTTCTCACCCAAGCATTTCCAAGCCTCGATAGGTAAACCATCCGGGCCAACTGCCTTTGTGGATTGCGTTTTCTTCAAAGCCTCTGCAATTTCTTTCTTTTGAATCTTGTGCATGAAGTCACGATTCATCTCATGAAAAGGAATGGAGAAGTCTCCAAGATCTTGGGCATGTCTTCCATTAAATAGTTTATCAAAACAATATTTTCATCTCTCCTTAATCTCCTCATCTTTAACTAAAACCCTTTGCGTTTCATCTTTGATACATCTAACCATACCCAGATCCCTCGATTTCATATCTCTCATCTTTGCAAGCCTATAAATATCCTTTTCGCCCTCCTTGGTATCCAACTTGTCATAGACCTCCATATATACCTTATCCCTCGCGTTTCAAACTACTTTTTTAGCTTCCTTCTTTGCTACCATATACTTCTCCAAATTCTCATTATCACGACTCTTACTTAGATTTCTATAACACTCTCTTTTAACCTTAATAGCTAATTTGACATCTTCGTTCTACCATGATGTATCCTTACCTAGCGGTGCACCGCCTTTAGACTCACCCAAAACCTCCTTCGCCACCTTTCGCATGCAACCCGCTATCTTATTCTACATTGATTCTGCATCCTCCTCGAAACACCAATTAGCTTCCTTAGCTACCTGTTCTACAAACATTCCTTATTTAGCTTCTTTCAGTGCCCACCACTTAATTCTAGGATCTATCCTATGTCTATCCATTTTGTGGCATTTTCTAATTTTAATATCTAAAATTAAGACTCTATGTTGTGTAGTTACACTTTCTCCCGGTATAACCTTACAATCGATGCAACAACTCCTATCTCTCTTTCTGAGTAGGAAAAATCTATCTGACTCTTATTAACCCCACTTTTAAATGTTACTAGGTGAGACTCCCTCTTCCTAAACCACGTGTTGGCTAAGATCAAATCATAGGACAAACCAAAATCTAAAATCCTTTCTCCACTTTCATTTCTTTCTCCTATACCATAGCCTCCATGGATACTCTCAAATCCATCCCTACTAATGCCTACATGTCCATTAAGTTCTCCGGCGATGAAAATCTTTTCTCCATGAGATATCCCTTGTACTACTCCGTCTAAATCTTCCCAAAATTGACGCTTAATGGAATCGTCTAAACCGACTTGAGGTGCATAAACACTAATAAAATTAATAATATATGTACCTACTACTAATCTAATAAGTATAATCCTACCCCCCTTCCTACAGACCTCAACTACATTATCTATAAACTCAGGACTAATAACAATCTCAACTCCATTCTTATTCCTATGTATTCCTGAATACCAAATCTTATATCCCCAAGGTTGTATCACTTTTGCTTTCTCACCTACCCATTTGGTCTCTTGTAAACATAAAATATCAATCTTTCTCCTACACATAACATCTACTAACTCTACCAACGTACCAGTTAAAGACCCTATGTTCCAAGTGGCTAACCTAATTGTATGGTCTTGAACTATTTTTTTTACCCTCACCCGTCCAACAAAGTGTGGGAACCCTTGCCTATTTAACCCCACCCCCGGGCGCCGGTTTGACGCATCGCTTCTGGGCAATGTCCTAGCTACCCTTGCCCACTTATCACTGCCTCCGAGCCTATAGAGTACAGAGCGTCGCTTAGTAGGAAATGCCCCAACGAAATTCGCATATTGGTTCATATTCATAGGGTGTGACTAAGTTTTTACAATGGTTGTCACTGGCCTACCGCAACCCTTCGTTATCCGGGCTTGGGACAGACAGTGTATAACTAAACAGTTATGCACAAGATAAAAAAACACGGCCTAAAAATGTATAAAAAGCAAGTTTTTTTTTTTTGAAAAGAAACGACATGAAAACGCCACAAAAGGAGAATTTGGCAGAAGTACATAAAAAATACCTTGAATCGTCGCTCATCGAGAGGGGCTACCTCCGTCGCCCGTGTCGGATCTCCCAAGGCGTGAAAACCCCCTCCCTGCCGTTGAGAGAGAGAGAGAGATGTGCGGTGGGAGCTTCGTCTACCTCCAGCGATCCAGGTTCCGACGAGCTTCCTGCGTGAGAGAGAGAGAGAGCAGTTAATCGGGTTTGAGGGTTGGGGGAAGGCACCGACGAGCTTTGTCTGCCTCTGGCGACCCAGGTTTTGGCGACCCAAAGAGAGAGAGAGAGAGAGAGAGAGAGAGTATCCGGTAGTCGAGGGTTTCAGATTGTGTCCCTGCTCTGGTTCAGGCGACCCCAAAAAGAGAGAGAGAGAGTATCTGTTAGTCGAGGGTTTTGCTTCACGGTTAGTCGGCGACCCAGGTTCTGACGACCCAAAGAGAGAGAGAGTATCCGGTAGTCTAGGGTTTCAGATTGCACCCTGCTCTGGTTCAGGCGACCCCCCTTGATTTACACCAAAAAATTAAATGAGAATCCCTGAGCCTTTCAGAAATCCACGAAATCCCCAAATCCACTACGCCTACGAATGCCGATTCACGAAAATCTCAATCCCTCGTGGTTCCACTCGTGAGAAAGGTAAGGAAGGAGTGTGGAATGGCCTCACAAGATAGTGGTTGGTTGCTTGCAGTGGAGCACACACATGTATACATAGTTATTTTGTACTCCTTTTAAAATTCACTGATAATTTACAACTTTTTATGATACATTATTATTTAGTTGATTTACCTTTTGACAACATTGGCTTTCATTGCACCTCTACCAGATATTTTTGGCTTATGGACTCAAGCATTCAATGAAAGGCGTGGTAATTTTGTTCCAGTAAATCTGTCACCTAGGTATGGATGCTGGTACTGTGGCACATTATACAATACAGGTTTTTTGGTTGGTTTCAGAAAAGAAGGGAGCAAGGGGGTGTCACCGGGTTGAGTATGTTGCACACATACACCAACACAAGAGACATAATATATGTTGCAAATGGAGCTCTCCCCTAAAATAAAGGAAAAATATAGAGAATATAAAAAATCAAAAAGAAACACAATGTATCTCATACATTATATACATCTAGACCTGGGAACACCAAGCACCAGCACCTAGAAGTACCAATGTTGATATAGGTATGGGCATATCAATTTCCACCTAGTTGCCTATTTCTAAGTTTCTTGTTGTCCCTAAGGTAGTACTTGGTCCATTTTCTAATTTTCACATTACCAACCTTTAGGTATGACGTTTCTCCTAGTGACTATTATGCATAAGACCAGAATTTTAGGAATGTGTGTATGGGTGTGTGAGAGTTTTACTAAAGCACCATGAATTTGCTTTAGTCTCACATTATCAACTAGGTCATCCTCCCCCCTTCCCAACTCTATTATCCTAAACAGTTAATGTAGCATAGAATTAAGATAGGCAGCTCAGCTCTACTGAGTGTCAATGGCATAAAATTCATATGGTGTATTATGGTGTGGTTATTAATATACTGTAGGTGAAGAGATATAATCATGCTCTCTAAATTCAAAACAGGAAGCATATCACACCATACCTGTTTCAAACGTATTGTACGACTTGGTTTATTATTGGAAATCAAAATTTATCAACAAATTTGTTCTAACAAATCCAATTCATTCTAGACTATACTTTTCGGAAAGATTCGTTAAGATCCTATTGACCCTAAAGGGAAAGGAAATTTAAAAGTACAAAGAAAAACAAACATCTTTCAATCACTTACTATACTTTTGAAACTTCTTATTTGATGCATTGATGGTTGATGTTTTATTTTCATTATGTGATTTGTGTTTGCCTTTTCATTATGTATTTAAGAATGCTTGACTAAAAATTTTATTGCATGATGTTTATGAATTGGAACTATTTTTAATGAAAATATCATGATTCATATATCATCTATTGTTTATGTAGATTCGCTATATAATACCATTACTTCATTAATTAGTTTCATCTATATTGCAGTTCAACACTACTTGATTCATCATTTAGTACAACTATTTCCATAGTAAGTTGTTCTTATTCCATTTAATAATTTCTCCTTTTTCTTGTACTTATTTAGTATAAAACTCTATAGACCCTTCAAAGGAATTTGAATGAGTTTTTTATGACATTGATTGAGTACCACCAGATATCTAAGTTTTTTCTATTTATACATTTCTTCAAATCAACATAGATCAACAAGGACATTTGCATTTGTTCACTATGACTTCTTTATTTGATATTCTATGTCTCCTAAAGGTGGATTTGGTACTATATCTTTGTTGATGTTTCCTCTCGTATACTAAACTGTAATACAAGAAACATTAATCAAAAAGTACTAGAGAATATTTCAAATCCAAAACTCATTCCATTCTGTCTAAATTTCATTAATATGTGAAAAACCAGTTGGTACTAGCTTTAAACTGAAGGAAGAGATTCTTGTTTACTTTAGTCATACTTGTCTTCTTAAAATGGACTCATTCTTATATTTTTACACTCTTGAGAAATATGGCATTTGTAGAGGAGAGGACAAAGCAGCACATGACAAAGGCTACTGGATTGTGTATTCTTTAAGGTGAGGTTTTAAGAAGATGATTGACATAAAAGACAATGAAAATTCTCGATCTGTTCAATTGAGACCTTATAATGCAGTCACATTCTCTGTGTTTGTTTTTCAAATGGTTATACAACAACAAACAACAACAACTACGCCTTCATCCCAAAACAATTGGGGTCAGCGATATGAACCAAAAAAGAAATTCATTTAGGGTCTTCCACATGAATCCTTTTCCTCCAATCATTTCTATCCAATGCCATGTCCTCGGTGAGGTTCAAAGCATTCATATCCTTTCCTATCATCTCCATCCAAGTCTTCCTAGGCCTACCCCGACCTCTTTTAACTAATATATTTTCCCATTTCTCCAACCTTCTAACTGGAGCATCATTAGGCCTTCGCCGAATATGTCCAAACCACCGTAAACGATTCTCTCGCATCTTATTTTCAATGGGTGCAACACCTACCTTCTTACGTATCTCCTCGTTCCGAATCTTATCTTTTATAGTATTTCCACACATCCATCTAAGCATCCGCATCTCAGCTACACTCATTTTTTGAATATGATGTCTCTTGGCAGCCCAACATTCCGTACCATATAGTAAAGCGGGTCTAATAGTCGTCCTATAAAACTTTCCCTTCAATCGCAATGGCATTCTACGATCGCACAGCACTCCAGTTGCACTTTTCCATTTCATCCACCCAACCTTTATCCTATGATTTACATCTCCATCAATTTCTCCATACTTTTGAATGATGGATCCCAAATATTTGAAATAATCATTCACCGGTATTTCTTGCTCACCAAGCTTCACTACACTCCCATCACTACTTCGTTGCTTACTAAACCGACATTCCATATATTCAGTCTTACTCTTACTCAACTTAAAACCTCTAGCTTCCAATGTCTGTCTCCATAATTCTAACTTAGCATTAACCCCAGCTCTAGACTCATCAATCAAAACAATATCATCAGCAAACAACATACACCACGGTACATTTTCTTGAATTGATCTCGTAAGCTCATCCATCACTATCGCAAATAGGAAAGGGCTTAAAGCAGATCCTTGATGTAACCCAACCGTTATTGGAAAATTGGTTGTCACCCATCCACAAGTGCGGACATTGGTTACTACTCCTTCATACATATCTTTAATTATTCTAATGTACTTGAGAGAAACACCTTTCTTCATCATTGTCCACCAGAGAACGTCCCTAGGTACTCTATCGTATGCCTTCTCTAAATCAATAAAAACCATATGCAAATCTTTGTTCCTCTCTCTATATCTTTCACTAAGTTGTCTAAGAAGATGTATAACTTCCATAGTTGATCTTCCAGGCATAAAACCAAATTGATTCTCCGATATCATGACAACCTTCCTCAACCTAGACTCAATCACCCTCTCCCAAAGTTTCATAGTATGACTCATGAGTTTTATACCACGATAGTTTGTGCAATCTTGTATATCACCCTTATTCTTATATAAAGGCACCAAAGTACTCTTCCTCCACTCATTAGGCATCTTATTTGTTCGCCAAATCAAGTTAAAAAGATTTGTCAACCATTCTAAACCTTTCTCTCCCAAGCATTTCCAACCCTCGATAGGTATACCATCTGGGCCAACTGTCCTTCTTGATTTCATTTTCTTCAAAGCCTCTGCAATTTCTTTCTTTTGAATCTTGCGCATGACGTCACGATTAATCTCATGAAAAGGAATGGATAAGTCTCCAAGATCTTGAGCATGACTATCATTAAATAGCTTATCAAAATAATCTTTCCATCTCTCCTTAATCTCCTCATCTTTGACTAAAACCCTTTGCGTTTCATCTTTGATACATCTAACCATACCCAAATCCTTCGATTTCCTATCTCTCATCTTTGCAAGCCTATAAATATCCTTCTCGCCTTCTTTGGTATCCAACTTGTCATAAACCTCCTTATATACCTTAGCCCTCGCGTTTCGAACTACTTTTTTAGCTTCCTTCTTTGCTATCATATACTTCTCCAAATTCTCATTATCCCGACTCTTACTTAGATTTCTATAACACTCTCTTTTAACCTTAATAGCTAATTTGACATCCTCGTTCCACCATGATGTATCCTTACCTAGTGGTGCACCGCCTTTAGACTCACCCAATACCTCCTTAGCCACTTTTCTCATGCCACCCGCTATCTTATTCCACATTGATTCTGAATCCTCCTCGAGACACCAATCAGCTTCCTTAACTACCTGCTCTACAAACATTCCTTGTTTAGCTCCTTTCAGTGCCCACCACTTAATTCTAGGATCTATCCTATGTCTATCCCTTTTGCGGCATTGTCTAATTCTAAGATCTAAAATTAAGACTCTATGTTGTGCAGCTACACTTTCTCCCGGTATAACCTTACAATCGATGCAACAACCCCCATCTCTCTTTCTAAGTAAGAAAAAAATCTATCTGACTCGTATTAACCCCACTTTTAAATGTTACTAGGTGAGACTCCATCTTCCTAAACCAAGTGTTTGCTAAGATCATATCATAGGACAAACAAAAATCTAAAATCCTTTCTCCACTTTTATTTCTTTCTCCTATACCATAGCCTCCATGGATACTCTCAAATCCATCCCTACTAATGCCTACATGTCCATTAAGGTCACCGCCGATGAAAAGCTTTTCTCCATAAGATATCCCTTGTACTACTTCATCTAAATCTTCCCAAAATTGATGCTTAATGGAATCATCTAAACCTACTTGAGGTGCATAAACACTAATAATATTAATAATATCCGTACCTAACACTAATTTAATAAGTAAAATTCTATCACCCTTCCTACGGACCTCAACTACATTATCTATAAACTGACGACTCATAACAATCTCTACGCCATTCCTATTCCTATTTATTCCTGGTTATGAGATGCAATATATTTCCTAGAACAATATTGTAAAGCTCAAATCACTATTATTCACAATTTAGAATTGTACTAATTGTAGTTTGGAGGGATTATCAAAAAACAAAAAAAGTAGTTTGGAGATGCAACCAATCATTGACAAGAACAAACATCAAACCCTTAGTCTGCTCATGATTCTGGTGTTGCACCTCGGTAATTTCTTCTCAAGTAGTGAGATATGCAGATCCCCAAAACCTTTTGTTAATCCAGCCAGATTCGTTTCTTACAAGTTTTTTTACCTATATCCTAGGGCACTCTTGATCCCAGTCTACAAGTATTAGGGCCCTGGTGTTACATGACTATATAAATTACTAAGAGGACATAGCCACTGAATTATCCACAGTTCCACATGCCAAGGAGCAAAAATACATGGATTGTACTTTTGAAGTTTAATAATGTTCCACACAACAAACCTTGGTTACAACCTGTTAACATGAGAGAGGTGCTGTAAATTCTTTTTCTTGTTGGTAAAATAAATTTCTAGATTAGCACTGATTTTGAAATTTGAACATGAAGCTTCTCAGATGGGATAATGGCAAGTTTGGGATACACTAACTGGCTGATTTCAAAGATTTATGGAATTTAAACAATCTGCAGGCTTCATACAGTGAAACTCTTAGATGAGAGAGAGAAAGCTTATGTATTTATTAGACACATCACTATGATATCAATCATCATAGTACCTTATACCTATTTAATATTGATTAAAAACAAGCACATGAACAAAGTCAGCATGCACTAAGTGTGAGCTACAAAAACAAATGGAAATATGTCTGTCACTCTGTCCCCAGTTAGAAACATTATTCAGCTGCATCACCAATTTTACTGTCAATAACAGATATGGCTATTACCTGTTGCAATTGGAAGAGTTGAACTTTTCTCCTTCCTGGCATACTCCTTTCCAGTTTGGTGGAACTTTACCCACACCATCATCATTAAAGCTTTCCGATTCAGGCCAAATTCCTCCACACAACGATACAGAAACAAACAAATAAGTATGGCAAAGAGTAATTCCCACATAATAACCTACAATATACACATACATACCAGTGTCAAGAATCCCAATAATTGAACCATCACCCAACTTGCTCTGTGAAAGAATACCATCCATAGACTTGAAATTCATTTGCAAAAAATCCCAACTTCTGGTAGTATGCAGGTTAAGGATGCGGTTGGGCATAACATGAACCACTCCAGCAAATTCTACAGATTTTTATTAAGGCAAGAATACTCAAACAGATATTCCTAACTCCAAGAAACAATCACTTGCACAACTAAAAACAGTCACCTTTAATAAGTTTGGCCTGAGATGGAGTTAACAAAGCAGCAAATCCAGAGAACCCATGTTTGTAACTGTAAAGGATGGAATCTGCAGCTCCTTGTTTGCTAATAATCAACAATTCAGAACTAAAACTCAATCAAACACATTCCGCCATTTTCCAATTCCAATCTTTAAATAAAGGAGGGAAGAGATCACCTTCCAAGTACAGCAGAGAGAATTCCGTAGTGTGAATCCTGGATAAGATTTGGATCCCCCTGTTCCCTCCCTCCCATATAAACAATGTAAACCTACAAGAGGCAGAAGAATCAAACGCCCAAAATCACTTAAAAGAAGACGATAAATTATGACTAAAATAGTAGTTAATATGTACAGACAAACAAAGAAGTATTCCAAGTTCTAAACAAAAAGAAAAGAAAAACAAAAGTATTATACGGTTTAACGGATGCTAAGTTATTAATATGATACGGTTTAGGGGATAGGAGCATCTCCAACTCGATCAAAGTGGAATGTCTCGATAGCAACAGCCAAACCCTTTTCTAAGTTATTAGCTCATCAGTTATCACATGTAACTATGCAAATCTTAGTCCAAAGATAAAAACTATGGGTACCCAATTAACTGACTAAAGATTTCAATTATACAGTAGAAGAGGTATTGAGGGCATACCCATGCAGACAAAGTAATACCCGAAGCAAACGACATAGAAAGTATTAAAAAAGAATCACTTCAAAACTGGCTAAGCTCGTTTCAGTCTTCAAGCATAGAAAACAACCAAAACCAACCGATGTATCACGCACCACAACTTAAACAATAATGGGTACAGAGTAATCGAACTCACATTTCTCTCTGCAACGACATAGTGAAGCAGCAGGAGAAGAAGAAACCCAGTACCACCCACCATGGTTGCTGAAGAACAAAACCACAAGCAGAAAAAGAGTGAAGTATCAAGCATTTAAGCTCCAAACAAGAGATGGGTCATGTGGGTGACGCACTTTTTCATAGGAAACGTGGAAACGATTGCAGAAGACAGCAAATAGAAATAGGAAAAGGAAAACGAGTGTTCATTCGTGTGGTCCATTGTCGATAAGCGTACCTGCTCGGTCACTGCTCCTTTTGGGCCATTACTTTTGATGATGAAGCACAACGACCACCTATTATTTATATGTGCATTCTGCATTATTACGTTATTAGACTCTTATATGGTATAGGAGAGAGATTGGAATGGGTGGTACTCTCTCTCTCTCTCTCCTTGTCCGTTTTCTGAGTCACAGCATTGACCTTGTCTGAAACTCTTTTAATTATGTGGAAGAGATTCTGATTGCGTTTTGACAACTGATCATGGGTCTTATTCGAGAGGGTTGTGTATGTTCGCCCCCGATGATTCACTGAATCCCACGTCTGTGTTCGGGGCATTGAATGAGCACCACGTATACAAGCACATGGGGCTCGTATTCCCGTGTATGTTGACATAACTTTGCATCGGACTCTGGTGTTGTTGCAAAGACTTAAGTACCCTTTCTTTCTATTTTTCTCATAAAGTGATGGTTTGAGAAAATGACAAAAATGCCTTTCATTCAAAAAAGAAAAAACAAACAGTTCAAAAAAAGGACAAACATGTCCTCCATCCAGAAAGTCGAGGATGATGTTGACTCTTCAAAGTTTTCTTTTTTTTCTGTTCAAAAAAAGGACAAACATGTCTTCTTCTTTCTCCGTAAAACACTGTAAAACCCTATCTCTCTCTAGAGAAGAAATCAAGGGAAACAAAGAATTCTTCCTGGAGAAGGCCATGAACATCAACCCTCTCACTCTCTCTCCCTTCTCTCTCTACTTCTGTGCACATCCAACAGACGATCCTACATTGCTCCATCGTCATCTTCTTCTTCTTCCTTCTTCGTAAAACACTGTAAAACCCTCACTTTCAATAGAGAAGAAATCAAAGGAGGTAAAGGGTTCCTCCTGGAGAAAGTCATGAACACCAACCCTCACACTCTCTCTCCCTTCTCTCTTTACTTATATGTCTGATTTAGAGTTTTTGCCCTTACAGGAGGGGGGTCCGGGGGCTCCCCCCCGGCGTAGATTCTTTCGCAAATCGCTATAGCGATTTGTAGTGTTTCCGCACTATAGCGATTTGCGGAAGACACTACAAATCGCAAATCGCTATAGCGATTTGTAGTGTCTTCTGTGAATCGCTATAGCGATTTGTAGTGTTTTCGCAAATCGCTATAGCGATTTGTAATGTTATTCAGTAAGCAAATCGTTGTAAATCGCTACCCGAATTAGGACCAACTTGTCAGGGTCATATCTCCCTAACCAGAGGTCATGTTCCAAATCCGTAAAAAGTGGGGTCTTCGTTATTGAGTCTAGTTTATTTCTGTAAATTTTCAGCAAATTTTATTGTCATTTCATTCCCCATTTTAACTTCAACGATACATTACAACCACAATCATCAAAAGAAAGATTGCCCAAGCTAAGAGTCACCGTTCTCGCCCTCCTCCTCGACAGCAACCCAGTCGGTGCAGTCGCGCTGAGGATGGCCAGCAGAAGCTCCACCACGTCGTCTTCCTCTCCCTAGCGAGAAGGTCTCAGCGGAGCCGTCGTTCCGGTGACGGGTGTTCATCTCGTTCCGGTGACGGGTGTTCTACGAAATGTAAATCCCCCCTCCTGTAAGGGCAAAAGGCCATGAACACACTGGGAGGAGCCCTCAGACCCCCCTTCTGTAAGGGTAAAAGCTCTGAATCAGACTCCATAACTCTTCAAGTTGAATGATTCTACCCACACTGGTGATGCTACCCACGCTGGGAGGAGCCCCCAGACCCTCTTCCTGTGCAGGTCAGTCGGTGTTTGATGGAGCAATGTATGATCTTCTAATGGATGTGCACAGAAGCAGAAATAGAAGGGAGAGAGAGAGTAAGAGGGTTGATGTTCATGGCCTCCTCCAGGGGAGATTTCTTTCTAGGATAATCCTGCAGTGCAGAGACTGGGTCTTAAATAATCATCTTCGGGGCACTTAAGTCTTTACAACCACTCCTTTTCAAGAACCGTCATTTTTTTTGCACCAATGGAGGAGAGGGTACTTAAGTCTTTGCAATCGCATCAAACTCCAACGCTAATTAATGCTGACAAACATGGGGATACGAGACGCACATGCTTACATACGTGGTGCTCTTTGGGACCCCCGATCATGAGATGTAGCTAACTGCCCTGTTCGGGGGGGGGGGGGGAACATATAACCAGCTTTGGTCTTATTCAGTATGCTTCACTGCAGTGAGAGAGAAGTGGGCTTTGAATCTCTTTTTGTGAGTGTATTTGGTAAGGCCTGTAGCTTTGTGGGCGAGAAAGGGTCGTGGAGTTTGAATATTAATTGCCAAAAGACTGGGGAGAGAACACATTTGTGCTCCACTTTGGGAGGCATGTGGGTGGTGTATGTTTTCCCCCAAAGACTCCACCCAATGAGTGCCACATGTATAAGCACATGAGGCTCATATTCCCGTGTGTGTCAGCATCACTTAATGAAATGACAGTTCGAGAAAATGATAAAAATATCCTCTATTCAAAAAAAAAGAAAATGACGGTTCAAGAAAAAAACAAAAATGTCTTTCATCCAAAAAGTCGAGGATAATGTTAACTCTTCAAAGTCCAAACGTTCTGTTTTCGTCTTAAGCAGTAAACTTTTGCACCATCTGCTATAATAGGAGCTCCCCACCAGAGTAGCAGCCTTTGTCGTCGTCTCGAGTTGAGGTTCCCACCTTGGTTTTTAGCTTGTGTTACAACATATTGTTGCATTCTCGTTTCTGCCTTGTGTTACAAAACATTCTCGGGTTCGTGATCGACTGGTTTGATCATTGGTGGGCGTCATAGGGCATTTGTCAGCCATTTCTTTTTACAGTCTTCTCTTCTTTTTCGTTGTCGTTAGGTATTATAGAAGAAAGCAATGACGCATAAACATTCCAACAAGTTCCATTAAGGTATCGCGAGTATATTTCCATATCATCATGCTATCGTTGAAGAGCGTATGTCATCGTGAGTGTCATTAAAGCATTGTTTTGTTATTGCAGATGGATCTTGTCCTTTCGATGGTTGAAAACTTAACAATATTTGTAAGACGTTGAGACATGTTGACAAGAATGCTTGTTTACAGATACGAGGAAGGGCCTCTACCCCATCCGGTATCCTCCATTCACTCAGTATATACAATGTATCACAAATCGCGGTTGTAGTAACATACTACCGATTTGTGAGATTTTATTTTATTTGTTAATATCGATTTATAAGCTATTATGTTGAATTTATGTATCAATTTATAATATATTTTGTGATATGTATATCAATTTGTAAGATATTATGTGTTTTGTAGTGTCAATTTATAAGATATTATGCTGAATTGTCGTATCGATTTATAATATATTATACGATATGTATATCAATTTGTAAGATATTATGTATTTTCTATTATCGATTTGTAAGATATTTGTAGAAAGACTTTTAAAATGTGTATATGCATAAATACATTGTTACGCGCTTGCAGTGGCGATTTTCATATTCAAATCGCTGCTCTGTTAGCGATTTCTATTTAAATCGCTTCACAGCATCGTAAATATAATTAAATCGTTATTGTCACCACACATATACGACAAATCGTTTCTTTTATTGGCATGGTAAGTAACAACTCAATGCATAGTATAAGCAAATAACAAATCATCGTTGCTTTTATACTATGATTCATTCAATCATTTCTTTAACTTGCTAAACCTTATTGATATCCGTTGTTGTATGCATCTTGAATAAATTGTAGTAAACGTATGTGTTTGCTAACGCAAATTGATATCTTGCTTATAACAGTGGTGAACTTATCATCTAGTTGTAATGAAGATGATTTATCTCAATCATTTGAAAGATATGGAGAAGTGAACATTTGTACTAATTACGCATCTGAAGAAGTGAACATATGCACTAATGATGCACATGATAACAAGGGTGTAGGCATTGGATTCACTCTTGACTTGAATGTTCCAATAGAAGAAATACAATTCGATAATAAGGTAGACAATCGTGACAGTACACTTGATAAAGGTGCAGGCACTGGTAATGTACATGATGGTACACCTGACTCTGTTCCCATAGAAGGAATGCAGTTTAATAATGAGGATGCTGCATATAAATTTTACAATGATTATGCCTTAAAATTTAGCTTCAGTGTTAGAATGTATTTTTGGTCAAAAAATGCACAGAATGTTGTGGTGAGAAAGACATATGTTTGTTCTAAAGAAGGTTGGAAGAAGTCAAGTGAAAATCCAACAAGAAGCATGCCAGAATCAAGATGTGGATGTCCAGCGAGAATGATGTTAAAAAGACTTTCGAATGGGAAATATGTAGTTCGTACTTTAATCAGTGATCATAACCATGAATTAGAAGCTTCACATATGAGTCCTATGTTAAGGTCACATCGTAAAGTAACTTGAGCACATGTTGCAATTGCTGAAATAGCTTATAGCATCGGCATTGCACCAAGGAAGACATATAATTTATTCGCGCACATAGATGGTGGTCGCGAGAATGTGTCATTCACACCTATGGATCTAAGAAACCACTTGAGAAGGAAAATGACAGATAACATGAAGAATGGAGAAATATGTTCTTTGGTTGATTACTTACAGAAGAAATCAAGCATTGACTCTGGTTTCTATAGTGCAATGCAATTGGATGAAGATGGATATGTTGTGAACATATTTTGGGCAGATTCAAAGTCAAGAGTAGATTATGAATGTTTCAATGATGTGCTTGTTTTTTATATAATAGTGAAGATTAATGTTGAATAGTGACCATTTGCACAGTTTGTTGGAGTAGACCATCACTCACAGAGTTGTATATTAGGCAACGTTTTTTTGTACGATCTGACCAAGAAAAGCTTTGAGTGGTTGTTCGGAGTATTTACACAGGCAATAAATGAGAAGCAACCTGAAATTGTACTTACAGATGGTGATTACACAATTGCGACTATAGTGTCTCATGTGTGGCCAGATGCACATCATTGCCTATATTTGTAGCATATCTTTCAAAATGCAGCAAAGTACATAGGACACATATTTAATCAGAAGATAGGGTTTGATAAAAAGTTTACTAGGTGTGTACTTGAGAGCGTAGACGAGATCACCTTTATGTCTGATTGGAAGAAAATGATTCAGATATACAACCTTGAAGATTGTCTATGGTTACAAAATTTATATGCAGAAAAAGAGAAGTGGGCATTGGCATATGGAAGACAATACTTTTGTGCAGGTATGATAAGCACACAAAGAGCGGAATCTATGCATGCCACACTGAAGAAAACCCTGTATTCATCTTTAACAATGTTTTGCTTCATGGAACAATATGAATTATTTGTAGACAATCTTAGACAAAATGAGCTTAAACAAGATGTGAAATGCTTCAATACACGCTTTGTAACTTTGGGCATAAAAATATTGATGCGACATGCAGATCTGTATACAGTAACTGTATTTGAATGGATTAAGAAAGAGGTTATACAGGTCATGAATCGCAACATAGAAGGATGTGTGCAAACCGAGAATATGCATAAATACCATATTGTATGGGAGTGCGAAGAGCATCAGAAAAGGCAACAAGCACATGTCACGTATAATATTGACAACAAAACAATTGAATATACGTGCAAAAAGTATGAATTTAAAGGTATTTTATGTCATCATGCATTAAAGGCACTTAACGAAGAGTAGATACAAGAAATACCTGAGTTATATTTAATGCAAAGATGGATGAGACACGCAAAGATTGAACTGCTGGATACAGATAATGTCAGTCAATCTGGTATTGATGAGAAGTATCACACATCTTTCTGTTACCAACAATTGTGTAGGTCATTTATGCATGTTGCAGATTTGGCATTGAAAAGTGAAGAAATCTATGTATGCATAAGAAAAGCGTCAAGGGAGTTACTTGAAAACATGCAGTTAATTCACTATCAGTTTGTTGCAGCTCATGAACACCAGTCGAAGAAAATGGCAGCTAATAGCGGAGGTGAAAATCATGCTTCCCTTGACACTTCTAAGAAGTTGCGTCGAAGCGTAAACATCATCTTCAACAAGTCAGGAGTAAACGTTGTAGATTATAATGGAAAAATTCACCTAGCGAAGGGTATAAAAAAAAAATTGTCTCTGATCGCAGTCGTCGGCGGATAAAGAGTGGACTAGAATTGGTTTGCAAGAAAATGTCTAAGAAACAATCAACCTCTAAGCAAAAACAACCAAGCCCTTCGCATAAACAGGTATGTAAGACATTATATTGATTCCCATGTAAATTGCATTATGTGAAGCAATATCTAACTTGTGTAATTTCCAACATGCAGTAATACCCTGCGAACATAATTTTCAACATTGTAACCTTCAATCATCCCGACCAGTTTTTCTGGAACGATAGCTTCAGTTTTACAAGTCTTTTGGTATGTAATCAATGTTGAGAGGATGTTTGTATTTCTTATGAAACTTAATGTAGTGTCTTATATTGTTATGTTTTATGACAGACTCACATTAATTCGAAAGTGAGCTATGGAACACAGGGATCACGTGTGAATTTTGTTTAAGTCTTACCATAAAGTTAGTTGGCATGCCTCTTTGCATGACCCAATTTCCACATTGTCAGATTTGTTAATAGTTTAACAAAACAGAAGGTGAATATGCGTATACACTGGATGGTCTTATTAAGAAAGAGTTTTTGGATGAAGTCATTTTCATGAATCGTGAGCCACAAAAAAATAGAATTGTATCTTTCACATGTATTAAAAATAGAACTTTGTTTAATAATGTATCTTTCACATGTATAAATCCTTGTAATATGTATCATTCACATATATAAATCGTAGTTAGTGAAAATTATGAAAATCGGGTATGAAAATCGGGAATTGTATGTGAACTCAGTGTTTATACAATTAGTGAAAATCATTTTCTCATCTAGCCTTCACATATACAAATCGTTATATATAAACTATATCGTCCATATTATATGGGAGGGCCTCTACAACATCCAGTATTGTCCAAGAATAATTCATTCACAAACAAAGCCACACGATGTACAGACTTAGTAAAGAACAAATCGCGAATAATTCAATGATACAAATCGATGTAACTTTATAAATACAAATCGATTTCATTCATAATGACTAACAAAGACATATCGTTGCCGCGGTAACTTCATAAATACAAATAGATTTTTCAGCCCTAGGTAATTAACGGGAATGGTTTACAACCGATGTCATTTACAATCGATAACTTTATAATCGATAACTTTAAAACTATAAATCGATGCCATTTACAACCACAATCATTTACCAAAAAACCTAGTCTTTTTACTTCACCACAATGGTTTGGCTTAGATAAAATACATGACCATCATCATCAACAAAACAGATATCATCACCAGTAGGTAATTAACGAGATGTCTAATTATATATAAAAAAAAATAGATATATCTTTGTTTGTCTATGTGAACGATATTGATATGTAATATAGCGATTTACTCATAATGTTTTGCAACTGTTAATTGGATTTGTACTTTACCAAGATAACACATTGTATCGATGCATGCACACGTGCATAAAACCCTATAAAATGTAAAACCCTAATATAGATCTATATATAAAACCTTACCTGGTCTGACCCGACCCGTTGTCCAGGTCTTAAACCCTAATCTATTTAACCTTTCTTCCTCTTTCTTTTCTGCGGCAGCGCAACTTCTTCTTCTTCTTCTTCTTCTTCTTCTTCTTTTTTCTCATCCGCCTTCTTCTTCTTCTTCTTAAACACTAAAGCCTTTGTACTTCGCTATAAATAATAATCGTTACACACACTATCACAGTAATCGCTAACATAGTAATGGCTATACATAGTAATCGCTATACATAGTAATCGATATCACAGTAATTTTTATACATAGTAATATCTATCACAGTAAATCGTTCACAGTAATCATTATCACAGTAATCACTATACATTAATCGCTATACATTAATCATTATACATAGTAATCGCTATCACAGTAAATCATGACAGACATGATCAATTTACGTACCTTGGTCACAATTTTCTCCTCTTCATCCCCTCCCTCCTTCCTCTGCCTTTCTTGTTGCTCTTCCACCTCCCATTGCTTTTCTACTTCTTTCGTCATTCACTCCATCGCCTCCTTCCTCTGCTTTTTAATTTCTTCTTTCATTTTCTTTTCCTTCTTTTTTTCTTGCTTTTTCCTTTTCCTTTCCTTCTCTTCCTCCTCCTGCTTCTTCCTTTCTCTTTCTTTATCTTCCTTGTCCTCTTCATTTGCCTTTCCTTCTCTTCCTCATCCTCCTTCTCCTTCTTTTGCCTTTCCTTCTCTTTCTTGTCATTCTCCTTTCTTTGCCTTTCCTTCTCTTCCTTATCCTGATGTTTCTTCCTTTGCCTTTCTTCTTTCATCTTCATCATTTGTCTTTCCTTATCTTCCTCCTTCTTATTCTTCAATTATCTTTCCCTCTCCTCCTCCTTATTCTTTTTTTTTGCCTTTCCATCTCTTTCTCCTTCTTCATTTGCCTTATTCGCCTTTGCTTATCAAAATATTCATGTTCCATCAGTTGCATTTCCTTCTCTTCCTCCTCCTTCTTCTTCTTTAGTTGTCTTTCCCTCTCCTCCTCCTTATTCTTTTTTTGCCTTTCCCTTTCATCCTCCTCATTCTTTTTTTGCCTTTCATTCTCCTCCTCATTCTTCTTCCTTTGCCTTTTCATCTCCTCTCCCTTCTTCCTTTGCCTTTGCTTTTCGTTTTCCTCCTCCTTTTTTTGCTTTTTCTTCTCTTCGTCATTCTTCTTCTTCTTCTTTATCTTTAGTTCTTCCTCATTCTTTCTTTGCTCTTAAGCCTCAATATCTGATGAATGATCCTTCACATAATACAATTTCAATGCTTTGTCTCTGTCTTTATCATTCTCAATCTTCATTATATTTTGGTACCTTTCATAACGCTCATATAGATAGGACTGACGAATAACTCCTCTAATATTCATCCCATAGAACGTCAGAGGATTTCTTGTCTGACGAGCTTTAGACATTGCTAACCTTCACAACACATAAATTTAACCGCATCATTATATGTTATAACCACCTCCTCAAGTATATAATAATATAAATTATTTTATTCGTTA
Source organism: Nuphar pumila (assembly GCF_984573655.1). Classification (NCBI taxonomy): domain Eukaryota; kingdom Viridiplantae; phylum Streptophyta; class Magnoliopsida; order Nymphaeales; family Nymphaeaceae; genus Nuphar; species Nuphar pumila. The sequence continues at coordinate 10,577,682 of NC_143261.1, read as the reverse complement.
TACAATCATCAACATTATAAATCGTCGCAATATTTGGCTTCATAAGTAAACATCGTTGTAAGATTTAGCAAACTTAAGTACAAATTGAGGTAACTTCATAAATACACATCTTTAGTGCTTTAAATGTATAAATCATTACTGCTTCAAACTTACAAATCGTTGTATAAATCGCAACCTTCATAAGTACATATCGTTGTAACATTTGGCTTTATACGCATACATTATTGTATGATTTATCAAACTTAAGTACAAATCATGGTAGTTTCATTAAATTGTTACTGTTTCAAACATATAAATTGTTGCTGCATCGAATGTACAAATCATTGTAAAAATATAGCCTTCATAAGTACACATCATTGAAATATTTGGCCTTCATAAGAATAAATCGTGCTAACTAACTATTTTTTGACACCCAGAAGGTGGATAGGTACAAATCGATTTGTTTCAGTATAAAAATAGGTGTTATTTAGCATGAATAGTAAAACCAGTTGTAAGATTTAGCATTTATATTTACAAATCGATTTGTTTGGATAACAAAACCTTGGTAATCCGATAGCGGAGGAGAAACACCCAGAAGGTAGACGCAGTCGATGGTGGTAACGATGCTGTCACTGCGCAGACGATCATAAAGGATGCTCTGACGGCAGCAAACAACGAAAAAGAGTGCTCCGACGGCAATAGACGACGAAAAAGGGTGCTCTGACGGCAACAAATGATGAAAAAGGGTGCTCTGGCGACAACAGACAATGACAAAGGGTGCTCCGACGACAACAGAAGACGATACAACTGCTACTTCGATGGCAGGAGACGACGACAAAGTTTGTGTCGTCAAAGGGAGCTCCTGTTACAACAGATGGTGCAAAAGTTTACTACTTAGGGCAAAAATGAAACGTTTGGACTATAAAGAGTTAACATCATTGACGAGCCAACGTTTCACTTTTATAGATGGAGGATCTCGAACCATTGTTTCCCTTTTTCTGAATGGAGGACATTTTTGTCATCTCCAGTACCATTGTTTCATGGCAAGAATGGCGGGAAAGGGTATTTATGTCTTTGTAATCACACTGGATTATGATGCTAAGTGATGTTGACAAACATGGGGATACAAGCCGCACATGCTTACATATGTGACACTCATTGGGACCCCCGAACACGCGATGTAGCTAACGACCGTCTTCGGGGGGGGGGGGGGCATATAACCTGCTTCGCGCTTATGTGGGGGTGGGATTCAATAACGTTTTTATATGTATGATCCATAGTGACAAATATCGTGAGATTTATGAAAATCTCACGATAATATCGTGAGAAATTGCCTAGAAGTTTAAAATGGCAATTTCTCACGAGATTTATGAAAAAAACATAAATACTGTGATTTAAACATGATATTTATGTTTTAAATGGCTATTTATCATGAAAAAAATGTGTACTTTTATTTTTAAATAATTTTTATTAATATTTTTTATAAAAAATAATTTTTTATTATTTATTTATTTTTTTATTGCCCACATTTTGCCAAAAAAAACATGAGATTTATGAAAAAATTTCAATTTCTCACGAGTTTTTGAAAAAAGAGATTTTGCCATAAAAACGTTTGTCACTATGGTATGATCAGATCCAATTACTGTAAAACACTAATCAGACTCAGAACTGGTAAGAGTCTCTCTGATTGAATCTGAATCTGAATCAGTTTGTGTTGTATAAGGCTGTTCCAGGTTCAACCATTTGAACCTAATCCAGACCATTTACATCCATAATTTAATCCTCCTTTAAAAACACATGTAATGATCAATTTCACAATTGGTTTAAAGATCATAACTATGAAATGATCAATTCCCATTACATGAAATGATCAATTCCAATGTGGTAAATGCACAGAAACCCGTTTGGCTCAATTTTGGAGTGGATTTTGTCCTGGTCCATGATGAATAGGTTAAACCAGCTGGCGTGGTCAGGGACTTCAAACATTTGCCATTTCTTTTTTTTGCCAGTTCACTAGTTTTGGCATTTTTTTTCCCAGTTGTGCTGTCATCCCATAATATTTTTGTTTTTTATAATAAAGAAAAACCATTATTATGGTTAGGATTTTTTTTTTTTTTGAAAGGCAAGCTGGGGTTAGGCATACCCACCAGTTATTATTCAACGTACCACTGGGGTTTTGAACCTCCAACGTCCCACCACAGAGAGACGTGCACTGACAGCTCCTACCAACCACGCCGAACCCCGTTGGTATTATTATTATGGTTAGGATGGCCCGTTATGGGTTGAGAGATGCCACATTTGACATTAACTGAGACTACGTTTGATCTTTATGCCTTTTGATTTTGTTGTTTGATCTTTGTTTTGATGACCAATTATACAACTGGAAGACTACGTTTTAGATTGACAAAAGAACTGGTCATCCGTTATCATCATGAAACTCTAGGCTTTTTGATAAAATATCACGTTCACCATGTCACCACCGAGGTGGTATCCGATGTGGTGAGCGGGGTACTGTGCCAAGCTGAAGGCCCAGGTTCGAATCCCTCATGAGACATGAGGCTTAAGAGATATCCGGTAGGTGGTCTGCCTAACCCTAGCTTTCCGATCAAAAAAATAGTTGGCCGTGTCACCGAATTGCTTGACTAGTAGTGGCACATAGGAAATTATTGTCTGCCGTCATCAATAGTTAAATTTTCAAATAAAGAATAACACGCCTTTATATACAAGGTTAATATTTGGTGCTAAGAAGGCATGAAACTATAAAGTATAAGTAACTTTTTTTTATATTTTTTAGCGTTTTTGGTAGATCGGACCTTATGAACGTGATCTGCAAAATTTGATTAGTAGAAAATGTTTTTTGAATCATGTGATTGTAATATGTAAGTGGGTTTTTTAAGAGCTTCAAAAATCAACGGCCTACAATGCACTAAAATTTCATGACTCAAAAAAACAGATTTTTATATCGAAATAATACCGAATAAGGTTTGATCTTTTACCAACAAATCATGTTAAACATATCTATGCGGTCAGATTGTGTCAATATAGCTTGAACTTATTGATTTTCAGATCAATAGTTGCATGCCTTTAATAGCTATTAAGAATTAACCTTTTGTATGTGTATATATATAATAAAACCCATATCTTCCGACCGGTTTTCCTTCAAACCCGTATCTTTTAAAAAACAAAAAAAAAAATTAGCGACAGTTTTTGAACCGCCGCTAAATGTGCATTTTTTGGCCCAGACTTTTAGCGACGGACTATAGCGCAAAAAAAAAATATGACATTGTCACCATTTGATCGCATGTGATCAACAGTGACGCTTCATCCAAACACTTTAAGTGTTTGAATATATATATATATATATAGAGAGAGAGAGAGAGCATATGCTTGAACATTAGGTGCTTGCGATACGTGCTTGATGGCTTTTTCAGGGTTTTTTATTTTATTTTTAAATTATGATCGTACATATGTGATCTATTTACTTGATTTTATAGGGATCATCTCTTGAAGTGTTTGATTCTGACACATGGGTGGGTTTTTATAAGGTCTGAAAAATCAATGGTCCACAATATTTATAAATTTTTGAGGCTGTAAATATCAAAATTTTCATCGAAAACACATGATTCAGGTGTGGATTCCTCGTAAATCGAACATGCCCAACACATTTATGGGTCGAAACTGCAAAAAAAAAACATCAAAAGAACAAAAAAAAACCATCAAGCACGTATAGCAAACACCTAATGTTTAAACACCTAAGCTCTACTATATATGCCATTGTAAAACTTTGTATAACATGTGATTACATCATCAATGCATAACTTTCTAAATAAAGTAAATTTTACATAAGGGTAACAATAAATATTAAAAATGTAAAGGACATTCACAAGTTAATGTCAAATATCTGATTATAATGTTGTCAACAACTCATTAAATCTCATGTTCCTTTCATGTCAGCTTCTTCATCAAGGTCTTTCAGTGTCTCCTCTAATTTTTTTTGTTTGGCTTGTGGACCTATTGTGGTAGTTGGATTCCCTTTTCTTGCTTTTATTATGTGCTGATATACTTTTTTGCTTCTTTGCTTCTATCTTTGTCTTCTTTTAACTTTCTCTTTTTGTTTTTCTTTTTTCTTTTTCATTTTCTTGTAGTATTTAATTATAAGCTTTCTTGTATTTGTTGCATCAGCTTAAAAAAAAGGTTACTAATTAGCTTACATCGCAAAAACAAACAAAGCATGACATATAAACACGTGCTTGCATGAAATCGAGTTTCATGTTTATGCCCAAGTATTATATGTACATCATGACAAATATATTATAATCATATACAAAGTCAACAATGTATACATGTACGTACCTATTGAGTTAAGACATATATACAAAATAATTACTTATTCTCTTGTTGAGGAATACAATCTATGAAACAAGATATCCAATTAGAGTAAGCATTGTAGTCAAAGCACTATGCAAAAAAACAAACCTAAAAGAAACTTGAATATTGTATGAACTGTCTTAAAGACAAGGGGGTAAATAAGACCTAGGCAGTTACTGTGAACTTGGACATTGAGACCTCTACCAAGATATATTATATATATGATTTCTGGGTCAAAGAGATAGTTGGTGATAGATGACAAGTTTTTCCTTGGAACTCTATGAGAGAAAATTAAAATCATTGTTCGATTGAGATGTTGTATTTCAAATGAGATTGTCTTGATCAAGTTTAATATATCTCATTGTATCATGTACATGTAGATATAATTTGCATTTTTTTCAATAACTATGCAGAACCATCCATATATATAATCTTTTGGTTTATGTACTATACACATGTTTTTTGCATGTGATGTGCATATGGATGTCTGCATATGCATGTTGGTTTTTATGTGAATGTGCAATGTCGGGAGTTTTAAACATATTGTATTTTGTCTTAAAACTTCTTATTCATGTCGTACACATGTTTTTTGCATATGTGTACATCTATATATGAATGTTTGGATATGCATGTTGGTTTTTATGCGGGTTCCCCTAGTCATCTATGTATTCCATGAAATATGTTCAAATGGCTTATTTAGCAGTTTGAGAATGACCAGTTACGAGAAACTATTTATATGTGGACACAACACATGTGGTGCCTGTGTGCATGCCCATGCATGATTATTTGTAACTAGCAATCTACATTTAGATTATCATTTATTGGGGGGTTTAATCAGAGTTATCGAAAGCTTCTTAAGTAGGTGGGAAGCAACGCTTTCCGAAAACTCATTTCAAAAGTGTGATACTCCTCGCTTTCGAGATTTTATGAGAATCTTGATTCATCCACGCTTCTTGTATACTTCTCACTCACATGGTATATGTTTCCTATATGCTTCTCTCACGTTTCTTTTCATGTTTCTCATGTTTTTCCTCTCACGCTTTCACTCACTTCCCATGCACTTTCTCAAAATTCACCATTGTTAGATTTTAACAAAAATTTAACTTTTTTACTAAAAAATCATGAAATATAAGAATAATCAATTTTATTTTAAGTTTGATTTGCTTCTTTTTTTATTCCTATTCAGTTACCATATTGCTTCATTTTTTTTTATATTTCGCTTTCAAATTGATAGTTCACTTTCTGCTTCCTATAAATTTCAAAATGCCTCACTTTTCGCTTTTGCTTTTCGTATCGCTTTCGCTTCCTAGTTTGGCAACCTTGGGTTTAATACCAATATGATGCATAAGAAATGCCCTTACAAAAAAACACTTTTATTAACCATACAAGAACACATTACATCTTTAAACCTAAAAGTTGTGCACTTATACTTATATTTGGTGTTTGGCTTCCTTCAATTTGTCGGCATCACTGGTTGTATTTTATATTGTATTGGGATATTAAGAAGAATTGCCATGGGGCCCATAATTCACTCATCTGGGGTGAAACAGAGAAAAGTGTGAATGGTGTCAATTTTCCACTTCTCTATTAAAAGTTTGATAAATTCAATGTTTTCACTAATATCCAGAGTGACCATGTATAGAGAGGAGGTAAATAAATTTCTTGAAAATTGTGGGGTCCATATCACCTTACAATACTCATCCTAGATTTCTAAGAACCCTTTTTATTTCTTTAGACAAAGAAAGTTGGGGTTAGGCAAACCCTACCAGTCATACAACCATACCATTTAGGGTTCAAATTTGCAACTTTCCAACACAAGGTGACCTACACTAACGCGCCCCCTGTTGGTAGATTTCTAAGGAGCCTTGATAATGAGGATTCTTTTTCACCACCAATTTTCCTCTTACTTAAAAGCATATATAGTAAATATATTAAGGAGTGCAAATTACCATTTTAAAAAGATTTATTAGATTCAAAAGTACAAATTAACCTGTCAATTTCTACTTTATACTTCATAAGCTTACCAAAATGGCCTTGATACTAACACCTTATTCAAGCTCCATCATGCTATTTTAGAATTAGATGTCTTTGGATCAGGAGGAAATTGCACTATTGTGTCTTCAACATGAGAAAGTGAATTCCCAAGACAATGTTTTCTACCCAACTGTACAAATTACAAAAGCCCTTTTCTTTTGTGAAATAAATCACTATAATTATATATGGTTGATTCACTCTCTACATCAAGTTGTCAACAATGGTTGTATGTGATTACATGTTCACAAATTCTGAGGATATTCCTTTATCGCTAATCCAAGAAGTTCCTTAGCATAGATTTTTTTTTGTTTTTATAATTCAAGGAAAACCGCCACCCTATTATCACGAGTCAAGATCAGGTGCCATCACATGGAACACTTTTAGTGTGCCGCTGCACCTAGCTACCCTCCATCTGCTTTTGGGCTCACTAATCATTGAATGCACATTGGCTAGCCTCTGGTTGATAAAAAACCCTTGAGGTTCCCCCTACCCACTGGCGAGTACACCTAGTTTCAACCTTACACCATGGCCCAAAAAAGATGATGGGACCAAAGGGGTTCGGCTGGTGGCCCTTTATCAAGCATGCCCCTTCTTTATTGTACTCCTTGTTCAAGTTAGTGGGTTTCACTTTCATGGGTCTGGTATGTCCATCCCTCTCTTCTTATCGTTGACCATGGAAGGAGCTCACAGGGTATCTAATGGTTTAGCATGGGAAACTTTATGAATTTATTAATGCAAGATTAATCTAATTCGAAAAAAGTAGTGTGGAAATGACTTTATATTGCTAATGTTAAGAAGATACTTGTACTTATTATCGAATCTGAGGGTTCCTAACAATATATTATTTAATTATAGGTTACACGAAAATATGTAAAAGCATTGGGATTAGTGTAACCTACGCCTAGTTCATTAGGTAGATTTAGTTGTTTTCTAGTTCCATCTGGAAAAAATATTATATATTAATGACGTCTGCATTGATTTCTCGATTTAATTGATATTAATATCTTCGAGCTATAAAATTTAGTTTTAGAAAATTTGAAAATAATAATACTTATTATTTCTCCTTAGAATGATAATGTCATAAAATTATAAAAATATCATCTCAAAATCTCAAGAAAAGTATTCAAATCCGTCTTTTTATTTCTTTTCATCCTGAGTAAGCTTGAGAGTTCCAAGATTATTTTTCCCCAAAAAAGAATATACAACAACAAAAACAACTACTACGCCTTCATCCCAAAACAACTGGGGTCGGCGATATAAACCAAAAAAGAAAATCATTCTGGGTCTTCTACATGAATCCTTCTTCTCCAATCATTTCTATCCAATGCCATGTCCTCGGTGAGGTTCAAAGCAATCATATCCTTTCTTATCACCTCCATCCATGTCTTCCTAGGCCTACCCGACCTCTTTTAACTAATATATTTTCCCATTTCTCCATCCTTCTAACTGGAGCATCATTAGGCCTTCGCCAAATATGTCCAAACCACCGTAAACGATTCTGTCTCATTTTATTTTCAATGGGTGCAACGCCTACCTTCTTACGTATCTCCTCGTTCCCCAAAAAAGAATATACTTTCTAAAAATACTCGAAGATGCATGCTTACCAAGGTATTCTCATAAAAAAATCTTTGACACATGCATAATAGGAGGGATGGGGTTGTTCCACTTGGCATTAGTTGTGATCCTCGTGGAATTCTAAAGCTTGATCTTCTTCTATTTCATCTTCATCTCTCACAAAACCCAGTGATGATTGTCTCAGTTGACAAAAATTAAGATTTGCAACATAAACTGAGTTGAAGGAAAAAACACACATTATATGTAGTGTAAATGTAAATATAAATATGCAATGTTGTTCAGTGGATACCTTGTCATATTTTTCAAAAGGATACAAGAAGTTTTTATTCTCCAAGAAAGAACAAACTTCTTCTTTCATAGCGAGATGCTCAACCATTTGTTGTGAACAATGTTAAGAAGCTAGTTTCTTTTAATCGATAGAAAAATGAGATTATCGCTTTGGAGACTCATCGAAAAATATGATGTAAGGTAAATGGTATTTGGTAGTTTCATTCCTTCTGTCATGTCTCCATATTACTTAATCAACACATATGATACATTCATATTATATTCAAACGAGTCTACATATAAACGTAACAAACAAATAAACAAACATATAAACTTAATGCTTATATCATTTTTCAATAATGTGTTCATGAAAAAATCATATTTGAATACCTATTTATCATCACGTCTATGTGGTTAGTTGTCATCAATATGTTTTGATTGTTGATAATATAAATATATACATATAATACTCCTAATTATATACCCATATAACTTGTTTTATTATGCGATCTTAGCACAACTTGATATGTGCGTCAGAGTGTGACTTTGGTTTTCTTTTTGGTGGCATGTTTCTCTCTAGGTAGTATATTGCAAAAAAATTAAGATATACATAAAAGACATAAGATATTAAAACAATTCATTATAAAACTCTCGATAAATACATGAAAGCAAACAATTATGCACACACATGCATAGATAGGCACACACAAACACACTTATTTTGAACCAAGAAACTCAAACATATTGTTATTCATGCTTCAAGCAGTTGTGGCCAACCTCACTATATGTACTACACTTGCATGCCATAACATTCTTGTGTTCTATTCTTTGTCTCTTCACCTTAGATTGTCCAAGTTTATGAGCCACTTTTTATTGATAGACAAGAATAAGAGTCAATTAAACATTGTGCAGGATATTATTGGCCATTGAAAGGAATAAAAATATATAATATATAACTTGATATGATTCAACTTTGAAGTACTTATTGTAATAATCCTCAGGTAGCTTGCGCTCATACAAAATGCATGCAACCATCTTGCATAGAATTCTGCTCACATGTCACTCTTGACAAGAGTATTGCATCCTCTCAAAATTAGCACTGTAACTGTGAAATTGGTTGTGGAAATTGTATAAACATCAGTGGCAATGTATGACAACCACACATAGTTGTTGTGCCTTTCTCTTTTGTTCCTCTATCTTCTCTTTTACCTCAGTCACAACAACACTTGTCATTTTCTACGTGATATTGTTATTTTTTTCAAATAGTGTCATCAACATAAGATGAAACATCATCAAAAGAGACACTATGAGCTTGTCGCGTATTGGAGAATCAATGAATTGAAACACTTTACTATATTTGAAATCAAATACTCATATTTTTTCTAAAAAATGACATGTAGCCCAAAACTATGGTTCTATATTTATGGCAATATAATTATATGTGGTTGCATCTTGCCCCTAGATTTTTTTTAAAGAAAATATGTGCATTATGATTTCCTAATTGCTCGAGTTGTGCTTTACAAAGTGTAGTGAGTGGTAAACTAAATTTCTTAAAAAAATTTTATGTTAAGTGACATTTACGAAAAGTATGAATGATAACATACTTTAACCCTGGATCAGACTCATTGGGAACTTCGGGTGGACTGGGTTTGAGTCCAAACCAAACGGACCCGGTATCTGGTTAAAACTGGGTCTTAGTTCAATTTTTGGATCAGATCAGGTCCAAAACTGGACCCATCCAGAACACAACTGGTTCTAGAACCGATTCGGTCCTTTAGGGACCGATTCATGGGTTCTGAAAATCGGTTATAGAATTTCTAATATCGGTTATAAGGTTTATAGAACCGGTCTAGGTCATTTTAAGACTGATTCAATGATTTTTTAGACAAGTTCAAATCGCTTATGAGCTTTTTGAGACTGGTTCAGGAATTTTAGTGACTGGTTCATGGTCTTTAAGGACCCGTTTAGATCGTTTTAAGATCCCAATCCCAAATATTAGTCATAAATATATGTCATTATCATTAGTCACATACTTTTTGGTGACTTTAGCTTGATATAAGCACTACAAGAAAATCGTGGATTAGCGACGACTTATATCCATCGTTAATCCGTCGCTAAGCCGTCGCTAAACTGTTTAGCGACGGATTAATGATGGATAGAGGCTATCGCGAATTTTTGCTCGCTAATTAACGGGAAAACTTATCTGTCGTTAATTGCGTCGCTAATTTGCGACAGATTAGCGACAGACATTATCCGTTGCTAATCTGTCGCTAAATTTAAAAATAAAATAAAAAAAATGATCTCTGTTGGGCGGTATTCCGGCAGTAATAAGCCGGACTTATACTGCACCCGACAGGCATTGAACAGAATGATCGCTCTGCCTCGTCGCCGGACTTGTATCATCCTCCGTGAACCGGTGCTCTCCGGCATCGCCGTCCTCCGTGAACCGGCGTCGTCGTCCTCCGTGAACCGGCGTCGTCGTCCTCCGTGAACCAATGCTCTCCGGCGCCATCATCTTCCGTGAACCAGCGTCGCCGTCATCTTCCGTGAACTAGCGTCGCCGTCCTCCATGAACCGACGTCGTCGTCCTCCATGAACCGGCATCGACGTCCTTCAGCGATCGCCGACCGTCCTCCGGCGTCGCCGTCCTCCGTGAACTGGTGCTCTCCGGCGTCGCCGTCCTCCATGAACCGGCATCGTCATCTTCCGTGAACCGGCGTCGCCGTCATCCTCCGTGAACCAGCGTCGTCGTCCTCAGTGAACCGGCGTCGTCGTCCTCCGTGAACCAACGCCGACGTCCTCTAGCGATCGTCGACCGTCCTCCGGCGTCACCGTTTTCCACTCTCCAATGCGCTCTCCGATGTCGTCGTCCTCCGAAGAAGTCGGTTTAAATCGAGCGCGATCGATTTAAATTTCGAACGGGGAGAGAGGGAAAATTTCATGCTCGGTTTAAATAAAAAATTAGCGAGGGATTTAGCGAGAGAATTTTTCCGTCGCTAATTAGCGACGGATTAGCGACAGAAAAATTCCCTCGCTAAAATGTTTTTCTTATATTGAGAATTAGCGACGAAACAATTATTGTCGTTAATCTGTCGCTAATTAGCGACAGATTAGCTAGAGAAAACTTTCATCGCTAATCCGTCGCTACTTAGCGATAGATTCATGAAGAAAGTTTTCTCTAGCTAATCCGTCGCTAATTTGCGACGGAAAAAATCTGTCGCAAATTTCTGTCGCTAATTAACATTTTTTTGTAGTGAAGATGTGTTTTATGTTAGTTATCCATGATTACTTTAGCAGGAGATTATGAATGTATGCATGTCATTTATGTATTGTAACATGCTTTACATAAACTTATGGTAAGAGATTTTGATCAACTCACTTTGGTTATCACCAAAGTTATTCAAGTTTTGTTGATTGAGGGTTTTTGGACTGTGTTGAGATTGAAATTTGATATTGAGATTATGTGTGACTTTATGAAATAATGATTTTATTTAAAGTTAGGTCATTGTGTTCCAAATTTACAGTAGGTGTGTATAACAACTCATGAAGCATGATTATAGCCAAAGGTATAATGCTGAATTGCGTCTGATGATATAATCTACTATTTTTACCAATTGAAGTCAATTTCTTGATAATTGAGGAGGTGAAACAATTTTAAGTATGGGTCAGACTCAGACCCGATCCACCTAGAGCCCCCAATGGGTTCGGGTCTAGACTATGTCCTTAGATCGAGTTATAAACCGATCCACCCAAAACCCATTTATTGGATCCGGGTCTAGGATTGGGGCCCTTGGGGGTGAGCTCAAACCTGATCCAGCTTAAAAGGGATTCATATTTGGATCGGTTCTACCCCAAGGATGGGGTCCACTGTAGCTTGCTACAATGAAACTCGATGTACCCCTTGACTTGAAATTGAGAACCTCTCAGTTTCTTAGATTGCCCCCCCTTTCTATCCAGCCACTGCCTTCAACGGATGTCCCTAGTTGCCATCAGCTACAATCGGTCTCCGGTGACTTGTCATCGCCAGCTTGGGTTGTCCGACGGTGGCTACGAAGGTGAAAAAATCCTAGGTAGGGATCACCCCCCTCCTCTACCTTTATTTGGCCACTTCTGCCTAGGGAAGCCACCGTCAACCGACCCCAGGTGCCATCAAGGGCGCGGCTACGACGGTGGAAGCTGATTCGGATGGGGCTGACCCCCCTTCAGCCTGCCTTCATGCTGATAGCGGTTGCCACTGGCAGCCAACCTCTAGTGTCTGACCGCTATCATACCAAACCATTTACCGACGATGACTGCCAGAAGAATGGTTGACTGCGCCGGCTGTGGTTGTTCGCAACCACAATCATTGGCCGGCTCCTACGAGCACCACTGGCGGGGTTGTCGTCGATGACAGTCAGTTGCCGTCCAATAAGGCCTAACTTGGCCTTCAGGCACCTGTGATGACCCATCTAAAGTGGTGGGGTTGCTACTTACGGGGTCTTCAAAAATTTGGCAAAGAACTCTATAGAGCGACAACAACCGTTGCTGACCTGAAGACAGTGTCTCGCCGATCAACGCCTCCTTCCTAGTCGCTGACTTTCCAAAAAACAAAATGGGAATCCGACGAGGGCAGAAAAGAAATGTGCTAACAATTTTTTCCGTCCGACGCTGGTGCACCCACACTCCGAATGCGCGTAACAAAAGCGTGGTGGACCCATAACCCAATATAAACCAAAAACATAAAGAACACAACTTACCATGGTCAATCCAATCGAAGCTTACGTAAACGTGGGTGATCGACATTCTCCTCAGCCTATCGGCACCCTCGATGAGCTTAGGCTATCAGGTCGAAAGGTGAGCAGGACCTTTGAACCCAAAGAAAGAGAGATCACCTTGGTAGTTCCCATCGAGCTACCATAGATCTCTCTGTATAGTGAGAAAGGAGTGGGGGTTACCATAGAAAAAGAGTGGGGGTTACCATAGAAAAAGAGTGGGGGTTACATGCATGACATTTCATGCATGTGAACCTTTCACATCATCGACTGCAGCTCTTGGTGTGTCCTGTGTCAAACTGGGTCACATCCCCGATCCAAAAGATCCAACAAACTTTCCATTAAAAACAATCAGGTTTTCTATATCTTGAAAGACTGGTTCTCAAAGCTTCCTCTCTTTTTTTTCGGAAAAGCAAAAGGTTTTTCCACTTTCGAAGCAAGTTTAAGGAAAATCGAGTATCCCCATTTAGCAAGAAACTTTCAGTCACTATGATTTGTACCAACAAAACTCACCCACCACTTCTCTGGACACCAAAAGAAAAAAAATATAGCCCTTTTAGCCGAAATACTAGCATCAAATTTTTTGTTTTTTCAGAGTAACACCAAAGTTTTTGTTAAAGACATAAAATGAAAATAATGTTTTCATTATCATGATTTATAAAAACCAAAGCCCTTTTAACAAGAAAACTCCAGTAATCTCTTTTATTAAATGAAAGTGATTGACATTGTTAGCAAGTGGACCTAGCTGTTATATATAATTATTCTTCGTAGAATGCACAGACATCCAATAAATTTTCCAACTACAATTGTCCATTCATGTGGTCACCATTAAATGTGTACACGGGTCGGATTGCGGATGGATCCTGCAAAATCCCAATCCGAATTCGAAATGTAAATAGTAGATCCAAATATAGATCTGGAACTGAATCAGATCCCAAAAGGTTGGATTGAATCTGGATCTGAAATACATGTGGTAATATTGGGTCCAGAAAAAAGTAGAAGAAAACAACTTATTTACATGTAAAAAATCCATTAGGATTAGATTTTGATTCAAATCAGCCCCAGATCCAACTTAAAATACTTATCCCAATCTGAATCTGATTGAATAGATCCGAATCTGATCCAAATCTACATTTTGATTTAGAATCCATATACTAAGAAATATGTCGCACTCTAATCAAATATCCAACCATATCTCATCCGTTTGTAGCCCTAAGTCACCATCAAAGGGTTAGAGGGGAGCGGAACCTCTCCTGTTACATCTCGTCTAGATCACGTGATGTATAAAGATTAACCTAGCAAATCTCCCAAAAATTATTCAAATAAGAAAAGTTGTTTGTGCCTCAGGCTATCTTCACCAAATGCATATTTCAGTAAACTTGGTCATCATGCATTCAATCCCAATAAAACTGTCCCATTGTTGGAACTACAAAATCACTATCTTTTCTTAATTATAAACTTCTATGTTTTCTGTCAAAAAAAAAAAACTTTTCTTAGTTATGGGTTCTTTGAAAATTTTCATTTCTAAGAGTTTGGTAAATATCGAGTATAATATGCTGCTTAATAAGTTTGTGGTGCCATGTAAGGGTATCATGTTGGATTGTGCAAGCAGCCAAAATGAAAACTTTACTAAAATATTTGGTAATTTTCATGACAGGCAAGCAGATGGATGGCCACCTAGATTCGAACCGGCAACCCCTGGTCTGAGATAATGGGCTTTACCAAGTACTTGATTCAGCTATAACAACAAGTATTGTATGTGTTAAAGGGAACAGGAAAGAAAAATGGGACGTACCAGTTATTATGCATATGCTTCTGTTAATTCTTTTTTAGTGATATATGGTAAGTAACAAGTAACAACAGTCTTTCTTTATGGCCAATTATAGAAAGGCGAGCAACTTATCATCTATTTACAAAAACATGGCCAACTTGTTTGTTGTTACATTTAACCACCTGGGTTTCACCTTTGTTTGAAAGACACCTTGTCCAAAAAATCACTCAAAGTTGATGCTTGTTTAGTCAAATAAAGTGCATAATTGCATTCAATATTTGTTTATTTAACAATGAGCTATTTTTTCATCAGTCGTCAAAACGTTGTTTTTATACCTTAGGCATGTATTTGAAAAGCATTGTGGAAAAAGAAAAGGTGTTGAAATTAATAAGTGGGATAATGTGTGCTACTGGGTTCCAAACTCTAATTCTTTTTTTTTTTCCTGCACATTTGACACATTAGATGTAATCTACACATTTGGTTTAGCAGAAACCAGTCTTTAAATCATATTTTTTCTAACGTGCATGTAAACAACCTGATCATGCAAAGAATCCAAGATCCAATTAACTTCACCCTCCAACCTGGTCATGTTTGCTTAGGTCCTCCAAATTGCAACACTGAATTGAATGTGGGCAGTTTTTTATGTGACTTGGTAAGATGAGGTGCATTTGCTTCAAACCTGTAAGAATTGACAGAATCAACCTAGCTCATCAAGTCCTTAATGCAATGCTTGGTTATTAGCTCTACTATCCATTTCATTGGTTGCATGAGTGCAGTGCCAGTGCCTATGCATCCTGGAGACCAGAGACTTGGAAAATTCGACTGCCTCAATGCCTCCACCTATGTGTGGTCCTTCTTTCTTTATGATATGCAGATTCCATTGGAGGTTAGGTTTCTTAATTCTCAAATTTGTCTTTGTCATAAGCTTCCCAAGGTACATGTCCACTTGATTCATGAACCTATCCTCTTAATCCCTTCTCTTGTTGGTGAGGGGGAACCTTACCAAGACTACTCCTACAACTGGGTCTAACATAATTGGATCTAGGTCCAGGTCAGGTCTAATGGGATAGGAACCGAACCCCTTTTTATGTATTAAGAGGGTTTTTTATTCAGATTTAAAGTGGATCTGAACTACTGTAATAACTTGGTATTTGGTCTACTCAGGCAAAACCCAAGGTTCCGAACCATTGGGAGTGCCTTGATGCAGCTACTTAAATAGAAAAAACTCAAATACTACGTCAAAATGACACCTCCCAAATACCAACTTGCCCTTTAGTTTTTTGAATAAGCAGGTGCATCCAAGCTTCCACTAACTGGGCTTCATGATCCTTTTGAAGCATTTCTATGATTATGATTTTATGATTATGATTATTATTGTTGTTATTTTTTAGATAATTCGAGGAAAAAACTTTCCCATCACTGACTGCATATCAGCTGGCCTCTGGTGGGTAAAATCCTTGAGGTGGGGAGTAAGCTTTGACCTTAAGTCAAGGATGCTACTTGTAAGTTTTAAAGTGACGTCCCGTCAACTTGGTGGCATTCACAAGTGGCCCAGAACCCTTCTGAGTCATCTGACATTCAGCTATGTCGTTAATTAAATATTTAAAAAAATGAGTAAAAGTTATTTAGCAAATAACAGTGATGTTAAGATTGAAGGGGTTTGGCGTAGTAGGATGGGCTTATACCGTTTGACAGGCAGTCTAGGTTCAAATCCCTTGGGTATCCCTTGGGTAAGCCGAAGCTTGACGACTCCTTGGGTCGATAGGTAAGCTCTCAGAGTTTTACATCGACATGGACAGAGGCTGAACCAGCGGGCTAGGTCTCGGGGGCGGATTGTGACAGAGAGAGAGAGAGAGTGCGAGAGAGAGAGAGAGCATGTTTGTGTACGTGGATGCAACGCGTTGAGTTCCTATGTAAGGAAGCACAGTATCTGTTTATATTCGGTGTCTAATCCTCTACAGAAGAAGACCAAGAAGGAAGAGGAGGAAGACGGGGAAGATCATGGGTACGTTGGGAGCAATCCTGAAGCACCCAGAGGATTTGCCGGTGCTGGTGAAGATGATGATGGCGGCTAGCCGCGCCGAGAAGCAGATCCCGCCCGAGCCGCATTGGGCCTTCTGCTACACCATGCTCACCAAGGTCTCCCGAAGCTTCGCCCTTGTCATCCAGCAGCTGGGTTCGGAGCTCCGGGACGCGGTACCATTGCCATCTTCGTAAAATTCGTTGTTTCCGTTACCTTCGTAGTTCTTTTGGTTAAATCTTTCAGGTTTCTGATTGATTCTTCCGATTGGTGTTGTGGGTATTGCTTGGTGTTTTTGAAGAGCATAGAATTGTCAAGATTTACTTTGCATGTTGCGTCGGTGCCTGCAAGATGGAACGATTTTGTTTAGTTGGTAACTTGGTTTTGTTACTAAGATGTCGTATAAGAGTTTTGGTGTTCACCATTCTTCTTCCTTTGTTCTGTTCATTCATTCTTGCGACGACGAGTACGAGAACCGTATCGCTTGAATAACGATGGATCGTACTCGGGAGGCAGGGGAAAAGAAATCTTGTTGTTGATTGTAAGAGGCATTAACTTGGACGCCATTGAAAAGTTGGTTTTACATAACTGAAGGAGCGGAGAGCGGATGATATATAAACGATTGAGAAAATTAGTCTGCTTTGCTTACGTATGGATCCTCCTAGCTAAGGCTCCTCGGGAATGTATTTTTCATGGTTTCTCCCTTTTTTTGCTAAATTTTTGTGGGTTTTGCTTGATTTTTTCTGACTGGTGTTATGGGTTTTGCTTGATTTTTTTGAAGAGTGTAGAATGTCGAGATTTTCTTTGCATGTTGGGTTGGTGCCCGCAAGATGGAATGGTTCTATTTGGTTGGTAACTTTTATTGATGTTTTAATGTTGTAGAGAAATTTTAGTGGTCACCAGTCTTCTGCCTTTGTTACTATTTGCTCAGGTGAATGGAAAAACTTCCATCCTGTTGTTGGCTGAGTCTTGGCCGCTCACTCTGTTTATCCCAAGGTTGCCAAACTAGGAAGCGGAAGCAGGAAACGATACGGGAAGCGGAAGCGGAAGCGGAAGCGGAAGCGGAAGCGGAAGCGGAAGCGGGAAGCGGGAAGCGGGAAGCGGGAAGCGGAAGCGGAAGCGAGAAGCGAGAAGCGAAGCATTTTAAAATTTATAGGAAGCGAGAGCGGAAGTGAAGTATCAATTTAAAAGCAAAATATTAAAAAAAACGAAGCAATATGGTAATTGAATAGGAATCGAAGAAGAAACAAATAAAAACTAAAATAAAATTGATCATTCTTACATTTCATGATTTTTCAGTAAAAGAGTTAATTTTTTGTTAAAATCTAACAAAGGTGGTTACTAATTTAAAGAAAGTACATGAAAAGTGAGTAAAAGCGTGAGAGAAAATACATGAAAAACATGAAAAGAAATGTGAGAAAAGCATATAGGAAGCATAGACCATGTACATGAAAAGAAACGTGAGAAAAGCTTATAGGAAGCATAGACCATGTGTGTGAGAAGCATAGAAGAAGCGTGGGGGAATCGAGATTCCCATGAAGTTTCGGAAGCGAGGAGTATCGCGCTTCCGAAGCGAGCTTCCCACCTACCTAAGAAGCTTCCGGTAACTCTGGTTTATCCATATCAAACATGTCAGGAAAGCAAGCCTGCTATCATTTTTACCAGATGGTTTTTATTTCTTTTTTGATGATCAACGGGTCACAGACTTTTGTCAAATCTTGTAATGATGAATGCAGGAATCTTGCCACTTGAATAACGATTGATCATATTCCAGAGGCAGGGGAAAAGAAATCCTTTTTGTTGGTTGAGATTGACTTGGACTCCATAGAAAAGTCAGTTTTATGTCACTGATTGCATAGAGCGAGGATGACACATAAGCTACCAATAAAATTCAGTTGGTTTACTAATGTATGGATCCTGCTAGCCAAGGCTTCCTGGGAATGCTTACTTGGTGTGTCATATTGGTACTTGCCAGGAGAGAAATGATGTATGGAAAGTGTGCTAGTTCAAAAACCTGCCCTGAGACTGTGAGTAGAAAAGATTAGATGCCCATAGACATGCTTTCTACCAAATTTCCAAATGTCAAATGCATGTCCAGCACAGTTTTGAAATTTCATTAAATGTTAACTTATCCTCCATTCATTCTATTATATTAAGACATATGGAGTTACTTCTAGTGGACACTAGCAGGCTAATTGGTGAGTAACTTCACGCTTAACCCCTTAATGGTTAAGACCCCAACCTTCTATCAAGTCTTAGGTTATTGGGTGCCTACAAATAAGCTAGCTTTTTGATGGATCATTTGGTATCGCACAACATGAATGAATCTTTTTACATAAAGATGAATTATTCATAAGTTATTGTCAGTCAAATTTGGTTTCTAATAAGTTTTGCTGAAAATTGCTTGTTTTTTGATTTAGGATATTTAAGAGTTAGGACAAATAGGTTTTGGTATGTTGTTCAAGCTTGTTCCCAATTGCGCAGGTTTATTGTGTTTGGGTTCTGATATCTTCTTGATGAAGAGTTATACTCTCCTTTTTTCTTTTTCCTTTTTTTTAATAGACTCTTTGCTCATGTTATTTTTTCCATTGATGCTCTATCCAGTGGTTTCTTTCAACAAGCAAAACATTGGTTAACAAAGGCTTGTTTTTCCTATTTTTGCAGGTCTGTATTTTTTACTTGGTTCTTCGTGCGCTTGATACTGTTGGTTGGTTCTCAATTTCCTTCAGTTCTTTTATATTATATGATATCAGTTTATGCAGAGTATTTCTTCTTTTCCTTTAACTTAGAATAGTGTATGCAGCCCTTTTTTTATCATATGTAGATTTTTTTGGGGTTTGTAGTATATCCTTTTTCTTTTTTGTAATTACTTTATTGTTTTGAATTGGGTACTGGTGCTAATTTTTTTGTTTAAAGTTATGCTTCAAATTTTATCAATCTAAAAGCAGCAAAATAATGGTGTTAAAAATAAGAAAAGTCAGAACAAGAGAATGTTGGACGATGATGACAAGAAAATATAGGGAAGTAATATGATAATTCCTTGCTAACCTAATTATAACATGGTCCTTTCCAACTTGTTGAATTATCAATTTGATCACTATGGTTAATACTTGATATGCACTCATAGTTTGAAAGTAGATGTGATGACTGGAATTTCACCCTCATGATTGTGGTATCTCTCTTGTTTTCTTTTTGTCACTTGGTTTTAGTCTTCTTTGAGTGTTTATTATGCAGTTCTGAGACTGATGTTACTTATACTTTTCCTTGTACAGAGGATGATACAAGCATACCTTCTGATGTGAAAGTACCAATTTTGAAATCTTTTCATAGTAACGTATATGATAGCACTTGGCATTTTTCATGTAAGCTTCTGTAAAATCATTTGTTGCTATTTCTTTGTCTTTTGGTAACAATGTTGTTCCTGCCTCTTTTTTCTTGTTTCTAGTGGGACAATATGGAATGTAATGTTGGTATTTTATGTACTAAAGTGAGTCCAATGTCTTGTGCATGCTTCAACTGAAAACTTTATCATGGCTATATTCTAAAAATGTCACCCTTGATAGGCAAAAAACCCACATAGCAATGATATTAGATCCACATGTGAATTGTGTTTGCGGTCCCTTACCTTTTAGTTTGAGTACAAATAAACAAGTTGGATGGTGTAGAAGAATTTAAATATGCAGCTTACAAGGATGTTACATATGAAAGATTAAACTAGTCATTGAAGCAGGGAATTCACTTTATTGCTCAGGATTGTCATATATGGGTTTTTGCATATCTAGTTTCAACTTACTTTGTAGGGTGTAGTTTGTGCCTCATGGAGCCTTCAACATAAGTAAATGTTTCCTAGCTAGTGGATCTGGTCGACATTGATGGATAGATATGGTTTATTATTGCAGTCTTGTTTTAAACATGCCTCATATCACAACCAAGGGTATCATTGGACTTTGTTAGGAAGCAATGTTTTAAATATGCTTTGTACCACAACCAAGGGCATTATTGCGGTGCTGAAATTTCTGTTTCCTAAACAACCTTGAGGTTTGCCTCCAAATAGTTGCAGCAAGCTTACATTTGGTGAACAGATGATAAATCATTTCTACATCTTTCTTACAAATATAGTACTGGTTCACTAAGGTGATGCCCATCTGCTGCAAGAGTTCTTGAATGAGCAGCTTGTTCCCCAAGGCCAGAAACAAAGTTAATGCTGCACGTGGGCCTTGGTGCTTGCACTGGATCGATTTACTTATAGTGATTAATGAGACTAGATTTATAAATAGGTGTTATTAAAGCTAGGATTAGTGCCTTGGTGCCACACAGAGTAGATTAAATTCATGGTTAGCAGTAATCTTCCTTACTAGCAAGTGAAAAAGTGATTGCCATTTACGTATTCCTTTCAGAATTAGAGACATAAAGGCTATATGGTCATGCTGCTCTGACATTCACTGACCTCTGACTATGGTGTTTGCTGCTTTCTTTTTTTGGATGAAAGGGGAAAACGAAAAAAAAAAGCAATATGTGCTACAACAAAACAGCATAATTGCAAGTTGGAAACACATGTTCTTTATATCTTTTTCAGCAGCATTTTTTTTGGGTGCATTAAATAATACCAAAGTTTATAAAATGAAAAATATTCACATGCAATTAAATCATTTAATCATGATGTCTTTTTTATCTTGATGTTTCATGTTTAGGTGGAACAAAGCACTACAAAGTCCTCATGGATCAATTTCACCATGTTTCAACTGCCTTCTTGGAGCTTGGGAGAAGGTTATTTTTGTTACTCTTGCAATATTTGCTCTTGTTAACTATTAAATCCATGCTGTAGTTTCTCGTTCTTCAAGGTTCTATTTTACTGATTGATGTGGAGGCTGCTAATTAAGCCAATCATCATTGTTTACGTTAATTATCAATATAAACCTTTTCCGATTTAATAGTCTGAAATATTCATAGTTACTGGTTGGATCTAGACTGGTTCAACCTCTAATTAGCTACATGTTATTAACATGTTAAAATGATCGAGACCATAAGTTTGTGTAGATCCATTTGCTAAATGCTACATGGGACACCTTCAACAACATGTGCTATGTTTATGTGTGCTAAGATCGAGTCCAAGATGATGATTTGGGCTATTTCTTGGCTATGGTTTATGTTGTCCATTGGCATTTTACCCTCTCCACAAGTGAACCTTACAGTCAATATGCTATGATATAGCCCCCCAGAAGGCCAAAACAGAAAGTAGACCATGTTAAACATATTCCAGGGGTTAGGTGTAGCTCTAGGTACACTGGATCTATGTTACCTAAAGGCATATAATTCATGTTCATCAGTCGCCATAAATTCTTTGCACTTCAAGCAGTGGCGGAGCCAGAAGTTTTTCGTTGGGTGGGCAGACTTCGGGTCCCGAGGACAATGCTATGGTCTTGAAGGACGATCCATTTATTCGGACCAGTGGCGGAGCCAGAAATTTTTTGCCCACCCATCGTCAGAGGAAAATTTGGTTGTGCGTGATAGATCTGACATGCTCTTCTAGAAGCGGCCTCCCTGGCCGGAGAAGGCGATGGCCATCAAGTTGATGGTACCATCTGGTTTCATCATTCTGAGGGCCTTCATGGCATCGGCCTGCCCGTGGTCAGGCTACAACACACTTACAATCCCTCTTTTCCTCCATTTAGTGAAGCAAGCATAGTGTTTTGCATGGCACCCATAACCAGATTTAGGTTCCAGTCATCCATATCGCCATTCCTGTGATTAGGACCTCATCGATGCAAGTTGTTTTCATCAAATTGGACCCTGTGTATGTGATCTACATCATCCATTTAGTGAAGATCGACATTTGAATAGACAGAATCCGACTTATGTGCAGGACTTTTTGCTGATTCAAAAATCAATAACCATAAATAAAAACATGGTTTTTTTTGGTTAAAGAACACTGTCAAAATAAACTTAAATTCATGTTTTTTTTTTTTAAAGAACACTATCAAAAGATTGATTTCTATTAAATCAACCGTGCTGAACCCATCGATAGGGCCAGATTGATCAAAACAACTTAGTACCAATGAGATCCCAGAAGGAGTTATGACCACAGAGGATGATACAGGGATGAGTGGAGTCGGGTTCCCTATAAACGTAGGTTACACGGTTTCACAAAGAACAAATGACAAATGAAGAAGCTGGGGAAAAACATACAGATCTTAGTTGAATATTCACAAGAGAGAACTCCAACTCCCACGAACTAATAACCAGTCTCTTCTGCAGTTTTTACACAGTTCAATAAGGTAAAAAAAATTAAAGGAAAAGATTAGCACTACCATCGTCAGAAGAAAAGACACATGGACGCATATTCTTTCTTTAACATCGTCAGAAGAATTTTTTTTTCCTATTTCTAATTCTGGGGTGGGCGACCGCCCACCCATGCCCACCCCTGGCTCCGCCAATGACTTCAAGCCTCTTCGAAGTAAAATAGCCTAAACAATTGGGCTAAAGCACAATATTTTATGTATGATAGATGTACATGAACATACATATGTGGATACCCTCTTGGATTTTTGAAAACAACAAAAAGAACACAAGGCTTCCACACAAAAAAAATACTTTTTTAGAAAATAGATCCAAAACCGGATCCAAACTTAGGATGAATGTGGGGATTGTTCTTCAAGGTCACATGCTTTTCCTCCTCTGTTGAGCAAAGATCAGCCGAACCAAGAACCTCGGATCTTCATTTTTTGGGCGGTGGCGTTGCTAAAGCACATATCTCGTACGCAAGCCTAAAAAAAGATGAGTTTGGTGATGAAAACCACAAAAACTCAAAAACCCATGAAAACAACAAAGATATGCAAATGTTAGGAGCTATCAAAACTTATAAAAACACATAAAATAAATAAAATAAAGATTAAAAATAACCAAATCTTACCTTGGGTTTAGGTATCCCTTTCTACATTGATGAGTGTGGGAGGATGGGCAGCACTTCGGCTTGGCATGGACTCTGAAATAGGTGTGAGATAGGGGATCTAAGTCCTAGACTAGACTCGATATATGCTTGAGCTAAGCTAGGTTTTATAGGAATTTTGACAGAGCAAGGCTGCTAGGAGAGACAAAGACCATATCTCAAATTGGTGGCGGGGGGGGGGGGGTGTTAGCCCCTTATTTATAGTTTTTTGGGGGGATCTGGATATGTTTTCTGCGTATCTGGGATTCAAAACTCTGGACGCAGTCTAGATTGGGATGGACGATTCTTATTAAGTTGTTTTTGAATGAAAGGCTGAGATTTGTCTAAGGCATGTTACCTTGGATAGAGGTTTTATTTTTGTAAAGGGGTTTTAGACTCAGAATATTCCATTCCAAGTTTGGAAGGTGAGTGAGCGATTTTATCCAAAGGGCACATGTTTCAAGATTATCGGCAAGTGCTAACAACAATTGTATTAACGCCATTTTTTTATGACAATTTAATTTGTCGTTATTGGAAGTTGCTAAAGACAAATTAATTTGTCATTATTGAAAATTTCTAATGACAATTTTCGATACTAACGACAATTCCTTCTATGACAAACCAAATTGTCATTATTGGAAGCTGCTAACGACAAATTAATTTGTCGTTATTGAAAGTTATTCACGACAATTCTGATTGTCGTCAGGAAACTGGCTCGACAAGTTAACTTGTTTCGGTTATAACTTTCTATCTGGATATCTGCTTGAGGTGATTTTTGATGTGTTGAAAAGCAGACATCATCAACTTTAATTCATCTTTTAAGTGCAAAACCAAATTCGATCATTTTGGTGGTCAAAAATACGTTCAAAGTGGGTCTTACCTGAAAGACATGATTTTTACTAAACAAGTCACCTTGTTTTAGTCATAACTTTATACTCCGATGTCGTATTAACCTGATTTTTGGCTTATTGAAAAGCTAGGATTCTCTAATTTAATTGAACTTTTAGACAAAAATCTTGCGGATGTCATTTTGAAGGCCAAAATTGAATTTGAAGTTAGCATAACTTTGAAATAGGCTGAAACATTGAGTTTTGGCATGTGACTGCTGATATGAAATGACTCATTCAAAATTTGTGTGGCTACAGCATCAAGCCTAAGCTTGCTCAAATTTAGGTAATTTGCTTATAGAACTCAAGAACTGGGGTTGAGATCAGCTCATTGCCTCATTTTGGGGATCAAATGTGCTGATAGGGGGACCAACCTCAATCTACTTGTGGGTGGTCCCCCTATCTCTGCAAATGTGCATGCATACAAGCAAGTATTTGTTGTTACTGAAATACTTCTGTGACATTGGCATGCATATTTGCATCTGTGTGAATGTATACAGTCATGCGGCAGTAGGAAAATCATATCATGATGGTTAATGCAAGTTAATTCAATGCTCTTTACAAGCTCTTTGATTAATGCATATTCATGTTGTCAAGCTGGAGATGATTATGAGAAGAGTATTATGGATAGATGCATGTGAATCGCTTCATACATGTTGAACAAACACAAAAGGAAAGTACCTAAGTACGAGGTATAAGTACAAGGTATAAGTAAAAGGTATAAAGAACATAAGGGGAGGGACATAGAGGTAAACTTGCTCCTAAACCTATATATTTGCAAGTAAAAGGAGCCAATATATTGCATGATGTGAAGCTGCATGATCATGCTTTCATGCCCCTACTTAAAGCCTAGTGAAATTAAGTAAGCTTCAAACTTATCTACTCAGAAAGAAATGGGAGGATATTTTATAACAGATTATACGGAAGTCCAGGTTTTCATGTATGGATTTGTAATCTTCCTTGGTTGTCTGCTAAGGATGGATGACACTTTGGAAAAGCATATGGAAGTGAGACAGTCAGCTAAGAATCTTTATAAACATAGTGGCAGACTTTTACATTCTATTCTTATGAACCATGTTTTAACAAATTAAACACTTTTATTACCGTAATGCCTGGGGATTTAAAAAAAAAGCCAAACCCATAACATCTTGAGGCTAACTGAGCTATAAAATCTTGATTTACATTTAGCTATTCTGCCTTAGTGGACGCAGACCAGATTTTTTCCTGTCCAGGAAGGCAATGAACCTCCAAGAAAGATGCAAAGCCTTCTTGCATATCTTCTATTGTCTGCAGACCCTGAAAGTCTAAATCCATATATGATCCAAACTCCAATGAACATAGTAAATGAAAGAATTTATAATCCATAATAATCCATGGTGTCGAAGGACATGAGGAACAATAGCAAAGATTAACCAAATTCAAAGATCGAGGGACACTCTTAAACTAATCTACCAAGTTCATGACATATGGTGTAACTAGTCTCAAAATAATTGTGTCAGATTCCTAGTGAGTTTTTTATATACTGTAGTATTAGCAACAGGAGCTCCATGTTTGAATTGATTAGTGTATTATATTTATTGTCTTTTGCTGTTGTCATTCTTTTTACATATTTATATGCTTAGTCATGTCCATTATAATGGTCTTCAAGAAGGATTTTCAGAAACCCTTTAGATATAAAGAGTCATACTGTTTTATGATGAATCTTTGGTGAACAATAAATGCTATTTTGCTTCTTATAGGTGCAGTTCTCTAATTTCATTTGCTTCGTGAATATTTGGTCAGTTATCAAGAGGCAATTGAAGATATTACCAAAAGAATGGGTGCAGGAATGGCAAAATTCATTTGCATGGAGGTAAGTAGCGTGCACAGTATTTCACTAAAAATGATTCATTGGCAGGTATTGAAAGTTTCTAAACAATTCTTCTTCTTCTTTTGGACCCGTAATATTTGGCTTAGACTTAAGCCGCATAATGTCCATTGTATTACATATCTGCTATAGTTATTTAGTTGCCTGTTTGCTTCTATAATATGTTGGTTCATACTATAACTGTCATTTACTCTATTGCTTCTCTCTCAAGATTAAAAAACATTTCAATTTTTCTGTTGTAGATTATCCTTTATTTTTACTTTTGGTACCTTAACTTCAAACATTTATCACTTTAGTCAAATAACATTGAAATGGTGCCTCATTTTCTTCAAGTTGCCTCCACATAAAAAATGCACTCTTACTTTTTGCTTATACCAGAACAGGAAGAATAAACATAAAAAGAATATTGGAAAAACAGGAAAAGAAAATACAAAAAATGACAGTTATGTAAGGAGATGCCAAAAGGAAAGGAAAGACATAAAAGGATAGAAGAAAATTCAAATTAAAGAGAATAAGAAGCATATGTTGGATAAGTAAGAAGGAAGAAAAAATGAACAAGCCAATGATGACATTGGACATGTGCTCCATCCTTTTCTTTCATAGTTATGATGCTCCAACCTTTAAGTCTGTAGCCATAGCCATAGACATAGGATATGTATATCTCTCTTGCTTGTGAAAACTGATATTTGATTAACTTTTCTTTGTGTGTTATTATATTTTTTTACTTTTCTTTATGTGTTCATTATATTGTTTGTTTCCATGGGTGTTTTTCCTTTGCCTCCTCCATAGGATCTGACACACGTATTTGTAATCTCATCGTTGGAATCAGGTTTGCATCATTTACTTTTCTTTTTCATTAAAATGTGTTGGAGCCTTTTTTTGGTATTTGACTACAGTTCTTAGTCTTGCTTATATCCAGCACCAATATGTTCATCTATATTTTGGTAGCTTATATGTGCCACATTAATGACTGACATCACATGCTGATATCAGTAGTTCTTTTAATAAAATATTGGAATAGTTCTGAAACAGTGCCACCAATATCACTGATATTTTGAAAATATCGCGATATTATCGGTATTTCAAGGTCAGCCGATATTTTCTTGAAAAGATATTTTCAAAATATCGCTAGCATAAAAAATATCATGATATTTTCTCAGACATATTCCTGAGATATTAAAAACAATATTTTTTTATATTTTAAGTATGTTTTTCTGTTTCTTTTATATTTTAAAAGCTTTTCTAGTTGTTTCTTTATATTTTTGTAAGAAAAACACTATGAAACCAACTATTCTTGCCTTTTCTCTTATTCACTATTTTTTTCAATTTTTAAAACTTTCGAGATTTTCCTGAGATCTTCCTGAGAAAAGTCACTTCTTGAAGATATCTTTGAGAAAAACCCTCTCCAAGAAATTTCCTTGAACGATATAGGTGACCATGTTCTGAAAAGACCAAGATAATGTTTATTCAATTGGGTACTTTCTTTTATAAAGAATTCAATATCTTTTGAGCAGTTGTTTGGTCAGATGGCATTCCCAGCCTTCTGAAACCTGTTCTGGTAATTCTTTGTTTTCATCCAACTGACTTATTTCTTTTAATTTTTTGTTGAATCCAATTATTTCACTTCTTTATTTGGATTTGTACCTTTCTATCCCCTCTAGTTTTTTTCTTTTGATCAATAAAATAACCTGATTTTTGTTTTTTAGGGTTTAACATGCATCTCATGGCTAATTTTCTCTCTTCTCTTTGGATGTCCTACTATTTTCTCTCTCTATTCATCCTCTTGGATTTTGTCAATCTGTTCTTTGTTGTGTTGATGTTGCTTTGCCATGCCATCTCTTCCTGTTTATCCTTCCTACTACCTTTTGTGTTGTTGAATGTTTATAACACCAATATATTTTTTAATTGCTGCTTTTATTCTAATGCCTTCTTGTCATGGCTGAGTATCCGAAGGATGGCTTTGTTGTTCCCCTTGCTGGGGCTGTAATTGTTTGCATTAAATTAGAGAACAAAATATGGCCTGACCAAATGCAGCATTACTGGACCAGTTTGGTTTCTTTGACTTAGGGTTGTTTACTTCTAACAAATATGAGTAACTCTTACTACATTTTTGGATTGAGAGGGGTCTGAAACCCTGACTAAATAACCTTGATTTGGTCGGATAACTTAGATACTGATTTTTTTTGCATCCCCATGCCTTGTGAGAGGTAACGCTGATGATAATGATGAAAAATGTGTAAATTTGTCATTCAATCTAAGGGCTAGAGATGAGAGAAACTTAGAGAAATTTCTGCAATCTTTATCATCACTGAATTTGCATTCTCATTGATACATCAGATATACAGGTCAATCAAAACAATTTGTGTGTTTCCCTTTGGTCTCACAAGATATATCTTTGATTTAAAAAAATGATTAACAGAGTAAGATGTCCTAGAATCATCAAAATCATGCTGAATAGAATGGAGCTATGTCACAGAGACACTATTTGACCACGAATCTGCCATGACACGCGCGGACACGTGATACGACTCAATTATCCATATGACATGCATTGGACACGAGTTTGACTGCATCCGACACAGTCAAACATGTTTGACTGCATCAGACATGGTCAAACACATTTTTGGACATTCTTGTCCAATTTTAGAAAAATCAAACAAAAAAGTTTTTAACTTACAAAAGGACATTCCAGTCTTTTCACCAGTTTCCTTTTTTGAGAAGCCTAAAAAGTCAGTTCACATGCCTTCTAAAAGGACTCCACACCCCAAGAAGGCTTGGTAGACCCTCATTATATAGAAAGAGAGAGGTCCTTTACTCTTGTGTCTCCTTCAATATGGGACTATTTTTCTTGTGTTTAAAAAACAAAAGGATGACATACATTGATGCTTTACATTAAACCTGCTTCACTGACCATGTTTTTTGAAAAATGGCTTTAAAACTAATGTATATGGCACCCATTTGCATTCACATTCTTCTTCTAAACCATGTATTGTTGGAAAGTTCATGGCGGGCTGAACCAAGCCGAGTCACGAACTGCTCGGTTCGTTTCCGAGCCCTATTTTTGGGTCATATTTTATTGTCTTTCTACTATTTATCTTGCAACCTTTTTTTAATAAAAGAGAAGTAAAAATATTCAAATTGAAAGACCAAAGAAATTTTCTTTCTGCTTTTGTTAATAAATGTTACTTCTTGTAGCTGATAAGTTATCCATTCAAATAGAAACTTAGTCATCAGTGAAATGATACTATTTGAGGTGATTGACTGACTCCTCTCTGTCCCTCCTCTCTTTTAATGTTTGTAGGTTGAAACAATTAGTGATTATGATGAATATTGCCATTATGTTGCTGGACTAGTCGGGTTGGGACTTTCCAAACTTTTCCATGCCTCTGGATTGGAAGACATGGCTCCTGACCATCTGTCAAATTCAATGGGCTTGTTCCTTCAGGTTGATTTTGGAACATTTGATCGAGGAAATTTATTAAAACTGGCAACATTCTTCAGTTGCAATTATGAAGTAGTAAATTTGTAATTTTGTGCTCAACATTACTGTTTTTTTACTAGCAGAAAACCAATATTATAAGAGACTACTTGGAGGATATTAATGAAATACCAAAGTCACGGATGTTCTGGCCTCGCCAAATCTGGAATAAATATGTAAATAAACTTGAGGTAAGTTACTAAATCTGGAGACGTCATGATGATGGCATCTCCTGTGCTGTATTTCTATTTCTTGTTAGTTAATGACCTGGTTAAACAAATTACTGCTGATGTGTGCTTATAAATTAAATATTATTATGAAACACTTGAATTTTCTGGAGCTTCTTGAACCATGTCTTATAGACATGGAATGATTACTTAAGTGCCAATTGAATATAATTTTGTAACATTTTGTCCAGGACTTGAAATATGAGGAGAACTCATTCGTAGCAGTGCAATGCTTGAATGAGATGGTGACCAATGCATTAATGCATATGGAAGATTGCTTAAGATACATGGCTGCTTTACGAGATCCTGCCATCTTTGCATTTTGTGCTATTCCTCAGGTCTGAAATTATTCTAGGCCATATCGAGTACATTGTTTGTTTAGGGGTTCCTGCTTAAATGATCTTACAGCCATTATATTTTTCAAAGGCAGAGATCTTCAAGATGCACACATTTTTGTGTTTTGATTGCCTCTTGTTTTTGCAATCTTCTGATTGACTTATTCAAGTTGCATGTGCACATATTGGGTGAATCACATGCAAATTTAATGTGCCAAGGGTCACCCTCATGGTTAATTGCTTCACTTTTTCTGTATGTAATTTTAATATTCTTAAGCTTTTTACTGTTTGTTGTACAAAGGTAGTTTTTTGAAATTCATCCGATACTATTTCTATATATTACGTGGACTGGTTGATAGTCATCTTTATTTGCTTATTATTTTATCCTTTTTTAAATATAATATAGTCCTGTGTGCTTGTTTATTACTGTCCTTTTTCTAATATAATAATTTCTTGTGTTGTCATTCAACATTGAATTTAAAATTAACTAGAACTGAGATCTTAAATAGCTGAAGCTTGCATAATGGTGGTATTGGGTGCAATCAGCTAAGAATTCAAAGTTTCATCTGAAGATGAGTGAGAAAATGCAATCATTTGTACTATCACAAGGTCAGAATAGTTTGGTGTATCTTTCACTGTCTAACTAAATTCCTAAGTCTTTGACAACTGATAGAATGTTACAATAACTGAATGAGAAAAGAATAAAAGTTATATACAAAGACCTCTCTCCCTCTATATATATAGGGTAAATATTGGCTACTAACTATGTCACATGGGTGCGGGTGCGGGTGCGGGTGCGACACGGGTGCGGCGCAATTTCAAAAATTTTGGACACGGGGACTCGGCTATATATATATATATATATATATATATATATATATATATATATATATATATATATATATATATATATATATATATATAAGACTCGGTCAAAGTTGTGCCCATTAGGGGACAAGTGATGAGTTGTGAAGGCATTCTGTACACTTTCTTCATACAGGAATAATTCACTTTTGGGCACTTTCTTCATACACTGTAATAATTCACTTTCTTCATACAGGAAAAAACCACAAAAACTTGAGTTGTGCCCATTCTGTACTTAAAACTTGAAAGTGTACAGGTTTTTTAGTTGTGATGGGTTTTTTTCCTTACAGCTGTAGCCCAGAAAATTTAAAAAAAAAAAAAATCAAAAAATTTTTTTTCCAAAAAATGGACCAAAATGACCCTGGGTGCGTTGACCACACCCAGGGTCGGGTTGACCGAGTCCGAGCTGCACCCGTGTCGGTGCGTGTTGACGCGGGTGCGGCGACCTTGGAGCCGAGTCCGTGTGACATAGGCTACTAATGAAGGCAAGAAACTAATGAGTAGAAATCACTCTTTTCTTCAAAAAATTTCATTTTTTTGTAGATCAATTGTTATGGATGTGATCTACATGGTTTGTTTAGTAGGAAACTTGTTTTGAATCATGTGATTATGACAAGTAATTAGGTTTTTAAAGGGACCCAAAAATCAACAGCCCACAATGTGCCAAAATTTCATAACTCAAAAGATCACATTTTTACACCAGAAAAGCACAATCTAAGGCTTGATCCTTAGCAAACAAACCATGTTGAACACATCTATGTGGTTAGATTGAGTTGATACAAGTTGCACATATGATTTATAGCTCATTAGTTCCTTACCTTTATTAGCAACAAATATTTTCCCACATATATAGTAGGGCGTAATGTCGGATGAAAGCGCGCTGCTGATCGCCCGTGCGATCAGCAGCGCATTTTTTTTATGTTTTTTGACTTTTAGTGGCTGTCTTGGACTGCCGCTAAAAGTAAAAAAATGCAAAAAAAAACACGTGGATGCCTCTGGTGCGTCTGACACCAAAGGCGTCCGGTGATACGCCCGATTCTATATATATATATATATATATCAGAAAGTGTTTGGTACCCTCGTGGGTAAGGACCCTCTAATTGGAACTGATATTAGGAGGTTGTTTGACCAAATCTAACCCCATGGATGTGTTTAGCAGGGGTCAAATAGTAGGAATAGACTCTTGGACCATATTTTTTCGGCATAATATGATTTTATGAGGGTTGAAAATTTGGTACATTGTAGGCTGTTGATTTTTCAACCGCTGCAAAATCTTTATATACAATTGGAATTACATGTTCCAAGCACTGATTTCTACCAACCCAAACATGTAGATCATATCTGGAGGGTTAGATGTACCAAAAACATTAAAAATTTAAAATTTTTAAAATATTGCAGTTTTTTACTAAGGGATTCTTTACCCAAGAGGGTAGCAAACATTAACCATATATATATCTAAGTCACACAGACTCTGCCAAAAGGTCAATGCACCCGCGTTGACACGCCCCGACACGGGTGCGGACATGGGTGCGGCTTCGGACACGGTCAACTAAGTGTCGGACTCGGTCAACGCATTGGGGCCGAGTCCGTCCACATTTTGGACTCAGTCAACTTTGACCGAGTCTATTTTTTTCCATTTATTTTGGTAAGTTTGTGTTGTTACTTCAATAGAATTACTTTTTTATTTTTGCTTTAAAATTTACAACCTTATTATTGTTATATATATATATATACATACGTGTCCAAAAATTTTGAAATTGCTCCGCACCAGTGTCGCACCCATACCCGTACCTATATATATATATATATATATATATATATATATATATATATATATAGAGAGAGAGAGAGAGAGAGAGAGAGAGAGAGAGAGACACAGACTGAGAGTAAGCTGCACACCAGATATGGTAAGGAGGACCCCACTGTGCTGGTTCAAACTTGGTTGGGATGAACTTTTGGTGGAGGTGGTTACTAGGATGATGATGGTCCTGGTGGAAATGAAGATTTAGAACAAGGTGTGGTGTGGGTTCTAAGTGCTGCTGTTCTCTTGGGATGCCATTGGGAAGTACATTGCTGACACCAACCAGGTGGAATGGAGGTGGATTCCAATCATTATTTTTGCAACCAAAGGTTTTTCTTTTTGGTAGTTAATAATAGTTATTTATAAATGTCAGTTATGTTTATTGTTTATAAACAATAAGCATAAATTCATCCAATCAGGGCTCTAGTTTGTGCATAAGTTGGTTTATTTGTTTGATTGCACAGGTCAGCAGCCTTTGTAAATGTTACTGAAATGTTGGTTAAATTTTCTATTTACCAGGTGATTTCTTGCATGGAAACTGACATTTGGTTCATCTTTCAGATCATGGCTGTCGGAACATTAACTTTATGCTACAATAACGTTGAAGTCTTCCAAGGAGTTGTCAAAATGAGACGTGGTACGAAATGAATCGTATCATTATGCAATAACTCACACTTGGATGCATTTCAAAATCATTAATATTTTGCACGCTTTTCATTTTAGCTGCTTGGTGTAGCATAGATTGGAATCCAGAGATCTTATCTGTTGTACTTGTGCATTGTTTTACAAACTATGAATGCCTTGTCTTACTGTCACTCAGAATTCACTTCAGATGGACAGAAGCTTCATAGATTGTTTTTTTTTTTTTTGCAAAGAAAATTCATCAACTAAATGTCATGATCTGAGAACCTGTTTAAAGCAGTTTCTACATCACCAACTTTGGTCCAGTTTTGGTTCATTATGATAAAACATGGATCAGCATCACATTTCTGTGGAGAAGGTTTTACACATGCATATGTATGTGCAATTGTGCATGCATACACACACACACTCACACGCACACGCACATGCTAGCGCCCACATACATGTACTTATTAAAATAAGCCATGTCCATTGCCTTAGTTGAAAAAAATGGAAAATAAACATACAGTGCAGTGATGGATTTAAGCATAAAGTGTACATCCGTACCAACATTCAAAGGCTGAATCAAGACTTAGACCACTAGGTTCGATTTTATTAAGCTGAGGCATAGTTGATTTTCACAGTCCATAAATCTTTTCTAATTTCTGATATTTAAATAATTTTATGACTATATTGATGTGGAAAACAATGTATGTGCATACATATGTTTTCTTATGGATGTATGATCTTAGGCAGCATCTGTTCATCCATGCAATTCCTGACCTTACTTTTCTCCAAGTCCATTTTATAATTACAAATTCATGAATCTGTAACTTTTGGGCTGTTTATATGAAAAGAGGATGTTCAACAAGATGTACTTTTGTTATGAAAAAAAAACAAGATGTACTTTCAAAAGGTAGGTGCTATATACCGGATAAATAAAACCAAGTATCCTGGTTTGCAGGAATTTATAAAGGTTCTACTGTTCTTGAAAAACGTAAGAGTGGAGATAAATGTAATCCAAAGGATTCTGATATTTGATAAATATGGCATTCTTGATTTCAACTTGAAAACAATGTCAAATTTGTTGAAGCAATAATATATGCATGTTTTGGTTATTAGGGTATGTTCTTTTAAAATGAGGTAATATTTTGATGCTTAAAATGCTAGTTAGAGCGAATAGCTTATGCAACACATGCAAAATTGTGTAGATAAATCCGTTTGTCATTTCTAAATTCTTTTGATGGGTTTTCAGGTTTAGTAGCGAAGGTACTTGACCAAACTAGGACAATGGCTGATGTATATGGTGCTTTTTTCGATTTTTCTTCCTTGTTGCAGTCCAAGGTATACATTCTTTTTCTCATAAGATTTTATCTTGTGATGTTATAGCCTCTGAAAACCTGGATTTTGTTAAAACATGTTTATTGGTGTCACATTTTTTTTTTCATTACTAACTGGTTTATTGTTCATTAATGATTATCCGATCTCTCTGGCTTTTTCTTTTCTTTCATCTTTTGCTTCGATCTTTTCTATTACATAGCACATTGCTTTGAGATTGCATTTGCAATTCATCATCTTGTTCTGTAAGTCATACACAGTCAGCAATGGCATACCTATATGTTGTCTTTGGCAATTTCTCTGGTTGTATCATCTTCATATGTTCATTTACTAAGGAATTGATCTCTTTTCCGTGCTTAACCTGATCAATGATCTGCAATAATTTCCACCTCTGTGTTTCTATGATCCTTGAAAGCTTCTATGCAGCGTGCTTATGAATGACTTAACTAAGATGCAAAATGTCATTGTTTTGTAACTGAAGACTCTTTTAAGAAGTGTGTGCAACTTTGCAGGTTAAAAAAAACGATCCCAATGCTTTACAAACAATTGAATTGACAGAAAAGGTACAGAACGTTTGCAGGGCATCCGGGTTACTGAAAGAAAGGTCTGTACCCTTCCCTTCTCCGTTTGAATTTCACTATTCTTTGCTAGTCTAGAGTGGTCATTATGGTCTTGTTCTATCTGATGTTTCAGGCGAATTTACTTGGATGAGAAGCAATCAAAGCAAACTGCGTTCATTGTAAGTTTCAAGTTTTCATGGAAACTAGTTCTTGTTGTGATGCTTGATTTATCTCACTTTTCATTACCTATAATGACAGATGATGCTGGTCATAATGCTCATTGCCATGTTGATTGCATTTCTATACTCCAAATGATGATCGGCTCTGATGGTTATGAAAGTCTTCAATTCCGTTCATTATGGAATGTCATATTTTATTTGTTGAGTTGCAGCACAAAAATGAAGACCATTAGAGTTTCTTCATGATGGATTGTACCAAAGTTAATGTAACATGCGTAAGAATCAAGTTTTGTTTCTTTTTTTCTTTCTAGTAAATGGCGTACCAGGCACTGGGCAGTTTCCTTGCATGGCATATCAGATGGACACTGGATTGAGACAACTCTTTTTAGGACAAGAGATGAGAGTGTAGATTTGATTATTCTTAAAAATTGAGAGGGCACCTGAATCCAAGTGAGGGGAAGCTAAAAACCATTGTATATGCGTGTGTGATATGACATCCAAATCCAATCTTTTCCACTTATGCTTGAAACATGAAAGAAATGTGAGACTCGTGTCTTTCCCACTTTGACATGAAACCATTGTTTTCTTTTGCTAAACTGGTTTTTCTTAAAGAAAGTTTGATAGGTGAAAAAAGATTTAAGGGATATTTTATTAAGAAAATGACCATATTATCTTCAAAATTTAGTGTTTTTTTGTAAGTATCAAGAAATATATCAAATTCTACAACAACAACTACGCCTTCATCCCAAAACAATTGGGGTCGGCGATATGAACCATAAAAGAAACTCATTCTGGGTCTTTCAAATGAATCCTTCTCCTCCAATCATTTCTATCCAATGCCATGTCCTTGGTGAGGTTCAAAGCATTCATATCCTTTCCTATCATCTCCATCTAAGTCTTCCTAGGCCTACCCCGACCTCTTTTAACTAATATATTTTCTCATTTCTCCATTCTTCTAACTGGAGCATCATTAGGCCTTTGTCGAATATGTCCAAACCACCATAAATGATTCTCTCTCATCTTATTTTCAATGGGTGCAACGTCTACCTTCTTACGTATCTCCTTGTTTCGAATCTTATCTTTTATTGTATTTTCACACATCTATCTAAGCATACGCATCTCAGCTACACTCATTTTTTGAATATGATGCCTCTTGGCAGCCCAACATTTCGTACTATATAGTAAAGCAGGCTTAACAGTCGTCGTATAAAACTCTCTTCAACTGCAATGGTATTTTATGATTGCACAACACTCCAGTTGCACTTTTACATTTCATCCACCCAACCTTTATCCTATGATTTACATCTCCATCAATTTCTTCATACTTTTGAATGATAGATCCCAAATATTTGAAACAGTCATCCACCAGTATTTCTTGCTCACCAAGCTTCACTACACTTTCATCACTACTTCGTTGTTTACTAAACCGACATTTCATATATTCTATCTTACTCTTACTCAACTTAAAACATCTTGCTTCCAATGTTTGTCTCCATAATTCTAACTTAGCATTAACTCCAGCTCTAGACTCATCAATCAAAACAATATCATCAGCAAACAATATATACCACGACACATTTTCTTGAATTGATCTCGTAAGCTCATCCATCACTATAGCAAATAGGAAAGGGCTTAAAGCAGATCCTTGATGTAACCCAACCGTTATAGGAAAATTGGTTGTCACCCCTCCACAAGTGCTGACATTGGTTATTACTCCTTCATACATATCTTTAATTATACAAATGTATTTGAGAGAAACACCTTTCCTCATCATTGTCTACCAGAGAACATCCCTAGGTACTCTACCGTATGCCTTCTTCAAATCAATAAAAACCATATGCAAATTTTTGTTCATCTCTCTATATCTCTCAATAAGTTGTCTAAAAAGATGTATAACTTACATAGTTGATCTTTCAGGCATAAAACCAAATTGATTCTCTGATATCATGACAACCTTCCTCAACCTAGACTCAATCACCCTCTCCCAAAGTTTCATAGTATGACTCATGAGTTTTATACCACGATAGTTTATGCAATCTTGTATATCACCCTTATTCTTATATAGAGGCACCAAAGTACTCTTCCTCTACTCATTAGGCATCTTATTTGTCCGTCAAATCTTGTTAAAAAGATTTTTCAACCATTCTAAACCTTTCTCTCTCAAGCATTTTCAAGCCTCAATAGGTATATCATTTGGGCCAACTGCCCTTCTTGATTTCATTTTCTTCAAAGCCTCTGCAATTTTTTTCTTTTGAATCTTGCGCATGAAGTCACGATTCATCTCATGAAAAGGAATGGAGAAGTCTCCAAGATCCTGAGTATGACTTTCATTAAATAGTTTATCAAAATAATCTTTTCATCTCTCCTTAATCTTCTCATCTTTGACTAAAACCCTTTGTGTTTCATCTTTGATACATTTAACTCTAGATCTCTCGATTTCCTATCTCTCATCTTTGCAAGCCTATAAATATCCTTCTTGCCCTCTTTGGTATCCAACTTGTCATAAACCTCTTTATATACCTTATCCCTCGTGTTTTGAACTACTTTTTTAGCTTCCTTCTTTGCTATCATATACTTCTCCAAATTCTCATTATCACAACTTTTACTTAGATTTCTATAACGCTCTCTTTTAACCTTAATAGCTAATTTGACATCCTCGTTCCACCATGATGTATCATTACCTAGCGGTGCATTGCCTTTAGACTCACCCAATACCGCACCAATCAGCTTCCTTAACTACCTGCTCTACAAACATTCCTTGTTTAAATCCTTTTAGTGCCCACCACTTAATCCTAGGATCTATCATATGTTTATCCCTTTTGCGACATTGTCTAATTCTAAGATTTAAAATTAAGACTATGCAATTCTCTACATCCAAAATCATTGATTTCATACTTATTTAGGGTCATTTTACCCTTGGCATGATATTTCTTATGAATTTTCTGATATTTGCATAAATTTATAAATTTCTTGTGAACATCTAAAAGATTAAAATCCAAGTAAGGAGATTCCCACAATATTTTGTGGACTTCCTCACATTCGCACAAATTTGTAATTTTTTTATGAATTTTTAATAATTTAAAATCTGAATAAGGTGATTCACATGATATTTTGTGCGGGCCTTCTCATATTCACACAGATTTGAGTTCCAACTTTTGAAAGATTAAAAATCTAACTAAGAAAATTCACATGATATTTTTTTGTGGATCACATGACATTCTTAAAAATTCACAAATTTCTTGCCGACGTTCAAAAGATTAAAATTCAACTAACGAAATTTGCTTGATATGTTGTGTAGATCTCATGACATTCACAAAAATTACAAATTTCTTGTGATCCTCCTTTGAAATATTAAATTTCAACTATCAATATTTACATGATATTTTGTGTGGATATCATGACATGCACAAATTTTTTTGCGAACTTTCTATGAATGATTAAAATTCAACAAAAGAGATTCACGTAATATTTTCTTTGGACTTCCTAGTATTTACATAACTTGCAAATTTCTTGTGAAAGATTAAAAATCTAACTAAACATATTTTCATGATATTTTTTGTGCGCCTCTTGATATTTGCATAAATTCATAAATTTCTTGCAAACCATCTTTAAACATTAAAGTTCAATTAAAGATATTTGCATGATACACATAAATTTCTTATGAACCTCTTTGAAATGATTAAATTCCTACTAAAGATATTTGCATGATATTTTGGGGGATTTCTTGATATTCGCATAAGTTCGTAAGTGGACCTCTTTGGAAAGATTGGAGATTCATATGATATTTTTTTAGACCTCTTGACATTCACATACATTTGTAAATTTCTTGTGAACCTCTTTCTAAAGATTAAAATCCAACTAAGAAGATTTGTATGATATTTGTGTGAATCTCTTGACATTTACACAATTTTTTTGCGAATCTTTGAAAAATTTAAATCTAACTAAGGAGATTGGCATGATATTTATGTGAATGTTAGGAGGTTCGTAGAAAATACCATGCAAATCTTTTTAGTTACATCTTAATCTTTTGGAGGTTTGTAAGAAATCTGTGCTAATGTCATGAAGTTTACACAAAATATCATGTGAATCTCTTTAGTTGGATTTTAATTTTTTTAAGGAGGTTCATAATAAATTTAGAATTTATGTAAGTGTTAGGATATGCATAAAAAAATATCATGTGAATCTCCTTAGGTGGATTTTAATCTTTCGAAAGAGGTTCATTAGAAACTTGTGAATTTGCATGAATATCAGGAGATCGACACTAAATCTTCTTAGTTGGATTTTAATCGTTTGAAAAAAATTCTCAAGAAATTTATAAATTTGTGCCAATGTCAAGAGGTTTGCACAAAATATCATACGAATCTTCTTACTTGAATTTTTAATATTTTGGAGGTTTGCAAGAATTTTATAAATTTGTGCAAGCACAAAATATTATGTGAATCTCTTTACTTGGATTTTAATATTTTGATGGTTTGCAAGAAATTTGTGAATTTATGTGAATATGAGGAGGTTTGTAGAAAATATCATGAGAAGAGTAAAATAGTCTTAAGGAATCAATGATTTTGGATATGCGAGAAATTTTAGCATATTTCTTGGTATTTATGAAAATGCACTAAACTTTGAGGATAATATGATCATTTTTTGTATTTTATTCTCATTCAATGTGGATCTTATTGTTGCTATCACGGTAAAAAAGAAGTTGTGATTGGGGCATGTTATTGGGGAGAAAATATATTTGAAATCGAGGATAAAAAGTCCGACCCTTAGGGCATGTTTGAAAACGAAAGTTTCCCCTAGGAGAACTTCCCTCGGAGGAAAAAAATCACGAAGGGGACTCCCCCCCGCCGCGGGTCAATTTTGGGAGAGAAACTTCTCCCAAAATGGCGGAACAGTGGGGAGAAGTGCCCCTTGTGTTTGATTGGGGAGTATAGGCCCCACTAAAAAGGGGAGGAAGATCCCTCAACAGCACTTCCCCTTGTTTTCCAACACACCCTTAAGATTTTGATTTTTTCTCCACTAGTAATTTTTTTATTTTTACTCAGAGAAACCTTCCCAGGCGTAGAGACCTAGTCGTGATGGCTTAGCCTGCCGTACTAATGGTCTCTGTCCATGTCGGCGTAAAACCTCTTAGGGATTACCCCTCGGCCCTCGGGAGTCACCAAACTTCAGCTCACGCAAGGAGTGATACCCATGGGATTTGAACCTAGACATCACACGTTAGTTAAAAAAAATAAAACCCCTAAAATCTAAACCCTATCAAGTGATTAATGGAATAATTAAAAATAATTCCTAAATCATATCAACCGAGTCAATCTAAACCCCTAAAAACAAGAAGAAGAAGAAGACGCTGACACAAAGAGAGCTATCGAATGACATACACACCGATACAAAGAGAGAGAAAGAGAGAGAGATGACCTTAAGAGGTGTGTGTGGTGCATCACAGAGGCAGCCGTTGGTGCCACTGGACGGTGGACAACCCAACCACCAGAGTGAAGACTGCAGAGAGAAAGGCGGGGCGGGGAGTGTAAAAGGGTTGGATCCGATCAGGGTGGGCACGGTCAACCCTGATCTGAATCCCTCTAAGACTGCAGGGAGGGGAGTGTAAAAGGGTTGGGTCTGGTCAGGGTAGTCACCGTCAACCCTAATCTGAATCCCTCTAAGAGTGCAGAGAGGTGGTGGGGAGTGTAAAAGGGTTGGGTCTGGTTAGGGTGGGCACCAAATGGGGTGGTGCCCACCCTGGCTTGATCTTTAACATGTATTTTGGGTCAGGGGGGGCACCATCAACCCTGATTTGAATCCCTCTAAGTTTTTCAGGTCAAGGTGGACACGTGCCCACCCTGGCCTCATTGTGGCTCCAACACTGGAGCCAACCCAAGTCCTAAAGCTCATTGAGGTTTGCACCGATTACCCTTTGAGATTTGAACCCGAGACCAAAGCAATGCTCATCTCTTCCCTACCTCCATGCTCCACTCAAAACATGATAAATAAGCCGTTGGTCTATGGAAATGCTTGGTGGTCCTGACTACCCACAACTTTCACCAACGTCAATGACCCCTCACACAAGACACGAGCAATGGAAACTAGGGCTGGACAGCCGGCTGGTCAGCCAGTGGATAGCCCGTAGCCTGGCCCAAATGAGTCGGGCTTGGGTCTAGTTTTTGAAAGAAGGCCCGACCTGAACTGGGCTTAAACATGACCCTACAAGATATCGGTTCAGGCTGGGCCGGGCCAGCCAGTAGGCTTATATATATATATATATATATATATATATATATATATATATATATATATATATATAAAAGATAACTTGTAACCCAATTTGGCCCTACCCAGATTAAGATCAGCACTTATATAAAAGATAAGTGCTGATTTCTTCTAAGGTAGACCCTACAGTTTTGAGGGAAGAGACGTTGAATTTATTTAGCCAACGGGTATCGGCCTTGTGAGGTGGCGTGACTTCGGTTTGGTTGGATAGGTTAACGAGGGCACTAAAGACAAATGGCTGGGAGTCATTATTGGTATGGATGGCTTGGGTAGGTGGGTACGAGTAAGTGGGTTCGATTATGGGTTGGGAACTAGTGGTGGCCTGATAGGAAGTTGGGGTGCCAACTGGCAGGTTCAGATTGGGTGCCACATCAGCCATGATGGGAGAGGAAGTCTTACCGGTACAAGGTGGTTGCTGGCCGGATTCCGGCAAAAGATCGCCACGTTCATCTTCCATGTGAACGTACTCAGATGGCCTGTGTTTCTCCCTGTTTAGCTCGATGCTATCAGTTGTCATAATTCCATCCTGATGCAAGGTCCCCTTGGCCGTGTCTTGCTCACACTATCTATTGCCATCTCTGCCAAAACCAGGTGGGGCTTCAATGTTCATGGCTTCTGATGTCTTAGGTTGAAGATTCATCATCTCCTTGGGAGTATTTTCTGTTTAGGTCGGTTCCTCTTGGTTCTCTGGAGAAAGAACATGAAATCGATTGGTGGGAGTGCTCTTGCTCAGTCTTGATTTCAATTTCCGGTTGCGCTATGCCATGCGTACTAAACTCCATCCATCATTTGTTGTTGGTGGGGCAACCTTCTCCTTAGATAGTTTGGGATAGATAGGTTGCATCGGAATGATATGGTGATCCACATTCTATGCAGAATTTGACATAGCTCTCATATTCAATAATCTGTGTGAAAAGACAGACCATTTTCAATCTGAATTTCAATGGATGGTTGGGGTGTAAACTAAGAATACAGGCAAAATGGCCTTGTCCCAGTGTGCTAGTAAAATGGTCAACTTCCATTATGGTGCCATTAAGAAATTCAGCAACTCCTTCG
Organism: Nuphar pumila; assembly: GCF_984573655.1. NCBI lineage: Eukaryota > Viridiplantae > Streptophyta > Magnoliopsida > Nymphaeales > Nymphaeaceae > Nuphar > Nuphar pumila. The sequence goes on along the minus strand of NC_143261.1, from coordinate 10,534,515 downwards.
AAGCATTCCTTATTCCATAACTCTAGGGATAGGTTAGGCAAACTTATCGATAAGGGCACACGATTTTGAGATGCAAGTTTCATAGGCATGCCTGACATCCAACGATTAGCCATGAGCGTTCGTCCTCTGATTCTCCACATTCCTCGATACAACACCATCTTCAGATCATTTTCATTAAGAACACGAATGAGGAACAAGCCATTGTTGAGTTCCGTGAATAGAAGCTTTGAAAATCTGGACCAAAGTTTTTGTAGAGTGGAGAAGATAAACTTGAAATCCATATGCTTATATCTTTCACCTCCCGAAAGACCTGCTATGGCACACCATGGCATCGGTTGAAGCATATGATCATACTTGGATGCAGTCGGGATTAACATCGTATTGCTTTGGGTACCCTTGGTGATCCTAATATGGGGAAGGTCGTCCTCCACCATGGATGACGATCCATCACCTTCAACTACAACAGCAGTCTCCAGTAAAGGCTTGTCTGGGGGTTGTGGCGGTGGAGGGGGAGGCGGCGGGTCACCATTAGGGGAGAATGACGGTTCTCCACTAGGAGGGGAGCCAGAGTTCATCTCTCTTACGCTTCTAGTTTCTAATAGAATTTTCCTCTTATCTTTTCATAGCAAATTATTACAACATCAAAGCAAGAAAAAAACAGAACCCACAATCATCAAAGATTTTTTATACAAAACATCCTCACAAGCAAAAAAAATTGTCAGAGAAAATGCTGGATTTGAAGATCAGCATCCTTGAACAACACCCCTTACGTTCTGAACATGTGCTGGGTATTTGAAATCACGCAAATATGAGTACCATCCTAGAGGGACGACAAGTGATGCAAATACTCAACTTTAACAAAATTTAAGTTTGAAACTCTTTTCATACCCCTAAGCAAAGAAATTTGTCTCCGTCATAAACAACAAAGGAGAGAAGATCCCAACCTTTATAGAAGCACGTCACAAATCTGATCACATATGTAATGAATTTCAGTAGCTAATAATTGTCTACCATCAATCTGGTTTTTGCAAACATAGAAATAAATTTCATCTAAGAACCCAGCTACTCTATCACATCATAATGTTCGATGTAGGAAGCCCAAACCAGATTAGCAATAATATGCTTCTTCACAAAAAATCTGCACACATATTTCCAAATCAATTGAACAATAGGGCACAAAAATATCAAATGAGATTGTGATTCTTCATGCTTGAAACATAAAGAGCATCTGTTTGGTAATGCAACCCTAAACTTCTTTAACCTGTCATGAGTGAGAAGCCTTTCATGACCATCCAAATAAGCAACCCATGCTACCCTAAGCGGTACTCTTTTAAGTCATACATAATCTTACTACTCATAAGATGAAACCCTTTTTAATGGAATTTCAGATATCCTTCCTATTGATTTTCGCTGCACATACAGAGCCTCTCCACCACAACCTCTCAGGACCATGAGAGACCTGAAATCCTATCAGATTAGGCTATAAACTTTCAAGACCCGGTATAAGAGCATGCCGATCTACACATAATGTCAACTCATCTTTGACCATTTTTTTTTCAAATTAACAATCTTGCATCTTTCTCCCACATGTTTGAGAGATATTAGCGGTGCACCCAACTAAAGATCTGTCCAAAATCAAGTAAAAGTCCCGTCTTGAACCTCACACGACATCATAAGCTCTATCTTCTTCTAACCCCATATAATCTTCTTTCAAGCTCCAAAACTAACATCCGAATTAGCTCCTCAAAAACTTCTATTATGGAGATACTTGGAGCGCATGAACACAACCCATAAAGAGACCTCAAAGAATACATTAATCACAAGCTTAGCCAGTTAAGCGATATTAAACTCCTTAATCCTATGAAACCCAACACCACCTTTATTTTCAGTTTGCATAGCACCTCCCATGCGGCCAAATGCGACCTTCTCCTAGAATCCGAATTCATTCAAAGAAAGTTTCTGAACATGGTTTCTAATTGGACCATCACCTGCTTAGGCACCTTAAAAGACAAAATCCAGAATACAAAAAATGCAGTAAGAGTATTTTGAATGAGAAGTAACCTCCCTCCATAAGACAATAATATGACTTTCCATACTTATAACCTTTGTTGAATTTTAGCAATAAGAAGATAACATAAAGAAAAATTCAACTTGCTTGCACATAGCTGCAAACTCAAATATTTCAATGATAAATAACTCAACTACCACCCTATCAAATGGAAAACTTGAGAAGCCACTTCCGAACTCATATTTTAAGGCACAATGATTACTTTTTTATTATTTATTTTTATATCTGCTACATATTCAAATTCTAAAATAATACTCTTAACCTTTTACACTTTGTTCTCTAAAGGATTATAGAAAAACAACACATCATCCACAAAAAAAAAATATGAAAGATGTCTTGAGAAAGGTAAGAAACTTTAACAACCTCAATGAAATTTTAACATTCATCGAATTTCATTCTCCTAGAGAGTCTCTCCATAATAATTAAAAACATATATGAGGACAAATATACTACAAGAAAAATGCGATGTAGCGACGGATATTAGCGACGGAGTTTTTCCGTCGCAACTTTGTGGCGGATTAGCGAGAGAATCTAATCCGTCAGTAAGATTTGTAATATTGACGGATGTAGCGATGAAAGGTTTTCGTCACTCAATCCATTGCTAAGTAGCGACGGTACATTTTTGTTGCAAGAAACGCGACGATTGGCGACAGATATGGCGACAGAAGATTTCTGTTGCTACCTAGCGACGACTTCAGTGACAGAAATATTCCGTCGCTAAAGGCTCCTATAAATTTACGATGGCTTGGCGATGGAATAATTCCATCGCCAAAGCTGTCGCTAATTTTCGCGTAAATCCCTAACTGAAGCCATTTTCCCTCTTTTCTTGATTCCTCTCTCCCGCCCTCCCGACGCCGCCCTCTGCCACTCGACGCCTTCCTCCGCCGCACGGCCCGTCGCCCCGCTTTCCTCCTTCGGCCGGCGCATTCCCCGACCCGTTGCCCCTCATTCCGCCCGGCCTGACGCCTTCCTCTACCGACCCTTCTCACTCCCCGGCTCGTTGCCCCGTCGCCCCTTGTTCCGCTCAGCCCGATGGCTTCCTCCACCGCCCCTTCTCACTCCCCGACCCGTCGCCCCGCCGACCGACGCTCGTCGCCTGCCGCCCGCCGCAGGTAAATTTTTTTTTCAGCGGGGGGGGGGGGGGGTCGCCCGTCGCACCCCGCCTGCCCCTTTTATTTTTTTTCCGGCAGAGGGGTCGCCCTCTGCCGCGTTCTATTTTTTTTCGGCAGGGGGTCGCCCCCTGCCGCGTTCGTTTTATTTTTTTCGGTAGGGGGGGCGCCCGTCGCACCCCGCTTGCCCCTTCTATTTTTTTTCTGGCAGGGGGGTCGCCCCCTGCCGCGTTCTATTTTTTTCGGCAAAGGGTCGTCCCTGCCACGTTCGTTTTATTTTTTTCGGCAAGGGGGTCGCCCCCTGCCCCTTCTATTTTTTTCCGAGAGGGGGGTCGCCCATCGCACCCCGCCTGCCCCTTCTATTTTTTTTCGGCAGGGGGGTCGCCCCCTACCGCATTCTATTTTTTTCGGCAAGGGGTCGTCCCCTGCCGCATTTGTTTTTTTTTCGGCAGGGGGGCGACCCCCAGCCGCGTTCTATTTTTTCTGGCAGCGGGTCGCCCCCTGCGGCATTTTGTTTTTTCCAGCAGTGGGTTGACCCTCCTGCCTCATTTGTTTTTTTTTGGCAGGGGGGCGACCCCTGCCGCGTTTTGTTTTTCCTGACAGGGGGTGTAAACCCCCTGCCTCGTTGTTTTATTCGGGCAGGGGTCGACTCCCCTGCCTCGTTGTTTTATGCGGGCAGGGGGTCGCCCCTTGCTTTTCCGACAGGAGGTCGCCCTCCTACCACTTTTTTTTCCCGGCAGAGGGGCGACCCCCTGCCTCATTTTTTTTTTGGCAGGGGGTCGCCCCCCTGCCTCATTTTTTTATTTGGGCAGAGGGTCGCCTCCGTGCCTCATTTATTTTTTTGGCAAGGGGGGTCGCCCCCTGCCTCATTTTTTTATTCGAGCAAAGGGTCGCCCCCGTGCCTCTCTTTTTTTCAGCAGGGGTTGACCCCTGCCTCGTTTGTTTTTTTCGGTAGGGGTCGCTCTCATGCCTCATTTTTTTATTCGGTAGGGGGATGCCCTCCTGCCATTTTTTTATTCGTGCAGGGGGTTGCCCCCCAACCCCCAGCTTTTCCGGCATGAGGGCGACCTTGCCTCGGGTTTTTTTTTTTCTGGCAGGTGGTGATTTGATTTTAACACAGTGTCTCTTGCAGATTTCTCAACAGAACCCGTTTGTGTCCTGCCACCTGTGGTAAGTAAGTGACAAAAACAATGCAAATCGGGTAAATACCCGTGGTGAGTAAGTGATGCAAGCGCATCACATGTTATTTAATTTATTGGATGTAACACTTTACTGTTCACACACTCACTTAGTTGTTGATATCTATGACTGCTTTGTTGGTGTTTGGAGATCATGCTGAGCATGATTTTAATGTATGAGAATAAAAGTGCTCTTATTTTTGGAGTACGGATTTCATGCTAGGCATGGTAGTAGTAAGCGGGATATTGAACTGTGTTTGCTGCGGGTACATGTTTGACATTTATTTGATATGAATGATTTCAATGTATTGCAATATTTGATGTGATTGTATCCATGCTTGCATGTAGTTACTTTCAATTTGATTATGACTTTCATGTTAAATTGTATATTGAAAGCATATTTTTTCACTACCTTAGAACACATATGAGCATGATATAATCACATATAGAGTTTTTTTACTGCCTTAGAACACATATGAGCATGATAGAATCACATATGAAGTTTTTTGTCTGCCTTAGAGTACATATGAGCATGATAGAATCACATATAAAGTTTTTTTTGACTATTTTAAAACACATATGAGCATGCTATAATCACATATTCAGTTTTTTGACTGCCTTAGAACACATATTAGCATAATAAAATCACATATACAGTTTTTTGCATGCCTTAGAGCACATATGAGCATGGTAGAATCACATATAGAGTTTTTCTGACTGCCTTAGAACACATATGAGCATGATATAATCACATATAGAGTTTTTTTACTGCCTTCGAACATATATGAGCATGATAGAATCACATATAAAGTTTTTTGCCTGCCTTAGAGCACATATGAGCATGATTGAATCACATATAAAGTTTTTTTTACTGTCTTAGAACACATATGAGCATGCTATAATCACATATTCAGTTTTTTGACTGCCTTAGAACACATATGAGCATGATAGAATCACATATACAGCTTTTTGCCTGCCTTAGAGCACATATGAGCATGGTAGAATCACATATAGAGTTTTTCTGACTGCCTTAGAACACATATGAGCATGATATAATCACATATAGAGTTTTTTTACTGCCTTAGAACACATATAATTCATGATAGAATCACATATAGTGTATAATTTATTTCAATATATTTTGTTTATCAATACTGACCTTTCTTTTCTTGTGTAGGATGCTGGCGATAATCAACCTAGTAGAGCTGAAGGGACAAATCAAGGCAATGAACAAGAAGACGCACAAAATCTTGGCGATGATTAGATTAATGTGTTGAATTTGTTCTACTTAGTTTTTGTTTCGAAAATGTAAATGTTGAATTGTAAATAATTAAAACTTGCGAATTTTAAAGTGGAATGATTAATTGTTTTAGTTTCCTTTTATATGTATTTTTATGTGTACTTTGTTTTTTATTCACAGGAAATATAAATTGTACAGGAAATATAAATTGTAGCACGAGAAATTTTTTCTCGATATTAAATTTTTAAATAATTTTTTCCTTGTTTGCGACAGTTTAACGACGAATATATCCGTCGCTATTTATTATTACCGTTGAAGTTAGCGACGGATTAGCGACGATTGTGAATCCGTCGCCAAACCGAAGTCGTCGTTTAGTAACGACGACCTTACGACGGAAGTTGTCATTCGTTATTCTGTCGCAACTTAGCGACGAAACTGGCAAAGATACAATATGTCGCTACTTAGCGACGGAACGAGCGATGGATATATGCCGTCACTTATTAGCGTAAAAAAAATCGCGATGGAAGATATCCGTCGCTACTCCAATGCTAATCCGTCGCTAATGTGGTTAGCGACGGATTAGAGGCAGATTAGCGACGAATTTAGGCCATCGCTAATCCACTGATTTGTTGTAGTGATAGTCCCTCTGCCTCATATCCCAAGAGCTTCATAAATTTTTTTTTCCAGAACTCTATTCACCAATACTTGGAACGAAGTTGTACAAACACAAAGTATAACTCTTTATATCCAAATTGGTGGAAGTTCAATCAAACAAAAGAGCTCTTCAAAAAATTTCATGAAACTCTATCATAAGACAGCTAAAGTGCAGAGTATTCCAACAATCTAAAATAATTTTCAAACATTCTGGCTCTAATAACTACCACTCAAAGAATTTGAAAGGTCGGTTCATACTCTTTCTCATAACCATTTCAAAGTAAAAAAACAAGCGAAGAATGGTCTGCCACCTATCTTGGAAACACCTTCAGCGAGCTGCCCATACCAACATCATCAAACCACTGATAGTTGATAAATGCATATTATTTTTGTCTTTTTTATTATTAATTCAAGTGTATATTTTCTATGGATCTCCAATTTTAGAAAAGCCTCTTTCTGAAATAAAATCATGAATCTATGAAGCACAATAGATATTTGGATGGAGCTCCATTTTTTTTGAATCATTGAGCACACAATTGAAGTCTCCAATAAACACCCATGGTCGATCGTAGCCCACAAAGCTCCAAACTGCATCGATTTATGTTCAACATGGTTACTAAGGTATAGACCCGCAACCTTGAAATGCTTATTGCTTTCTCGGTCCAAACATGAACAACTAATAACTCCATCATTGATCTGAAAATTTGAGCACTCTAATATACATTCTATCAGACTCACATAATGCATCAGGGACAACATTAAAATCAATACATTTATATGTAAAAGATAAAAAATGCTTAAAGAAAATCATTATTTCAATAATAAAAAAGATCTCAGGATGATAAATCCAGATAAAAGATTAGAGATCTGTAAAACTGGGGTTTAACAAAACCCCTAATGTTTCATGAAAAATCTTTAACATACTTACCTTTGTAGAGGCCGGAGAGTGATGTAACTTATCCCAGAGGGCCTGCCCTGACAAACATTTCTAAGGACGTCCTACCTTTTGCTTAGTTTTCTTAATTTGGGCGAATAGTTGTAATATCCAAAACATTAGGCACCTGCATGTAAATACTTCAAAAAAATGCCTTTTTGTAAATTATTTGTTTTTTTTGTAATTAACCTATATGTTAGATGATTTTTTGTAAATGACCAATACAACCATAACCTTAACTAGCAGGTGATATTATTATAATCAAATTGAATCGACTGTTTGATGATCTTATTGATACTTGAATAGGTTTTCTTTTTAGGGTTTATCTAACATTAAACTAGTTGCAGCTAACATTAGCTACAAACGATAAAAGTACATTTAAAAACAATGACATTCTTGAAAATATACTATCATGTTTGGGCATAAAAAAAGAAACTCTTTAAATTTGAATTTATGGAGTGTAGTATGCTTTTTCACTCTTTTGAAAAAGGTATTTAACTTTTTGTTTTTCATACACTTTACTCTGAAAAGTGATCATATTCTTTTACACGTACCACAACTTTTAAGAGTATTTTAATCATTTTTAGCTAAAGTTAAATACAACTAATTTAATATAGATAAGCCTTCTTTTTATTTTTTAACTTTTATAATAATTATGATTTTTTTGAGCTGTTATATTGTTTAAGCATTAAATGCCTAATTTGGAATTTGATTGGACCCTATAATTGTCATTTATTTTATTTCATATTTTTTTGTTTTAGATATTCTTTTTCTAAGTTTTATGTTTTTTATGAATTTTTGAACTTTTTAAAAATAAAAAATTTAAATTTGATATTGAATTGGCTGATTTTCTAAACCATTTTGAAAAATAGTTTCAATTAAGAAACTGATTCTGACAACGTTGTGTTAATAAAAAAAAAACTTTTATTTTCACTGTCAAAGGGAGACGTTAATAAAAGGGTATCTCTCATGCCACGTGAGAGTGTCCCAAAACGAGGTTCCTTTTGTGCAAGATTTCATCCTAAAATCCAACGGCAATCTCTCACGCCATGTCCCCACCAATCGAGCAAGGAGAACCGTATATCTTTTGTTGGTTTCGTCTTTTTTGCTAGGGTTGCAAACGGGTCTGATCTGGGTGCGTCACCAATACTGGAACAGACTTTCCATGAGTGATCAGTTTCATTTTGGGTCCAGATCCGATTCAGGATATATGGCAAAGTTTGAGATCCAGATGCGCAGGTCTTCTTTTTTCTTTATATATATATATATATAGGTTAATCTAACATTAAATTAATTGTGTTAATATTATATAGATCCAACCTTATGAAAATGACTAAAGCACCTTTAAAATAATGGTGTTTTTAAAAAATACAAGACTACTTTTTAAAATAAACAAATAATTTTGATAGCTTCATAAAGTTTTTTTTTAAAGGTGTTTAACTTTTAAATTCTTCCAAGTTTAAAAATACTTATAATGTTTAAAAAAGTAATCATGTATTTTTAAAAAAAATATCATGCATGTTAAAGGTATTTCGATCATTTTAATAAGATTGAATTCATCTAATTTTTTAACGTTAGATTAACCCTATATATATATATACACACACACAAAATGTGTCATGTTAGAATTGGAGGCAACCAGGTTGTGGTCCTATTTGTTCATAGGATTATGATTCAAATCCTGCTGAGCCTGAATTCACTTGTTCCCAATCTGATCCATTCATGAAAGAAAACATGTTTCTTGTGGTTCTCATGTGCAACCAAATTTCCTTTGGTGTGGTATTCCATGTGGTAAGTGGGGTCCTATGGCAAGCTGAAGGTCCAGGTAGGGATGGCAGTGAGGCGGGGCGGGGAACAAGGTCTCCACCTCCACCCGGCCTCAAAATTTTATCCTCCACCCCCGCCCCGCCTCCACGGCGGGGATGGATTTTATCCTCCACCCCCACCTCCATCCCCGGTCCAAACGGGGATGAGGCGGGGCGGGGCGGGGATATTGCGGGGAAAAGTGGTCGGGGCGGGGATGAGGCGGGGATCATGGCGGGGCGGGGAAAAGTGCATGTCCACCCCCGCCCCGCCTCCGCGGTGGGGATGAATTTTATCCTCCACCCCCGCCTCCATCCCCGTTTCATACCCTTCATCCCCGGTCCAAACGGGGCGAGGCGGGGCGGGGCCCCGCTTTCCCCCGGTCCACTGCCATCCCTAGGTCCAGGTTGGAATCCCTCTGCCACATGGGGCTTAAGAGTTATCTGGTAGGGGTCTGCCTAACCCCAGCGTGCCTTTCAAAAAAAAATAAAAAATTTCTTTGTGGTAAGCTAAGGATCCAAACCTATTTTTGCCAACCACTGGTAAATAGGCCAGGCCAGCGTAGTGTCAAAATACAAATTCCATGCAGCCCGACCCAACCAGGCTCATTTACCAGTTGGGATTTAAGGACCTGGCCTGACCCACAGAGACTTGGCCCAATAATAATTGGTCCCAGCCCGAACCCAACAGGATATGATGTCTTTCCAGTTGAGCCGAGCCCGAACTGGCAAATTACACATGGGCCTGGGTCTTGAGGCTTGGCCGGGTCAGGCTAGCAGTGTGTCAAGCTCTAATGAGCCTGATCTAGTAAGACCTGATGTCTGCCCCTGTTCGGGTGTTCAAATTTAAATCTGGTAATGTCACTGCACTGCCTGTTAATATCTGGATCTATTTTGACGATAAAGAAACCCTGACCAAGAACCGAGTCACTTAATGGGCCTCCCTCCCTCGCTATGAGGTAAAACTTCGAGATGAGGACACGACCACCCAACCTTACGAGCCCCAACTGGATCTAAAATCATATTCATTTCTGGTTCTTTCTTGATTTGGGTAGACCTATACAACCGAACCGAGTCCAAACCCATTACATCAGCAAAAAAAAGGCCATTATTTCTAAGCTTACAACTGCTGTGTCGACGTTTATGCCAGGTGGGACCCACAACCCTATGTGATTTTGATATCTCCTTCCCTAATCAATTTATCATCCATTTCAAAAATGACCCACAAGCTTAGCGGACCCGTCCTCGGGTCCGAATAAAAACGGCCAAAATATACCACGTCACGTGTGCCACTCAGAATCCAGCACGTTTCGGTTTCAGACCCTAAGAACTTAAATTTAGAAAAACAGGTCCAAACTTTCAGTTATTAAAATATACTGGTTTCATTTTAGCTTTCCACATGTATTACTTAAATCAAAGTGTACAAATGTGTTGAGCGATAGATTTAGTAGGAAACGACACTTGGATCATGTTTTTTCAATGAAAACATGATAACCCTTGATTATTTAAGAAAATCTTAAACCATCAATTTTTTAAATGCTAAAAAAATCAACATGTGTATCGGAATCGGATGATCCAAGTGCCAATTCATATAGAATCAAACATGTAGAATGCAACCGTATGCTCAGATACAAGAAAAATATGAAAAAAACTTTGGAAAGCACTAGAAAAGTGGTTAGCAACTATTATTATATATATAGTAATGCATTCCTTAGGCCCCTTTTTTCCTTAGGTCTCATTCACATTAAAAAATCACAGTTTTAAGTATTTGTTTTCATATCTAACACATGTGATCTATAGGTTTTATTTAGTGGAACCAACTTTTGGATTCTCGAAATTTGACCTATATACAGGTTTTTCCAGTCATCCAAAATGAATGGTTATGAAGGTACCAACTTTTCTTGTTCAAAAAATTATATTTTTTCATCAAAAAAAGATGATACAGGAGTCAATTCCCACTAAATCAAGCATGCTAAACACATCTTACAGTTCAAATCTGAGGCAGAACCAGAAATGGGGCCTAATATGTTGAATTCTGGTGTGTATATATATATATATATATATATAAGGTTTGCTAATAGGGATGGCAGTGGACCGGGGTGGGGGACAAGGTCTCCACCCCTACCCTGTCTCAAAATTTTGCCCTTCACCCTTGTCTTCATTTTTGCATGGGTTTTGATTTTAACCTTCATCCTAGAATTATTCCTGGTTTCATGTCCTTTATCCTTGGTCCAAACGGGGCTAGGCGGGGCATGACCCTATTTCTCTAGTCCTTTCGTCACTGTCACCTTCTGCCATTAGAGGAAGAAAAGGGGAGAAATGGGAGCTCGCGTAGCTCATTATAGGAAGGAGAAGGAGAGACCAGAAATTCAAAAAAGGGTTTTATGCTAGGGTTATATATATATATATATATATATATATATATATATATATATATATATATATATATATATATATATATATATATATGTGTGTGTGTGTTTCAAACCATCCCTTACTCCTTTAAAAATATATATTTGCATGTATTTTTTACTTAGTTTAAACTAGGTTTTTGAGACTTTCATTTGAGAACAGGAGAAAATATATTCCAAAACATTAGCACCTGTGAAAAAATTGAGTATCTACAATTTCTTAATCAATAAAAACCTTTTCCATATTTTAGAATTTAAAATTGTTTCTTATTGTAACATTATTTTAAAAATAAAATTTTATTAAAAATATTAAAATAATAGTCATGAATCTAATTAAAATCAGCGAGTACATGTCGCTCAAATCAACAAGACATGCAACTCAAATGGCATGTCTTGTGACTATAAATTAGAGCTTTGTCCTTAGGGAATCTACTAGTCTACTACTGCTTCATTCTCTTGCACCATATTCAACGTACGTGCGCCTGGAAGAAGCAGATTATTTTCATTTACCAAACTTACTATAGTTAACTACCCTTTTCAAAGTAAGTATGCATGGAAGAAGCACATTATTTTCATTTACCCAACTTACTATAGTTAACTACCCTATTTAAAAATAAAATTTTATTAAAAATATTAAAATAATAGTCATGAATCTAATTAAAATCAGCGAGTACATGTCGCTCAAATCAACAAGACATGCAACTCAAATGGCATGTCTTGTGACTATAAATTAGAGCTTTGTCCTTAGGGAATCTACTAGTCTACTACTGCTTCATTCTCTTGCACCATATTCAACGTACGTGCGCCTGGAAGAAGCAGATTATTTTCATTTACCAAACTTACTATAGTTAACTACCCTTTTCAAAGTAAGTATGCATGGAAGAAGCACATTATTTTCATTTACCCAACTTACTATAGTTAACTACCCTATTCAACGTAAGTATGCATGAAAGAAGCACAGTATTTTTATTTATCAAACTTACTATAGTTAACTACCCTATTCAAAGTAAGTATGCATGGAAGAAGCACACTATTTTCATTTACCAAACTTACTATAGTTAACTGAGAACTTTGTTAGGATAAAATGTATTTTTTTGGATGAGTTGTTAGGATAAAATGTCAGTAGTTTAAGATTGGGTGGTTGGATGGAGTTTTACCTGGCCAAGGGTTTTTCTTCGTCATTAAAAAAAACAATTGCCTGCAAGGGCTTCACTCATCTTGTAGGGTATGTCACAAGTTCGAAACCCACGGGTGGTATACCTTGCCGCAAGGTCAAAGCTGAGTGTACTTCACAGTGGGCAGGGGAGACCTTAAAGGTTTTACCAACCAGAGGGTTTTATTTTTCATTGAATTATCTAAAAAAAAAATACAACAATTACTAGAACAAGATAATGCTTTAAATTTTAAAAGGTAATTGGAGAAGGGGCATGGTAGCCTACTAAATAGTGCAGCTTGCTACAACAACAACATGGTTGAGAGTAGGAATGACAGTGGATGCGAAAACGGGGCCCATCCTTTCTCGCCCCGTTTGGACCAGGGATAGAGGACATGAAACGAGGATGGAGGTTAAAATCAAAACCCATGCGGGGATGGAGACGGCGATGAACTTATGCTTTCTCCCGCCTTGCCCCTGTCTCGATGACCGCCTTGCCCTACCCTGTCCCCAATCCTTCTAAGGATGGCAATGGACCGAGGAGAAACAGGGTCCTGCCTCACCTAGGTCAGTTTGGATCAGGAATGAATGACATAAAATGGAGATGGAGGTTAAAATCCATACCCCTGTGAGGATGGAGGTCAGGGTTTTGAGATGAGGTGGGGGTGGAGACCTTGACCCCCGGCGGGTCCACTGCTATCCCTAGTTGAGAGACCTTAAAAACAAGGGTGGTAAGTGCACTTTCTATAAATCTTGCACTTAATGCTTATGGGTGTGTAAACTGATGAATGCAACTTTTTTTTTTCTGCACACATTGTAAAACAAATAGATGGAGGAAAATAAAGAAAGAAAAAAAAGTGGTGGCGGTTTTTGGTATTCAGTTTTGGACCGTTTAGGTGATGAGATTGGGGGATTGAATTCAAATCTTGTGGATTGTGGATGCGATCCAAGCTGGCACAAACACGGAAGCATGTCATTTAATTATTAATTTTTTTGTTACTATTATTATTTTTGTCAAAGATGGTCATTCAATTATTTTTAAAACCATGCTTGTTATTCCAAACAAAGGTAGAAGGCGGAGAAGAAAGAAAAGAATGAATACAAATAAAAACTTGGATTTTGGATAAATTTCCAAATGCAGAGATTTTGGATGTAGAAATATAAGGAAACCATTTGGAAATCTTTTTTCACCCTTTTCTATCTTAACCCAAACACCATCGTCGTCGTCATCATCATCATCATCATCAAATGTCGTACCAAACGCTCTCTCCCTGCTTTCCCCAAACCACCATCTTTGCAAACATGATTTTCTCTTCTCCTCTGTTCTCCCAGGTAAACAAAATAACACAAACCCTCTCTTAAGTTAAAAAGCATAAGAAGAAGAAGAAAACCCAACTATCCAACCTCTCTCTCTGTGGTTCAATTTTGCTTTGTGGGTATCTCGTAAAATAATTCTGCTACCGAAACGCAGGGCCGTACCGGATGCGACTCGCCGGAGATGGAGAGTACGAACGGCCTGAAAGCCGGTTCGTGGCAGGAGGACGCCTGTAGCGGCGGAGGGGACGACTTCTTCGTCGACGACCTCCTCGACTTATCGAACCAGGACGACTTCGCAGCGGAGGAAGGAAGAGAAGGAGAAGAAGAGGAGGGGGAGTCGAACTCATCGCCGCCGGAGAGCCAGTCCGGTTCGACGTCGACGGTCTCGGACCGCTCGTCCGGCGCCGTTTTCGATGACGCCGTCGGCGAGCTCTCCGTCCCGGTAAGTGTTTTTTTGTTTTTCCGGCCTGTTTCTGTTCTACCCGCGCGTTTTGCCGGCCTGATATTTTCTTTTGGGGGTTGTCGTTTTCCTCGCTGCCTTTCGTTGAATAGGTCGACGAGTTGGCGGATTTGGAGTGGCTCTCTCACTTCGTGGAAGACTCCTTCTCCTCCGGAACCGGTTCGTTGCAGTACTCGCCGGAAACCGGCGGAGAATCCCGTGTCCCGGCGAAAAAACCCGGTTTACTGCTCCAAACCCGGGTCCCCATGAGGGCGCGCAGCAAGCGGTCTCGAACCAGCCGCACCTGGTCGTATCGAGACGGGTTTCCCGAGTTGACGTCGTCATCCTCGTCAACGTCATCGTGTCTCAACCCGGTTCGAGACGTATTGGATGGTAAGAAGCGGCTGGGGAAGCACCGGAACCGGGTCGTGAGGGTGCCGGAGAACGCGCCGGTTCGGAGGTGCAGCCACTGCCTGGTCCAAAGGACGCCCCAGTGGAGGGCCGGGCCACTCGGTTCCAAGACCCTCTGCAACGCCTGCGGTGTTCGGTACAAGTCCGGCCGGTTGCTGCCCGAATACCGTCCGGCGGGGAGCCCAACGTTCCTGAGCGACGTCCATTCCAACAACCACCGGAAGGTCTTGGAGATGAGGAGGATGAAGGAGATGATGATGACGACGATGGTGATGAAAGCCTTGCCGGAAAGCGGTTTGCCGGCAGTCCAGAGCTATTAACCGGTTGTATATTACTGGTGGGTGGCGGTTTTTTCATTTTTCCTTTTTGTAATTTTATAGCTTGTAACGGACTTGCTTATCACTAGCGTTTTGCTTTTCTTTTTTTAGCCATTCTTTCATTTCATTCACTCTCTTATGTTGGTTATTCATTCAATTTTCAAAGAATGTGATAAGATTTGGTGAGGGTTAAAATAATAGGTTCTCTTTTTCTTTTTTTAGTTATTATAAAGTAGCAACTTTTAACTTGTTGTAGGGTCTGAGGTTTAAGAGAGAGTTTTGGTTTGCATTAATGGAAGGGTTTTAAGCTTTGATATAATGTTTTCTTTTTTCTTTAATTTCTAACGCTTACCATTCATGGAAAATGATTCAACTAAATCTGAATAGCTGGTGACTAATGAATATAATGACTATATGTGATGTGCTAGAGAATGTTTTTTTTTTTTACCCTGAGAAACTGCCTCGGGGTCTCTGTCCATGTGGATGTAAAACTCGGATGGCTTACCCTTCGACCCTAGGGAGTTACCAAGCTTCGGCTTACACCCATGGAATTTGAACCTAGACTGCCCGTCAAATGGTCTAGGCCTCATCCTACTACTAGGAATGGCAGTGGACCGGGGGAAAGCGGGGCCCCGCCTTGCCTCGCCCTATTTGGACCAGGGATGAAGGGTATGAAACGGGGATGGAGGCGGGGACGAAGATTAAAATCCATCCCCGTCCGGGGGTGGAGGCAGGGATGGACGTGCACTTTTCCCCGCCCCGCCCCGTCCCCGCCTCATCCCTGCCCCGACCACTTTTCCCCGCAATATCCCCGCCCCGCCCCGCCTCATCCCCGTTTGAACCGGGGATGGAGGACATGAAACGGGGATGAAGGTGGGGATGGAGGAGAAAATCCATTCCCCGCCGGGGATGGAGGCGGGGGTGGAGGATAAAATCTTGAGGCGGGGCGGGGGTGGAGACCTTGTCCCCCGCCCGGCCCCACTGCCATCCCTACCTACTACGCCAAACCCCTTGGGTCTGTGCTAGAGAATGTAGAATTGATGCTTAAGGCTCTCTTTGAGAGCCGACGAATGAAGTGGAGACAGGGATTCCAGAGATCCCCACCTTGGTTCCCCTTCTTGTTTCAGCGTAGTTGAAACAAGAGTGGAGTTGGGATGCTCAGCTCGTTAGTTTTGGCGGAGTTCAGAAACATCCTTCTGATGATGTTATTGTGAACTACTCCGGTCTGCTCCCGTCCCGTCGGTGTCTACCTTTCAACTCCGGCTCCCAAACATAGCCTAAACCTTGAAGACATTTATTTTTTTGTTCATGTGAGAGAGCCTCTTTAGGCACTTAGAATCAAGGTTGTTAAATGCGATGAGGCGAAGAGAGGCGTTGAGCATGTTATGAAGCGAGGCGTAAGCCTCGAGGCGTTGAAGCGTATGCTTCATGATCAAAATAATAAAATATATAATATTAATAAAATAGCACTGGTAAATGGTTTTTAATATAAATATACATATATGAGTTTGCTATATACATATATGAGTTTGTTTGTTGGTTGATTTAGTAAAATATATAATATTAATAAAATAGCACTGGTAAATGGCTTTTTTAATATAAATATACATATATGAGTTTGCTATATACATATATGAGTTTGCTTGAGGTTGATTTAGTAAATATAAGGTTTTTGAAGGACTTGAAAAATAAATAGCTCCCAATTTTTTAAATTATAATCTTGAATTTGTTTCCATGCCTAAACAAAAAAAAAATCTTAGTGATGCATATAAATATTTTTTTCTTGGACATATCAAATGCATACATGCAATAGAACTATCATGAAAGTATAGTTTTTCAGCAATGCACTTTTGCGCACATCTCTTACTTATATACAGGTATATGTAAATTTAAGTTAGTTACACTAATGCAAGATTTTTAGTGGTTTACCACCACGCAATTAATCGGGAGCTATTAATGCTATTGAAACTTGCATCAAACATTTAGCTGAAATCATAGTGAGGGCAATCCAAACTGTGTTATATTTGAAATTATTTTAGATAATTATGTATTCAAAGCAATTCCAGAACGCTTCAGGTATTGAGTGTGCGCCTCGCATATGAGGCGTAAGTACTGAGGTGTACGCCTCTCACAACACTGCTTAGAATGTTTGAGGGGTTGTGACTGGATTAACCATCGGGGTCTATTGACATGAGTCCTATTGTTTTCAAGGTGTGGTTAGATGATCATATTTGAAAAGAAAAAAAAAGATGAAACCTAAGTGGGTTGAACGTTAGATGATCATATAAAAAAAAGAAGTCTTCATGGACTTTTGGCATCAAATCCTACTGCACTAGTTAAACGTGACTGACCCATTGGTTTGAGTGTTGGATGCAATAAAATAAATACAAATGGTGAAGGACAAGGAGAGTGGGGCCAATTTTCTCATTTAAATGACACAAAACAGTATGTGTGCAAGTTATCATGGAAAAAAAAAGTTATGGAATTCTTGGGAAGAAAACGTTTTGGCTGTTGAGAAACTCACGAGTCACTGTTGTGTCAATCAGAACGTGACACGTGTTAAAATCATTAAAATGATATTAAAAATTAATTTTAATCATTTTTTATGTTTATTAAAAAATGGTTGATTCAGGTTAGTATCGTATCGATTTTCTGCCCTTTTAGGCCATAATATCTAGATCACCAGTTTCCTTTATTACACGGAGAAACAGCACTCAAGATCGAAAAGAAAAAAATCATAGATGATTAGTGATTATACAACTTAAAAACGAGAAAGATAAGGACCCATTACAGTGTTTGATGATGAAAAGAGGATATGGGTAGATATTCTTCAATTGTGGGCATGGCTTGGTTGGATTCATCATGAGCACAGTCCTTTAAACAAATCAAACCACACACCAAATGCTTGTTGCTTTTGGAGGTGCCACACCAATTCCCATGATTGCATTGATCCTTTTCAACCACATTCTACTCTATCAACAACATATAGAATTACTTATTGGTACGAGGGTTTAAACTTTTTTTTTTCACTGTTATCTTTTGGAGGGTAGAGGGGCCAGGGGTTTGGATTTGGATTTGGGCTGCATCCACTTGAATATGGACATGGATCAGACTTGAATGACATGTCGTTGGATAGGCCGACGTGTGCAGCCATCGGCACGTATTATACGGTGCGTAGACTGACCGGTTCAGAACTAGCTTTTGCTATTTGGAAGAAGTGGCAAAAAGCAAGTTGTTATTGCCAGTGTTGTGAGAGGCGTACGCCTCAGTACCTGAAGCGTACGCCTCAGAGGCGAGGCGCACGCTCAAGGTACTGAGGCGTTGCTGTGATGCGCCCCTCATCAACCTCCGACCAGTTGTGACCACCGACCACCGGAGTTGCTGTGCTGCAGCTGCTGCTCAGTCTTCTCCGACCACCGGACGACCGGCATATCCCTCGCTTCCGTACCAGCTGGGTGGGTGGTCCTTCTCTTACTGCCTCCCCTCCCACCGCTTCACTTCCATTCCAGTTGTGAGAGGCATACGCCTTAGAGGCGAAGCGCAGGCTCAACGCCTCGCTTCGCCTCATCGCATTTAACAACCTTGGTTATTGCACCAAGCAGTGGTCCTCATAATTAGGGATGCACACGAGCCAGGTTTGAGTCGAGCTTGGGCTGGCTAGGCTCGGCTAGAAAATCTGGTTGTTCAAGCTCAAACTCAAAACCGAGATTGAACAACTTTTGCCCGAGATGGGCCCAAGTTGAATACCTTTAATTTAAAAAGATTTTTTAATTTTTGAACAAATTTGTATAAAATGCTTTGGAAAGAAAACCATTGGATTTGAACCCATACCAGTTTTAAATATGACTAGTAACTTATTCAATAAGGTAAAACTTCTATTTGTGAATATATTATGAACAAAATATATACATATATAAAATCTAATTTTTTTATATAACTATATGAGCCAAGCTAAATCGGGCTTACCGAGCTTCTACGAGTTGGACTACCTTTTCAAGCTTGGCTCATTTACGTGTACGAAGCCTGAATCCTTATTCATGCTCAGCTCATTTATTTTTTTGAACGGAGCCAAGCTTAAACCGGTTGAGCCAGAATTATTTTCTCAACGGGTCAGAGATTCGTGAATCTACACTTAAAAAAATGAATTTCTGATCCTAGAAAAGGAGGATCGGTGATTCAGTATCGCTCAGGTTTTGGCCAGATCCATACCCTTATTCACCCCAAGCAGGATTTGCATGCACACGATTGACCAAAAAAAGTTAGGGGTGAGCATTGGGTTGGCCCGACCCAAGGCATGTTAGGAACCAACAGGCCCAACTCAGACCTCCCGCTGAAGCCTGGCTTGACTATTGGTGGGACCAGGCTGCAGCCAAGTATTACCGGTCAAGGACTAGGTGGGTTAGGTTAGGTCCTGTATGCCCGACTAGTAAAAAGGTTGGCTGGGCTGGGCTCTATTGAGATATGGTTATGGGCTAGTAGGGCCGGGTTAAATTTGATTTGGGCTCAAGGAGCACATGGCAGCCGAAATAAGGATCTATCTTGGGTATGGAACCCTTCAAGTCCGAAATGGCACCCAAGCTGCAATATCCAAGTTTATCTTACTTTTTAAGATGAGAATCTATATCCAAACATCATAATCATTTTGTGCCAATGGCGAACTTCGATACTACCAAGAATGGGAACATGTGGGCTTTCACTACAAGAAAAATGTTAATTAGCGACGAAAATTTATGATGAAAATAATTCAGCATAAATTTACGACGGATTAACGAGAGAAAATTATTCATCCTTAAAATTGGAATTAGTTGCAGAATTAGCGACGGAAAAATTTTGTCTCAAAATCCATCACTAATTAGCGATGAAAATGTTTTGTCTCAAACTCCGTCGCAACTTCGCGACGGATGAGCGACAAAATTTTATCGTCGCTAATCTGTCGCTATTTAGCGATGAATTTTGAGACAGAATTTTTCTGTCGCTAATCTGTCACTAATTTTTGATGTAAAACGGTTCATCTAGGACGCGAAATTAACTCCGCAAACTTGCTCTCTCTCTCTCTCTCTCTCTCTCTCTCTCTCTCTCTCTCTCTCTCTCTTCTGTCGACTGCCCCCGCGCTGCTCGCCATCTCCGCTCCCACTCTTCGGCGACCCACCATCCAACAGCTCCCTCCGGAGACCTCGCCGACCACCTCCCGTTCTCCTCCCTCGGTCATTCCCCCTCTATCACCCCTTTCCCTCGGGTGAGCCCTCTCTCTAGCTCACCGTATTTCAACCACCTAATGTCGGCAACCCCCACTCAGTGTCCGGCCCTCTCAGGTGATCGCTTCCCCCCTCTCTGTTTTCTTCTTCTTTATCTTCTTTCTTCTCGGCTCTCATCTCTCTTCTACATCCTTTGTCCCCTGCAGCTCACCGGCAACCCCACCCGACGTTCGACCACCTACCACTGTCGGTGACCTTAGCCAAAGCACCTTCGGACCTCCTCTCCCCACTGCCATCTCCCTCTCTCCAATTTTGGTTCATTGGGCACCCAACCGCCTCCCTCTCTGGCAGCCTCGTCGGGCATCTGACCCCGGTCGACACCCTCTGTTCCCACTCTCTCTTTCTTCCCTCGCTCGTCCTTTCCCCCTTCTTACCTTCCACGATCTCACCCTCTGGTGACAACGTTCGCAGACCCTTCACCGGCCCGCTCAGATGACTCTCTCTCTCTCTCTCTCTCTCTCTCTCTCTCTCTCTCTCTCTCTCTCTCTCTCTCTCTCTCTCTCTCTCTCTCTTTCTCTCTCTCAGGCATCGCGGGAGGGGCACAAACCCCTCCCCACCTTCTTCTTTGCCGACAGGATGGGCCTGCCGACACTTCCTTTTTTGCTGGCAAGTTGGGCATGTTGACTCTCCATTTCGGATAGGCAGGGGTGTGCCACCTCTACCTTTCCGGCAATGGGGCTTTGCCCCTGCCCGTTGTGTCTTTCCTGACAGGTAGGGGCAAAGCCTCTGCCGCCTTTGGTTTTGCCAGTAGGGGCTATGCCCCTGCCCCTCTCAGTCTCCATTTTTTGTTTCGGTCGGGAGGGGAGATGCTCCTGCCGTCGTTGGGGTTCCTTCGGTAGTGGCTTTGCCCTTGCCCCTCTTTTTCCCTTGGCAGACAGGGGTGTACTCCCTGTCTCTGCCCCTTTCTCCCTCTTTGGACCCCAAACGGCAGGGGCTTCGCCATTTGGGCCATCCGACATGTAACGCCCCAACTTTTTATAGTAAAAATTTTGGAGTAAATTTTTTTTTTTGAAATAGCGGAAGTGCGAAAACACAAGTCGGGTGCATTACAGGGTAAAACAGAGAAGTACTAAAAGCATACCATTAATTAAAGCATTAATGTCATTAATTACATCTCATAACCGAAATGTAAATCTATTAATCTGAGTTCAAACAGGAAACACTGAAAACTGAGATCTCTTGACTACTTCCAAATGCGACGCTGCGATGCTCAAATTATGCGTTACCTGAAAAATTTTAATGCAGAAGGGTCAGACTCCCTTGTCTGCGTAAGAAGTATTATATTTATATATTGTGCTTAGTGTCCTGTGTACAAATATGTGCAACATTTGCAGAATCATAATTGTAAAGTTTCAGGCAATATAACTTGCTAAGAAGGAAAATTCTACTGAAATAGGCATGATTTCTACTTTGTTATTAAACAAGAAAATACCAAGTGTGTGTTCATTCTTACACGCATTATGTGTTTTTATCATTTACAAGATTCACTACAAGGATTACAACATTTATTCACAAACATCTATGAGAACAATATAAACGTTTTATGTTTATCTTTCCATTACCCTATGGGTACGCATAGGCATTCGACATCGTATCCGATCCTCTCCAAGGTAGATCATGGGTCCGGTAACATATACCGTCTTTCAGGTATACCCAGAGCCCGAAGAATCCGGTAACATACACCATCTTGCAGGTGTACCCAGAATCTCGAAGGTTTTATTGCTATATTTTTATTTAACATTTTCTATATAACCATGTGCGAGCTATCACACCACGAGGATTTCCAAAATTCTGAACCCGACTCGGGTTCACATACATTGTATGCATTTTAAGGTTCGGGTGCTATACGCACCATCAACATAGCATTTCTCGAAATATGGCTCGACTCGGAACCCACAATTACGTATTTGTTTATGAGCTATGGCGTACACATTCGTACCCGTTAACCATGCCATCCATGTGGCATGGTTTGCTTGTTTTGTGATATATATATATATATATATATATATATATATATATATATATATATATATATATATATATATATATATATATATATATATATATATATATATATATATATATATATATATATATATATATATATATATATATATATATATATATATTAAAGTGCCCTTACTAAGGTCACAAAGACTCATCGCAACAAGATTTATTTATCATTCATATCCACATCTCTTTCTTTATGTGTACATGGATTGAAGTCACATAGACTTCATACACCCCACATCGGGCTGCCCTAAGCACACCCGAGTCGTGGCCGTCGCCTCAAACTGATGCCAAGAACAACAATACCAACTATGGCTTCAAAACTACAGCCACGCCATATCAATGGGGCCTGTAGTTCATGTTGGACCAGTGGGATCCAGCCACATCAGCAAGACAATGGTCTGACCCGCATACCGTGAGACATACTGAGTGTCGGCCCAACGTGCTCCACCTGCACGCTGATGATGTGGACCCGACGACCCTATTGGTGGTCTGCTGCCAAGAGTCGTAGAACAAACCTGTTAGGGATCGGTGATAACCACTGCACCGATGTGGTTCAGCCCGGCTTGACAGGGAGCCGATTGGTCAAAATGGGTTTGATTTGTCTGGTCATCCTTTCCAAGTCAGGAACGTTGCTAACATTTAGAATAGTCTCAACCCATTTGTCCTTCATTTGATCATCAAGGCTAACATTTTAGGAAAAGGAACTAGATTGGGTTCTCATGTACCTGCTAATCCCATACTGAACCAGACTAATGGGTTCAACCACCTAGGTACAGATTCACCATGCTCAGTCCTACATTGACAGAAGTAAATCATGAACTAAACGATATAGTTTGTTTGTTTGTTTTTTGAAATCATCTATTTGTCATCACTACCACCGATTTATTTGATAAAGAAAAGAAACGTAGCAGGTATTCGATTTTATCAACCACTCCAACTACTATATAGATGCTATCACAATATATATATATATATATATATATATATATATATATATATATATATATATATACATACCCCTATTGGCACATTTCTAATCTACGTCGGATTGAGCATAAGCACACACTTACATCAATGAACCCTTTGAATATGAAATGTTAATAAACCAGCTTGTTAACTATTGTTTTCAACTACTCAGGACCCACAGACGCATTTATATTTCAAGGACAGCATAAACATGTAAAAACCTACTCTTATAAACCAAAATCTTTTGTGCCATCACTTGCATAACTATACAAAGGAAATAAAACCTGTACAGTATTGTTTGGAAATCAATAACTAAAATTTCACCTGTACAGTATTGTTTGGGAATCACTAACTAAAATTTCAAATCACTCATCCTATGTTTGTCACTTGTTGATTTTGCAACCACCCTATCACGTAACCCTTACGAGTTATGTGATAGTATCTTGGTTCAGTTCACCCGATGGACTTGTTATTATATATATATATATATATATATATATATATATATATATATATATATATATATATATATATATATATATATATATATATATATATATATATATATATATATGGAGCTTAGCACAAAGTTGGATGCACGCTGGTAGCAGTATTGCATGGCTCGACAAAGCCAATGAAGGCTAAAAATTTAGCAGATGTTACTTAATAGAAATGAAAGGATATGAAAGAATCGATTTGTTAATGATGAATCAGACCCCAAACCAAAGGTCGATCAAAATAGGTATATGTTGTTTCATAACAGAGACCCATCGAATTTTTTTTTTCATGACTTAAACCCACGTGAAAGCTCATGTCTCCACTTAAGAAAATAAGAGCTAGTTCAATACTATGAATTATTGTTCAGCATCAAATATGTAAATCACCATTTTCAGATGCTCAAATCATGGTAATAACATTAGAACATAATCTAATATCAAATGACTCGCTGGGTTAAACACCTTCGACTTGAAATAGCTTATATCTATACGAAGACACATAACTCGTCTTGGTGGAGGGTTTTTTTTTTTAGCAGCTCACCGGCCTCTTATAGAGCTACATACGTGAAGGAGCTGGCACTCCAACACCCAAGGGCGTGTACAACACGAGACCCTTGTGTTAGCCAAGACAAGGGCGGTTCGCTGAACCACCATGCATTATTATTTCGTTGAAGGGATGACTCGGCCCATCCCGAGCACGAGCCTTGACACCGATTGTCAAGAAGGCAGATGGTGTTGTTCATAACAAGGTGGGTATTGCTGCGACATTTTTGCGCAACGGGACATGAAACTTACACACAATATATAACACCCCTTACCTCTTCAGAGCTTTCTGCCGGCGATAATGCGTTCTCCTTCCTTCACTTTGGAGCTCGGTACGTCCCAAGGGAGAAAAACTCTCTTGTTCGGCTATGGAGGTCGAGCACCACAATGGGATAGAAAGAGAAAACGTTGAGAGAAAGAGAGAGAGAGAGAGAGAGAGAGAGAGAGAGAGAGAAGTCCAGCCGTTTTTCCCTTTTTCCCCCATTTAATTTCCTTCCCTACTTAGGGAAGGTTTTGATTTTCAAAAAGAGAACTAATCTCCAACCCACGTTTTGTGTGGTTTGTTTAGAAATTTCCAATATTGCTCCCCCTTTACCTCATTAGCAAAGTGATTTTCAATGTTGCTTTATGGGTACCCCTTCATCCCATTTGGTGGGATTCCCCTTACTTTTTAGAAAAAGGGGAAAAAGTAGCCAAAATGTAGGCTTAACCCAACTCCTACGTTTTTACCATTCCTATATATATTATTTATTTATTATTATTATTTTTTTTTATTTCTCCATCATCCTCTTCTTGTGCAAAAAGGAAAAATCAATGCATAAGGGGTTTTGAACCAGGGTCTTCAACCTAAGGGGTAACGAACCCCACCACTTGTGCTACATTGTTTTTCGTTGCAAAGTGTGTAAATTAAATTGTATTTAACTCTTTTAGTTTTGTTTCGGATTTCATGAAAAAGCAATGTTTTTCATTTCTATGTGGGCGCTCCGGGGCTTTGAACTTGGGTTGTGGCTTCAAACAACCGAGTGCCTTACAACAACACTACACCATCACTTGGTGTTTACTTATGTAAGAAAATTCTATTTATGTCATATTTGGACGTTTTTCCTTGTTGATGGATTTCTTTCATTTTCAAGTGGATTTTTCACCCGTTGGTTCTAAACTTGCACTCTCTCACCATAAATGTGCTTCGGATCTCACGCTATTATCTCGAAACCATCGGGTTTCCCATTGGGTCCCGTGAACCGGGTCAAATCATCGGATCTTAATAAAGTTCGGATCCAAGTACCCTTTCTAGTATTCGTTACTGGGTTCACTTTACTGGCCTGAAATCCTCAAAATCACATTGAATATTTCATAAACCATATTATTTCACATAAACACACGTTTTTATTTTATTGAAAATTCCTTAAAATTCATGGGTTTTACACGACATGCAAGGCAGCCTCCCTGCCTATCTGTTCGTACCAGGCAAGGTGGTCATCCTACCTCTTAGTCATCATTTAAAATCTTCGTTGTATGACAGAAATCTAAATGTTAGAAATTTCGTTGTATTGCTTATATAAATGTGCATTGCAAGTGCACAGCAGAGCAAAATGCGCGATGCTTAATGCTAAGCATTGCATGCGGCTTAAAATACCATGCAAAAAGAAATAAGAAAAATGCAAATGCAAAAGCATGCAAATCGGGTAAATACTCATGGTAAGTAAGTGATCCAAGTGCATCACATGTTATTTACTTTCTTGGATACAACACTTTCTTGCTCACACATTGACTTAGGTGTGAATATCTAGGACTGTTTTGTTGGAGTTTGGAGATCATGCTGAGCATGATTTGAATGTATGAGAATAGAAGTGCTCTTATTTTTGTAGTTCGGATTTCATGCTAGTCATGGTAGTAGTTAGCGGGATATTGAAGTGTGCTTGCTGTAGGTACATGTTTGACATTGTTGTGATATGAATGATTGAATACTTACATGAAGTTATTTTCTATTTGATTATGCATTCCATATAAAATTGTATCATGAAAATATGCTTAAATTGAATGTATCATGTTTGTGAATGTGGTTTCATCTTTCTAAATATTCTTGTGATATGTATAAATATGATGTGATGGTGTTACACACGAAAATATTGAATTATCAATGCATACATAATAGTTCACGAAATTGCATTTTATGTTAAGCATGTTTGTGGTAGAGAGGGAAAGAAAATTTATGCATTAACTGAAACAAAAAAATTGCTCACCAACAATCACCAAACAAGAATTTCTAACAGATTTGTAAACCACAACAAAGTTTTAACCAACTCAACACAAGCAACAAGCAAAATGAAGACTTTATGACCTATAATAAGCAAATTATAGCAAACCAACAAGGAGAAATCAGTCATTATATATATATATATATATATATATATATATATATATATATATATATATATATATATATATCAAATCATTACATCCACCATCAATGCATGATAAATTAGATATTTTCTTCATTATAGCATTATTATGATTTTTTTTAACTAGTGAAGATAATATCCATAATAATATAGGACAAAATAACTGCTAACCATGAATGGATGTACCATAGGATAGTTGATAATGAGGTGTCGCTTAAATATATGAATGGTGTTGACAGTTTTATTGAATTTACAACGGCAAGTGTCAGTACAATGAATCTCACCGGTCGGATCAGGTGTCTCTGCACGATGTGTAAGAACAATCGATTTGTAGAACCTCATGACGTTAGACATCACCTATACAGAAAGGGTTTTGTGAGTGGTTATGAGAATTGAACACTTCATGGTGAAGAATTTTGAATCAATTTTGATGCACGGGTGGATGTGGTGCACGATAATCGATATATAAATTTGATATTTGATGCCGCAGGACCAGAACTGGGTTCTGCTATGGGTTTTAGTGATGTACCAACTGGGGTAGAGGAAGAAGCAGCGAACGGTGCAGCTAGTAGATTTTACGACTTACTTAGAGATGATGATGAACCACTGTGGAATGGTTGTGATAGTCACACTATCTTGTCTGCAGTTCTTCAACTACTGAATTTTAAGTCAAGGTATAATATTTTTAACTAAAATTAACTATAATCAAACATGTGGAATCATATTTAATATTGATTGAAAATTTAAAATTAACTATAATATTCATATCATTAAAAACCTAAATGTTAATTGGAGAAGAAACTACAAAAATCCCTAAACCAAAATGTTAATCAAAACCTTCATTCTTATATCAACAATTATGAATTTATGTTATTCAAGCATATAGAATAATGTTTAATGTTAATTGAAAAATACAAAAATATTTAAATTAAATATTCATCTAATTTAAAAATAAAATAAAAATCTAAATGATATTCAGAAAAAATACAAAACACTCTAAAATATAATTAAATATTTATGCTATTAAAAAACTAAATAAAAACCTCAATCCTAGCAAACATCATTCATAGTTTTCATATATAAGTTATCTGAAACTAAAAACAATAAAACCCTCAAATTTTTAACTAAAATCAAGCATGTAGATCATGTATAATATTGATTTAAAAAATATAAAAATAACTAATTAATATTTATCTTATTAAAAACCTAAATGCTAATTAGGAAAAAAAATACAAAAACCTTAAACTTAAACGCTAATCGAAACCCTAATTGTCGCATCATTGATTATACATTTATGCCTTAAACACGAGAGAGAGAGAGAGAGAGAGAGAGAGAGAGAGAGAGAGAGAGAGAGAGGACCTTGTCTTGTGGACAGTGTTATGTGTGGTGCGCCAAATGCCGGATGGCCGAAGGCTACCTCAACGCCTTTGAACAGTGGCCGATGGCGATAGGCCTATGGGTGTGTGACTGTGGTGTTGGGCCATCAAGGGGAGGGAGCCACACACACACAAAGGTGGGGTCGAGGGAGGTCGAGACTCGAGAGAGAGAGAGAGAGAGAGAGAGAGAGAGAGAGAGAGAGAGAGAGAGAGAGAGAGAGGGCACAAATGGGTCGCGAGGAGGTTGAAGGTCATAAGGGAATCAAGAGAGAAATAAAGAGAGAGTGTGGGGTTGGCTTGTCGACTGTTGTGGTCTATGGGGTCATGGGTAGGGGCAGAGCCATGGAGGGGACCACACGTGGGATCGTAGGGAGCATGGAGTACATGAGAGAGAGAGATGGCAGATATCGGAAGTGGGGTGGATTTGGTAAATAAAGGAGTTAGGGTGAGTCATCACCTGTCAACCCCCTCTGGGTCAGGCACCAGTGCCCACCCTGACCCAGTTAGGGTGGACATTGCCCACGTTTTAGGGTGTCAAGGTGGTCACGTGCCCACCCTCCCCATAACGTGGCTCCACCTTGTATCAAATTATCTTTGAATTAATTTAATAAATTGATTTCTATAAGATAAAAAATACAATGGATTAGTGAAAAATCTCATAGCACCAACTCATTATCTTTCTAGTTTTCATACAAGAGAGTGGGGGCCGGCTTGCCGGCCGTTGTGGCCTATGGGATCATGGGTAAGGGCAAAGGGAGGGGACCAAGGGTGGGATCATAGGGAGGATGGAGGACATGAGAGAGAGATGGCAGATATCGGGAGGCGGGGAATGAATTTGGTAATAAAGAAGCTAGGATGAGTTATCGCCCATCGCCCCCCTTTGGGTCGGGCACCAGTGCCCACCGTGACCCGGTCAGGGTGGACATTGCCCACGTTTTAGGATATTAAGGTGGGACATGCCCACCCTCCCCATAACATGGCTCCACCCTTGTCTCAAATTATCTTTGAATTAACTTAATAAATTGATTTCTATAAGATAAAAAATCCAGTGGATAGTGAAAAATCATAAGTTCATAGCACCAACTCATTATCTTTCTAGCTTTCATACAATTATTACAACTAACTAGGTAAATGGTATGCAACAACTACAAAGTTACCACAGAGCCATCAATGGAGTTTCCGATTGTAGTGCACGTTACCTTGTGTTGGGACGTTGCATGTTCAAAACTCAATGATACCTTGTATAACTAGTGAGGGGTGTCTAGCCCAACTTGCCTTTCACAAAAAAGTTGCTACACAGCCAACCAATTTATCTTTAGTTTCCATATTACTAAAGCAATTAATTAGGTAGATTAGGCTCAGCAGGTCAACCTGCTCATGCATTAACAACCTCTTAAAAGGGCAAGAGTGCACTTTTTTAATCTTATTATCGTCTCAAATTGCATTTCAAGATCATTTGGTTACGGGTGGCTCTTGGAAGTGATTGTTTCTATCATGACCTGTCTATCAATAGGGATGTCAATGGTTTGGTTTTCATGTCAAATATCTAACCAATTCTGGACCCATTTAGACTAATTTGGTAAGACAAGCAATGTCAGATTAAAAATCAGAAAATGACCTTACTGTATGAAAAAATTGACGTGTCTCCAAAAATGTCACAGGTGCGAATTTTCAATTTTTGCATGCCATGACGCTAAAATAATACACCCATAGAACTCATCAACAAAATTGCATATGAAGTTGCGATTTTTCAAAAACGATTATAAAATTCTAAACATTTTGTGAAACTCTTGATGAGTTTTGCGCGAGAAAATCATAAACTTTGTGGATGGGTATTGCATGAAGTATTACAAAATTCTTTTTTTCTTTCGAGATTTTGTACGAGCATAGTATAAAAGTGAAGCTTGGGATTCATGAAAAGTAGGCTTTTTGTAGTCTCTAACCAGTGAGAAATTATAACCACTTTTCCAAGACCAAGCATTGACTGTGAGAAGATTGGTGATGCTTCATCAGTGAAAATCATCAGTGAAAAATCATCGGTAGCGAGCTTTTTGGTTTAGGGCATCTTAAGGTATTGGTGGCATTGAAAATGAAATCTGCAACTCATTTTCATCATAGAGAACGTGAACGATGATGGGGGGCTTCGCTCTAACGAACTGTGATAGTTGGATAGGTGTGTTTTTTCCTCATCAACACAAAGTTGTTGTATCTCACAATTAGCGTTTGAACACATAATATGGGTGAAATAAAAAAATCATGAGAACAACATAAAGTATAGTGTTTTCTCTTCATCAAAGATGTGGTGATATACAACATTCTTGATGCAAAAGAGATGGAGGTATCTTTGTCGATACTTTGTTTTTTCTCCATCAAAGAGGTAGTAAGGAGTTGCATTTTTGTGAAATAATGGAATGAATGTAATATGTGAACGAGTTCATCTTATGAAAGAATAAAATGAATGCAATGTATGAGCTATTTCATTTTGTAAAAGAATGACGCTTCATTTCTCAACCCCTATTTTTGAAAACCTTGAATTTTGGGCCCCCACCAACGAATTTAGTGAATCTCCTGTGAATGGTGGAGGTGAATAAGCAATTTCGTAAGAAAAAAGAATTTCACAATACTTGTGTGATGCTAGTAAGAAATTTTGAAATATTGGACTTTCATAATTTTTCACACATACTTTGTGAAATTCTTTTCTAATGCGAAAAATAACCAATTGTGAAATTCACATGTACCTTGCGAAACTCATGTTCATTTACTATTATGTATACATTATACATAATTCATTCTCATAAACAAATCAATCACCTGTTACATGAACAACACATATCAAACAAAAAACAAATCAATCACCTGTTATATAAACAATTCATTCAAAATAAAAAAACAAGAATCAAACAACTTTATTTTCTATTATATACATAATTCATTCTCCTCAAAAATAAAAATAAAAAAACTTTATTATCTATGATATACATAATTCATTCATAAACAAATGCATACACATGGTAAGAATTTTCATCAACTTTCATTGTCGCAAGTGCAATAGTCGACTTCAACAACTTTCATCCAAAAGGACAAGTACACCCTTCGACTTAGACTCTTCATTAGTTTTCATTGTCACAAGTGCAATGTTATTCTTCATCAGCTTTTATCTACAAGCGCAAGTGCATCCTCTAGCATAGACTCTTCATCAGCTTTTCATTACTGCAAGCTGAGCATTAATTTTTTGGTTTGCCTAATCTCAAGTATTGCATATACAAAAGGACATATATTTCATCATCATACATGTAACATTCATATACCAAGTGAATAAACATGTACAAAATAAGTTAATAAACATGTATAAAAGTAATTACTAGAATGATTGCTTAGAAATGTTTTGCACAACGGTGGCCGACCATTCTTTATAAATATCGTAATCAATCTATACTGAAAAAAATGAACCTGCAACACACCATTAAATCAAATGAATACTTGAACAAAATAAGTACAATATTGGAAAAACATTATGTTTGTATCAGTCTCAATGAACGCTGCCGATCTAGGGTTAGCCGTTATCAAATGATGACAATAAGCGAGAAGCATTTTAAAGGACTCCTTGAATGAACCATATAGCATCAGTCTAGTCAATTTACATTCATATTATGCTTGTTTATAAGAAACCTCTATACCTACATCACGATTGAGGTCGTTTATAATTTTGCTTGGAGTAATCTTCGAGTTATCGTGCAAGCATCCGTGAATAACATGTAAAATCCACTTGAAAGGCACTTTTCAACTTGTCATGCACTCAAATAATTATTTTTCTAGTTTACATAAAATTAATGTAATTAATTAGGTAAATAATAATAGTTACCAAGTTACTATATAATAGTTAATTTTTGTATCTTTATATTATTAAAAAATTAATAAATACCTCAAGCGTGTCAAGCCAAGCCGATAGCCCACGGGCTTGCCCATGTATATAATGGGCTAGGTTCAGCCCGGTACCTAAC
This sequence comes from Nuphar pumila, assembly GCF_984573655.1. Taxonomy (NCBI): domain Eukaryota; kingdom Viridiplantae; phylum Streptophyta; class Magnoliopsida; order Nymphaeales; family Nymphaeaceae; genus Nuphar; species Nuphar pumila. The sequence continues at coordinate 10,502,429 of NC_143261.1, read as the reverse complement.
AGGCCCAGGCCTAAAACCATGGCCCAAACCCAGCCATGGTGGGCCGGTTCGGCTTGGCCCATCAGGTCACCCGGCCCGTTGCCTACCCATGCCACAAGTTTACACCATCAGAAAAGCTATCATAAGTATGTCAGGCTTAGCCAGTGTGACTAGGTCTATGATCTCGAGAATGATTTCCCTATCCTTTATGAAAAAAACAATCTTTTTCTTGACTCTGCTTTATCCTGACCTGCTTTGTTTCATTTCCAACAATTGGAATCAGAGGTTGGCTGTTCTCTAAGGTGTCCACCGCTAGTGCCCCACATGTGATTATGGGGCCAACACCAAACACAGTCAACTACTGAATGAGAACAAAAGAATCCAAACTTTTAACGTTGAAAGGCTGACTACAAGTTGTCCTCTTCCCCATGGTTCAAAAAAAAAAGTTGTACCACTTCAAAGCTGGGAAGCACATGAAATTTTGCCTCTTTCTGACCTCTCTTTTAAAACCAAAAAAAAAAACTAGGGATGCAACCTGTTTGGGTCTGGGATAGTTAAATAATCTAAATACATGGAGATGCGAATCAGAATCAGATCCGAAACGGCCAAAAGTTATAAAAACTCCATCCTGGATCCGATCCATTTACATCCCTGGAAAGATCTATCATGTATGTCTATCTTTCTAAAGTGTCCATGTTTAGATGTGAATTACACTGTAATTCTATCAGTGATTTGAATAAAATTGAATGCTTTGGAAGGTGTTTTCTTCCTTTCGGCTGTAACTTTTTTTACCAAGGGTTTTATGTTTTCACTGTATTATCGGAATGCTTGACCCATTGGAAGAACCTTTAGCCTGATATTCCAAAGAAAGACCCATGTTTTCTGAGAAAAACGTTTCAGGATCCAACTTATCACTGAAACTGTCAAATAGAGACCTATAGCTAATCTTGGTTAAGATCTTGAGTAAGGTATAAGGTCAAACCGGCAGGTCGAATGATTAGAAATTTTATTTGAATGTATTGTAATACTTGATACGAATGATTTGAATGCATTGCAATACTTGGTGTGAATGATTAAAAATTTTATTTGAATGTATTGTAATACTTGATACGAATGATTCGAATGCATTGCAATACTTGGTGTGAATGATTAAAAATTTTATTTGAATGTATTGTAATACTTGATACGAATGATTCAAATGCATTGCAATACTTGATGTGAATGATTTGAATTATTTGAATTATTTGAATGTATTGTAATACTTGATGCAAATGCATGAGTTGTATTGCAACACTTCATGTGAATGATTAAAAAATTTATTTGAATGTATTGTGATACTTGATACGAATGATTTGAATGCATTGTAATACTTGATGTGAATGATTTGAATTATTTGAATGTATTGTAATACTTGATACGAATGATTCGAATGCATCGCAATACTTGATGTGAATGATTTTAATTATTTGAATGTATTATAATTTATGTAACGAATGATTTGAATTATTGCAATACTTGATGTGAATGATTTGAATTATTTGAATGCATTGTAATACTTGATGCGAATGATTTGAATGCATTGCAATGCTTGATGTGAATGACTTGAATGCATTATAATACTTGATGTGAATTATTTGAATGTATTGTATGACGTATGTTATTTGTTAGAATATGGTTCGTGGAGGTTATAGTGGTCGCTCATCCAGTAGTAGTCAGGCTCAGCCTTCATCTTCACGGGCTCTTGTGATAGGTATATCATATAACTAATTGGATGCTTGATTAGTTCAAATGCGCATTCTGAGAATTTCTAACATATTTTTTTACAGATGATGTTGCGCCTGTACACGACCCACCTACACCAGTTGATCACACAAGTCAAGAGCCAACACAGGAAATAGGGTCTTCTCAGGCTGGCACAAGAAGACTCATTCGAATAGTGTATATCGATAATCGACCGTAAGTATTTTGTTTTCAATTATTGCATATCTTATAAATATTTTATATTGATATTTACTGTGTAACAATTCATGTGCAGCACGAGGTTTGAGCCACAAGAAGTAGTACGGGAGATTAGAAATTCACTTCTTCAATATCTACCATGACCGGTTGCTCAATGGAAAGAGTACCCAAAGGAGGTGTTAGACAGATTGTGGTCCTCATTCATGGTATACAGTTGTTCCTCATAGTTAATGTGTTTCATATTTAATTTATTTAAGTAATGTCTACTAACTTTCTGAAAATATTTGTAGGCTTCGAATCGCTTCGCAACTATGGTTGAAGAAAATGATGCAAGGAAGGTGTGACAGAAGGTGGCTGCCAATCGATTTGCAGACATGCTGCACACTATGAAGACTGCAGCAAAAAAAATATCTGACGTAGTAGATGATCCATTACTGTGGAAGGGTCATGGTCCTATTACTATCAGGAGAGATTACTGGGATGAAATGTGCGATAAGTGGGTGGGAGATGCATTTAGAAATCGCTCTGCGAAGGCTGCACAAAATCGATCAAAGATGCCTAAAGCCCATCTACACACAGGTGGATCTAAGACATTTATGAGCCACCTGAAGAAAATGGTAACTCATCAATATATAATATTAATTTTATAAGTATTGTTGCAAACTTGTGTATTAAATCTTTTGTCATTTAACTTCGCAGGAAGCAGAAAAAGGAGGCAGTGTACCATATAAGGATGTGTTTGTTGAAACACATAAACGGAAGATCACGAGAGTCTTCGTATCAGAGAAGGCGAGAACGACAACGGTATGTATTAATTCTATTAATAATCATTGCAATATATATGCAAGTTATCATAATGTTATCATTAATTATTAATGAATACTTTAAACATTATTTTGTAGGAGGCATATGAGCAACAGATGGTAGAGCGATATGGCGATGACGCTACTCAGCATCCATCATTTGATCCTACAGCATGGGTGACTGCAGCAGGTGAACCCAAAAAAGGTCGCGTGTTCGGGTTTGGGAATAATATGAACACTTCACCAGTTATTGCTTCTTTCAGTTATGGCTCACCGACTTCTTGCGCCGACATAAGCTCCAAGCAGCAGACTATTCTTTCCAGTGATAATGTACGCCAGATCGTTACGGAATCACTGAATAACTACTTTCATGACACTGTCGCCCCTTTTCTCCGAAATGAGATCAACAATCTTGTTCTGAACAGGGGATCTTCGATTCCAGGTCCCTCTCAGGTATAATCACATATTCAGTTTTTTGTCTGCCTTAGAACACATATGAGCATAATCAAATCACATATATAACTTTTTGCCTGCCTTAGAGCACATATGAGCATGATAGAATCAGATATAGAGTTTTTTGCCTGCCTTAGAGCACATATGAGCATGCTATAATAACGTATAGAGTTTTTTTATTGCCTTAGAGCACATATGAGCATGCTATAATCACATATTCAGTTTTTTGACTGCCTAAGAACACATATGAGCATGATAGAATCACATATAAAGTTTTTTTGACTGCCTTAGAACACATATGAGCATGATAGAATCACATATAAAGTTTTTTTGACTGCCTTAGAACACATATGAGCATGCTATAATCACATATTCAGTTTTTTGACTGCCTAAGAACACATATGAGCATGTTATAATCACATATTCAGTTTTTTGACTGCCTTAGCACACATATGAGCATGATAGAATCACATATAGAGTTTTTTATTTGCCTTAGAGCACATATGAGCATGCTATAATCACATATAAAGTTTTTTTGCCTGCCTTAGAGTACATATGAGCATGTTATAATCACATATTCAGTTTTTTGACTGCCTAAGAACACATATAAGCATGTTATAATCACATATTCAGTTTTTTGACTACCTTAAAACACATATGAGCATGCACAAATCACATATAGAGTTTTTTTACTGCCTTAGAACATATATCATTTATGATAGAATCACATATAAATTTTTTTGCTTTGCCTGCCTTAGAGCATATATGAGCATGCTATAATCACATATTCAATTTTTTGACTGCCTTAGCACACATACGAGCATGATCGAATCACATATATAGTTTGTTGCCTGCCTTAAAGCACATCTGAGCATGGTAGAATCACATATAGAGTTTTTCTAGCTGCCTTAGAACACATATGAACATGCTATAATCACATATTCAATTTTTTGACTGTCTCAGCACACATATGAGCATTATAGAATCACATATATAACTTTTTGCTTGCCTTAGAGCACATATGAGCATGATAGAATCACATATAGAGTTTTTTTATTGTCTTAGATCGCACATGAGCACATGATAGAATCACATATAGTGCGTAATTTATTTAATTATATTTTGTTTATCAATACTGACTGTTCTTTTCTTGTGTAGGCTGCTAACGATAATCAGCGTAGTGGAGCTGAAGGGACAGATAAAGACAATGAACAAGAAGAAGCAAAAAAATTTGGCGATGATTAGAGAACTGTGTTGAAGAAGTTCTATTTTTTTATGTTTCCTAATTGTAATTGTTGAATTGTAAATAATTAAACTTGTTAATTTTAAGGTGGAACGATTAATTATTGTAGATTCTTGTTATATGGAATTTTTTGTGTGGTTTGTTTTTTATTTACAGGAAATATAAATTGTACAGTTCTCGGTATTTCATTTTCAAATAATTTTTTTTAATTTTTTTTCATGTTTGCGACGGAACCATCCATCGCTATTCATATAAATCTAGCGACGGCATAGTGACGGAAGTAAATCCGTCGCCAAGCCGTGGTCGCCGTTTAGTACCGGCGGATTGGCGACGGAATACAGCGCTCGTTAGTCTGTCGCAATTAGCGACGAACCTGGCGACAGAATAAATCTGTCGCCAGTTAGCGTCGAAATATTCGCGACGTAAGCATACCGTCGCCTCGTTGTCGCTAATCCGTCGCTACGCCTGTTAGCAATGGATTACCGACGGATTGTGGTCGTCGCTAATCTGCTGCTTTGTTGTAGTGGTTGCCTACCCATGCCACAAGTTTACACCATCAGAAAAGCTACTGTAAGTATGTCAGGCTTAGCCAGTGCGACTAGGTCTATGATCTCGAGAATGATTTCCCTATCCTTCATGAAAAAAATAATCTTTTTCTTGACTATGCTTTATCCTGACCTGCTTTGTTTCATTTCCAACAATTGGAATCAGGGGTTGGCCGTTCTCTAAGGTGTCCACCGCTAGTGCCCCACATGTGAGCACATGGTAATTATGGGGCAATGCAATGGGCCAACACCAAACACAGTCAACTACTGAATGAGAACAAAAGAATCCAAACTTTTAACGTTGAAAGGCTGACTACAAGTTGTCCTCTTCCCCATGGTTCAAAAAAAAAAGCTGTACCACTTCAAAGCTGGGAAGCACACTAAATTTTGCCTCTTTCTAACCTCTCTTTTAAAACCCAAAAAAAATACTAGGGATGCAACCTGTTTGGGTCTGGAATAGTTAAATAATCTAAATACATGGAGATGCGAATCAGAATCAGATCCGAAGCGGCCAAAAGTTATAAAAACTCCATCATGGATCCGATCCATTTACATCCCTGGAAAGATCTATCATGTATGTCGATCTTTCTAAAGTGTCCATGTTTCGATGTGAATTACACCAATGTATTGAATTACACTGTAATTCTATCAGTGATTTGAATAAAATTGAATGCTTTGGAAGGCGTTTTCTTCCTTTCTGCTGTAACTTTTTTTACCAAGGGTTTTATGTTTTCACTGTATTATCAGAATGCTTGACCCATTGGAAGAACCTTTAGCCTGATATTCCAAAGAAAGACCCATGTTTTCTGAGAAAAACGTTTCAGGATCCAACTTATCACTGAAACTGTCAAATAGAGACCTGTAGGTAATCTTGGTTAAGATCTTGAGTAAGGTATACGGTCAAACCGGCAGGTCGAACAAATCTCCACCGCTGATCGCATGTGCAATCATCTGTAAAAAGAAAATCACAAAAAAGGTCTTTAGCGGCGGTCAGCAACGGCAGATAACACACATTGTAACATGAAGTGAGTGATGGCTAGGGGTAAGGGGTTGCGTTTAACAGAACCAAACCCTATAGGGTCTGGGTATGGTGATAAATAATAAAACTCTATTAAGACTCGGATCCGGATCTGAAGATCTAATTAATACATGGCCCCCGGGTATAATTTATAAAATTTTATACCTCACCCGGAACCTTCCCAGGTTCCGATTAAGACCGCCAAATTTTCAATGTAAAACTGATAAAAAAAATATGGTTTTACCGGGTATGATCCAGGTCTTGTTCATGTAGTTCTTATCTGGTCCCGATTAGACTCGAGTTTAAACCCGATACTATACCCGGAAACCGGGTTCAACTCCTGTTTCACCTGGGTCCCAACTAAACCCAACCCGTTGGTTTCACCTGGATCCCAACCAAACCCGACCCGTTGAGTCCTTTTTTCTAAGATCTATATAAAATGATGTTTTTAATCCTTTGTTGGAAAAGGTGTGCATCTGCCTATGTTATTAAGCAATAGAGGCAGTTTAGTAGTCATCTTATTACAATCCTCAGTTAACCTTGGTTACAGTTAGGGATGGAAGTGGATCAGGGGGAACCAGCCCTGCCCCGCCTCACCCTATTTGGATCAAGGATTAAGGATATAAAATGGGGATGGAGGTTAAAATCAAAACCCATGCGGGGATGGACTTAGACTTTCCACGCCCCTCCCCACCCTGCTCTGTCCCGTCCGGTCCCCAATCCTTCTTTAGAGATGGCAGTGGACCAAGGAAAAATGGGCTCCGCCCCACCTCGTGGAGGACATGAAATGGAGATCATGGAGACGGGGATGGAGGTTAAAATCAAAACCTTGCTTGGATGGAGACGGGGATGGAGGGTAGGATTTTGAGACGGGACAGGGGTGGAGAACCTGTCCCCCCGCCCCCGCCCCCGCCCCCGCCCACTGCCATCCCTAGTTACAATATCAAGGTCTTTATTTGACCGTTTCAGTAGGGATGCAAATGGGTCGGATCCAGGATGGACCTTTTGCAATTTTTGGCTGTTTCGGATTTGGATCAAAATCTCTAAGCAATTAACTGTTTGTGATCCTATCCGTTTGCATCGCTAGTTTAACAAAAATATTGTGCCTTTTGTTGTCTTTTTCAGAAAACATGTTTTTTTAAATATCAAGTAAAAGGTGAGTATCTAAACCCAAATTTCCCCAATAGGAACTTCGTTAAGATTAATTGTAGCATAAATCTTACGGTCCTGCATCTAAAGAGGACACATTTAAATCACATCCAACTTTTTCTTTTCAAAATTCCCTTTCAAAGTGTTTTTTGACCAAAAAAAACTCCTAGAAAAATGTTGAGTTAAAAGTGTGATGTATTTATTTATTTCCAGTAATTGGAAATAACTTTTAGTGTTTTTATTGTCACTTTTATTTTTAAAAAAAAATCGATATTTTCTAGAGAAGAAACACTTTCTTTCAAATCTTTTGTGAGAAAAAACCTCGCCAATGTTATCATAGAATGGTATTTGTGAAACAGTGAATGGTCCAGGACTGGATCCGTTTTTAGGTCGAGGTATATATCCAAACTCCATAACAATATCAGGATTATGGGTTTGATTTTGGTCTGCACAAAAGCAAGATCTACCATGTGGTATTCCTCTGGGCCCATATCTGGTCTCGTTAAGTGGAATGAGTTTCGGATCCAACTATGGGTTTGGATCTACAAAGGTCCAAGGCCAGGTTCAACCCTAGATTTAGCTCTTGATTTTTTGCATCTGGATATGGACATGGGCCGATACTACAACCCAAATTGTCTTCAAATGGTAATCGGATCAGATTCTAAGATAGGCCTCAGCTGGATTTTTTGTATATAAACTGGATAGAGGTCTGATTGTACAACCAAGACCTAGAATATATAGATCTGTATTTAGCGGTTTCGAGGATCCAATCCAAGACCTAGGTCTGAGTTGGGTCCATATCACATTTTGGATTGTTCTTGGTGGGATCGTATGTGGGTCAGACGGGCAGGTCAACTCCAAGTCCTCTGATGCTATCAGGGACTCGTGTTTAACTAATTGCATGACTTAGTCGTGCTCAGGGTGTAGGGCTGTCAAAGGGTTGGGTATGATTCAATTTAACCGGCAATATTGGATCCGATAAGATTTTGGTTTGGGTTTAGTGATATATGTCTGACTAGGTAATTGGGTCGGACCCATAGGATTTAAGCACCATATGGACCCGGCTCAGGTTTTAAACTAAAATACCAGAATTGGGTCCAACCCTTGGATCCCCATTAAGATCCACTAATTTTTCAAAAAGTATAAAATTAAGAGTGGCGGTTCTGGTCTGTACTACCTGCAATCGGACCTCAGCCTGGTTCTGCCTAAGCCAGGTCAGACCCAGATCCAGTACTAACACCTTAAAGTCAGAACCAGGTCTGGCACAGGTCCAACCCATTGAAAGCCTAAAACCTCAGACCAAGTCCGGCATTAGCCCTGTCCAAGTCAACCAACTGTATTTAGCATATTTGGTTCTAATCAAACTGTATGTTTAACCTATTTGCAAACAACCAACTCTAACGAGGTTCAAATGTATAGTTTTTGGAACTTTCTAGAGGAGAGAAATTCCGAGAAAATTTTAATTCTTTGGGGAAAATATTAAGAAAATCTCGATATTACAAAAACAGAAAAATAGTGAAAAGGGAATACAGAACCCAAAAAAATTACATTAAAAAAAAAAGACTGAGCATAAAGTAGTGCTGCACAACGAGCTCTCGAGCTCAGCTCAGGCTCGACCCATTTAAACTCGGCTCGAATTCATTCAAAAACATAAATGAGCCGAGCTTGAGCAAAAACTCAGGCTCGGTACACATAAATGAGCGTAAGATAAGCTTGTTAAGCCTGATTAAGCTCAGCTTATAGACAGTAGCTGTTCAAGCTCATCTCAAATTCAAACCCATCTTAGACAGCCTGTTTTTCCTAGTGAGCCAAGCCAAGCCAGCTAAAGCTCAGCTCGAACTCGGCTTGTGTGCAGCCTTAGTACAAAGGTTTCTAAATAATCGATCCCCTAGTTTGAGCTTTGGCTCGGATACAGGCCTAACCAGAATTCCCATGTGAGCTTTTTAAATGCTATGAACCTATGTGAAAAAGGAAAGCACTAGACGAGGTCATTTTTAAGGGGTAGACCGCAGAACAAACTAACTTGCAAGGTAAAACTCGGGTGGGGTTACCTACACCCAAGCCATCGTGACAAAAGTTAAAAACGGCAAAATATCGGCAGTCAAAAAATTTGGAAGATTTTGAAAATTTTCATCAATCTTGCATTTTATTTTTGGCAAAATCTCAGTAATAAAAAATAAATTTAAAATTATACAAAAATATTTTTATAAAAAAATAAAATAAAATATATTTAAAAATAAAAATCTTGGGGGTTTTCACGATAAATATCTGTTAAAAATGTAAATCTAGCAATATTTGTCACAGTTTGAAAATCTTACAAGAAATTGCCGTTTTAAAACTCTTTCCTTTTCTTTTCTTTTCTTTTCTTTTTTGATATTTAATGGGTGAAACCGCCGGAAAGAATAGAGACCTAGCCACGCTAGCTCTGCCTGACAGTGTAAAACTCCCTAGTTTTACCTTTTGTCCTCAAGGAGTCGTCACGCTTTGGCTTGCACAAGAGGTAGGTGATGCCCATGAAATTTGAACCTAGAATGCCTGCTTAGGGACCTACACTACATCCCACTACGCCAAACCCTTTTGGGGCTCTTCCCAATCTTTTTATTCTCATTCACTTTCAAGATATATGTAAGCGGTCACTCGACTCAGTCCATTTCATCCGCCTGACCTTATGCATAGGGATGGCAGTGGGGCGGGGCGGGGCGGGGGACAAGGTTTCCACCCCCGCCCCGCCTCAAAATTTTATCCTCCACCCCCGCCCCGCCTCCGCGGCGGGGATGGATTTTATCCTCCACCCCCGCCTTCATCCCCGTTTCATGTCCTCCACCCCCGCCCCGTCCCCGTCCCCGTCCCCGCCCCGTCCCCGTCCCCGCCCCGCCCCCGCCCCGTCCCCGTCCCGACCCCGCCCCCGTCCCCGACCCCGCGGGATGAGCGTGCTCGTCACCGGCGCCGCTGGCTTTGTCGGCACCCACGTCTCGCTCGCCCTCCGGAAGCGCGGTGACGGTGTCGTCGGCCTCGACAACTTCAACGACTACTACGACCCCTCGCTCAAGAAGGCCCGCCGTCGAATCCTCGGCGACCACGGCGTCTTCGTCATCGCCGGCGACATCAACGACGCCCGGCTCCTGGCCAAGCTCTTCGACCTCGTCGCCTTCACCCACGTGATGCACCTCGCCGCCCAGGCCGGAGTCCGGTACGCTATCGAGAACCCGGCGTCCTACGTGCACAGTAACGTCGCCCGGCTCCAGGGTTAGGAAATTAGGGAAGGGAGTTAGGGTTAGTAAACAGTTCATCTGAGTTGGGGGCGGGGATGGGGCGGGGCCGGGACGGGGATGGGCCGGGGGCGGGGCGGGGATGGGCCGGGGCGGGGCCGGGGCGGGGCGGGGCGGGGCGGGGCGGGGGAACGTGCCAGTCCATCCCCGCCTCCACCCCCGGACGGGGATGGATTTTAACCTTCATCCCCGCCTCCATCCCCGTTTCATACCCTTCATCCCCGGTCCAAACGGGGCGAGGCGGGGCGGGGCCCCGCTTTCCCCCGGTCCACTGCCATCCCTACTTATGCATCATTAGTTTTTTTTTTTTTTTTTAAAGGTAAGCTGGGGTTAGGCATACCCCTACCAGATATCTCTTAAGCCCCCATATGACAGAGAGATTTGAATCTGGGCCCCTGCTTAATTACCACATGGGATACCACCTTATGGCAGCCAGCTTTGCTAAGTTTTCTTTTTCTTTCGGACAAGGGTTCTACAATCCACACACTTGACTAGGTGAGTCTGCTTAAGCTAAAGGACATCGAAAGTTCGATGTCTACAGGACTGAAGCAGCAGGCCCCTTGTGGGAAGGGGGGAAGCTAAAGAGTTCCCTTCCACTCATCCCCTATGTCATCCCCATCTTCATACCCCTCTTAAATCTTATGATGCAAGTTGTTTTTATCAAATCTTACTCTATAGTTGATTTAGTAAGAATAGAATCTTGGATCATATTTTTTCAATGAAAAATATGATTTTTTTAAGTCACAAGTTTTTGTGTTTTGTCAACTGTTGATTTTTTAACTGCCAAAAAATCCAGTACACAAGTCAGATTTTGGTGATTTAAGTGTTGATCTTGATTAGCCCTAAAGGGGTTTGGCGTAGTGGGATGGGACCTAGGTTGCTAGTCCGGTGGTCTAGGTTCAAATCCCATGAGCATCATCACGCCTTCCGCAAGTCAAAGTGTGGCAACTCCCCGAGGGCAAGGGGTAAGCCCACGGAGTTTTATGTGACCAGGACAAGGACCATAAGTACAGAAGGCAGAGCCAGAGCAGCTAGGTAGGCCTCTGATCCTGTGGACGCTTTCTCCATGCAAATATCAAAAGTCTTGATCTTGACTAAATGAATGATGTAAATCACATATGTGGATCCGAACCATTCAAAACAACTTGCATCAATGAAATCACCAAAGGGTATAAAGATAGGGATGACATAGGGGATGAGTCAAAGCTAAGGGGTTTTAACAACTTAGGAGTGGATCATACGGCAAGGCATCATTCTCCCCTAGATCCCACCACCTAACTGAGGTTTCCCTAGAAGAAAAACAGTTGCATTCATCTCACTGGTGGAATTATGTTTTGTTTTACAAAGGATAATTGTGTGGATTGATGGAATAATCCAGCTGTGAATCAATCTGAGATGTTCTAAAATGATGCTTACAAAGATCATTACACGCGTGCTGCTTGAGGCAAATAGATAAAAAATAATGAAGGATAGCTTAGAGACATGAGCACAATAAATAATTAGTCCCCACACTTCAGTGCACATGCTGTGTCCTTTGTTTCTTTGCTCAAAATGCCAAATCTACCAGCATGGACTATACTTCACTTGTTTGTTCTATCTCTAATAGTTGCACATCATGTGCCTAGACTAGTTTGTGTTGCACTATAGTTTTGTAATGGAGATCCTACTCTGCTGTTGGTGTGTCCTCTATGTCCAGTTGCTCGAATTGGCCACAATATTCTAGTCACCATAGGTGACTACAACTTTTGCTCTCTAGATTGATGCATTATTGTCCTATGAAAAGATATTGTCATTCTTACAAATCGGATACTAGAAGGTAGGCATGTAAACAGTCTGGTCTCGAAGGTTATTGTGGAACGTCTATGACAATTTGATCGAGTTCGATGTGTTTTTACAGATCAAAACTACTGTGCTTGTAGTTTGGCAATGATGAATATGGACAAGAAACGGGTTTGGAAGGACAAGTTTCCCTCTCCCTCTTATATGTAATTGTTTCTAATCTTTGTATTCTGGTAGGGATCTGCCTAACCCTAGATCAAAAAACAATATAATACAGGATAAACCTAGAGTGGATTCCAAAACTAGTACATTAATTAATCTGCATTAGGTTAGGATGGTAACATGATAAGGCTCTAAGTAACCATGAATAGATTACCAAGAAATGCGCATACACATTGAGGTAATCAAGGGTTAAAGCTAGCTTATTGCTGGAAATTAAGATTAAAAAGACCGATAATCAAAATAGCTTGCAAAGCTAACAATCAGTCATTATCGCAGTTAAATATATAAACGATAATTGAGTTACTAACTCCATTTAATGGTTGAATGATCAGAAATATCTTAATAAAGCATCATAGAAATGAGCACTCAAACTTATAGATACCATTGTCCAGATTAGTATTACCTAATTTTAAGTTATATAAGCCATCTGTTTTCATTGTGCAGATTTACTGTTCGGCACTGGCATAGAGCTAGCAGATCCAGTGATCGGGCCCCAGTAATCGATTAGCACTTATGGGTTTAATTAGGCTCGATTTGGATGCTGCTATCTAGCAATGAAATGCCAAGTCCTAGACTTAAGGGCCTTGGGGTTTGGCAAATCCCATAGCTGTTTGGGAGATGGTATTTGGCAACTGGTTGGGGTTGGCATGTCTTTTGTTGAGTACCAACCATAGTGACAAAAGTTTTATCGGCAATTTCTCATTTTTCAAAAACTCACGAGAAATTGAAAAAAATCCATAACTCTTGCATTTTTTCGGCAAAATCTCAGCAATAAAAAATCAAATAAAAAATATAAAAATGATTTTTTATAAGAAAATATTAATCAAATTTATTAATATTGCATTTAAATTGCAATAAATAGCCGTTTAAATCGTGGTTTTTATGTTTTTTTCATAAATCTTGCGATATTTTGAAAATCTTGCAAGAAATTGCTGTTTTAAACTTTCAGGCAATTTCTCGGGATATTATCGCGGGATTTTTTCATAAATCTCGCTATATTTGTCACTATGGTACCAACTACCAAATAACAACTAGCAAAGTGCAAGGTTATTGAGAAGGGAATTCAAACTCGACCTCTATGAAGTTGTATCTAGACACCGGTGTTGGTGGGAGGGATTTAGTGTTGCCAAATCTCAATCCATCTCCTGAAATTTGCCATGTCCAAGCTTCCAAAAGGTGGTAGGTGTTTGGGTTTTCATGAATTCCATCCAAAGCCACTGACTGCAGGGTGCCAAACAGAGCCTTAATAGACAATGAACAACTATTCTAAAGTCTAAACTTTCTTTAGAAAAAGTCACAACTTTGAGAAAGTTCTACTGTAAGTGTAGCAATTGAAAGATGGTCCAAATTAATAGTCTAAGCCCAATTCATTCGACAGCAAGGAATTATTAAGGAATCAACTTGCATATGATAGAAGAAGAGGGCTCTCATCTTAAAGAGTGGCAAGGCTCAAGAGGGATCCATTATGCCTACAAGGCAATGACTTGACGTCACATGAGATAAGAGTTAGTGACTTCTTTTTTTATATTTACACGCTCTAGATCAAAAGACCTAGCCGCGCTGGCTCTGCCTGCCATACTTAACGATCATTGTTTTTGCAGCATGCTTACCCTTTGCCACCAGGGATAAGAGTCCAGTGACTTGCCCTGTTAAGATTCTGGAAAGAGGCCTGAGATTTAGTATCACATATATGATTCAAAGGCTTCGTTAACATGCCTGAAATTTGATTGAGTGTAAGTAGGGGAGACGAAGGTTGTTGAGCAGCAGTATGTAACAATTATTTCTATGGACTAATAATACGGTTGCAGCCATTTGTCCCTCGCCTCCAAGCAAACTACCCAGTGATGCACCATTTTCAAATATATATAAGGGAAAGTATTGGCTACACTCATGGGTTCTGGGTTCTGAATCTCCTAGTTCAATTTCGTAGTGGTAGGTTGTGTTGACCAAACATTACTCATAAATATGTTCAACATGATCAAAATAAGTGACCATTGAATCTATTCTTTCAACGTAAAAATATGGTTTTTTTGGGTGAAAATCTGATCGTTATAATTGATTTTCTATCTCTAAAAAATCCAATTTGCATGTTAAATGAACATGATCAAGGACTGGTTTTACTAATACTACAAGAAAAATGTTAATTAGCGACAAAAAATTATGACGGAAATAATCTGTAGCAAATTTGCGACGGAAATAATCCATCGCAAATTTGCGAGAAAACGAGTCATCCCTAAAATTGAAATTAGAGGAGGACTTAGCGACGGAACAATTTTGTCTCAAACTCCATCTTAGCTTCGCGATGGATGAGCGACAAAATTTTTTTGTCGCGACTTAGTCGCTAATTGGCGACGGATTTTGAGACGGAATTTTTTCGTCCCTAATTTCTCCCGTAAAACCCTAATACGAGCCCATTTCTTTCCCTTTCTGTTTCATCTGCCGATCGTCGTGTGCATCCACCGACCATTGTCGCCCGTCGCCATATGCCATCGTTGCCCATCGACTTCCCCTTCTTTCGCCCCCTTGCCGCCGCGCTGCTCGCCATCTCCGCTCCCAGAGACCTCGTCCCTCGCTTTTGGCCCACCCTCTCTGCCTCACTGGCAACCCCACCCCTCTCTTCGCCCTCATCCCTCTTCTCTCTCTCTCCTCTCTCGTTCGACCTCCAGCCTCCGACCGGATACTATGAGAGTTCTCCCCCTCCCACCCACCTGCGACCCCCCTCGCTGACCTCCTCTTCTTCCTCCCTCTCTGGCAGCCTTGTCGTGCACTTAATAGGCCACAGAGGGTCGAGCCCGCCTTCCTCCTCTCTCTCCCTGATTGTGCCTCCCCTCTCATCGCCACCCTCGTCTCTCTTCGCCTTCTATCCTCTCCAGTCTGATCTCCAGCCACTGGTCGGCAACCGTCGAAGTGCCCCCCCCCCCCCCCCCCCCCCTTACACACACACACACACACCACCTACAACCCTCCCTTGCTGACCTCCTCTTCTTCCTCCCCCTCTCGTCTTCCTCCCTCTTTGGCAGCCTCAATCGCTCTCTTCTCCCTTGACCCACGTCGGTGACCTTGTCGTTGGTCATCCTCTTATTTCAGTAGCTTCACTCTGCAGCTGACTCATGGTCGGATACCCTTCATCGGTGAGTCTGCAGGTATACCGCCTCTCTCTCTCTTTGTTAGGCGGCGGCGGAGCGTTGCCCTTGTCATATATAAATATGCATTACAGGTGCGTAGCTGAGCTAATTGTGTGATGCTTAGTGCTAAGCATCGCATGTGGCTAAAAATGCAATGCAAAAAGAAATAAAAAAAAATGCAAAGGCAAAAGCAATGCAAATCGGGTAAATACCCATGGTGAGTAAGTAATGCAAGTGCATCACATGTTATTTACTTTCTTGGATGCAACACTTTCATGTTCACACACTCACTCAGTTGTGGATATCTAGAACTGCTTTGCTGGAGTTCGAAGATCATGTTGAGCATGATTTGAATGTATGGAAATAGAAGTACTCTTATTTTTGTAGATTGGAGTCCATACTAGTCATGGTAGTAGTTAGTGAGATATTGGAGTGTGTTTGTTGCAGTACATGTTTGACATTATTGTGATATGAATGATTTAATGTATTACAATATTTGATGTGACTGTATTCATGCTTGCATGAAGTTATTTTTGAATTAATTATGCCCTTCATGTGAAATTGTATTATGAAAACATGCTTAAATTGAATATATCGTGTTTATGACTGTGATTTCATCTTTCTAAATATCTTTGTGATATATATATATATATATATATATATATATATATATATATATATATATATATATATATATATATATATATATATATATGTATGTATGTATGTGTGTGTGTGATATATATCAAATCATTATATCCATCAACAATACATGATAAAGTTGATATTTTTTTCATCGATGGATTATTATGATTCTCTTTTAATTGGTGAAGATAATATCTGTAACATTATAGGATAAAATGGCTACAAATCGTAAATGGTTGTACCGTAGGATAGTTGATAATGAGGTGTCGCTTGAATATATGGATAGTGTTGACAGTTTTATTGAATTTGCAATGGCAAGTGTCAGTATAGTGGATCCCATCGGTCAGATCAGGTGCCTCTGCACGATGTGCAAGAACAATCGATTTGTAGAACCTCGTGGCGTTAGACATCACCTATACAGGAAGGTTTTTGTAAGTGGTTATCAGAATTGAACACTTCATGGTGAAGAATTTTGAAACAATTTTGACGTACGGGTGGATGTGGTGCATGATAATTTATATGTAGATTTGATATTTGATGCCATAAGATTAGAACTGGATTCTGCTATGGGTCCTAGTGTTGTATCAACTGGGGTAGAGGAAGAAGCAACCACTACAAGAAAAATGCTACTTAGCGACGAAAATTTGCGACAGATTTTTTATGTCGCCAATTTGCGACGGATTAGCGAGCGAAAACTATTTGTCGCTAACGTTTGAAATATTTGCAAAATTAGCAACGAAAATATCTCTATCGCTAAAGCCGTCGCTAATCAGCGAGGGATTAGCGACAACATTTTTTCTTCACCAAAACACTATAAAAATGCTGATTAGCGAGAGAATTTTTCCGTCCCTAATCCGTCGCTAATTAGTGATGGATTAGGGACGGAAAAATTCCCTCGCTAATTTTTGTCCCACCTGATGCACGAAATTTTCCCTCCCTCCGTTCAAAATTTTTCCTCCCTTTGTTTTTCCCTCCCGTTCGATTTAAACCATCCCCACTTGAGGCGCTTCTCAGGACGCCAGAAGCCCCGCTGACAACGCGCACAAACTGTCGATCCCCACCTATTGAGAAGTCACAGATGGAGCCGTCGTGGCTTCGCCGGAGCCGAGACGTCAAGGGGGCGACAAAGAGGAGGCTGCTGTTGGGAAGCCACTGGAGCCTGTCGAGTCGAAGAGAGTGGCAACGAAGAGGAGGCTGCTATTGAGGAGCCACTGGAGCCTGTCGGAGTCGTCGACGGACTAGTCGGGGGTCTCGTAGTAGAAATCTGATTGCTTCCCGGTGTGGCCGTCCCACACCCCTATGTCGTACTCGTTGCTCCTCTCCCTGCAGCTCACGAAGATCCGCACTGAGTTAGAGCTGAAGTTGAGCGCCCCCGTCGTGAAGCTCTTCAGTTGGTTCTCGTGGCAGACCTGAAACTTGAAGAGGAGCTCCCCCCGGAACGCGCCCCCGCCGTGAAGCTCTTCGGCTGGTTCTCGTGGCAGACATGGAACTTGAAGAGGAGCTCCCCGAATCCGCATGGAGTCGCAGCCTGCCGAAACGCGCCGGTTCTGTGCAAAAAAATTGCTCCTTGCCGGAGAATGCGCCGGCAGCGAGCAATTTTTTTTTTTTTTTTTAAATTTAGCGATGGATTAGCGACGGATATTATTCATCGCTAATTTAAAATAGCGAAGGACTCACGATGGATCATATTCGTCGTAAATTAGCGACGGAATTAGCGGCGGATAAGTTCTGGCACTACTTAGCATCAAAAAATTTGGGATGAAAGTTTTTCATCGCTAATCAGATGCTAATCCATCGCTAAACAGTTTAGCGACGGATTAGCATCGGATTAGCGATGAATGTAGGTCGTCGCTAATCCACAGGTTTCTTGTAGTGAACAAATGATGCAGCTATTAGATTTTATGATTTACTTAGCGATGCAGATGAGCTACTGTAGAATGGTTGCAAGAGTTACACTATTTTGTCTGTAGTTCTTCAACTACTGAATTTGAAGTCAGAGTATAATTTAAGTCAATCATGTTCTGACCGTCTGTGCTCTATTGTGAAGAGTGTTACTCAAAGATGAGAAATTGCCACAAAATTTCTACTGTGTGAAGGTTATGATCAACGCTCTAGGTATGGGGTATCAAAAGATAGATGCTTGTCCAAATCACTACATGTTGTATTTCAAATATCAAGAAAATAGCAGATCATGTTCGTCATGTGGGCATCCTCGGTTCAAGCCAAAGACAAGGGATAATGGTAGCACGTGGTCAAAAGAAGTGTCATACAAGTCACTCCTCTACTTTCCTCTCACCTCTAAATTACAACGACTGTATATGTCTTCAAGGACAGTTGAATACATGAGATGGTATGCAAATAAAGTTCGACATGATGAAGACAAGGTCACGCATCCTGTTGATGCGGAAGCTTGGAAGCACTTTGATCGTACTCATTAGACTTTCGCAATGAAAGTGAGAAATGTTAGGTTAGGTTTATGTACAGATGGATTTAATCCATTTGGGGGTAGATCAACCACATACTCGTGTTGGTCAGTATTTGTCACCCTATACAACCTTCCTCCAAGCTTGTGTATGAAGCGTCAAAATCTTTTTTTGTCTCTATTGATCCCTGGTCCGACCTCTCCGGGCTAAAATCTTGATGTATATTTAAGGTCATTGATTGATGAGCTGAAAATACTATGGGATGACAATGTTCTCAGGTACGATGCCCACAAAAAGCAAAACTTCAATATGAAGGTTGTTGTCTTATGAACAATTAGTAACGAAGATGGCAAAAAGGAGGAGGAAGAAGAAGAAGAATATCAAAGTCAAACAAGTGATGAGGAAGCATACTCGAGCTAGTGAAGTGCATCTTGTAATACATACCACATCACTTTTTTATATGCTCTTATTTTTGTAGTTCGGAGTCCATGCTAGTCATGGTTGTAGTTAGCAAGATATTGGAGTGTGTTTGTTGTAGGTACATGTTTGACATTGTTGTGATATGAATGATTTGAATATATTACAATGTTTGACGTGACTGTATACATGCTTATATGAAGTTATTTTTTATTTGATTATGTATCTATGTTCATGGAATTGCATATCATGTTATATTTCATGCATACTTAGCATGTACATGCACAGTTATAAAACTGATTCATGTAGGATCTTTAAATCTTTACATTTCATGTATATGTCATGTACATGCTAAGTTCAAGAGTTATGTAACTGATCCAAATATTATTTTTATTTGTTAGAATATGGTTCGTGGAAGTCACAATGGTCGAGCACCCAGTGGTCAAGAACTAAGTGGAGGTCGTGGGACATCATTAGGTAGATGTCTTTGTGTTATATTTAAATATAGGAATTCATTATGTTTTTTCTTATATGTTGATATAAAAACTGTTACTTGTTAATTGTCTTTATAGGATCCCAGCTCAGTGATAGCCAGTAGCAGCCTTCATCTTCATGTAATCCTTCAATAAGTATATCATTTAAATAAATATACAGTTGATTAGTTTACATTTGCATTGTGTGAATTTCTAACTCATTGTTTTGTAGATGATGTTTCACCTGCACATGACTTACCTACACAATCTACTCATACACATCATGAGACAACGTTGGATGTAGGTTCTTCTTAGTTTGATATACGATGACTCATTCAAATAGTGCATATCGATAATCGATTGTAAGTATTAAATTGTCACTTGTCCAATACTTATCTGATAAATAGTATATATCGATAGTCGATTGTTAATGTGTATCAATTTATGTGCAACGCAAGGTTCGAGGCACAAGAAGTAATACGAGAAATTAGAAAGTCACTACTTCAGCATCTACCAGGACCGGTCGCTTAATGGAAAGAGTACCCAAAGAAGGTGTTGGAAAGATTATGGTCTTTATTCATGGTATACAATCATTTATTATAGCTAATGGGTTTCGTATATAATTTTCTATTATAGTCATGTGCACTAACTTTCTGAAATTATTTGTAGGCTTCGAATCGCTTCGCGACTACAGATGAGGAGTAGGATGCGAGGATAGTGTGGCAGAAGGTGGTTGTCAATCGATTTGCTGACATGCTGCACAATATGAAGACTGCATCAATAAAAGCAGCTGGTGGGATAGATGATCTACTGCAGTGGAAAGGTCATGACCCTTCTATTATCAGGATGAATTATTGGGGTGCAATATGCGACAAGTGGGCGAGCCATGAATTTTGAAACCGATCAGCAAAGGCTGCACAAAACTGAGCGAAGATGTCCGATGCTCATCTATACATAGATGATTCTAGGACTTTTGGGAGTCACCATAAGAAAATGGTAACTCATTAATATATATATATATATATATATATATATTGTCAAATTTAAAAGTATTTCTGCATACTTTCTAATTGATTTTTTTAGCATTTAACCATGCATGAAGCTAAAAATGAGGCATTGTGCCTTATAAGGATGTGTTTGTTGAAACACATAAACATAAGAGCATGAGAGAGTTTGTATCAGAGAAGGCGAGAACGACAACAATATGTATTTATTATATTAATAAACATTATAATATACAAGTTATCATGAATTATATTATCATAAACATTATAATTATTAATTTTTAATGTAATTATTACTTTGTAGGAGTCATACGAGCAACAGATAGTACAGCAATATGGTGATGACTCAACTCAGCTTCCGCCTTTTGATCTTATAGCATGGGTGACTGCAATCGGTGAACCCAAAAAGGGTCATGTATTAAGGTTTAGAAGTAACATGAACACCACATCAGTCGTTGCCTCCTTTAGTAGGACTCTCAGAGTTCTCCCACCAGCATCAACTTCCACTGTCTGATTGACCCAGTTGTTTATTGAGATGGTGTCTGCCAGCTTCTTCAGGATACAATACGTGACTTTTTACATGAAGTCATTCTCAACCTTGTCCATAATGAGTTGTGCAACTTTTTTCGGGACAGGAAAACTTCGTCTGTATTCAACATGAGCTCTGGTGCCCGTTAGATATGAATGATTAAATCACTATGAATTTTTATTGCTAGCATTAGAACACATGTATGCATGATTGAATCACTATAAAAATTTTGACAACCTTGAAACACATATAAGCATGATTTCATTACTATGAAAGTTTTTTGACTACCTTATAACATATATATACATGATTGAATTACTATAAAAGTTTTTTGACTGCTTTATAACACATATATGCATGATTGAATTACTATGAAAGTTTTTTGACAACCTTAGAACACATATAAGTATGATTTCATTACTATAAAAGTTTTTTTACTACCTTATAACATATATATGCATGATTGAATCACTATGAAAGTTTTTTGACAACCTTATAACACATGTAAGCATGATTTCATCACTATGAAAGTTTTTTGACTGCCTTAGAACACATATAAGCATGATTTTATCTCTATGAAAGTTTTTTAACTGCCTTATAACACATATATGGATGATTGAATTACTATGAAAGTTTTTTTATAACCTTAGAATACATATAAGCATGATTTCATCACTATGAAAGTTTTTTTACTGTCTTATAACACATATATGCATGATTGAATTACTATGAAAGTTTTTTGACAACCTTAGAACACATATAAGCATGATTTCATCACTATGATAGTTTTTTGAGTGTCTTAGAACACATATAAGCATGATTTTATCACTATTAAAGTTTTTTTATTGCCTTAGAATACATATATGCATGATTATGATACATAACACATTTATTTGACAGCCTTATAAACCATATATGCATGCTTGAATTACTATGACATTTTTTTAATAACCTTAGAACACATATTTGCATGATTGAATCACTATAATTTTTTTTTGTCAGCCTTAGAACACATATCTGAATTTTGTTAATGTTCTTCACTTTATTGCTAGTCTATGTGTCATTCAACCATGTTACTTTGATTTCCTTAGATTAGGTGCATTACATATAATTTATTTCATTATATTTTATTTATCAATACTAACATTTCGGTTTGCTTGTAGGATGTTGGACATGATCAACGTAGAGGAGCTGATGCGGGCATGGATGAAGGGGCAGATCAAGACAATGAAGAGGATGGTGATGATTAGATTCATGTATTGAATTTGTTGCATGTACTTATTGTTTCAAACAAACTCTTTGTATATGTTCACTTGTAACTAATTAGTACTTGACGATCATTATAGTAGGTTGTTAAATTTGTCTCACTTATAGCTTGTGCTAAATTTTTTTCACCAGCTTTGTATATATCTTTTTTATGTGTACTTTGTTTTATATAAATTGTATAACAAGAATTTTTTTCTTGATAGTTATATTTCAGATAATTTTTTTATTTATTTTTTTAAATTTTGTGACAGAGTAGCGACGGATATTTTTTATCACTAATATCTGTCGCAAATGTAGCGACGGATTAGGGACATATATTAATTTGTCTCAAAAACTGTATCAACTGATGTTTTGCGATGGAATGTAATTCGTCGCTAAGCCATCATTAATTGGGCGATGAAATTTAGCGACGAAAACGTATCCATCGTGAAATTTTAGCGACAGATATGTATTTATCGCAAAACCAAATCAATCCTTATTTAGCGACGAATTAGCGATAAATCATGACATTCGCTAATTCATCGTGAATTAGCAACAAAAGTAGCGATAGATCAGTTTTGTCGCTAATTAACGACCAAAAAATTCTGATGAACACTATCCATCTTTAAGTCATCGTCAATCCATCACTAAACAAATTGGCGACAGATTTATGATGAATTATCGATGAATATCGTTCATCGCTAATCCGCAGATTTCTTGTAGTGTAAACCAAGCATGTAAATCATATCTAAAAGTTTAGATTTACAACCAAAAAAAGGGGGTGGGGGGTTCACTGGTGGGTTTGAAACCCATAAGTATTGTCAATACCGTATATTCTTTTTTTCCGACGAAAAAAGATGGGTTTAGGCCGACCCCTACAAGTTATACAACCATACCATTTGGGGTTCAAACTCACAAGGTGACGTGCACTAACTCCTGCTAGACAAGTTGGTTGCCCTATATCTTTTTTTTTTTAAAAGGAAAGCTGGGGTTAGGCAGACCCCTACCAGAAGAACAGCTGCCCCATGTGTGAGAGGGATTCCATCCTGAGCCTTCAAATTAATACAGGACCCCGCTTACCAAACTTCTAGCCTAAGCAAACTTCTATACTTTTTCTACAACAAGAATACATCAGTGTCGGTTGATGAATAATCCAGTGACAGATTATAACTGCATAACTTGCCCCTTTATTATCTTTTATTTTTTTTTCTCTTCTCTCGATGAAGACCTTTTTGAAAAGTTTCATTTAAAGCCCCACTCTTTTCTTAATATACAAAAAAGAGCGTCACATTTTTTTAAAAGACATTTTAAGTGTCAGCTTTTCATTGATACTGTCAAATAGGGACCTCAAGTTAATATCATGGTTAAGATCCATAATATCATTTTTAACTTTTGACCTTTTTTTATTATACAATGAGGACAATTTAAACACTTTAGCATGCAGCCTTGCGGTTATCTCTATTTGACAGTTTTCAGTGAAAAGATGAATGGTCAGATGTCTTTTCAGAAAAAAATGATGCTTTTTTTTTCGGAATCTGTCAAAAAAATCTAGATATCATAGAACTCCTCAAGATTCAGACATAGCTGAAGTCGGCCTAAAATCATGGATTCGTACGTTAAATTTTGGACATATTACTCTCTGGATATGTGATACCCTATCATTAGGTCTAGTTGTTTCCTAGTGCAGTACGTTGTAGAAGATAATGAATTAGAGAGGGAATGTGAATCTGTGATACGTGATGCATCCGTACTACAACTTTTGAGATAAAACGGTTGTCCAGATGCAGTTGAGATCCAATCATCAACTATCTCATAGGTCACACTCGTTCCAATGTCATGTGATTGGTGCTACAACAATGCTTATGAGATTGCTGATGATGGGATTGGGTCATTTATAGATAGGAAAAATGAACTGGCATAGTTAGCCGGTCAGTTTGGATTCAAGCTGATAGACCCGAATCCAAATCTGAAATATAAGTAGTAGGCTTAGATTCTTCATTGTGGCAAACTAACCTGTAAGATAACATTAAACCCAATGAGTGTTTTAACAAAAGAAACATAATATTAAAAAAATATTATCTTAATTACAAAGAAGCTTAGCATAGACTACTTTGTAAATACATTGAATACTCACATTAGTTCATAATTATGTTTTGCCTTTTGTAACCAAGCTCATAACATATGCACTTTTATGGCACCACCTCTTTGTGTTCTCTTCTTTATTTTTTTATTTTAGGTCACACTACTTTCTTAATTGGTGTTGGTGATAAGACAAAATATGAGTCGAAGAAGTGACGTGATTATCAGCTATCAAATGAAATGACTAAGTACCATATGCAACTCCATATGATTCAATTATATAAAACTTATTACAATAAACATCTAAAAGATTTGTTCTCATATAAAATGCATGAGATGACATGCATGCAAGGAATCTTAGTAACCCATCACTTTTAACAAGATCCTTGATAACTCATAAGATTAACATAGTAGTCATGTTTTCGATCACAGACTTCGTAACAATGGTGGAGGCAATGCACTACTGCTGCGCATAGCCTTTATGCTTCTATCTGACGCATTTTAATTTTTATAATTACCTCAAGCACCACAATGTCAGTCATTTTCTCTCTATTAGTCCTTTTCTTGTAAAATTTTAACAATATTGGACAAAGCTTCTCAATAACTAGGATTAAGTACTTGTCACATATGGAGAGAATTCACGAATTAAAGCACTCTGCTATATTAGAGGTTAAGCACCCGTACCTTATAGCGTAAAAATGATTGTTAGCTCAATATATCATTTTTATTTTATCAACAACATATTTATATGTTTCTGCACTTTGCTCATGGATCTTTGAAATATAAAAATTATATTGTCATCTCATGGGTGCTTTGGCAGCACACTACCAGTATGCACTAAATGGTGCACCAAATATCTTTGAAAAGTTCTCAATCAAGTATTTTATGCAATATTCATAATGACAGATATGCAAGTAAAAGACGCAATCAGGTTGGATTTTGATTCAAATCAATTCTAAATTCAAATTAAAATTTTGATATGAATCCTACCTAAATCTCAATGTAATTAGATTGAATATATTTGAATCCAATTTGAATGCACATTCACATTTTACTTAAAGGATCCAAATCTGAAAAGAACATGTTGGATACTCAACCATATCCAATTAGTTTATAGTCCAACTTGTAATAGATAGGGGGTGACCCCAATTTTCTTTCTAAGAGTCACCAAATCACCAATAAAAGCCACAATTTAATGCAATGTATAAATTAAAGTTATGTATGTGTGCAAAGATGGAAGAAAGGACAAGACCAACACTGGCATGAGAGTGAGACGCATGGCCAGTGGGGTGGTTGTGAAGGTGTTGAGTTAAAGACCTCATATCAAACCCTATTGGCACAAGGATGTGTAGCTTTCAGATGTGAGCCACATAAGCTAATGCAAGGTGGTTGTAGGGCCCCACATGGGGCTTTTCCTCGCTTCAACGAAGGTTGTTCATCGTAGAGAGAGAGAAAGAGAGTTTAGTGAAAAAATGAACATTCAATTTCACCAATAAGATAATCCCACATAATTTTACGTTGTCAGGTTAGTGACCGTAAGTACGGCAGACACAATTGTGTCTAGGTCTTTGATCATGGCAGCCATTTCTTTGTGTAAATATCAAAAACTTCACCAATAAGAGCTTAAGAACTAAATCCTTGCATGGTTGGTAGGAGTTGTCAATGCACGTCTCCTTGTGGTGGACTTTGTAGGTTCAAACCCCAATGGTACATTGAATAATAACTGGTGAGGTTTGCCTAACCCCAGCTTGCCTTTCAAAAAAAACAAATCTGGTAGAGGCGTTGAGTGCACTCTTAAAAACCTATCATGTCATGCAAAACATGTTCGGTCCCAAGGCCATGGTTGCAAATGTGAAAGAATTAGGAAATTTACAAAATATAGAGAAAAAAAACTTTCATGCTATATCAAATGAGAGTTTCAAATGATGAATTTTCACATTTTACATGATTTTCCCAATCACGCTTGTGAAAATTTTATTCGATATTTTTTTAGGTGGTAATAATTTCATAAAAAATTTAAATCTTTGTATGAAAAGCTTGAGGCATGCATCTAAGTAAAATTTCCATGTGGTAAGTAGGGTCATGTGTCAAGCTGAAGGCTCAGGATCGAATCCCTCTACCACATGGGGCAGTTATTGTTCTGGTAGGGGTCTGCCTAACCCCATCTTGCCTTTTAAAAAAAAACTCACATTCACCCACACACAAATATGTGTGTATGTGATCAAGAAAAGTTTTAA